>NC_137157.1:81487815-82087815 GCF_951394435.1 Stenella coeruleoalba
CTGTACAGCACAGGGAACTCTACTCAATACTCTGTAATGGCCTATATGAGAAAAGAATATAAAAAAGAGTGGATATATGTATAACAGATTCACTTTTCTGTACACCTGAAACTAACACAACATTGTAAATCAACCATACTCCAATAAAAATGTAAAAACAAACAAAAACTTGATCCCTCCCTTAACACTCCTACCCTGGATTATAGGACTGCTCTCCACTCTCCTCTGCTTCTTCTGACTCCTGTAAACCCCTAAAAGTAGGTGTTTCTCAAGGTTCTCTTCTCTCTTTAAAGACTTTGCTTTGAGGGTCTTACCCACTCCCACAGGTTCAACTGTTGAGGGAAGAAGGCTCCCCAATTCTCCTTCATTCTTAGCCTCTGCTGCCACCTCAAACTTCTTATGTCCAAAACCAAGCCCAACATTTTCCCCTGAAGTTGTGCCTTGAGACTTTCTCCTTATATCTGATTAATGAGACCACTGTTTTCCCAGTCTAAATTAAAAGACTTCTGTGGCTTCTCCCTCCCCCCATCTAATGAGATGTCAAGCGCCATGGTGTCTACTTCCCTATACCCCTCCCATCACTCACTCTCTGCTTTATCACCACTCTAACTCAGCCTCTCATTGCCTTTTTCCTGGGCCATTACCTTAATTTCCTAATACTCTGCACCCCCCCCCGCCTCCATTCTCTCTTCTTTTAGTGCAACTGTAGCCACGGACAGCCGTAAGCCCGTGCTCAGAAGCCTTCAGTGGCCTTGCATTGCCTACTAAACTAAATATAAATGAAGGGGACCTCAGTTACATTAGGATGTCTATGAAAAGAGAAAGAGGGATAGTAGACTGCTCCGCTGCACATTAATGTCAGCGGAATTGTGTCCTATGGAAGTGTTTCACCTAAAGGGGGATATAAGAAACACTGAGTTTAATCAGAATACAGTGATCAGGGATGGGGAATGATCAATGACCGTATCATATAACAAGTGGTTTAAAAAAATGGAGATATTTTGGCCATAAGGACCACAGCTTTGAAAAAAAAAAAATAGGTGACTTTGGAAATGGACTTTGTTCTGTGTGGCCATAAGAGGTAGAACTTGAACAAATAAGTTGGAGCCGTAAGAAAAATGATTTAGGCTCAATATAAAGAGAAAATAGAACCAACCAAAGTTGGGACAGGAACTCTCAAGAGGTAGCAGATTCTGTTATCAGAGGTGGTTATTTAAACTAGATGCGTTTGTGCGAATGTTACAGAGTTGACTCAAGAATATACTTCTTTTCAGTCAGGCAGTTGTTTGTTTGCATAGCTCTTTCTCAGTCTAGCAGGCAAGACCAGCCCACTTTTCCAGCTTTCTCTCTCAATTTCCATACATATCTGTGCTATTTCCTAGCTGTAATTTCCTTGACTTACAGTTTCTTCTGTCAAAATTTTACTCATTTTTCAAGGGCCAAATCTTTTTTGATTTTATTAAGTTTAGTTGATTTACAAGGCTGTGTTAATTACTGCTGTACAGCAAAGTGATTCAGTTATACACATAGAGACATTCTTTTTTATATTCTTTTCTACTATGGTTTATCACAGGATATTGAATACAGTTCCTGTGCTATACAGTAGGACCTTGTTGGTTATCCATCCTATACTTAATAGTTTACATCTGCTCATCCCACACTCCCAGTCCTTCCCCCCCAACCCCCCTCCCCTTTGGCAACCACAGTCTTTCCTCTACGTCTGTGAGTCTGTTTCTGTTTTGTAGATAGGTTCATTTGTGCCATATTTTAGATTCCACATATAAGTGATGTCATATGGTATTTGTCTTTCTCTTTCTGACTGACTTCACTTAGTATGATCATCTCTAGCTGCATCCATGTTGCTGCAAATGGCATTGTTTCATTCTTTTCTATGGCTGAGTAGTATGCCACTGTCTGTATTATATGTACCACATCTTCTTTCTCCATTCATCGATGGACATTTAGGTTGTTTCCATGTGTTGGCTGTTGTGAATTGTGCTGCTATGAACATAGGGGTGCATGTGTCTTTTTGAATTATAGTTTTGTCCAGGTATATGCTCAAGAGTGGGATTGCTCGATCATATGGTAATTCTATTTTTAGTTTTCTGAGGAAGCTCCACACTGTTTTCCATAGTGGCTGCACCAACTTACATTCCCACCAACAGTGTAGGAGGGTTCCCTTTTCTCCACACCCTCTCCAGCATTTATTCTTTGTAGATTTTTTGACGATGGCCATTCTGACCAGTGTGAGGTGGTACCTCATTGTAGTTTTGATTTGCATTTCTCTAATAATTAGTGATGTTGAGCATCTTTTCATGTGCCTACTGGCCATCCGTATGTCTTTTTTGGAGAAATGTCTACTAAGGTCTTCTGTCCATTTTTCGATTACGTTGTTTGTTTTTTTGTCATTGAGTTGTATGAGCTGTTTGTATATTTTTGAGATTAGGCCCTTGTCTGTCGCATCATCTGCAAATATTTTCTGCCATTCCATAGTTTGCCTTTTCACTTTTTTTATGGTTTCCTTTGCTGTGCAAAAACTTGTAAGTTTGATTAGGTCTCAAGGGCCAAATCTCATGTTACCTTTTTAAAGAAAATTTCTCTCCTCCTTTCTCAGACCCCACCATGAATTTTTGAGTTGTTCTTCCACTCCAAAACTTCAGTGCTTCATGTATCCGTTTTGAGGCATTTAATATTCTTGCTCATGTTATTGGTGTATATTTCTCCTTTTGCCTAATAGGATGTCAACTTCATGGGGCAGGAATTACCTTTATGTCCTCTATAGGACCTGGTATAATAAAATTCCTTTCTTAATCATTCAGCATACATTTCTTTTTCTTTAGAATTAAAAGACTATACTAAATCAACTCTAAAGAGCCTTCCAACCTAAAAAAAAAAAGTCTGTGAATCTGGTTCTAGAACTTATTTAATAATGAATGTACAAAGACCTCCTTGTGCCCATATTGACTATGAGTGCAGAGTCACATATGCTGATGTCACACTGGTGTTGTAAGAAAGTTTTTAAAATCTGATTTTGCAAAGTAGGTGACTTTATTTTTTAAGAACTTTTGCAACATTCCTCTTGAAATATACAAAATATGTTCCTGATAGAATTTTGAACATTAAAAGAATTGCACATCTGGTTATATTTTTATGAAATTAAGTGTCATTAAACCAGCGCTCCACAAAGTTAAAGGTTGTATAATTAAGAACATACAAAAGGTAAACGTGAACTCTGGCAAGACTTAAGAAAGGGAACATCTTATTGTGATATATCAGAAATTTTTATCGCTCATCTATCTCTACCACTTCTTCCTGCTCTTTATAGCAGTACAGAACATTTCCATTGTTGCCGATTTCTGCTTGGCAAGTTGCTTCCAAGAGTCCAGATGTTTCTCACTGTGCATTTATAGAAACGGGTGCTGTCTGAATTTCAGAAGAAGGGCTCTAAGACTAGGTTAGATAAAACAAGGAAAAAAACAAAACAAAACTCAGAGCAACTTAGAAAACTAAGCCTGAATTTTTTATTTGTTTCAACTATTTCCCCCCTTTCCTCTTCCCATCTGTGTTCGGTTCTCGATGACTCAGATTAGTGGGGCTAAAAGCCAAATTTGTTGAAAGTCATGACCTCCACCTCCAAGAAAATCCAAGTATATGGGAGTCTAGTGGGATGGTTTGCTCAGGTCAGAAGGGTCTTTTACTTTTGGTCCTTCTTAGGAAACAATCTTTGGAATCTTTTGACTGTTAGTCATTAAAAGCCCCTTAGAAAAAGTTTGAGAGAAAACTCTTCCATGCGGGTCTGAGGCAAACGTGATGCTACAAAGAAGAGGAAGTCCTGCAACTCCCTCACCTCGTGGGCACCTCAGGAATGAACGAAACTCAGTGATTTTCCTAAGGCACGGCTTATGTTTTCTGCCGCTTGCCCCTCTATCCTCTGACTTCCCCTCCCTCTCAGCCTAAACAAGAGAAAGTCATAATGATATGGGTCCAAAACCAATCAGCAAGAAGGTTGCGAGTGTTCTTCTTTTCACCTGGATGCATGCTCTTAAGAAAGAAAAATTCAGGATTAACAAGTTGCAACCAGAGTCACGCTGCCCAATTACAAGTCTGATTTCATACTTTTCTGATGAATTGATGAAGAGGCTAAAATATACTAAAATTTCATATGGCCCCCCTTCCTGCTTTTTCTGGTATTATTAATTAATTAAAATAAATTTCTAGATATAAAAGGAACATGGTTAAAAATAATCAAACTTTCTGACATTACCTAAAATATGCTTTCTAACATTGTGGCATAGGCATTAAAGTGTTGACAGACCATTCAGAAAAGAATTAACTTGGTTTTCAGCAAGAGTAGAACATGAGGACTGATGATTAAGTATCGATTTTCTTTTCTTATAAACTTGTACCTTGTGTTTCAAAAGCATTAGCTTTGTTTTGCAGGAGAATTGAATCTTCTCTATGATTTCTCTGTAGTAACGTGGGTAGATAATGGTGGCTGCTTTGGGCTCAGCCTTGGTGTAAAACACTTCTGCCAGTGCAGAGACTTATAGAGTAAGTGGACGTGGGGTATCTGCACCCTGAATTGCTGTATGCAATCTACACTCTCTTAAGTCTAATTGGTAGACTAGAAAGCATTTTTTATAATTATTCCATGTGGAATAGTCTTGCCATAAAGATTTTAAACCTCATAATCCCTTCCTGGAAACTTGTCTGGTATCTAGAACATCAAAGCAATAATTAGACTCTTTACTCTTAATGTAAACAATTTATAAAATGAAAGATGAAGCATAATAAAAAAAAGCTTATGTAAAGTTTATGTAATTTAAAAATAAGTAAAATGGGGACCTCCCTGGTGGCGCAGCGGTTAAGAATCTGCTTGCCAATGCAGGGGACATGGGTTTGAGCCCTAGTCTGGGAAGATCCCACATGCTGCGGAGCAACTAAGCCCGTATGCCACAACTACTGAACCTGCGCTCTAGAGCCCGCGAGCCACAGCTGCTGAGCCCGTGAGCCACAACTACTGAAGCCTGGACGCCTAGAGCCCGTGCTCCGCAACAAGAGAAGCCACCACAATGAGAAGCCCGCACACCGCAACGGAGTAGCCCCCGCTCGCCGCAACTAGAGAAAAGCCCGCGCGCAGCAACGAAGATCCAGCACAGCCAAAAATTAATTAATTAATTTAAAAAAAGAAGTAAAATGAATGAACTTATATCTACCACCCAGCTTGAGAAATAGAACAAATAGAGCATTAACAATGTCTTGAAGTCACCTGTGTGTCCATCCCCAATCCCAGCCCCCAGTAGGCACCATCAAACATTACCCTGAGTTTTGTGTTTATAAGTTCCTTGCTTTTCTTTGCAATTTTACCACTTATGTATGTATCTCAAACACGTGTGTAATTCTGTGAGTTTTTAATTTTATATAAAAGAAATCATACTTTTCTCCTGGTGACTTGTTTTCCTTAATGTGTTTATGAGATTCATGCATGTGGATGTGTGTAGCTCCAGTTAATCTATTTCTGACAGTTCTATAAATAGAAATGTTATTCTTTCTCCTATTGATCAACATTTGGATTATTTCCAAAATTTTGCTGTTATAAATGATGTTATTAACAGCCTTACATATGTATCTTGGACAGTAATTGCCAGGTTATAGGGCATAAATGTCTTAGCTTTGCTAGATAATGCTCCAGTTGTTTTTTAATTTGGTCTCCAGCAGCTTATGGGAGTTTCTTTTCTTCCATAGCCTCACCAAGACTTGATATTGTCATACCGTTTTTTTTCTTTTTTTTCTTTTTTTTTTTTTTTTTTTGCGGTACATGGACCGCTCACTGTTGTGGCCTCTCCCGTTGCGGAGCATAGGCTCCGGACACTCAGGTTCAGCGGCCATGGCTCACGGGCCCAGCCGCTCCGCGGCATGTGGGATCTTCCCAGACCGGGGCACGAACCCGCGTCCCCTGCATCGGCAGGCGGACTCTCAACCACTGCGCCCCCAGGGAAGCCCAATATAACATCCTAATATAGGAGCACCTAAATTTTAACAGACATAAAAGGAGAAATTGCCATAAATACATACATATAGACAAATAATTACCATATAGTTTAAGGGCAATAATAGAAGCAGGAACAAGGTGAAAGTCACGTAGAGGAGAGAGTGATTAACTCAGAATTCAGGGTTTTAGGGGAAGGTATCACAGAAGAAGGAAGTGTCCAAACTGATGAGTAGAAAATTTCCAACCAGAGGAAACAGGCTGGGCAGAAGCCTGGAGGTTACAATGAGTTCAGTGATTCATTATTGCCGGAGCTTTAAGCACAAAGGGGAAGCATGAAGAGAGATGAGGTTCCAGAGAAAGTCCAAGGTCAGATCACAAAGGGTACCCTATGGCTTATCAAGGAGTTTGAGCTTTATTCTACAAGCAATAGGAAGCCCTTTAAGTATGGGGACATGATCAAATCTATGTTTCAGGAATACTACCTTCAAGCTGTTGTGGAATTTAGGTTGCTAGCTGTATAGTGGGTACTAGGGTTGGCTTGATTGATAGTAACCCAGAATAACACTACTTTAAAACGCTATGTCCAGAGATCCAGTTCAAGGCTAATATGGCATCAGAGTCCCCATGGTGTCAAAGACTCAGACTCTTTTTATATTGTTGCTCTCGTGTGTGGCCCCAATCTAATGTCTAAGATGGCAGTATCCACAATACAGGCAGCAAACTTAAGTAGGGACACAGTAAAAGAGGGCAAACTGTGCCCACCAACTGCCTTCTTAAGAAGATTCCCAGAAACTGCCACATGACCCTTCTACTTACCTCCCATTGGCCAGAGCTTAGTCACATGGTCACACCCAGCTGCAAGGTAATCAGGGCAGTGTAGCAGAAAAAAACAGAAATGCAGGCAACTGACAGGTTTTGCCACTGAGAAATAAGACATGGAAGCAAGGCGGGGTGGCAATAAAGAGACTACTGCAGTATTGCAGTGAGAAATAATAGGGACTGTGTTTGTGAAGATGAAGGGTGAAGGCAAGATCTGAGAGCTGTTTGGGGAGCAGATAGTTTAAGAGTTGGTGATCTAGTGAATGGGGTGATGGCTCTTGGTTTCTGGCTTGAGTGATTGAGTAGCTAGAAGTATCACCATGGGGAATTTTCACCATCATAAAACAGATAGAAGAAAAAAAAATGAGAAACAAAAAGCAAAATCGTTTAGATTTGACTTAAAAGCAAAAGGGGAGATACAAGTATCCAAATAACATAGGATGTTGGGCATTTCCTTCCATTCAAGACAGTGGGATAGGAAAACTTCCAGACCTAACTGACACAAGCACTGAGGGCAAGTGAGTTCATCCTCTGGACCTTAATTTTCTCATCTGTAAAATAAGAAAGTTTCACTAGACAATGTCTAAGTTCTCATCAGCTGTAAAACTATTTGATTCACTAATCAAACCAATCACCTGTACTAACCATCAGGATGAAGTACACAACCTTGCGTCACTCCAGTCCATGCATTCCTTGCCAATGGAGAAGAGAAACTGAGGCAATATCTTAAAGTTCAAGTAAACACAATTTCCTGTGTAATTGTTTCACGTCTCTTTTCAACCTGGCTGTTGGAAACCTAGTTTAGTGCAGTGTGGTAACTTTGGCAAATTTACAAAATCTCTCATTAAGGTGGAGGTGGTTTTGCAAATTTCATTTCAAGATCACTTTAGAAGGTTTTACTTGGGGGAAAAGGATTACTTTTCCTATTATGTACATAAGTCTACATGTGGTAGCCTAAAATATCTCCCTTGAGTTAAGAAGTATTTTCCCTTTTGGTTGGTCAAGTACACGTTGTTCCACCTACTACAAAGGATTAAAATGATTTGTTTCATCACAGAGCAAAGTAATGGCCACAGCATGTTATTTTTGGCAGAAAGAACACTTTGTAATTGCTAATTTCCTATATCCAAATTCAGCTGAAGATTGCAGCCTGAGTCTACGGTACTTTGCAAGTCTTAACAAGCAGGACCCAAGGATGCTACCAGGCTTTGTAAAATGCCAGTGAATCAAGACTAGCAGGGAGTTTGCTAAGGATGAGCCTTTAGAAAGGAATGTTCAAACCCAAGACCCCAAATGCCTTATGGAGATGTGAAAGAGTCTGCAGGACACAACTAGTAGACCCAGATGTTTGCTTTGGCGGGTGTCTCTCTTCTCATCTTCATTGTGTTCTGTGCTTACAGGCAGCTGTCCTCAGGGTCAGACTCTTTTTTAAAAAATCAGCAACTTAAATGAGAACCAGTAGTGTTTTCAGCAGGTATAATCCATTTTACTTGGAAAGTGTTTCAACTACTATTTCTTTTGATACAAAAAAGTTTGGAAATCTGATATAAATATAATATTTTTGAACTCATCTCTTAGCACCAAATTTACATTCCTCAGCCAAAGAAAAATATTCTTTACTGAATAAGTATTAGATCTCCGTCTACTGTGAAAACACACATTTTCTAAGTGGCCAAAAGAAAACAAATGCTAATAAAACTATGATGATATAATCAACTTTGAAGCCACAGTTTTATATCCCTCTGGTTCCCAAATAATCTTCAACCCTGTCAGCTGTATTTTTTAATTAATTATCCTTTGCACTTGAAAAACAGGCCTTAAAATGCAAATGTCTTTACTCTTGATCAAAGCATTACATTTAGGCCCATTTTCAGGATATGGGACCTGGAGTTCGGGGTTACACCGATACCGCCGAAATACTGCATACCTGATTAGGTTTATAAAATATCTTAAATTATGCAAAATCTGTGAATTCTCAAAATCCCAAACACTGTGTAGGACTTTGCCAACCAAAAACTTGAGATGTGTGCAAGAGCCACTGTGCTATTCGGCAAAAAGAAAAGGCTCGTGTAACCACTGAGCAATACTCAAGGCCAGGGGTTCCCAAGCCCCAGGCCACGGACTGATACCAGTTCGTGGCCTGTGAGGAACCGGGCTGCACAGCAGGAGGTGAGCAGCAGGCAAGCAAGCGCAGCTTCACCTGTATTTACAGCCGCTCCCCATCGCTTGCCTTACCACCTGAATTCAGCCTTCTGTCAGACCAGCAGCTGCATTAAATTCTCAGGATCACAAACCCTACTGTGAACTGCACATGCGAGGGATCTAGGTTGCGTGCTCCTTGTGAGAATCTAATGCCTGATGATCTGAGGTGGAGCTGAGGCGGTGATGCTAGCGTTGGGGAGCAGCTGCAAATACAGGTTACCATTAGCAGAGAGGTCTGACTGCACAGAGACCATAATAAATCAACTGCTTGCAGACTCATAGCAAAACCCTATCCGTGAGTGGCAGGTGACAGTTAAGCTGCATCTGGTGGCAGGCTTTCAGTCAGAATCTGACACGTATTTTAGTCCGTGCGTGGCCCACCCATTATTTTATTTACCTCTTCCATCCGCGCCTCTTTCCCACACTGCGCACTTGTCTCAGTCACAGTTTTGGTAAGCCCACAAGCTAACCCTAGCCAAAATGAGTAAAAAACAAATGTTGCTGGAGAGCTTCTTTGAAAAGGGGAAAGACCTAATGATGAGACAGCAGAAGGCTCTAAGACTGCCAAGAAAAAGAAAGCTGCATTTAAAAGAAAGTACCAAGAGTCCTACTTAAATCACGGGTTCCTGCAACAGGTGATTCACGTTCTCCACGCCCACTTTGTACAATGTGTGGTGACCCACTATCCAATGAAGCCAGGAAACATTCAAAACTGCGTCACCACATGGAGACCAAGCACCCTGCATTAAAAGACAAGCCTTTGGAGTTTCTCAAAAGAAAAAAAAATGAACATGAAGAACAGAAGGAATTATTGAAGGCCACCACTTCCTCAAATGTGTCTGCACCGAGAGCGTCATTCTTAGTGGCTAACCGCATTGCTAAAGCTGAGAAGCCCTTTACTATTTGTGAAGAGTTGATCCTGCCTGCTGCTAAGGACATTTGTCGTGAAATTTTAGGAGAGGCTGCAGTTCAAAAGGTGGCACGTGTTCCTCTCTCGGCTAGCACCATAACTAGACGAATTGATGAAACAGCAGAGGATACTGAGGCACAATTTTTAGAGAGGATTAATGAGTCACCGAGGTCCTCAATCCAGGTTGATGAGTCTACCGATGTTGACAACAAGGCAACAATGCTTGTTTTGTGCAATATATTTTTCAGGAGGACGTGCAGGAGGATATGTTATATGCACTTTTGTTGCCAACCAACACTACAGCTGCAGAACTATTCAAGTCTGAATGATTACATAACAGGAAAACTGAATTGGTCACTTTGTGTCGGTATATGCACAGACGGAGGTGCTGCCGTGACTGGACGGCTTTCTGGTTTCACTACTCAGGTCAAAGAGGTCGCTTCTGAACGTGAGTCTATGCACTGTGTCATCCGTAGAAAAATGCTGGCTAGCCGAAAAATGTCACCTGAACTTAACAGTGTTTTGTAGGATGTGATTAAAATTATCAACCACATTAAAGTACATGCCCTTAACCCACGTCTGTTCACGCAGCTCTGTGAGGAGATGGGTGCAGAGCACACACGTCTTGTCTTGTCTGATACACAGAAGTGAGATGGTTTCTAAAGGTAGATCACTGGCCAGAGTTTCTGAGTTATGAGAGCCGCTCCAGAGATTTCTTTTAGAAAAACAGTCACCGCTGGAAGCACATTTCAGTGACACAGAATGGGTCGCAAAACTTGCTTACTTGTGTGACATATTCAACCTGCTCAACGAACTCAATCTGTCACTTCAGGGGAGAACGACAACTGTGTTCAAGTCGGCAGATAAAGTGGCTGCATTCAAAGCCAAACTGGAATTATGGGGGTGACGAGTAAATATTGGGATTTTTGACATGTTTCAAACATTAGCAGAGATTTTAAAAGAGACTGAGCCAGGGCCTTCTTTCTCCCAGCTGGGGCATGATCACCTGTCTCAGCTTTCAAAAGAGTTTGAGCATTACATCTTAACTGCAAAAGACACCCGAACTGGGAAGGAATGGATCCGCGACCCATTTGTGAATAATCGACTTTGTCTGTGCTAGAAGAGGATCAACTGCTTGAGATCGCAAATGACGGTGGCCTTAAAGGTATGTGTGAGACAACTTCAAATCCCCATACGTTCTGGATTGAAGTCAAGGTGGAATATCCTGAGATTGCCACAAAAGCACTGCAAAGCCTGCTTCCATTTCCAGCATCCTGTCTTTATGAAGCAGGGTTTTCTGCAGTGACGGCGACCAAAGCGAGATCACGGAGTAGACTGAACATAAGCAGCACACTTCGACTGTCACTGTCTCCCATCCCCCCCAGATGGACCATCTAGTTGCAGGAAAACAAGCCTAGGGCTCCCACTGATTCTGCATGATGGTGAGTTGTATAATTATTTCACTATATATTACAGTGTAATAAGACTAGAAGTAAAGTGCACAATAAACGTAATGTGCTTGAATCGTCCTGACACCATCCCCCCACCCCGCCGTCCGTGGAAAAATTGTCTTCCGTGAAACCGGTCCCTGGTGCCAAAAAGGTTGGGGACCGCTGCTCAAGGCCAAGCTTGTCCCTCCCTAGCAAGGTGACCTTGGGTAAACCAGTTAGCCTCTCTCACACCATTAATTTCTGATTGTTTCAGTTCTTTAAGTGAGAAAGATCATGAATATGTTGCATATGTTAGATAGATAGTCTATGCAATCTATATCTATCTATCATCTATCTATCTATCAATGTCTATCTATCAATCAGTAAACTAGCAGCTTAATTCCTGTAGTTGCTGAAGCCTAAATCCCAGGAGCCATCTTGTCTCTTCACCTCTCACAGCTCACTTCAAATCTACCACTGAATTCTGCCAGCATTTCCTTCAGAATGTACCCAGAATCTGACCTTGTCTCATCGCCTTCATTGCACATTGTTGAGCCCAGCACCACGAGCTCTCCTTCGATGATGGCATTCTTTTTTTTTTTTTTCTTTTAGCTCCTTCAAGCTATTTTCAATACAGAAGCCAACGTGGGCTTTTTAAAGCTGAAGTCAGATTGTTACCGAGCCTAAGCTTATACTGCTCGTCACGTGACAGGCCAATAATCGAGAGACGAGTTGTTGGGACAAGGAATAGTGACTTTATTTGGAAACCAAGCAAACTGAGAGATGGCAGGCTCGTGCCCCAAAGAACCATCTTGCCTGAGTTAGTTAGAATTCAGGCTCCTTTTATGCTAAAAGGGGAGGGAGTAAAGTCAAACTCTTCCTGGTTCCCATCTGCTTCCCGAAGGATGTGTTCGTTTCTTCCTTCCTGCAGTCATTCACAGGTGGGCCTGGTGAGGATGTTTCCTGTGAGCTAAACAAAGGTATTTTAACTTAATGCTTATTACCTGGGAAGTAGGGTTCCCAGAGATGGACCATTAGGTATAATTTAATCTTACAGGCAACATCCCTTTAGTGATTAACTTGTAATAGAATACAAATGTTCTTCCCTATTACAAGATCCTGTCAGTCCTTGGCTCAGTGACCCATCAGACCCTGAGGATCTGGACTCTCCATCAGTCTCACTCCTCTCCCATCACTCTCTAACCCCTCCCCCCTGCCTCTGGTCCCTCTGCCCCAGCCTCACCAGCCTCTTGCCAGACAGCCCTTGCCTCAGATCTCTGTATTGTTGCTTCCTCTGCCAGCAGAGCCTGGTTTACTAACCCAAGTTTGAGTTAATAAGGACAAAATATTAACATTGAATCATTGGGAATGAAAAAGGTATAGTAAATCTAGAGCACATTTAAGAGTGAGATATTATAAAACTCAGTGACAAATTGAAGCAAGGGGATTAAAAAGGGTAAAAATAAATCTATGTTCCTATATCAACTAAAGATTTTAAAATATTTTGTTATATTATTAAATAACATTATATATTATGTAACAAAGTTTTTCAGGTATGGAATTAGCATTTCAAAGTCAGCATTTCAAAGTATCTTCTAACTCTAAAATTCTATAATTAACCAGTACTAAAAAATAATTATGTAAATCAAATACAGATATGCTTTCCCACATAACTATGCTTATAGAATATTGATGCAGTCTTAATTAAATACCAGATTTAGGTTACTGTATGTAAGAAAAAAATTTTCAGCTATGTGGTCTTATGAGAAGTATTTTTCTACTTCCAGAAATAATTTACTGAGAACCAATGAACTTTTTAATTTTCTTGCCTAGTGAGATCTCATTTTGAGCATTCCGCCTTTCTCTTGAGAGACTGGATGTGTGTGTGTGTGTGTGTGTGTGTGTGTGTGTGTGTGTGTGTGTGTGTGTGTGTGTTTAATGAATTCACTAGTTCATCCACAAGCCAAAAAATTTAAGTGGGTCACCGATTTGGGGCAACTCAGCTACCTATTATTTCTTGTATGCATAAAGTAAGACTGGTATTTTTAAAAAAAGGAACTTGTATTTCAACCTACGTGGATCAGATAAAGAAAGGCTCTCCCTGCCTGTCCCATGACCCAATGCCAAGGAAGAAAAAAGTGTTTAAATAGTTCTAACTTCTTAATAGCCTATCCAGAGAGCAAGGCTTCTGCCTTTGCATCATGCTGCAGTTTCTTTAAAGCCGTATGTGCACAGCACGTTAGAGGAGCACTTGTTAAAAATGCAGATGTTTGAGCCTCATCCCAGACCTTCCGAAAGGGATCTCCAATGCTGGAGCAGGAATCTGCTCCCCTAGTTAACTTACATATGTTAAAATTTGAAGATTGCTGCATGAGCACCTAATGAGCATTGCTTGAGGATTCTAAGTCAATATATAGAAAATATTCCCTTAACATATCAGGCATATGTTTTGTGCTAGGCACTAGGCACTGTTAAGAGCACTGGGTATACAGTTGTTGTTATATTTATTGTTATTATTATTGTTATATAGCAGCTTTATTCAGAGGTCATTTATATACAGTACAGTTCACTCATTTAAAGTGTGCTGTTTAGCGGTTTGCAGTATATTCAGAGTTGTGCAACCATCCCAACAAATAATTTTAGAACATTTTAATCATTCTCAAAAGAATCTCCATACCCTTTAGCTATAAGCCCTCACCTCCCCAGCCCAAGGCAAACACTAATCTAGCTTCTGTCTCTATGGATATGCGGTAAACATTTGTGTACAAGTTTTTGTGTTGACATATTCTCTTAGGTTCTTACATAGAGTGGAATTGCTGGGTCAAATTGCAACTCTATGTAACTTTTAGAGCAACTGTCAAACTGTTTTCCAAAGTAGCTGCACCATTTTACATTCCTACCAGCAATGTTTGAGGATTCTGATTTCTCTACATTCTCACCGACACTTCTTATTATCTGTCTTTTTGATAATAGTCATTCTAGCATGTATGAAGTGGTATTGATTTGAATTTCTGCCATGACTATGTCAAGCATCACTCCATGTGCTTATTGCCCACTTGTATATATTCTTTGGGGAAATGCCTATTCAGCTCCTTTGCCAGTTTTTTAAATTGAGTTATTTATCTTTTTGTTATTGAGTTGTAAGCATTCTTCCATATAGTCTAGATAGTCCCTTATCAGATATATGATTTGCAAATATTTCCTACCATTCTGTGGATTTTTTCATTTTCTTGATAATGTCCTTTATTACACAAAAGTTTTTAATTTTGATGAATTCCAATTGATTTTTTCTTTTGTTGCTCATGCTTTTGGTGTCATATCTAATCATCTGTTTCCAAATCTGAAGTCATGGAGATTTACTCCTGTATTTTCTTCTAAGAGTATTACAGTTTCAGCTCTTACTTAGATTTTTGATCATTTGAACTAATTTTTGTATATGGTTTGAAGTAGGAATCCAACTTTATTCCACTGCATGTGAATGTCCAGTTGTCCCAGCACCATTGGTTGAAAAGATTATTCTTTCCCTCATTGAATAGTTTTAGCACCCTGTAAAAAGTCAATTGACCATAGATGTCAGAGTGTATTTCTGGATTCTCAATTCTATTCCACCGATCTATATATCCATTCTTATAACCTAGGTTGGGGCAGGAAGAAGGAGCAAGGATCCTAAGAAATCTTTCAGAATTATGCAGATTTTTCTTTAGTTCATACCTGTTTTTGCTGAAGCTGACAATGAGATTATTCTTAATTATAGAATCTTTTAAGTAAGTGATTGTTGTGATTTTTTATAGGTTCCTGAGCAATATTGTCATTTGGAGACAGGCCTCCCTAAAGTAAATTATGTCTTTGTATGCAATCTACTGATGAACAGGTATGAAAATAACAGCTGATTTAAGTTAATTGTTAAATTGTAGAATAAGTTTGAAAGTAAACTTTGCACATCAATTTGACCATCTTCTGTTGATACAGATATATAGACTGGGCTATTTAGATCTGAATAAATTGTGAAGCAGACGGTACTTAAAGGTGAAGGGAAGAAACCACCAAGTTTTTTGGCCACTCTAGCATCCTTGTTAAGTCTTGAAAAACATAGAGCTAACATATAATCTCCTTTTCCTCAGTAAGGAAACATTTCATATTTGTTGGCTACGGGGCCCATGATGCCAGGGTTTTTATATCTTCACATGGACAAGGAGGGATAAAAGTAGGGTAGCCAAAGAGATCGGGGGAAATAAAAGTAAACACATTATCCAACCTAGATTTAATCCTTTTTAATATCAATTATTCCTATCTGTCAATTTTCCATGTTAGAAGTAGATGCCTAGGATAACAGAATTTAATCAAAAGAGTTTGCAACAATTTTTGTTTTCTACTAAACTTTGTGACTTAGAGGTATTCAACATTTCTTTGTCTCAGAATCACGCGTTCTAGTTCTAACAGGTTCAGAGGTCAGAGAAATAAAATAACTATGATTACATTACCAACCTTGACAGTTGACTTACCAACTGCACTACCTAGTTGCTCCTCATATTTCATCAGCAAAAGAGATGCCTCCATTGGAAATGAATTCAGATGTTTCAAAACCAGATTCTTTAGGGATAAAAAAAACATATAGTAGTTCCTGTTTTGACAAAGAGAAAGCTGTCTTTGGCCTTTAACTTACCCCTAGTACATAACACAGCCAGATTATTTCTCAGCTGCATAATCAGAACTGGGTCAGTAACAGGCATGTTGTCCATCGTGATAGCTTATGTACAGCTTCTCTGGGATGCTACCAGGGAAACTGTACCTCATATGCCTTTTCTTGCTCTTTTTCTGGTTGGAGAGGTTGGTATTCAAAACAGAAAATTTATCTACTAACTTAAATTAGTTCCAAGGAGACCAAAGTTCACTGTTCATGCCGGATTATATCCCATGTCCTTAAATACATGATCTCACTTAGTTCTTGTAACAACTTTGTAAAGGAGGTATCTATTTGCTGTTTTTGAAGAAGAGGAAATAGATCTCGGTTAAGTAGCTAACCAAAGTCACATAGTTTTTGAGAGACAGCTCTCAATTCAATTTGAGGTTTGTCTGATTCCAAAGGCCAGGCTTTTCCAACCTAGTTTCAAGAAGGAAAAGTCCCGAGGGTACCCAAACCACTTGTTATAACTGGCCCCCGAACATATCAAATCCATAGTGTAGCTTCGATCATAAAAGAGGTTGATGATCATTTGGGTATAAATCAGGCAAACTTCACAGTTATTAAGATAAAAGTAATTTTTTTGATAAAAGTAATCTATTTTTCAACAAATTACTATAAAGACTGACTGTCTACATATTATTAATCTCACCAAGCATACAGGGCACATCTGTGGTATTATGCCAGTCCCTGGAGATATGAGGATAAATAAGATAGCCTATACCCTTTATCTCACAGCGTCATGATAGAGATAGACCTGAAATAATGTCTATAATCAGGAGTTTCATTCAAGATGTTTACTAACTATACTGAAAAAGCACCAAGTAATCAGAATAGACACTGGCTATCTATAGCTAGTATGGCTGAAGTGCATACTTATTGCCTATCAGCTTTGCCTTTAATAATGTAATTGATACTCAAATAGAGAAATGTGGAGCATAGATGGAGAGGGATGGAAGGCAGGGATGAAGGTGGCCATGTACAACTACAAATGATCTGAACCTTGAAGGATAAGTGGGAGTTTCCATTGGACAAAAGAGGACAGGACATTTTAGGCAGAGGAAACAACTATAATAAACAAAGGCTGCATATGAGGTATCTAAAACAGTGAAATTTATAGAATCAGAGTGGAATAGTGGTTGCCAGGGCTGGGGAGAGGAGGATGGGGAGTTACTAATCAACAAGCATAAAGTTTCAGTTAAACAAAATGGGTGTGTTCTCAAGATCTGCTGTACAACATTGTACCTATAGTCAACAATTGTTGACTCTATTGTACACTTAATTTGTTAAGAGGGTAGATCTCATGTTAAGTGTTATCACAATAAAATAAAATCAAATATAAATAAATAAACAATCAAACAAACCAAGGATGGGCAGCACTGAAAAATATCTAGTAACCTGCTGTGGTTAGATTATGGGGCTTGTGGGGAGTAATGGCTAGAGATGATGGTGGAGAGTCATTTAGGCCAAATCATGAACTAAGCTAAGAATTTTTTACTTTCTTCCCTGGGCATCAGAGAACTCAAACAATTACATCTCTGCTTCAGACAGTTTTGGTGATATTGTAGAGAATATACTAGAGGGAGACCATTTAGAGGCTATTTCAACAGTTTAGGGGAAATAGGATGTAAGTCTATAATGGTATTGTTGCAAAGAGAAGGGGATGGAGACAAGAGACATTTTTGACTATCTGTAATGGCTGATTGAGTATACTGAGGTGGAGAAGAAACAATCAAGGAGTCCAAAGCACTTGGCTTGAGCAACGTTATTGATTTTACTTGAGATAGTACAGGCAGATGGAGATAATACCTCCAGTATGTTTGGAAAGTGAGCAAGATAATTATCTTGGTTCTGTACACAGCATGTCATGTGGAACACCCAGATGGTGAAATGAAATAGGCAATTGGAAATACAGATGACGGACAGTACCTGTTCTATACCATATGGATAGATATCCATATATATCCATATATATATGCATATGCATATTTTTTTAACTTAATAGATAACTCACAGCCTAAGGAGGAAACACTTTAAAACTAAGATATGTAGTTTTATGGTTTGAGTCAATTTATAAATCGCATATCATAATTTATAAATATCAAAAGTATTCAAAAACTAAGTTTGGCTTATTTGGATATCTCATTGAGCTAACAAGTCCAAGGTTAGATCTTGATTGCCTTACGAGTGAGTTTGATTAGCAAATATTCCTGAGACAAGTCTTTGAAAGGTCTTTTTACTATTTTGCTCTAGTGAATTTCAAGATTGCGTGTTGTCGTATAGTAACAGATGGCACATAAAACTCCAGTACTAAAAAAAAAAAAAAAAAAAAAACTCCAGTACTGACTCAGCAAATGACAACCACGGGAATTGCTCAATATTGATGCATGGTCTGAATCAGCTCTAGTCCACTCCAATGGTAGTGAGTCTTCATTGGGGTATTAAACAGCTTCCTCCTTTACATGGTTTGGCATTAAACCAATTCACATATACATGTAATATGTTGTGTGATTAGTATTTCTAGTCATACGGAAAGCGTATTCTATTTGTACTTGGTTACCTGTCCTCACAAGGCTCCCCAAGGGAAAAAACTACGGAGCTGAGTAGTTTGTTTTTGGCACGTTCTCACCTACCAGTGTCACTGCTTTCCCAACCTTTAGGCACCTAAGTCCTCAAACTTACTGTGCTTGCCCAAAGGCACCACTAAAGTATTTCACTCAAACCTGCCCTTTCCATGTGCCTGGACCACCTTTCCTCATCCTCTCTGGTGTCATTTAAACTCCCATTTAAGAAAACATCATGTTTTAGGGATTTAGGTTTATTCACAGTAGTATAAAAATGATCAGCTAATCGTCCCAGTGTGTGTGTGTGTGTGTGTGTGTGTGTGTGTGTGTGTACATGCACACATGTACACAGGTGTGGCCCATGATGTAAAATGTCTGCTTGCATAAGTGACCTGCTTCCTGTTGTGCTCTGTGAGATGGGGGAAGGAAGATAACTAAGCAGGTGGACAATCAGGCAGGTGAACAAAACAAGAAGCCTCTCAGCGGAGTGAAGTTGAGGCCCTAGTGGGTAGGAGTCAGTCCATTGGGACTAGAGAATGGGTTTTCGCCATCCCTTCCCAAACCCCAAATAGTCTCCCACCGTGGGCTTTATAAAACAGGACAATGAGACCAGCACAGATCCTGAAATGCCTTACCCTCTCTGAATCTATTTTCTGAATGCAGGGGTACTTCCTAATGGGTCTCTGGAAGACAAGCAATTGGTCCTGGTCAAAATGTCAAAGAAAGAGAGGTTTGGTTTTACTTTTTATCTCCTTCACTGAGTTATTTGCAGACCTTCTCAATACTTAATGGAAACAATGTATTACATCAATTCTGTGATGATATTTTTTCACAATTTAACACCTCTGAAATTGAGATGCATCGTATGATCAATGGCAATCTATGACATTGGTGTTGCCTGGATTGAATTTCTTATATAAACATTTATTTCCAACAGTTACCTAGGGCCACTACCAACCTGAGACCACTTTAAATTTAATTATCTTTCTGAGTTCTTTTTACAGTACATTGATGGTGTGAATGCAGACCTCATACCTATGTGAGTAATGGCTGTGGTTCAAAATCTCAGGGGAGAGTTTTCTTTTCTCTCTTACCAGGCTAAGGTTGAAAAATTCAAGTTGTCCCTTGGGGATCCCAGCTTTATGCCAGGGTCTTTTATTAGATTCGCTATCTTGGATTTTTTTCTTGGTGGTAGATAAAATAATGGTATATCTTATAGCCAAAAGAATTGAAGAAATTTGATATTGGAATTGAAAAGGTTCGCCAGGGACAAACATTCTTCCCAGTTTCTGACCTATGAACAGCAACACTGCCTTCTTCAGATCTTCACTTGTCTTTCAGAGTCTGCCAACACCTCCCAGAAAGAACCGGGTAATCACCCTCCGGATGAATGATTCACTGTGCAATTTGCAGGTAGAATGTGATTTGTTAATTTGTAATTTCATCAAGATGTAATTTGTGAGTAAAGATGGTGATAAAGCTATAATTACCACTGTGGTGAATCCGTTCATTGCTTTTGCAGATACTTATAAGGTATCTATTCTGTCCACTGGAGAAGGAGCAAAGATGCCCAAGAAATGGCCCCTGACCTCGGGGAGCTTAGAGTCTATTATGATTGGATAAGGCATGTGCTAAACAACTGTAATGTAATGTAATGTATGTAATGTAATGTAATGTAATGTAGAATGTGATAATACCATGGGAAAGAAATGGAAAACCTGTCCCATGGATATTCAGGAGAGAAAGAAATCATTTTTAGTTTGGGAGAATGAAAAAATACTTTATGGAAGATATGGGTAATAAATATTAAGAATAAAAATAATAATGACCATTTATTATTTTATTAAAAATAATAACCATTTAAAATGCTTTACTTACATTATTTCATGTAGTCCTCTATGAAATAGATGTTAATTCCATTTTACGGCTGAGAAAACTAGTTTTGAAGACTGAATAGGTTTTTAGAGGCAAAAGCAGTGTTGGGAAGGGTGATACTTATCAGTGGGAATAGTCAGAACAAAGGCATGGATGTGGGAAAGCCAGGGGCACATACAAAGATACTACATAGATCAATTTGATTGGAGCATCAGATGAGTAAAGGCAAGTGATAAGAGAGATAAAACTGAGTATTTTGTTTTAGCTGGGTAATGGAGGAATCGATGAGAGTTGTCATGGAGATAGAATAAAATAAACTGATAGATGATTTATTGAATTCTAACAAAGGAGGAATATTTGTCAAAGATGAGGAAGTGATCCAGAGATTGAGTGTCTGGGTGAAAGTAATACTAGAAGAAATAGTGAGCACAAGAGAATACGGGACATCAAGGTCCTGTCCCAATGAGTTCAATTATAAATGTCCTAATACTGTCTGTGCCAATAGAGTAAGAGCTTAGGGGGGAGGGCTAAGCAAGGTGTGGGATGTAATCAGTGGTGGTAGGGTTTATAAAGTCCTGAACCTCAAGGCTAATGTCCATGGAAGGATAATCTTAACCAGAGTGCTTCAAACTCAAATCCGGTTCAGGGAGGTACCATGATGGACCAAAAGTGATCTTCATAGCATGGACCTTGGTGACTCATGAAGTAGGAGAAGACTGACTCTCATCAGGGAAGACTTTCAGTGCCCAACGAGAGAAGCTGAGAGCAAAATTGAGCCACAAGGAAAAGGACTCATTTATGCTAAAAGGGTTGATGAAAGCCACTTCTGCCCCGCTTCTAGTTACCAATCTCCTAGTGTACAAGGTTGACCTTTAACGAGGATACTCTGCATTCTAACATCTGGTAAACTGGCATAAAAATTGGACATCAGAGACCTAAGCAGAAGGACCAGCCAAAAAGCCTTCTGGCTGGGGCTTGTGGTCTTTCAATGAAAGACTGAAATGTTATGCTCTCCACCTATTTATGGATCTGTTAATTTCAAAGCACCCTGACTTCAGGCAGGAGGAAGTCAAGAATTACATTATTTCTAGACCTTGTTTGTTCACAGGGAAGGTAGCTGGTATCTCCTGCCAGCCTGAGTTCTCATTAACTCTAGGACTGGGTTGAGCTCTATTTCCATCCGGGAGGTCCTTAACAATTAGGGACAACTGAGTAGGGTTGGAAAAATCTGAAACTTGCAGTAGGCAGTTGACATTGCTGGATTAGTTTAAGAGGAGAGCATAAACTAGAGATTTTAGAGTCATAAAGATACAATGGTTGCAGGTATATAAAAAAAAAAGGTGAAATTGTTGAAGGAAATAGGAAAGGGAAAAAGCAAAGAGAGGGAGGGCCAAAGACTGACACAAGGTGATCCTCTGAACTTGGAGAAAAAGAGGAGGAAGGGGAGTTGGACAAGAATTTGGAGGAAAAGAGGCCAAGAGAGAATGACATCATATAGAAACAGAGCAGGATTAAAGCCGCTAGATGGGTCTACTAGGAGGTCATTGTGATCCCTAAGAGCAGGCATGATTTATCCATGAAGGAACAAATCATATCACAGTGGATTTAACGTGAGTAAGCAGTAAGGAAATGAAAGCAATATAGCTTTTTCCCCCAAGAGATATTTGGCTGTGGAAGGAAAGAGGGAGGGAGGGAGGGAAGGAGAAATATGCTAGCATAGTAGCTCAGAGTTGAGAGAAGTTTTTCTTTTTGATTTTCAAATCTTTGAAATTTTGTCTTTGAAAATAATTTTCTCAAATTTTCATTGTCTTCCTGCTTCTATTTCATGCCATGGGATTAGATTCATAGGGTCCCGGATTCAGTCCCTGCTGCCATGTACTAGCTTTACCTTTTCCATTAAGCACAAGCTGTATGATTTTGACAAGTTACTTAATAATACATGTTTCATGTGCAGATGAACCGTTTCACTTTGTTTACTTTGTGATCCTTCTTCCCAGGAGAAGATCTGAATAAATCAGTTGTCATCATTCAGTACAGAACAATACTTCTTTGGTGGGCCAAATGGCCCACCAAAACCTTCTCAGAGGCGCTAAAATATGTGTACAAGGTTTTTACAAGAAAAACGATGATGAATCTAGAATAGTAACACCACCTTATACGTGTATTATTCTTTATACATTTACAAAGACCTTTCACAGGTATTTTCTTATTAAATTTGCATAACACACTGTGAAAGAAGGAGGAGAAGAGTGAAGTAGCCATAAAAAAGCTAGATAATGAGGCCAAATAAAAATTTCCAAGTAACAAAATAAATTTGAATCTCATCTTAAATTTGTCATAGAACATACGGGCTATAGGACCAGCTCTTTTGTCTAAGCACAATACTAAAGAGAATATTTCTTTTATTGACTGACGACACCAATATAGCAAATAGATGAACGAAAAGGCATAGAAATATTTTATTTAAACAATATGAGGATAAGGATTTAGTAAGGGCTGCCCAGGTACTTTGGACTAATTCTCCTACTGAAAACAAATAGAAAAGCTGAGAGAATGTAACAGAACTAAAGACACCAGAAAACTATCAAGTCAGTCAAGCATCATGATTCCAAGACCCAGAAGAATGAAAAGACCCAGAAAGATAACCCATCTTTACAGCCATATTTGCCCTAAATTTGTCAGGTTATTTAGGAAGAATTGGTTGAGAAAATGAACAGAGATTTTACAGATTTATGGATATGGCGGACAAAAGTTGAAGTTCAAGGTCCAACAAAGAGTAGAAGCACTGGTAACACCTCCCTCCAGACTTCTGGTTGGAACCTTGAAAGTCAAACCGTTGGAACCTTAAAAGTCAAACCCTAGGAGTAAGAATAAACCAGACATAGATTGGCCTTCACAGAAACTGAAACCCAGCTTCAAATTATCTTAACCCCTGACTGAACTGATTTAGTTAATATGGACTTTCTAGTTTCCCTAGCTGCCTAATAGATACTCTCTAAAGGAATGTATCACTTTAGGCCTAAATTACATCTATAATTTTTTCATAAACTATGTTTGTTACTCAATGAAAAATACTCAAGGGCTTCCGTGGTAGCACAGTGGTTAAGAATCCGTCTGCCAATGCAGGGAACACGGGTTCGAGCCCTAGTCCGGGAAGATCCCACATGCCGCGGAGCAAGTAAGCCCACAAGCCACAACTACTGAGCCCGTGTGCCACAACTACTGAAGCCCACCTGCCTAGAGCCCGTGCTCCACAACAAGAGAAGCCACTGCAATGAGAAGACCACGCACCACAACGAAGAGTAGACCCCTCTTGCCGCAGCTAGGAAAAGCCTGCGTGCAGCAACGAAGACCCAGTGCAGCCAAAAATAAATAAATAAATAAAATAAATTTATTTAAAAAAATAAGAATACTCAAAAATATGAGGAAACAAGACAGGTGCCTGAACACAGCCAGAAATAATAGATATAAGGAACTTATACTACTCAATAGCAAAAATATATATATAAAATAATCTGGTAAAAAAAATGGGCAAAGGACCTGAATAAACATTTTCCCAAAGAAGACATACAGATGGCCAATAGGTACATGAAGAGGTGCTCAACATCACTAATTATCAGACAAATGCAAATCAAAATCACAATGAGATGTCACCTCACACCGGCTAGGATGACTTTCATCAAAAAGACAAGCAATAACAAGTGTTGGTGAAGATGTAGGGAAAAGGGAATCCTTGTGCACTTCTGGTAGAAATGTAAAATACAGACAAAATTTGCAAAAAAATGATGAATTTTCATATACTTCTCTCTGTAATTTTTATTATCAGTAGGGAAAATTGGTAAGGCTAAAAATAATTTGAACAACACAATTATTGCAATTAGTCTAATTGAGACATATAAAACACTGTACTCAGCAAATTCAAAGTATGCACTCTTTTCAAAAATACAGAAACATTTTTACAAAAATGGACCGTATGCTTGCCATGAGGTAAACTCAACAAAATTTCAAAGAGCTTAAATTATTCAGAGTATGTACTCTGAGCACAGAGGAATTTAGTTAAAAATCACTAACAAAAAAATAACCTGAAAATCTTCATATGTTTGGAAATTAAGCAATAGCTATCTAAAAGATTATGTAAATTTTAAAAATATATTTAAACAAATGTTAATTAAAATACTACATAGTAAAATTTATGAAATAAAGCTAAAGCCATGCTTAGTGGGAAATGCCATTAAGCCTTAACTGCCTATATTAGAAAATAAAAATAGGCTGTAATTATCTAAATAGCCATCTCAAGTATTCACAAAAATAATAGCAAACTGAACCCAAAGAAAGTTTTAGAACGTATAATAAAAAGGATCCAAAGCCAGTGCTTGGTTCTTTAAAAAGACTGATTAAATTAACAAAGAGGAAAATATATAGAAGAGGCAAATAACCAATATCAGTAATGAAAAGGGAGAAAACATCACAGATTCCTTTTGAAAAAATTTTGGTAAAAACACAGCCTACCAGAAATCAACAAAGAAGAAACAGAAAATATAATCAGTCCTAAAACTGTAATTGAATTTTTCAAACTAAAATTGAATTTTAAAACTGCCCAGAAAGTAAAGTCCAGAACCAGAATGTTTCACCAGTAAATTCTGCCCCAGATATAAAGAAGTAATAATGCCAATCTTGCACAATTTCTTTCAGATAATGGAAAAAGAGAAAACACTTACCAACTTGTTTTATGAAACCAACATGATCTTTCATTCTTTCTTTTTTTTAATTTTTTACGAGGTAATGGCTATAATTCCCTGTGCTGTTCAATATATTTTTGTTGCTTATCTATTTTATACATAGCAGTTTTTAATCTCTATATCCCATCCCCCTAACTTGCCCCTTCCTCTTCCCTCTCCCCACCGGTAACCACTAGTTTTTTTCCTGTATCTGTGAGTCTGTTTTCTGTTTTACTACATACATTCCTTTGTATTATTTTTTAGATTCCACATATAAGTAATATCATACACTATTTGTCTTTCTCTCTCTTTTTTCACTAAGCACAATATTCTCCACATCCATGCATATTGCTGCAAATGACAGAATTTCATTTTTTTATGGCTGAGTAATATTCTATTGTGTATATATACCACATCTTCTTTATCTATTCATCTGTTCCTGTACACTTGAGTTACTTCCATATCTTGGCTATTGTAAATAGTGCTGCTATGAACATTGGGGTGCATATATCCTTACAAATCAATATTTTCATTTTTTTCCAGATATGTACCCAGGAGTGGAATTGCTGGATCATATGGTAGTTCTATTTTTAGTTTTTTGACCATAACGTTTTCCACAGTGGCTGCACCAATTTACATTCCCACCAACAGTGTACAAGTGTTCCCTTTTCTCCACATCCTTCCCAACATTTCTTATCTGTAGACATTTTGATGATAACCATTCTGACAGGTGTGAGGCAATAGCTCATTGTTGATTTGATTTGCATTTCTCTAATAATTAGCAATGTTGAACATCTTTTCACGGGGCTGTTAGCCATCTCTATGTGTTCTTTGGGAAAATATCTATTCAGGTCTTCTGCCCATCCCTTATTGTGTTATTTGTTTTTTTGATATTGAATTGTATGAGCTGTTTATATATTTTGGATATAAACACCTTGTTGGTTGTCATCTGTGGATATTTTCTCCCATTCTGTAGGTTGTATTTTCATTTTGTTGATGGCTTCCTTTGCTGTGCAAAAGTTTTTAAGTTTAATTAGGTTCCATTTATTTATTTTTGCTTTTATTTCAGAGCCCAGCATAATCTTCATACCCAAACCTGACAAGAATATTACCAGAAAGCAAGATTAGAGATAATCCATTCTTTCCAAATTGATCTGTAGATTCAGTGCAATCCCAAACAAAATATAAGCTGGCATTTTTTTTTTAATTGACAAGATGATTCTAAAAATTCACATGGAAATCAAAGAACCTAGAAGTCATGATAGTATTGAACAAATTTTTTGAAAGACCTATATACTATACTATAAAATTACCCTAATTATGACAGTACAGTAATGGCACAAGGATAGACAAATAAATTAATAGAACATAATAGAGACCCAAACACATATGGCCACATGATTTACAACTGAGGTACTATTGTCTTTCAATGGGAGGGATGCTGTCTTCTCAGTAAAGAGTGCAGGGTCTACTGGATAACTCTGTGAATAAAAGAACTAAACCTTGAATCCTTCTGCGTATTATGCACAATAATTAATTTAAGGTGGTTCATAAATATTAAAGGTACAAAAGTAAAACTTCCAGGAGAAAAAATAGTCTAATATTTCCATGGCCTCAATTTAAATAAATATTTCTTACATAGGACACAAAGTCATTAAGAGAAAAGATTGATAAATTGGACTTCATTAAAATCAAGAATCTCTAGTCATAAAATGCACCTTTCAGAGAGTAAAAAGACAAATTACAATTTGAGAGAATATATTTGTAATACATAAATCCAGCAAAGAACTTTGATCTGGATTAAATAAATAACTCTTATAAATCCAAAAACAAAAGGAAAAGAAAAACATACACACACATTCTTACATACAAACAGAAGCAAGAAACTCCTG
This sequence comes from Stenella coeruleoalba, assembly GCF_951394435.1. Lineage (NCBI taxonomy): Eukaryota > Metazoa > Chordata > Mammalia > Artiodactyla > Delphinidae > Stenella > Stenella coeruleoalba. Next base: position 81,514,899 of record NC_137157.1, read on the forward strand.
AAATATCCAGTAATTAATATAATTATTGAGCCATTAGGAACAAGTAAATGGCTAGATAATGCATACTGAGAATATATTCTACTCCTTGGCCTGGTTCACAGCCCTACCTGATCTGGTCTCCCCTATCTATCTGACTCTACCTAGGACTGCACACCCAGGCCATCTCTCTGCCTCAGCCATTAATATGCCTACCCCATGTCTACCCCTGGATTTTGATGCGCGCCAGAAAAGTACATTCAACACTGTCTAGTCACAACAGACAATTAATATGTATTTGTTGAGTGAACACATACATGAAAATATAAGATAATAAATGCCTTCCTTCCTGTTCTCTGCTTTTCCAAATCCTATCTATCCTTTGAGGTCCACACATATCTCATCTCTTCTGTGAAGTCTTTTCTAACCACAACAGCAAAAGTACTAATTCTTCCCTGAGTTCTTCTAGTTCTTAACAGAACTATCCTTTGATTTTTATCACATTCTGTCATGCATTATTTTTTCATATTCACAGATACTACTGCCCCATCAAAAGGATAAATTTCAGAAGAGCAAGGAACATGGCTGTCACCTATTTATATCATTATAGACTGTTTGTCCAATAGTCTTTTTTTTTTTTTTTTTGCGGTACGCAGGCCTCTCATTGCTGTGGCCTCTCGTTGCGGAGCACAGGCTCCGGACGCGCAGGCTCAGCGGCCACGGCTCACGGGCCCAGCCGCTGCGCAGCATGTGGGATCTTGTCGGACCGGGGCACGAACCTGCGTCCCTTGCATCGGCAGACGGACTCTCAACCACTGCGCCACCAGGGAAGCCCTGTCCAATAGTCTTTTAAACAGTGGTGCTCTGTATTTTTCAGAGAATGATGGAGTATAATGATGAAGAATACAATCTCTAAAGTCAGACAGACCAGAACTCTGGCCCTGGTTCTGCCACTTCATAGCTGTGTGACTCTGGGCAATTATCTGACTGCTATAAGGTCAGTTTCATCATCTGTGAAAGACGGATAATTACACATCCTTAAAAGGATGAAATGAAATAATATACATAGAGTACTTAACACAAATAGGAAATGTATGTTAAATGATAGCTAGTAGTAGTAGTATTCACTATTGATTATGGCTCTGAATTGTAAAAGCATTTACTCAGAAAATAAGGGAGAAACAAACATGAACACAGAACAATAACAACAAAACTAAGGATAATAGAACAGCCAATGAAAATCTCCAGTGTATAAAAATGTCCAGCTTGTCTTTCTTCTCCTACAAACTAATCTACATGTGGCCAAAGGTCAGAGAGTTCCATTCCCTCACACTGCATGAATTTTCTCATTCCATCTCAGATGTCTGGTTTCTCACCTCTTTCTAACAGGCAGGGTCTCAAACAAGTGACACAGGATAATTTCAGGCACAGTATTATCCACGCTGATCATTTATTTTCTGTTCCTAGTGAAGGTTAGAGGTGTCCTTAACGTGAACCTCGGGGTCCTTAATATCCTTAGGAGCCTCTCAATTTCTTCTGTTCTCTCATTTGCACATGAGGAGAAAAGCTGCTAGCCAACTTAAATTTAATTTACCAGTTTAAATTTGCTTGTACTTCAAACTGTCGGGAGAATAATGAAAGCAGCTTCATTTATGTAGACAGAACTATCAGGGGGGTTCTCAAGAGTAACGAATCCGCCCTTAGTGAACTGTACCCCTCATGGCCACCTATTGCCATCATCAGTCATGAATAATGCTGGCAGTAGCTACAACTGATCAAATCTGTTACGTGTGCCCTAACCAGGGAAGAAGGGTTGAGGCAGGGTTGAGGCCCCTCCTCGCCTGGGTGTGCTTCCACAGTGAGCTGGGCCAGGCTCCATTCAGTCGTATATTTGTGCCTGATGCCATGGGTAGGGCTCACATTCAGGCTTCTAATAACTCTCTTTCACACTCCTTTAATCCACTGCTGCTCGTACTTGTTCCCACGGGGCACTAGTGTTCCATAAGCTGTAGAGAGGGAGCGTTCGACTGTAATATGGAGTAATGATCGCCTTTACCCTGTGTGCAAAAGAAAAAAAGTTAATGGATCGCATGTTCTCAATTGAAATTGTTCTCCAATCCTTTTCTACAAGTCTTTGGCTCCAGACACCACTTTCCTGCTTAAGGTTGCCAGTCGATGAGAGAAGAAACTGAAACTGCAAATTCATATCCACAGGAAAACTCAAAACCAATCGTTTATTCTTGGCTCAGCAGTTTGTTGGGTGTTTTATTTTGTTTTAAAACGTGTGAGCCGGTGGTTATGCGTTTACATGGTATCCAAATAATATGAAGTGCATTTCTTGTTGCTAGTAAAAATATATAAAAACGGTGTGTAGATGAAGTAAAAAATATATTGAATATATTGTATTTTTTAAAGTATTTTACAGGAAAATGGTGTTCTGCAAGTAAGAGCGTATGTTCTGGATCTCTGCCTTTCTGAAAAAGTCTGAGATGCCCTGTCTTAGAATAAGTATTTTATTCCTCTAAAGAACATGTGTAGAAATGATTCGTGGATAAAGGCTGAGCCTCAGTACATGTACCCTGTGTGTGAAGTAACCATGCAGTTATTTATGAACCATTGCTAAAACTGGTACATATGTCCGAGGATTCAAACCACTGTTTGATGTTTAGTATCACGTATGCAGACATTCTTAGTGCTGTTTGGCAATAGAATTTTGTGATTGGGAAGAGCCATGAAGGTATTTGAGCAAGCTATCTGAAACTCGAACCTCCCAATAAGTGGTCCTTTATCCTCTCTGTGAACACGTCCTGTAGGACCTTCACATGACCCTGACGTCAAGGTGAAATAATAGCATCTCTGTTCAAGGCTGTGTTATTTACACGTGGTTCTGTGTGAAGGAAATGAAGAAATACAGTATATTTTTAGACTAGTAAGATGCTTCACAATAGGAATTTATACTATAATATGGGTGCAAATGTGAAACTGTATTCCTATATATACAAACTCTTTGAATCTTAGTGGAACATGTCATGTTTTAAATTGTAATCTTCAACTGCATATTACTCAGTTTGGAAATTTCCACCCATGGCCTGAGAGAGGAAGAAAATTCTCTTTATATATACAACCTTCATTCACACAAGACATTTTATTTATATTACTGATTTAATAAAAAAAAATCCCCTACTGTGCAAATGTTCTCCATATGTGGAGACAGAGGTCCAGGATGCATAAAGCCAGTTCTTTGTGTTTTTCAACTTTTAAAAAATTATGGACATAAAATATTTTGGGGTTTTTTTGATTACTGAATATGTTGGTATTTTGCCACTTTTAATTTTTTCTTAATCAAGGTAAAAGCTCATAATATAAAACTCAGTTTTCATCATCTTATTTTGCCCTATATCTACTCTTATGGGGCTTCAATTTCTCATGCAAAATTCTGGTGTGTTCCCAATAGAGGATAAGGCCAAAGAGAAATGACACAGAGTCCGGAAGTTGGGAGAGAGTGATCTGAGACCAGTGCGAAGAGAAAGAAAGAGACAAAGCTGGTTCGGGAGTAGGTAAATGGTTAGGCAGTTACCGTGGAAGGAGCTAGGAAGACATTGGACAGGAATTACAGCAGAGAAACAGGGAATATAGTGAAGGGGATTTTTTTTTTTTCTTTCGGTACGCGGGCCTCTCACTGTTGTAGCCTCTCCCGTTGCGGAGCACAGGCTCCGGACGCGCAGGCTCATTGGCCATGGCTCACGGGCCCAGCCGCTCCGCGGCATGTGGGATCTTCCCGGACCGGAGCACGAACCCGTGTGCCCTGCATCGGCAGGCGGACTCTCAACCACTGCGGCACCAGGGAAGCCTCTTTTTTTTGCGGTACGCGGGCCTCTCACTGTTGTGGCCTCTCCCGTTGCGGAGCACAGGCTCCGGACGCGCAGGCTCAGCGGCCATGGCTCACGGGCCCAGCCGCTCCGCGGCATGTGGGATCCTCCCTGACCCGGGCATGCGACTGTGACCCCTGCATCAGCAGGCGGGCTCTCAACCACTGCGCCAGCAGGGAAGCCCCCTTTTTATTGCGGTACGCGGACCTCTCACTGTTGTGGCCTCTCCCGTTGCGGAGCACAGGCTCCGGACGCGCAGGCTCAGCGGCCATGGCTCACGGGCCCAGCCGCTCCGCTGCATGTGGGATCCTCCCTGACCCGGGCATGAGCCTGTGACCCCTGCATCAGCAGGCGGGCTCTCAACCACTGCACCAGCAGGGAAGCCCCCTTTTTTTTGCGGTACGCGGACCTCTCACTGTTGTGGCCTCTCCCGTTGCGGAGCACAGGCTCCGGATGCGCAGGCTCAGCGGCCATGGCTCACGGGCCCAGCCGCTCCGCAGCATGTGGGATCCTCCCTGACCGGGGCATGAACCCATGTCCCCTGCATCGGCAGGCGGGCTCTCAACCACTGCGCCACCAGGGAAGCCCGTGAAGGGGATTTTGTAACAAATGGATGTGAGACCAAATCCCGGCTCTGCCATCTATTGACCATATAACCTTGGAAGAGGTATTCATCTCTCTGAACTTCCACTTCCTCATTTGGGAAAATGGGGAGACTCCCATCTTCCAGAGCTGAGGTGAAAGAACCTGTGTGAAGGCTACTGAACCTCATAAACAGTAAGTGTTTCTGCTTTTCTGCTCTCTGCTTTTCTGCTTTCAGCTCTATCTTGACTCTGTCCTTCCTGAATTAGAGACAGCCATGAAGATGATGCTATCAATGTGTGGAGTCTACACATTCCCAAATGATCCTCCGTTGTTTTTTTTAAAGAAGATGTTGGGGGTAGGAGTTTATTAACTAATTTATTTATTTTTGCTGTGTGGGGTCTTCGTTTCTGTGCGAGGGCTTTCTCTAGTTGTGGCAAGCGGGGGCCACCCCTCATCGCGGTGCGCGGGCCTCTCACTGTCGTGGCCTCTCTTGTTGCGGAGCACAGGCTCCAGATGCGCAGGCTCAGTAGTTGTGGCTCTCGGGCGTACTTGCTCCGCGGCATGTGGGATCCTCCCAGACCAGGGCTCGAACCCGTGTCCCCTGCATCAGCAGGCAGATTCTCAACCACTGCGCCACCAGGGAAGCCCTGATCCTCCCTTTTTACAACAGAGAATTTCAAACATTTATAGAAAAAATAAACAAACCCCCAGTACCCATTACCTAGCTTCAACTATTACAAGTCACTTCCATCATTTTCATCCACAACTCCATCCACTCCCTACCCTCTGTATTATTTTGAAGCAAATCTAGACATCATATCATTTTATCTCTAAATGTGTCAGTATGTATTTCTAAACAACAAGGAATCTTGTTTAAAAAATACAATCATAATACCATAATACACCATAAATATTTAACATTTATTCCTAATATCATTAAATACCCAGAGTACTTAAATTTCCAATGTCACGCACTTTTTACAGTTTGCTTGAATTAGGTTATAAATTATATCCACAAATGACAAAGGGTGTCTTTTAAATCTCTTGATCTATTAGCTAACGTGCTTTTCTGTTCTCTGTATTTTATGTAAGTTAGAGGATTCATCAGATTCAGGTTGATTTTGTTATTGTTGCTACGGTTATTACCTATAACAGCCACATGAATACACCAAGTGGTATTGCCATTGATGATGTAATTTTTCCAAACTGATGAAAAATTATTGGAAAAGGTCTGAACAAACCAATCTATAACCTTCCCTCAATGTAAGTAATTGTGTACAAAATAATTAAAAGTGTACAAAAATATTTTGCATTTATATGTAATATGGAGCTAGGCTTTAGGCTCAAATAATTATAAACTATTTTTCATCTACATGAATGTCTGGCAAGTCATGTGGTATGTGGGAAAATTCTTTGCCAAGTAGGATTATCTGCCACATTTCAGAAAATCTAGCATTTCTGGATCCTGTCTGCTAAATGCCAGTTAGCACCCCACCAAATCTTTATGACTACTATTAATGTCCCTTCATATTTACAAAATTCCCGCTATGATTCACTTCAACTCCTTTTGAAAACCACTGGCTTAGTTTGAGAAGCAGTAAAAGAGGAAATTGATTTTAATTGCATATATGCTCTAATTTGGAGAAGGGAAATAAGGAAAATATCCTGTGTGGGAAATAACTATTGAAACGTTCACAATTTCAAAGCTTTTCAAAGTTTTTCTCAGTTGACAGAATTTTGTTTCTCCAAACTATGCTGGAAAATGTGGATAGGTGCTCTGATAAAACAAATGAGGTCATAATGACATCATGCTAACATATGTGGTTCAAGTACAGAAATTTTTACAGCTAGGAAACCATCCAGACAGGTAGATTTAGGGAAACTGGGACAGTGGCACGAAATAATAAATCCATTTTTAATTCTTTTCTAAACATAAGTGTAAATTTATAAATCTCTTTATGCTGTATTTATGCAATTGGCCTATAATGCTGATAAGGAATTTCTCTTTATCTCTGAGATGCAGAAAATAGTCAAATGTTTACTCTCCTCTCGTTTACTTGCCTCATTATGTGATATACTTCTTGCCTTTTTCTTTTATTAAAAGAGTTACTTTCTTCATTGTCCTTTGTATTTAAATACTGTTCATCATTCCAAGATGGAAGCCATTTTCCTTTTTTTTTAAGATATACATCTATATATTTTATGTTTTTTTTTAACATCTTTATTGGAGTATAATTGCTTTACAATGGTGTGTTAGTTTCTGCTTTATAACAAAGTGAATCAGCCATACATATACATATATCCCCATATCCCCTCCCTCTTGCCTCTCCCTCCCACCCTGCCTATCCCACCCCTATAGGTGATCACAAAGCACCGAGCTGATCTCCCTATGCTACGTGGCTGTTTCCCACTAGCTATCAGTTTTACATTTGGTAGTGTATATATGTCCATGCCACTCTCTCACTTCGTCCCGGCTTACCCTTCCCCCTCCCCGTGTCCTCAAGTCCATTCTCTAGTAGGTCTGCGTCTTTACTCCTGTCCTGCCCTTAGGTTCTTCATGACCATTTTTTTTTTTTAGATTCCATATATATGTGTTAGCATATGGTATTTGTTTTTCTCTATATGACTTACTTCACTCTGTATTACAGACTCTAGGTCCATCCACCTCACTGCAAATAACTCGATTTCATTTCTTTTTATGGCTGAGTAATATTCCATTGTATATGTATGCCACACCTTCTTTATCCATTCATCTGTCGATGGACACTTAGGTTGCTTCCATGTCCTGGCTATTGTAAATATAGCTGCAATGAACATTGTGGTACATGACTCTTTTTGAGTTATGGTTTTCTCAGGGTATATGCCCAGTAGAGGGATTGCTGTGTCATATGGTAGATCTATGTTTAGTTTTTTGGAAGCCTTTTCTAATCTAAATTGGAAGATATTTTATCATTATTCCTTGAAGTGGGAATTATTTGTTCATAGTAACTTGCTGGTTCCTGGTACACAGTAGATGCTTATTTAAATATTTATTGAATGAACTTACTCATCCAGTAATCATCATCATTCTATATCTTATTACTGTGTACGATCATTTACTTTCATACGGGTTAATTTTATTCCCATGCCATTATTATCATGACACAAGATAGAATCTGAATTAAGTGATTTCTTCTAAATCATATTGCTGGTGTAACTAGAAGAATTTAGAACTCCTGGCTTTGATTTCACTGTTTCTACCAATAGGTTTCTTTTCGCCTTAAAATATACAAGGTTTCTGTTCCTGCTGCCTAGCTGTTGCCATGTGCTCAAAGAGCATTTGTCAAAACAAAACAAACAAAAAGACAAAAAACAGTGATTAACTCCCCCAATATTTGCATACTAGCCTTAATCCTAAGAAATCCAAAATAGGATATCAAACATTTTGATGGCAAAGTTTGTCTGGTAGGATAAACAGCTCTCTTAAAGGCAAGTTACTCTTATTTGATGTCTGCAAACTGCAAAGCAGGTGCAGCATTAACATAGTAATTGTTCAGAGACTGGAACTTTGTAACTATGGAGACATTACTTCACAGTGTTCTAACAGGTGGTGTTGGCCAGATGTGAAAGTTGTAATCATAAAGGTAGCTTTGCTGGCTTACTGCACTGCCTCTTGAGTTGCTTCCAGTGAGTGCTACACACCTTCATCTTGATGTGTTCAATATTTTTAGCCAATATCAGTATTGGCTATATCAGTATTGGCTATATCAGTGCTTACATATTCATATTAGAATCCTGGTTCTGGCCCCAGCTTGGTTAAGAAATCATGAAGTCTGGCAGGTGCTTTAAGGTAGTTAGATTAACAAGTGAGGTCACTCAAAAAAGAAAATCTGCCTTGAAACTCAGCTCTATTCACTGACTAATGTCATGATTTGTTTTCCCAGAAAAGAAAAGAGACTTCTCTTCCAGCCAAGATGAAAGACACACAAGCCACTCAGGAAATTTCGGCGGTCCCGCAGAGTGAAGTCCATGAGCAGGAAAATAAAATGGAAAATCAAGCGCAGTAAGAAAGGCACAAATGAGTTTTAGAAGTTGAGGTTGGAGTATTTGACCTCTTTGTTTCAAAACAGCTTATAAAAAGTTAGAACTAGAATCGAGTCTACAAATTTCCTAAAATTAATTAATGATAACATACAATTTCCCCAACCACTGTTTTATAAGGTATAGTCTTTGAGTAATGTAAAAATTCACCTAGACAGATCTCCACCATATCAGACCTGGTTGAGATTCCAAAGCTCATATCTAGCACGTTAATTGTTTCTTTAAGGTAATTGGCAGACAGTTTCTTTAAAACTACTTTCTTAACCTGGGGACAGAGAACTGCTAGAGAATTTTGGTTTGGGAAATGTCTGTGAGGATGTTAAATAAAAGCTACAGCTCTCTTTTTACTACTAATGTAAATCATTCTATCAAATAAAGCATTAGCATTGGTTTTCCAATGTTTTCTAGAAAATGACCTCTAATATTGAACATACACAGTTTAAGGCTAATGTTACTTTAGATCTAGATGCCCTGTGTTTACTGATCAGTTCAAGTCTATTTTTTTTTTTTTTTTTTTTTTTTTTTTTTGTGGTACGTGGGCCTCTCACTGTTGTGGCCTCTCCCACTGTGGAGCACAGGCTCCAGACGCGCAGGTTCAGCAGCCATGGCTCACAGGCCCAGCCGCTCCACGGCATGTGGGATCTTCCCAGACCGGGGCACGAACCCGGGTGCCCTGCATCGGCAGGCGGACTCTCAACCACTGCGCCACCAGGGAAGCCCTCAAGTCTATTTCTTTAAAGTGTTTTTATTAGTTATCTGTTTTACACATATTAGTGTATATATGTCAATCCCAATCTCCCAATTCATCCCACCACCACCACAATCCCCACCCCCCGCTTTCCCCCCTGGGTGTCCATGCATTTGTTCTCTACATCTGTGTTTCTATTTCTGCCTTGCAAACCAGTTCATCTGTACCATTTTTCTAGATTCCACATATATGCGTTAATATACAATATTTGTTTTTCTCTTTCTGACTTACTTCACTCTATATGACAGTCTCTAGGTCCAACCACGTCTCTACAAATGACTGAATTTCGTTCCTTTTTATGGCTGAGTAATATTCTATTGTATATGTGTGCCACATCTTCTTTACCCATTCATCTGTCGACGGGCATTTAGGTTGTTTCCATGACCTGGCTATTGTAAATAGTTGTGCATTGAACATTGGGGTGCATATGTCTTTTTGAATTATGGTTTTCTCTGGGTATATGCCCAGTAGTGGGATTGCTGGGTTGTATGGTAATTATAATTTTAGTTTTTTAAGGACCCTCCATACTGTTCTCCATAGTGGCTGTATCAGTTTACATTCCCACCAACAGTGCAAGAGTGTTCCCTTTTCTCCACACCCTCTCCAGCATCTGTGGTTTGTAAATTTTCTGGTGATACCCATTCTAACCAGTGAGAGGTGATACCTCATTGTAGTTCTGATTTGCATTTCTCTAATAATTAGTGATGTTGAGCAGCTTTTCATGTGCCTATTGGCCATCTGTATGTCTTCTTTGGAGAAATGTCTATTTAGGCCTCCTGTCCATTTTTTGACTGGGTTGTTTGTTGTTTTTAATATTGGGCTCCATGAGCTGTTTATATATTTTGGAGATTAATCCTCTGTCTGTTGATATGTTTGCAAATATTTTCTCCCACTCTGAGGCTTGGCTTTTCGTCTTATTTATAGTTTCCTTTGCTGTCCGAAAGCTTTTAAGTTTCATTAGGTCCCATTTGTTTATTTTTGCTTTCATTTCCATTACTCTAGGAGGTGGGTCAAAAAAGATCTTGGTGTGATTTATGTCAAAGAGTGTTCTTCCTATGTTGTCCTCTAAGAGTTTTATAGTGTCTGATCTTACATTTAGGTCTTTAATCCATTTGGAGTTTGTTTTGTGTATGGTGTTAGGGAGTGTTATAATTGCATTCTTTTACATGTAGCTGTCCAGTTTTCCCAGCACCACTTATTGAAGAGACCATCTTTTCTCCATTGTATATCCTTGCCTCTTTGTCATAGATTAGTTGACCATAGGTGTGTGGGTTTATCTCTGGGATTTCTACCCTGTTCTATTGATCTCTATTTGTGTTTTTCTGCCAGTACCATATTGTCTTGATTACTGTAGCTTTGTAGTATAGTCTGAAGTCAGGGAGACTGATACTTCCAGCTCCATTTTTTTTTTCTCAAGATTGCTTTAGCTATATGGGGTCTTTTGTGTCTAGAAGATGTTTTGTTCTAGTTCTGTAAAAAATGCCAGTGGTAGTTTGATAGGGATTGCATTGACTCTGAAGATTGCTTTGGGTAGTATAGTCATTTTCACTATATTGATCCTTCCAATCCACAAACATGGTATATCTCCATATGTTTGTGTAATCTTTGGTTTTTTCATCAGTGTCTTATAGTTTTCTCAGAACAGGTCTTTTACCACCTTAGGTAGGTTTATTCCTAGGTATTTTATTCTTTTTGTAGCAATGGTGAATGGGATTGTTTCCTTAATTTCTCTTTCTGATCTTTCGTTGTTAGTGTATAGGAATGCAAGATATTTCTTTGCATTAATTTTGTATCCTGCAACTTTACCAAATTCATTGATTAGCTCTAGTAGTTTTCTGGTGGCATCCTTAGGATTCTATTTATATAGTATCATGTCATCTGCAAACAGTGACAGTTTTACTTCTTCTTTCCAGTTTGTATTCTTTTTATTTCCTTTTCCTCTCTGATTTCCATGGCTAGGACTTCCAAAACACTGTTGAATAATAGTGGCAAGAGTGGATGTCCTTGTGTTGTTCCTGATCTTAGAGAAAATGCTTTCAGTTTTTCACCATTGAGAATGATGTTTGCTGTGGGTTTGTCATAAATGGCCTTTATTATATTGAGGTAGGTTCCCTCTATGCAAACTTTCTGGAGAGTTTTTATCATAAATCGGTGTTGAATTTTGTCAAAAGCTTTTTCTGCATCTATGGAGATGATCATATGGTTTTTATTCTTTGATTTGTTAATATGGTGTATCACATTGATTCATTTGAGTATATTGAAGGATCCTTGCCTCCCTTGGATAAATCCCACTAGACCATGGTGTATGATCCTGTTAATGTGTCATTGGACTCTGTTTGCTACTATTTTGCTGAGGATTTTTGCATCTATATTCATCAGTGATATTGGTCTGTAATTTTCTTTTTTGTAGTATATTTGTCTGGTTTCGGTATCAGAGTGATGGTGGCCTTGTAGAATGAGTTTGGGAGTGTTCCTTCTTCTGCAAATTTTGGAAGAGTTTGAGAAGCATTGGTGTTAGCTCTTCTCTAAATGTTTGACAAAATTCACCTGTGAAACCATCTGGTACTGGACTTTGGTTTGTTGGAAGATTTTTAATCACAGTTTCAATTTCATTACTTGTGATTTGTCTGTTCATATTTTTTTTTTCTTCCTGGTTTGGTCTTGGAAAATTATACCTTTCTAAGAATTTGTCCATTTCTTCCAGGTTGTCCATTTTATTGGCATAGAGTTGCTTGTAGTAGTCTCTTATGATATTTTGTATTTCTGTGGTGTCTGTTGTAACTTCTTTTTAATTTCTAATTTTATTGGTTTCAGTCCTCTCCCTCTGTTTCTTCATGAGTCTGGCTAAAGTTTTATCAATCTTGTTTATCTTCTCAGAGAACCAGCTTTTAGTTTTATTGATATTTGCTATTGTTTTCTTTGTTTCTATTTCACTTATTTCTGCTCTGATCTTTATGATTTCTTTCCTTCTACTAACTTTAGTTTTGTTTGTTCTTCTTTCTCTAGTTCCTTTAGGTGTAAGTTCAGATTGTTTATTTGAGATGTTTCTTGTTTCTTGCGGTAGGCTTTTATTGCTATAAACTTCCCTGTTAGAACTGCTTTTGCTGCATCCCATAGGTTTTGGATCATCGTGTTTTCATTGTCATTTGTCTCTAGGTATTTTTTGATTTCCTCTTTGATTTCTTCAGTGATCTCTTGGTTATTTAGTAATGTATTGTTTAGCCTCCATGTGTTTGTGTTGTTTACATTTTTTCCCTGTAATTGATTTCTAATCTCATAGCGTTTTGGTTGGAAAAGATGCTTGATATGATTTCAATTTTCTTAAATTTACCGAGGCTTGATTTGTGACCCAAGATGTGATTTATCCTGGAGAATGTTCCATGTGCACTTGAGAAGAAAGTGTCATCTGCTGTTTTTGGATGGAATGTCCTATAAATATCAATTAAATCTATCTGGTTTATTGTGTCATTTACAGCTTGTGTTTCCTTATTAATTTTCTCTTTGGATGATCTGTCCACTGGTGTAATGAAGTGTTAAAGTCCCCCACTAGTATTGTGTTACTGTCAGTTTCTTCTTTTATAGCTGGTAGAGTTTGCCTTATGTATTAGGGTGCTCCTATGTTGGGTGCATATATATTTATAACTTTTATATCTACTTCTTGGATTGATCCCTTGATCATTATGTGTGTCCTTCCTTGTCTCTTGTAACATTCTTTATTTTAAAGTCTATTTTATCTGATATGAGTATTGCTACTCCAGCTTTCTTTTGATTTCCATTTGCATGGAATATCTTTTTCCATCCCCTCAATTTCAGTCTGTATGTGTCCCTAGGTCTGAAGTGGGTCTCTTGTAGACAGCATATAGATGGGTCTTGGTTTTGTATCCATTCAGCAAGCCTGGGTCTTTTGGTTGGAACATTTAATCCATTCATATTTAAGGTAATTATCGCTATGTATGTTCCTATTACCATTTTCTTAATTGTTTTGGTTTTGTTTTTGTAGGTCCTTTTCTTCTCTTGTGTTTCCCACTTAGAGAAGTTCCTTTAGCATTTGTTGTAGAGCTGGCTTGGTGGTGCTGAATTCTCTTAGCTCTTGCTTGTTTGTAAAGCTTTTGATTTCTCTATCGAGTCTGAATTGAGATCCTCTCTGGGTATAGTAATCTTGGTTGTAAGTTCTTCCCTTTCATCACCTTAAATATATCATACCACTCCCTTCTGGCTTGCAGAGTTTCTGCTGATAAATCACCTATTAACCTTATGGGAGTTCCCTTGTATGTTATTTGTCATTTTTCCCTTGTTGCTTTTAATAATTTTTCTTTGTCTTTAATTTTTGTCAATTTGATTACTATGTGTCTCAGCATGTTTCTCCTTGGCTTTATCCTGCCTCAGACTCTCTGTGCTTCCTGGACTTGGGTGGTTATTTCTTTTCCCATGTTAGGGAAGTTTTCGACTATAATCTCTTCAAGTATTTTCTTGGTTCCTTTCTCTCACTCTTCTCTTTCTGGGACCCCTATAATGTGAATGTTGGTGCATTTAATGTTGTCCCAGAGGTCTCTTAGGCTGTCTTCATTTCTTTTCATTCTTTTTTCTTTATTCTGTTTAGTGGCAGTGAATTCCACCATTCTGTCCTCCAGGTCACTTATCCATTTTTCTGCCTCAGTTATTCTGCTATTGTTTACTTCTAGTGTATTTTTCATTTCAGTTATTGTATTGTTCATCTCTCTTTGTTCTTTAATTCTTCTAGGTGTTTGTTCTTTAATTCTTCTTGGTTTTTGTTAAACATTTCTTGCATCTTCTCGATCTTTGCCTCCATTCTTCTCTGTGGTCCTGGATCTTCTTCACTATCATTATTCTGAATTGTTTTTCTGGCAGGTTGCCTATCTCCACTTCATTTAGCTGTTTTTCTGGGGTTTTATCTTGTTCCTTCATCTGGTACATAGCCCTCTGCCTTTTCATCTTGTCTATCTTTCTGTGAATGTGGTTTTTGTTCCACAGGCTGCAGAACTGTAGTTCTTCTTGCTTTTGCTGTCTTCCCTCTGGTGGATGAGGCTATCTAAGAGGCTTGTGCAAGTTTCCTCATGGGAAGGACTGGTGGTGGGTAGAGCTGGGTGTTGTTCTGGTGGGCAGAGCTCAGTAAAATTTTAATCCCCTTGTCTGCTGATGGGTAGGGCTGTTGGTTCCCTTCCTGTTGGTTGTTTGGCCTGAGGCGACCCAGCACTGGAGCCTACCCAGGCTCTTTGGTGTGGCTAATGGTGGGCTTTGGGAGGGCTCATGGCAAGGAGTACTTCCCAGAACTTCTGCTGCCAGTGTCCTTGTCCCCATGGTGAGCCACAGCCAACCCCTGCCTCTGCAGGACACCCTCCAACACTAGCAGGTTGGTCTGCTTCAGTCTCCTATGGGGTCACTTCTCCTTCTCCCTGGGTCCTGATGTGCACACTACTTTGTGTGTGCCCTCCAAGGGCGGAGTCTCTGTTTCCCACAGTCCTGTCCAAGTCCTGCAATCAAATCCCACTAGCCTTCAATGTCTGATTCTCTGGGAATTCCTCCTCCCATTGCCAGACCCCCAGGTTGGGAAGCCTGACTTGGTGCTCAGAACCTTCACTCCAGAGGGTGGACTCCTGTGGTGTAATTGTTCTGCAGTTTGTGAGTCACCCACCCAGTGGTTATGGATTTTGATTTTATTGTGATTGCACCCCTCCTACTGTCTCATCGAGGCTTCTCCTTTGTCTTTGGATGTGGGGTATCTTTTTTGTTGAGTTCCAGTGTCTTCCTGTCAATGATTTTTCAGCAGTTAGTTATGAGTCCAGTGCTCTCGCAAGAGGGAGTGAGCTCACGTCCTTCTACTCTGCCATCTTGAACCAATCTCCCTCAAGTCTATTTTTTAAATATTTGTTCTTAGAGGTCATCTGAGAAATAACTGTTGTCAGTATTACCAATGCAGCGTTGAAATAACATTGAAATGCTGGAATTGAACTTTTATAACTGCCTCTGGTTTAGTGCTAATCAATTACAGAGGGAGCAAAATACCAAGTAAGGGCTTGGAAAATTCCACATGGGAAAGGGAAACCTCACTAAGCACTAGGAAGAAAATCTCTCATCTTCCAAAAGGAGTCTAATAGGTGGGTGAGTGCAGGGCTCAGACAATGGGCTACATCACGCTCATCTCTTCCTGAAATGTTTCAGCTCTTCCAACGGTGTGTGCTGCCATTAGAAATTTCTTATTCAACTACAAAAACAAGAATCCCCTGTGGCCCTAAACTGAAGTTCTTTGATCACAACATTTGCAAAGCTTATTGGGAATCTTTTGTGGAATTAAATTTATTTGGAAATGCTATTGTTTTACCAGTGGAAGAAAAAAATTCAGAGCTTATAAAATGAACATGCTGAAAAGATGTAGCCAGTTGTCTGTAATGAAACCCAGATGTAAGGAACTTTGAAAGAGAAAGGTCCTTTTCCTGCTTATTCTAGACAGTGTCAGGGAAAAATTATGTCATATGATCTGTCTCAGTTTAGACAGAGATGAAATATTTGTCATTTGACAATAGACCTCTGTAGTCTCCTTTTCGTTACCACCACAGTCATACTCAAGAGCATATCTTCATGGGTTAGAGGTTTTTGACAAAGATGAGTGGTTGGGTAGTCGGTAGAATGGCACGTGCTCAAGCTTGATAAGCTCTGGGCTAATAATAATGCCGTTTCCAAAGCCAATGCCATTTAATTATTTTTAAAAATTGCCTGAGATATCTGTGCCTTGTGAGAGGCACACTTAGAGAATTCTGATTTTGAATACAGAGCTCTCCAGATATAATATTTCTGATGAAGGAACTTACAAATTATAGAACAAAACGATTGTGAATACCTCCTGGTAAACAAAGAGATTGAGAGTAACATCAGCAAGATGGCAGATTAGGAAGCTTCAGGCCCTTGTTCCGTTATGGAAAGATTTGGAAAAACAAAAACAAAGAACAGAAGACTGGCTAAAATAACATTATAGGAACTCTGGAAAACAAAGAGATCAAAATAGAGACAGTGCTTGGAGGCAAAACACTTAGTTCCTGACTTATAGTGGATAGACGTTTGGCCCCCAGGAAGGCAGGGCTTGGGCTGGCCAAGTGTCTGGTTTTCAGAGAGCTAAAGGGTTGGACCCCAGGACTTTGTTCACAATTCAAGCATTAAACACACACACATTCACACACACATGGATTGCTTTGAAGTTACTAAGAAGAGCCTCAACGTGACTCATAAAATGCAGTTGTCATAAGCCTTTTCATGAGGTACTCCGTGAGAATATTGTTTTACTTGTAAAATAAGTGTACTGTAGTTTAGGGATTTTGTTTAAATGCTTGCACACTATACTTTTACATATATAAAAAAGAAAGAAAGGAAAATCTTTATTCATATAGTAGGATTTACTTACAAAAATAATACTTGGAAAGTAAGTCTTTCTTCGCCCTCTTTTGTGCTAGTCCCTTCAGCATTCACACATACACATACACAGATACACACAAACATACACATGTGAGCTGTATTTATAGTTATTAATTTGTAAAGTGCATTTGAAAGCACACATTAACTCTAGAATCTTTATAAATACAGGAAAATTAGTTAAGCAGCAGGAGAAATTAAAGGAAAAAGTATAGTAAACTATTACATATTAAACAGAAATGATAATCATGTTTTTCATGTTAATGGAAAGGGGAAATATAATAAGTGATAAAAGTGGGATATAAATGGTTTATAGAGTCTCAATTTTGAGTGAAAAAAATGCATTAGGGCTTCCCTGGTGGCGCAGTGGTTGAGAGTCCGCCTGCCGATGCAGGGGACACGGGTTCGTGCCCCGGTCTGGGATGATCCCACATGCTGCGGAGCGGCTGGGCCCGTGAGCCATGGCCGCTGAGCCTGCGCATCTGGAGCCTGTGCTCCGCAATGGGAGAGGCCACAACAGTGAGAGGCCCGCGTACCGCAAAAAAAAAAAAAACAATGCATTAAAAGGCCTGGAAGGAAAAAATATTGAATCACTATGTTGTACACCTGAAATTAATATAATATTGTAAATCACTATATTTCAATAAAAAATTTATTAAAAAAATTTAATAAAATATAAAAAGCATGGCAGGAAATGGTAAAATTTTTAGTTGGTGGAATATAGTAATTTTTATTTTCTTCTTTCAGCATTTACACTTTTGCAAAACTATCTGAAGTAGGAGTTTATTGATTTTTAAATAGAAAAGAGAAAAGCATGACTTGACACTAAAGTGTTTTATGTAGATTGTTAAAACTAGAAATATAAGATGTTCTTGCGCTTGTGTTAGATGCATAATATCTTTGAAAAGCAAAATCCTGAGTAATAATGATAATTAATGCTTCTTGTGCTCACAGTCTATCATTTTGTCTTTCTCACTTTGTTTATTATACTAATTTTTGTACACAGAATTGAAGACACATCTGACAATCTCCCAAAGACACAGCGATCTGTAGTACATTTTTTTCCAACGTCAACGGATTCAGATACCACTACACTGCCATGTTCATGGTCATTATCCAATGAAATACCTCTCAGTTACTATCTGTCCAGCCCTCAAGTTAGTGGAGTAACTTTTTCAACAATTGGACCAAAGCCTCTTAAACCTGCTCTAGTGAGCCATTCCCAATCAGAAGACAGCTTGGGTAAGTAAAACATGTGCCAAGTGTTTTAGACTACTTTTAAAGCATATAGTTCAATAGAGTCTTTATGTGCCTAGAAGCCAGAATGATGTTTTATTATTTGTCTCCAATAATACTAACTTCTTAATGTCATATGCAGAATAACTTGACTCTGCCCATCCTTGATTCTAGCCCTGGAGTCATATTCAAGTCACGTAAACATATGTGGCCAAGTACATCATCTCTGTGATTAAAATATCTTGAGTTATCATAATAATTCATGGGTTGACCACTTAGATGCTCTAGAATTGCTAAATGATTAAAAATTCTGATGTATAGCATTAACTGCTCTTCCTCTGAATGCTACCAGAAAGATTAACAATGTCTTATGTATGTTATGCTTTAGGAGACTATGGCTTAAGTAATGAAAGATGGGTAGATAAGAGAAAGAAGAAACATAAAGTAGGTAATAAAATGGTGGAGAGAAAAGGGAAAAACAATAAAGAATTTGGAGAAGAGGAAAATGAAAACAGCAGTAAAGTTTTGACAGTTGCCAACAATGCACTCAGCAGTGCTCACACCATGAGGTGTATGTTCCTCACCATGTTTAGGGAACTCTGAGGGTATGTTATCAAGGTTTACTGAAAAGACCACTGCCCTTGGAAACAGAGGACCTAGGTTCAAATCCCCTTTCTAGTCCCAATAACATGGGACATTAAGTAAGGTATTTAGCATCTCTGAGTCCCATTTTCCACACCTACAAAATGGGGATTAAAATATCAGCTTCACAGGGCTATCCTAAGAATTAAATGAGATATTTATGAAAATCACCTAGCACACAGCAAGTGTGCTCAATAAAATTAGTTGTGAATCTGAATGTATCTGTAAGTACCTTCTCATAGAATAGGCTAGATTTGGGGTCTGTATTACCAGTCAACTAACAAGTTTCAAAATTGTTAACACGAATACACCCATGACTACCTGATGTCTTCATTTTCCTCTACCCTTCTGTAGACATTTACAGCCTTGCTCCTTCCTATCTACATTTCATTTTGTTCCTGGTATTTTCCTAAGCCTTTGACACAGTGTTATATAGGATTTTGATCTACTGCCATTATTGTCATATTCCCTGTGCTTCATTGTTTGTATGCCTAAGATACATTTTTTGAAGAAGCCTCCTAAATTCACAATGACCTTTAGCAATGACCAAAATCTATATGCTTAAAAGTGAAAATACACATTTTATATCTAAGGAGGTAATATTTCTCATCCTTTGGCACTGTATCATCATGGTATATGTTCTATATTTGAGTTGAACTGTGAAAGCTCCTAGTATTGAGGGGGAGGGTAACAAATATACTGGTTTCGCCTGGCAAGATGAGAGTTGTGCTGGGATGAAGTCTTCTTCAGTTACTGTAGGTTCTGACTCTGTAGATACATGGCTGAGTCTACCACGACTTGTTGCATTTGGTTCATTTCATTTCTAGATGAGATAATAACTGGAACTAAAATCAATGTGTCTTCTTTCCTTTTAGAATACAAAGATTTTCATCCCTCAGGATGAGCTATTAAGGATGCTATATATTCTCTTCCCCCAAAGGAATTTAAAGATTAAGGAAATACTCACTTGAATGGGAATGAACTAACTTAATTCCAAATATTTCTTCTAAACAAAATACTCTGAGGAATCCTCTTTAGGAACTATGTTTTTTTTTTCCACCTTTCACATTGCTTTGGCTTTGTTAAAGACACAAGAAGATAAAGCACACTCTAGATTGTCTTAATCCTTTGATGATTTTGGATTCAGGGTCACATTGACCAAAGTCCCTGTGCTACAATAATAGCTATCATTTATTGAGTACCTGCTAAATGCCAGGTACTGTGCTAGACACTTACCTATATTATCTTCAATCCTCACATCGCCTCACACAAAGTAGTATTATCCTTATTTTATTTTCAGGAAAACTGAGAATTGGAAGGTTTAAATCATTTGGCTTAGTAAGTGACAGAGCTGGGGTACAGATGTGTCTAAATCCAAGACACATTGCTCTATCTATTTCATCATGATGCCTGTCTGTACTGTTACTCTCTCTTTGCAGATACATAATTAGATTTATCCAGCATGATTCTTTCTATGCAAAATCTTGAAACTTATTTTGTATTTGAATCTTACTACTGAGAATTTTAAAAGAGTAAGAGGTTACAAGAATCTGGTTAAGCATTACTTTATCTTTTTAATAAAGTATTTTAGTTAATGAGAGGAAATTTAAGTCTTTACCTGGCAAAATACAAACCATTGGTAGGAAAGGACTCATTTGAGACTTTAATTTATGAGTAGCAATTTGGGGAGAAAAGCTAATACAAACTAGAATAAAGTTGTACTTACATATAGTGTACCAAATTTGAGAAACTCAAATGTTTTACCTACTCAAAAACTTATGATGCTTGTAGTACAACTTAATCAGTTAAATTGTAATTATGCTGATGATACAATTGATAGTTTAAGATAACTGCAGTAATCTCTAGGAATTGAGTGTCACTAAAAATAATCACTGGTTATTTTATAGACTGGTTTAAAGCTTCGAACTATCCTCACTTAGTTTGACTGTGACAGTAAAAAGTATAAAGAATATCATTTTGTAGAAGCAAAGAATAAAGATAGTAGCTTTGGTTTCTTCTAATCTTTTATTTACTTCTCTCTCTATTGTTTCCTTCTTTGGTTTCTTTGAAAGGACTCAACAACTTCAAAATTCCAAAGAAACACACTATGCCGGTGCTTGCTTCTCAGCTAGCTGTGGTTGGGGAAGGGGAAGATTATTTCCTATCTTTGTTTGGTGATTCAAAGAAACTTGTCACGCACTCATTCCCCACCAAGAAAACTTGGAAGCACTTTTCTATGATTCTTGAAGAAGTGGGCCAATCTAGATCCAGGTAAATACTCTATTTGAATTATTTAATATCTTCTTTTGGGGTAGGAGTAATAAATTAGTAGGAAATAAAGTTCTAAACTGTTGTTAGATCCATGATCTCATCTAAGACCCTAAGCAATCCATTAAAATATAACTGTTTCATATTCTGGGCAGTTAAAAGGAATCAATATAACTTTCTAGGGAACCAAACAAGGAAAGTTAATTCTTCAAAGATGCCAGAGAAAACAGCACTACATAAGGCTTACCAATAAAGTTAACTCAATTATTCAAGAAAATTTTCATTATTGGCAAATCAATCAGATGGATTTAGAATTCTTTCCTATCTGTCTTGAGTTCAAGACAGAAGGAAAAAGATGGATTTATAACTTACTGATCTATTTTTATGGTTATTAGTATCTGTAGAAAAAAAGAATTGATCAGGAAGAAAGTTGATATTAGAACTAAAATAAAAGCTGACGCATCTATGCATTTACTTAACCCTGTTTTTCTTGTTGCACAAACAACAGATTAAATTGTGAATTTTTAGTAATAAACACACATTTTAAAAAAATTTTATTGAAGTATAGTTGATTTGCAATGTCGTGTTAATTTCAGGTATACGGCAAAGTGACTCAGTTATACATATATATACATTCTTTTCCATATTCTTTCCATTATGATTTATCACAGGATTCTGAATATAGTTCCCTGTGCTACACAGTACAACCTTGTTGTTTATCCATCTTATGTATACTAGTTTGCATCTGCAAATCCCAAACTCCCAATCCTTCCCTCCCCCACCCCTCCTCCCCCTTGGCAACCAAAAGTCTGTTCTCTATGTTTGTGAGTCTCTTTCTGTTTCATAGATATGTTCATTTGTGTCATACTTTAGATTCCACATATAAGTGATACCATATGGTATTTGTCTTTCTCTTTCTGACTTACTTCACTTAGTATGATCATCTCTCAGTCCATCCATGTTGCTGCGTATGGCATTATTTCATTCTTTTTTTATGGCTGATGTATAGATAGATAGATAGATAGATACCCCACATCTTCTATATCCATTCATCTGTCAATGGACATTTAGGTTGTTTCCATGGCTTGGCTATTGTAAATAGTGCTGCTATGAACATTGGGGTGCATGTTTCTCTTTGAATTGTAGTTTTGTCTGGATATATGCCCAGGAGTGGGATTGCTGGATCATATGGCAACTCTATTTTTATTTTTTTGAGGTATCTCCATACTGTTTTCCATAATGGCTGCACCAATTTACATTCCCACCAACAGTGTGTGAGGGTTCCCTTGTCTTCACACCCTCTCCAACATTGATTATTTGTAGACTTTTTAGTTATGGCCATTCTGACCAGTGGGAAGTGGTACCTCACTGCAGTTTTGATTTGCATTTCTCTAATAATTAGTGATGATGAGCATCTTTTCGTGTGCCTTTTGGCATCTATATGTCTTCTTTGGAGAAATGTATATTTACGTCTTCTGCCCATTAGTGATAAGCATATGTTGATAGAGGGTGTTTGAGGACTAAAAGAAGTTGTTAGCCAAAGTTAAGGGTCAAACATAAAGGAAAACTTTTCCCCCTTATGTCAGATTTCCTAAAATCAACCACTTTTGCCACTTAATTGTAGTGAATACCCAAGTGTTCTCTCAACCATCTAAAAGCACTTCATCAAATTATTCATACAGTACTTACCATGTTAAAAATGATGACTTATTTTCAGCAAAACTTCAAAAAAAACTTATGAATATGGTTTTAAGAAACTTTACTCAAACAGATCATGAAGAAGGTCATGAAGACCTTCAGGTAAGGATCAAGAGAAAAGCAAGTAAAGTAATAAGGCATTCAGAGGATAGCTTTCTTCCCAGGAGAGATGGTCTGGGAAGATTTTGTGAAGGAGTTATCATGGAAAACATCTTGGAAAGATAAGTACATTTTGGATATGCAAATTTGGAGTCTCTGAGAATATTCTAGACCATTGGTTTTCAACTCTACCCACAAAATTGAATCACCTGGGGAGCTTTTAATGTCCTGACTCTACACCAGACTCTTTGAATCAAAATTTCTAGTGGAATTGGGCATCGTATTTTGTGTTTTTGGCTTTTGTTTTAAATGCCATGGTACTTCTAATGCACAGCCAGGGCTGAACAAAGGAGCAGCATAGACAAAATGAGGGAGGCAGAAAAGCTAAGATCAGATATGAGTATAAGCATGGATGTACTGAGCAGTGCGTGAAGAGGTATAACAGGGTTGTAGGCGTCAGGGTTGCAGACAGATCACAGTGAGCGTTGAATACCAGACAATGTAGACTTCACTATGGGCAATGGGAAGCAATGGGAAAGTTTCAGACAAAGGAGTGACAGGATTCTGATTCAGAATATTTGATCTGTGGCAATGAATATATGAATGAATGCTGGATTTTGTCAAATGCCTTTTATACATCTGTTGAGATGATCATATGATTTTTTATTTCTTAAATGTTAAAGTAGCCCCGCACTCTTAGAATAAACCTCCCTTGGTCAGAATGTTTATCTTTTTCATATATTGTTGAATTCAATTGGCTAAAATTTTGTTTCAAATTTTTGCTCTATGTTTGTGAAGAATACTGGCCTGTAGTTTTCTTTACCTGTTAATGTCTTTGTCTGCCCTGGTATCAGGGTAATACTCAACTCATTAAATGAGTTGGGATATATTCCCTCCTCCTTTACTTTCTAGAAGAGTTTGTGTAGAAGTAATATTATTTTTTCCTTAAATATTTTATAGAATTCATCAGTGAAGCCATCTGGTCCTGGAGTTATTTTGTGAGAAGGTTTTTACCTACAGATTTTACTTCTTTAAAATAGATGTCAAGATAGTCCGGTTACCTATTTCTTCTTGAGTGAACTTGAGTAGTTTGTGTCTTTCAAGGAATTTGTCCATTTCATCTAAGTTGTCAGATTTATTGTTGTAAAATTATACATAATGTTCCCTTATTATCCTTTTAGTATCTATAGAATCTGTAGTGATGTCACATTTCTTATTGCTGATAATGGCCGTATGTGTCTTCTCTCTTTTTCCTGATAAATCTTGCTCAAGAGTTATCAATTTTGTTGAGCTTCAAAGAATCAGTGTTTCATTTAATTGATTTTCTCTAACTTTTTTGCTTTGTTTTCTATTCATAGATTTCCATTCTGATCTGTATTCCCTTTCTTCTGCCTACTTCAGGTTTCATTTTTTTTTTCTAGTTTCTCAAGGTGGAAGTTGAGATCATTGATTTGAAAACATTTTCTCTTCTAATACAAGCATTTAGCACTGTAAAATTTCCCCTAACTACAGCTTTTAGTGGAATCCCACAAATTTTGATGTGTTTTATTTTCATTTTCATTCACTTCAAAATACCTTTTTCTTTAAATTTAAGTAGAGTTGATTTACAATATTTTGTTAGTTTCAGGTGTGTAGCATAGTGATTCATTTTTTATTACATTCCATTATAGATTATTACAAGATAGTGAATTCCTTGTGTTGTACAGTAAATTTTTGTTGCTTATGTATTTTAGGTGTAGTAGTCTGTATCTGTTAATCCCATACTCCTAATTTGTCCCTCCCCTGCCCTCCCTCTCCCCTTGATAACCATAAGTTTGTTTTCTATATCTGTGAGTCTCTTTGTTTTGTATATAGATTCATTTGTATTATTTTTTAGATCCCACATGTGATATATTATTTGTCTTTCTCTGACTTACTTCACTAAGTATAAAATTCTCTTGGTCCATCCATGTTGCTGCCAATGGCAATATTTCATTCATTTTTATGCCTGAGTAATATTCCATTGTGTGTGTATATATATATATATATATATATATATATATACCACATCTTCATTATCCACTCCTCTGTTGATGGACACTTGGGTTGTTTCCATCCCTTGGCTATTGTAAATAGTACTACTATGAACATTGGGGTGCATGTATCTTTTCAAATTTGAGTTTCCACATTTTCCAGATATATGCCCAGGAGTGGGATTGCTGGATCATATGGTAGCTCTATTTTTAGTTTTGAAGGAACCTCTGTACTGTCTTCCATAGTGGCTGCACCAATTTACATTCCCACCAACAGCAGGAGGGTTTTATTTTCTCCACACCCTCTCCATCATTTATTATTTGTAGACTTTTTAATGATAGCCATTCTGACAGGTGTGAGGTGATTCCCCATTGTGGTTTTGATTTGCATTTCTCTAATAATTAGCGATGTTGAGCATCTTTTCATGTGTCTTCTTTGGAAAAATGTCTGTTTAGGTCTTCACCCATTTTTGGATGTAGTTTTT
Organism: Stenella coeruleoalba; assembly: GCF_951394435.1. Lineage (NCBI taxonomy): Eukaryota > Metazoa > Chordata > Mammalia > Artiodactyla > Delphinidae > Stenella > Stenella coeruleoalba. The sequence goes on from NC_137157.1 coordinate 81,540,019, forward strand.
TGTTTCTTCACTATTGAGTTGTATGAGCTGCTTATACATTTTGGATATTAACCCCCTGTTGGTTGCATCATTTGCAATTGTTTTCCCCCATTCCATAGGTTGTCTTTTCGTTTTGTTGATGGTTTCCTTTGCTGTGTAAAAGCTTTTAAGTTTGGTTATGTCCCATTTGTTTACTTTTGCTTTTATTTCTTTTGCCTTGGGCGACTGATCTAAGAAAATATTGCTACAACCTATGTTAAATTATGTTCTGCCTATGTTCTCTTCTAGGAGTTATATGGTGTCATGTCTTACATTTAGGTCTTTAAACAATTTTGACTTTACTTTTGCATATGGTGTGAGGAAATGTTCTAATTTCATTGATTTACATCCAGCTTTAGCTGTCCAGCTTTCCCAGCAACACTTGTTGAAGAGATGGTCATTTCTCCATTGTATATTCTTCTTTCCTTTGTCGTACATTAATTGATAATAGGTGTGTGGGTTTATTTCTGGGCTCTCTATCTTGTTGCATTGATCCATATGTCTGTTTTTGTGCCAATACCACAGTTTTGATTACTGCAGGTTTGTAGTACAGTCTGAAGTGTGGAAGAGTTACACTTCCAGCTTTTGTTCTTTTTCCTCAGTATCGCTTTGGCAATTCTGGGGTTTTGTGATTCCATATAAGTTTTAGGATATTTGCTCTGGTTCTGAAAAAAATGTCACGGTATTTTGATAGCGATTGCATTAAATCTGTAAATTGCTTTGGGTACTATGGCCATTTTAATAACATTAATTCTTCCTATCCAAAAACATGATATATCTTTCCATTTCTTTGAATCTTCTGCACTTTCCTTTGTCACTGTGTTATATTTTTCAGCATATAGGTCTTTTACCTCCTTGGTTAAGTTTATTCCTAAGTATTTTATTCTTTTTGACGAGATTTGAAATAAGATTTTTAAATTTCTCTTTCTGTTACTTTATTATTAGTGTATAAAAATGCAAGAAATTTCTGTATATTAATCTTGTATCCTGCTACCTTGCTGAATTCATTCATTAGTTCTAATAGTTTTTGTGTGGAGACTCCATATAGAGTATAATGTCATCTGCAATACTGACAGTTTTACCTTCTTCCCTTTCAATTTTTCTTGTCTGATTGCTGTGGTGTTGAACATCACTTGAAGAGGTGTTTTTATGTGGGAACATCCCTGTGTAGACATTGTGTGTCCAGCGTTTTTGGTGTGATGACTGCTTTTGATATGGACATTTGCCATGTCTTTCCTAAAGGTGTGCTGGCCATTATCCCCTTGATAGGGGTGTGGTTGGTGTTGTAGTGTGTAGAGCCTGTGCAGGTTGTGAGGCTGGACTTACTCTCTGCTCCATGGCTGTTGCTGCCCTGTCAGGAGCAGGGTATACTTCCCAGTTGTTGGAGCAGAAGCCCTGAGGATCAGGTTCAATCAGACTCTGTTGCCCTTGAGTGCACGCCCTGCCCCAAAGGAGGTGATTGCTGAAGCAATGAGGTCTGTGCAGTCACAGAGGACCTATGCACTGCTTGTGTAGGTGTCCACGGTTCTGATCAGAAGCAGCACCAAGGTCACTTACCTTTCTTTGTTGTGTTTGTCCTAAATCTAGTGCAAAGCTGTGATGTGAAGTAGGCTGGGGCTGGGGGTTGAGGTATTGTGGCTGCAGGAATTGAGGTGGTTCAGCTGCTGCCTGAGATCTGGGCTGCCTCTGTGGCAGTCTTCTTCCAGGACCCAGATCTAGTGCTAAGCTGCAGTATGGAGTGGGCAGAGCCCAGGGCACTCTCACTGGGAGAGCTGCTGTGTACTCCTGAGTGTGCTGACAGTGGCCACCGCTGCTCCACCCAGAACACACTCCAGGCTCTCCTTGCTATCTCTGCATAGCTAGATTGAGTCCTCTCCCAGGGATAGTCTTCCCAAGATTCAGCACTTAGCTGTGGCATCAAAATAGTTTCTAGTTTCCATTTTTATTTCTTCTTTGATCCTTGAGTAATAAGAAGTCTATTATTTAGCTCCCAAATATTTTACAGACTTTTCCAGTTCTGATGATTTTCCAGATATCTTTTGTTACTGATTTCTAATTCAGTTTCATAGTGGTCAAAGAACATAATTTATATGACTTGAGTCCTTTTAAATGTATTGAGACTTGCTTTATAGCAGATATTGTCTATCCTGGTAAATGTTTTGGTAAATATATTTATTGTTGAGTGGAGTGTTTTGTAAAGATCAGGTCAAATTGATTGATGGTGTTAAGTCTATTGTCTTTTTTGATTTTATGTCCATCAATTATTGAAAAAGGGGTGTTAAAATTTCCAACTATAATTGTGGATTCATTGATTTCTTCTTGCAGTTCTATCAGTTTTAGTTTCATGTATTTTGAAGCCCTGTTTTTAGGTGTATAAACATTTAGGATTGTTATATCTTCTTCCAACATAGAATTGATGTCTATATCATTATGAAATAAACTTCTTTATCCATGGCATTATTCTTTGCTCAGAAATCTACTATGTCTAATATCAATATAGGCATTCCAGCTTTCTTTTACTAGTGTTAGCATGGTATATCTTTTTTTATCCTTTTACTTTTAGCCTATTTGTGTCTTTATATTTAATATTACGTTTTGTATCGACAGGTAGAATGCAGTAGGCTTGCTCTTTCATCTTCTGACAATCTCTGTCTTTTAATTTGGGCATTTAAACAATTTAGATTTAAAGTAATTTTTAATATGGTTGATTAATTCTATTATCTTGTTGTTCATTTTCTATTTGTCCCAACTGTTCTGTTCTCTTTTTCTTCTTTTTCTGTCTTCTTTGAAATTAATCATTATTTATATTCCATTTTATCTCCATTGTTGGCTGATTAGCTATAACTCTTTTATTTTAGGGGTTCCTTCCAGGTTTATAGGATACATCTTGAGCCTATTACAGACTACCCTCATCTTATATTTTACCACTTCACAAATAGTATAAGAGCCTTAGAATACTATAATTTCATTTCTCTTTTCCCAGCCATTGTGCTTCTGCTGTCACGTATTTTATTTCTACACATGGTGTAAATCCCATACTCCAAAGTTATTTTGGCTTAAATAATCAATTTTTAAAAGAAATTTAAATGATAAGAAAAATATTATATATTTACCCTTATGTATTTTCACTGCTTTTCTTTGCCTTTTAGTTCTTTTTGTTTGTTTTGTTTATTTTTTTGATCTATAAATTATATTTCCATCCATTTTAATTATGCTAGTACCTGAAAAGAACTTCCTTTAACGTTTTTTGTAGTATGGATCTGCTTATAACCATTTCTTCTTTCACTTTTTTTAGACAGTTTTATTGAGATATCATTGACATAATTGCATATATTTAAGATGTACAACTTCATTTTTTTGTCTTTTGGGGGTTTTTATTGAGATATAATTGACAAATAACATTGTGTAACTTACATAATGATGATTTGATACTCATATGTATTGTGAAATGATTACCGTAATAATATTAGTTAACACATCCTTCACATAATTACCTTTTTTTTTTTTTCTGGCGAGAACATTTAAGATCCACTGTCTACTGTCTTAGCAATTTTCAGGTATATAATACCGTATTTTTAACTATAGTCACCATGCTATTCATAAGATTCCCAGAAATTATTCATCTTATAACTGGAAGTTTTTATCCTTTGACCAATATTTCCCCCATTTCCCCTACCTTCTATCCTCTGGCAAACACTGTTCTAATTTCTGTTTATATGAATTCAGCTTTTTAAAATTCCACATATAAGTGAGATCATAGAGTATTTGTCTTTCTCTGTCTGATTTATTTCACTTAGCATAATGTGCTCAACATCCATCCATGTTGTCACAAATGGCAGGTCGTCCTTCATTTTATGGCTGAATAATACTCCATTACATATATGTGTGTGTGTGTGTGTGTGTGTGTGTGTGTGTGTGTATGTATATATATATACAGCTGACTCTTGAACAACACAGGTATGAACTGCTTGGGTTCACTTATAGGTGGAACTTTTTCAATTAATACTCAAGTACTACATGATCTGTGTTTGGCTGAATCTGTGGATGTGGAATCATGGATGTGGAGGGCGGACTATAAAGTTATATGCTGATTTTCCACTGTGTGTGTGGTCGGCACCCCTAACCCCTGCACTGTTTAATAATCAACTGTATTTATAAAATAAATACCACATTCACTTTATCCATTCATCTGTCAATGGACACTTTGTGTCTGTATCTTGGCTATTGTGAATAATGCTGCAATGAACATGGTGGTGCAGATAACTCAACAAATGGTAATTTTATTTCCTTCAAATACCTGGAAGTGGGATTGCTGGATCATATGGTAGTTCTATTTTTAATCTTTTGAAGAGCCTCCACACTGTTTTCCATAGCACTGCATCAATTTACATTCCCACCAACAGTGCACAGGGTTCCCTTTTCTCTGCATCTTCGCCAATACTTATTGTTGTCTCTTTGATAACAGCTATTCTTACAGGTGTGAGGTGATATCTCATTGTGGTTTTGATTGTGTTTCCCTGTGATTAGTAATGTTAAGCCCCTTTTTATGTACCTGTTGGCCATTCACATATCTTCTTTGGGAAAATGTCTATTCAGGTCCTTTCCCATTTTTTATTTGCATTATTTGATATTTTGCTATTGAGTTGTGTGAGTTCCTTATATATTTTAGATATTAACCCCTTATCAAATATATGATTTGCAAATATTTTTTCCCATTTTGTAGGTTGCCTTTTCATTTTGTTGATTGTTTCCTTGCTGTGCAGGAGCTTTTTAAATTGAGGTAATCCCATTTTTCTATATTTGCTTTTCTCACCTGTGCTTTTGGTGTGTTAGCTAAGAAATTATTGTCAAGACGAATGTCAAGAAGGTTTTCCCCCATATTTTCTTATAGGAGTTTTATGGTTTTGAGCCTTACCTTTAAGTCTTTAACCCACTTTGAGTTGATTTTTGTGTATGGTGTGTGATAGAGGTCCAATTTCATTTTTTGCATGTGGATATCCACTTTTCCAGCATTTATTAAAGAGACTATTCTTTCCCCATCTTGGCACTCCTGTTGAAGAGCAGTAGACCATAAATGTGTGGGTTTGTTTCTGGGTTCTCTATTCTGTTCCATTGGTCTATATGTCTTTTTAAATGCTGGTACCACACTGTTTTAGTTACTTTAGCTTTATAATATAATTTGAAGTCAGGAAGTGTCATACTTCCAGCTTTATTCTTGCTCAAGAATGCTTTGGCTATTTGGGGTCTTTTGTAGTTTCACATAAATTTTAGGATTTTTTTTTTTTACAGCTTCTGTTTAAAAATGCCATTGGGATTTTGATGGGGATTGCATTGAATCTCTAAATCACTTTGACTGGTATGAACATTTTGACAACATTACTTCTTCCAATCCATGAACATGGAATGTCTTTCCATTTATTTGTGTCTTTTTAAATTTCCTTCACCAGTGTTTTGTAGTTTTCAGTGTATAAATCTTTCATTTTTTTGGTTAAGTTATTGCCTAAGTATTTTGTTCTTTTGTTGCTAATGTAAATGGGATCGTTTTCTTAATTTCCCTTTTGGTTAGTTCATTGTTAGTGTACAGAAATGCCACTGATTTTTGTATGTTGATTTTCGCATCCTACAATTTACTGAATTTGTTTTGTGGTGTTCTTAGGGTTTTTTACCTATATGATCATGTCATCTGCAAACAGAGATAATTCACTTATTCCCTTCTAATTTGGCACCTTCTGTTTCTTTTTCTTTCCTGATTGCTCTGGGTAGGACTTCCAGTACTAAGATGAATAGCAGTGGTGAGAATAGGCATCCTTGCCTTGTTGTGGATCTTAGAGGAAGTTTTTCCTCATTGATTGTGTTAGCTGTGGGCTTTTCATATATGTCCTTTATTGTGCTGAGGTATGGTCCTTCTTTACCTATTTTTTGAGAGTTTTTATAGTGAAAAGATGTTGAATTTTGTCAAATACTTTTTCTGAATCTGATTAAAAAGTGTGATCATGTGGTCTTTGTCTTTCCATGTGTTAATGGCAACTATAAACACAGGTGCCAATTTTCATAGATAATGTTAGGTAGATGCATATTGGAAGAACTGAAATGCTAAAGATAAGTTTAATAAACTTTAGAGTAGCAAAAATCTAAAGTAAGATAAGTAAAGTAGCATGGAGCTATCAAGTAGACTACAACAACTAGAAAAATCAGAGCTTAAATAACGAAAAATTGTCATTTTTAAAGAAGTGATATAGCCATTTGTCTTTTCAATCTCTATAAATCAAGACCATGCAAAGGCTACTGACAGAATGATTGGTACATCACTCTACACTCTCAGCCAGTCACAACTTAGAGGTTTCAAGTCATTTTCCTACTAAGGAAAAATGGGAAGGCTTACAGGGAAGAAAAAAAAGATAACTACAGAAGGTTGTGTGATAGCAGATTAACAGCCCTGGCTCAGTGAATTTCCGTGTATTATGTGAAGTATTTTCCTGTAACTTTTGGCCTTATATCAAAAGGAAGGCAAATGAAGTGGCTAGCCCTGATATGAACAATGGTATTTTTTCTTTCAGACAAGCTAATTTATTCTACTTATATGCATAAAATAAAAAATTTAACATGAATGAATAAACGTTTCACTTGAATAATGAAATGTTTTTGAAAAGCAACTGTACATATCCAATTACATATATGATAACAAAGAGATAACTGAGCTATTCTAGAGTCATCTGGTTAAAAGAAAAACTCAAACTACTGCTCATCTTCCCAGGCAGAAAAAGCAAGTCTCAAAAACAAAAAGGAATTCTGTCAAAAAATAAAAACATCCCACAGAGATTTCAGTTAACACTAGAATGAGGATGACATAGAGAAATTCTAGGGCTATTCTATAAGAGTAAAAATGTTATATCTACAATTTAGTAAAAACCATAACAGTAATGTAAAAGAAAGGAACAGGTATATACATTGCTCAAAAGTGAACCTCTCTACAAAACAGGCAACCTCATACAATGTAGTATGGGTATAAAGTGAGACCACTGAAGGCAGTTTGGTAGTGTAGATCAAGGTTTCATAGATTGGGACTTACCTGGTGGCACAGTGGTTAAGACTCCACACTCCCAATGCAGGGGGCCCCAGTTCGATCCCTGGCCAGAGAACTAGATCCCACACGCATGCTGCAACTAAGAGTTCTCATGCCACAACTAAGGAGCCATGTGCCATAACTAAGGAGCCAGTGAGCTGCAACTAAGGAGCCCATGAACCACAACTAAGGAGCCCGCTTGCCACAACTAAGATCCGGCACAACCAAATAAATAAATAAATACATAAAGATTTCATAGATTTTACATCTTATATTCTCACAAGTCCTCTTCTAGGAGAGGAAACTCAGAGTGATAACCTGACATTTGGAGCCACTTTTCTCCTCAAAACAGTTGTCAATTTGAAAGCAGCAGCTAAGAGGCTGAGAAGTTATTCAAAGATTTTGGCAGTCTCACGGGACTGGGTGAATAAAAATTGGCTTGATTCAGGGCCTGTCAAGAAGGAGGGTCATTGATAAACACCCCAGGCTTTCAGTTGTAACTTCAAAGGTACACACAGTATTAAGGCTATCTTCAAAATAAACCAGCCTAATTGGGGCCAAAGCCTAGTGTCAAATTATTTCACACCCTGATTGGATTAAAGTGGTTTCCCCCCAATGTAGATGGTTGCCAGAAGTTAAAGTAAATCCTCTCTGGATCAAGAAAAAATTATACATAGCTTTAAATTACCTCTGCAATGTTTAATCTATCATACTAGGCACTAAGTCAAAAATAACAAGGCATACAAACAATAAAAGTTGACCCAAAACTAAGATTAAAAATGGACAATAAAAACAGGCCTAGGTGATCCAGATATTATGGTTATCTGACAGGGATTTTTAAATAACCTTGACTAAAATAGTCAAGGAATTAAATGACAAGAAAAATTTTTAGCATAGAACTGGAAACTAAAAATAAAAGAATCAGTAGGAAATTCTAGAAAAAAAATCCAATAACAGAAATTACTATTTCAAAAGTACATGAGTTTAACAATATATTTGATGCAACAGAAGAGAGAATTATTGAACCGGAACATTCTCAGAAGAAAACATCCAGGCTGAATTATAGAGAGCAAAGAGATTAGAAAAAACAAGCATAAGGAAAACTTAGGGCAAGATTTTTAAAAATCTAAATGCTTGTAATTGAAGTCACTAAGGAGAGTAGAGAAGGACTGAGGTAGAACAGTATTGGTGGAAATACTGGCAGAGAATTTTCCCAAAAATGAAATACATCAAGCCACAGGTACAAACAACACTACCAACTCCCAGCAAGAGAAAACATAGGGGACAAAAAAAAAAACACAAAACCTTAGGTATGATGTAGAAAAACTTCTAAAACAGAAGTAAGGAAAATCTTAGCCAGAGAAAAAGGACACTTACCTTCAAAGGAACAACAAAAAGATTGGTAGCTGGTTTATCAACAGAAAAATAGAAAACAGAAAACTCTGGAATAAATCTCTGGTGAGGGCATTGAGACCAAAACTGCAGGCAATATTTTTAGCACTGTGATTCTACAATTCATAAGAAGCATATGTTAGTTTTCTCTTGCTGTCATAGGAAGTTATTACCAACATAGCAACTTAACATGGATAATACCCACTTATTACCACACAGTTCTTTCAAAAATTTCTGTATATATTTAAATACTATCCTATAAATCCATCATAAAAATGTAAAACAACCCTATAGAAATGGACTAAATTATATGAAAGACAATTTTCAAAAGAAAACTGAGTAGCCAATAAGTAGCTTACTCAGCTGCACTATAAACAGGGAAAATCAAGTTAAAATAACAATGAGATATTTTGTACCCAAGATATTAAGTATTAAGAAGTCTGAAAATTTCAAGTGTTGTGGAACAAGAAGAAGGAATAGTGCATGCACAGGCAATGGGTGAAGCATGCAATGACATGAATTATCACAAGTCTTGTGAGAAATTCTTGTGGTTTTGCAATTTAAGCAAAGATAGGAAGTAGGGAAAAAAAGAAATTAAAGAGGCTGATAGATTACGTAGGGCCTTGTTTCCATGCTGTGACATTGGTGTTTTCTCTAGAAAGAAATGGTCAGACTTTGAAGGATTTATCCTTGTACAAAGATTGCTCTGGAAGCAAAATGTTGAATGGTTAGGAGGGAGCAAGACTGGAGAAACCAGTTAAGACACTGTGACACTGTGACACAGAGGTGATGAGAGCCTAATGAAGACAGCAGCAATAGGGATGGAGAGAAGGCACTATATACAGAAGATACTAAAGAGTAATATTAATAGAACATCATCACAGATAAGGCAAGAAGGATAAGACAGCAGGAAAGTAATAGAAGTTTCAGGCGTGGCCAACAGGATAAATGATGATGAAATTTCCTGGAATAGGTTTTCTACTTTTCTAAAATGATGAATTCATTTTGGGGCATGTTGATTTAGAGGTATCTTTGGGGTCTGTCTTTCTACGGGGTCTATGGGTCTGAAGCTCAGCAGGAAAAGGATTTAGATTTAGCAGTCATCAGTGTATTAATGGTTGCTGAAAACCCTGTTTGTGGGTGATATCACGTGTATAGAGTGTGATGGGAATAAAAGAGGGTTAAGGGCAGAATCCCAGGGATTCACGTCTGAGAAATGGATGAAGGAAGAGAAATCTGAAAAAGAGACTATAAAGGAGCAACCAGACTGGTAGAAGAAAAACAGTGGACTTGGGGAAACAAGGAGAGAAGGACCTGTCTGGCAGAGGCAGGTATCACAGAGACATTAAGACAAAGACTGAGTGGTGGGAATGTAAATTGAACCACTATGGAAAACAGTATGGAAGTCCCTCAAAAAATTAAAAACAGAACTATCATATAATCCAGCAATTCCACTTTTGTGTATTTATCTGAAGAAAGCAAAACCTCTAATTCAAAAAGATATATGCACCACCATATTCACTGCAGCATTATTTACAATAGCCAAGATATGGAAACGACCTAAGTGTCCATCAATGGACGATTGGTAAATAAAATGTGGTATAAATATAAAATGCAATATTATTCAGCCATAAAAAAAGAATTAAATCTTGCCATTTGCAACAACATGGATGGACCTCGAAGGCATTGTGCTAAGTAAAATAAGTCAGAGAAAGACAAATACCATATGATCTCACTTATCAATGAAAGCTAAAAAAAAAAAAAGAACTCATCGATACAGAGAACAGATTGGTTGCCAGAAGCAAGAGGTGGGGAGTGGGCAAAATGGGAGAAGGGGGTCAAAAAGTACAGATTTCCATTTCTAAAATAAATAAGTCATTGGGATGTAATGTACAGAATGGAGACCACAGTTACTAATACTGTATTGTATTGAAAGTTGCTAGGAGAGTAGATCTTAACAGTTGTCCTCACAAGAAAAAATAATTGTAACTATATATGGTGATCAATGTTGTTAACTAGATTTATTGTGGTGATCATTTTGCCTTATATACAAATACTGAATCATTATGTTGTACACCCCAAACTAATATAATGTTATATGTCAATTATACCTCTATTTAAAAAAAGACAAAGACTGAAAAGTTACCACTCAATTTACTGATTGATGACCAATTTAAGAGGGCCTAATCATCTTGGTCTAAGGCAGAAATATATGGTCGTGGGTTGAGGGAGTGAATAAGAGATGAAGAACTCATGCCGTAGTCTTTCCAAAAGCTCGGTTGTGATGGCAGTAGGAAGTGGAAGCCAGAGGAGGATTGTGTTTTTCTTTTTTAAGGTTATAGCACTTGGAAGATATGTACATATTTGGGGGAAAGAGGCAGTCTAGAGGGAGAGGTTGGTGTGAAAGGAGAAAAATGAATGGGACTGAAACACCAAAGCAGCAGCAGGAGGTGGTAAGCAGAGTTTCACTTTAGATGGGAGAAGGGTTCCTCTTGCACTGAAACGAGGTGGCTAGAACGAAGAGGTCAGTGTGGGCATGGGTGAACCTGCATCTAAGTGGAAAGCAGGAAAACACACTTCTTTCTGATGGCTCTATTTTCTTAGTGAGATCATTTTCTGACAATAAAACTGGAGATGTGAGGCAGGGATTTGAATGTTGTTGAGGGAATGACAGAAGGTGCTGGCTCAGCTCATGAAGAACACAGTTTGCTGCCAATCGCTAAGGGCCCGCATGTGGCTGGAGGCCACTAATTCATTTGCTGGCAGCAGTCTATACTGTGTGTGTGTGTGTGTGTGTGTGTGTGTGTGTGTGTGTGTGTGTATGTGTGTATCTTCTAGCAGTGCTCAACCACCAGGGTGTATACAAAATTTAAACAATTTGAATGGTTGGATCAAACTTCTTTGAGATTTTACTAGTTGCAAAAGAAGAACAAGAACTGACATTTATTGAGAGAACTTGGACATGGCAGTTAATCTCTCTAAACCTCAGTTTCCTTTTCTATAAAGTTGGACTAAAAATAGTACCTGTCTCACTGGGTTGTTGTGAGAATTAAATGAGGTAATACAGTTTTTTTCAAATTTTTTATGGTGAACTTCAATAAGAAATATGTAGCCTTTTGTGAGAATTAAATAAGTAACTACCAGTCCACAATGCCTTTACCAAAACATTTGGAGACTTACATGTTTCCAAATTCAGAATTTGGAGGATTTTAAGAAAGTAATATGGTGACTAGAACACATATTACGTAACACCCCAATAGGGCTTGGAGAAGTATCCAAAATCAAACAGTAATCTTTCCACAGCCAAATTTATGAATAGTTACACAAATCATGAATGAAGACAGTAACTAGCCTGTCCTCAGTTTCAGGTCAGGTTTTGCCACCAAAGGAATTCAGGTCAGATTTTGCTTTAAGTGTGTTTTTTTAAGAATCTTTTGGTTTTTCAGATATGTTTGCATTTCGGAATTATAGATATGAAATCATAGATGTATTGATAATATCTTAAAAGTGCCTGGCACATCATAAGTATTGGTTCCTATTATTGGTAGGGGTATATTTCATTTTTAAAGTTATGTCCCTAACCCACCAAAGGGATTTCATGGCTTATTGGGTTGGCCAAAAGTTTCATTCGTTTTTTTTCCGTAAGATGACTCTAGTAGCACTTAGTTGTCTTTAACTTCATTCAAAACAATTTTGTTAGATTGTATGTGACAGCTGTCATATAAGCATGCATTTAAAAAAAGACGTCAAAATTGGTGAATTTTTGTGTGGCCATTTTAATATTGAAGATGGAAGAAAAAAAGCAACATTTTCGGCATATTATGCTTTATTATTTCAAGAAAAGTAAAAATGCAACCCACATGCAAAAAAAGATTTGTGCAGTGTATGGAGAAGTTGCTGTGACTGATCGAATGTGTCAAAAGTGGTTTGCAAAACTTTGTGGTGGAGATTTCTCGCTGGACAACGCTCCATGGTCAGGTAGACCAGTTGAAGTTGATACTGATCAACTCGAGACATTAACTGACAGCAATCAACGTTATACCATGCGGGAGATAGCCGACATACTCAAAATATCCAAATCAAACATTGAAAATCATTTGCACCAGCTTAGTTACGTCAATCGCTTTGATGTTTGGGTTCCACATAAGTTAAGCAAAAAAAACCTTCTTGACTGTATTTCCACATACGATTCTCTACTGAAATGTAATGAAAACGTTCCGCTTTTTAAACAAATTGTGATGGGCCATGAAAAGTGGACATTGTACAATAATGTGGAATGGAAGAAATCGTGGGGCAAGCGAAATGAACCACCACCAACCACACCAAAGGCGGGTCTTCATCCAAAGAAGGTGATGTTGTGTATATGGTGGGACTGGAGGGGAGCCCTTTATTATGAGCTCCTTCCAGAAAACCAAACGATTAATTCCCACAAGTACTGCTCCCAGTTAGACCAACTGAAAGCAGCACTCGATGAAAAGCATCCGGAATTAGGCAACAGAAAACACATAATCTTCCATCAGGATAAGGCAAGACCACATATTTCTTTGATGACCAGGCAAAAACTGTTACAGCTTGGCTGGGAAGTTCTGATTCATCTGCCATTTTCACCAAACATTGCACCTTCGGATTTCCATTTATTTGGGTCTTTACAAAATTCTCTTACTAAAAATTTTCAATTCCCCGGAAGACTGTAAAAGGCACCTGGACAAGTTCTTTGCTCAAAAAGATAAAAAGTTTTGGGAAGATGGAATTATGAAGTTGCCTGAAAAATGGCAGAAGATAGTGGAATAAAAGGATGAATACGTTGTTCAATAAAGTTCTTGGTGCAAATGAAAAATGTGTCTTTTATTTTTACTTAAACACAGAAGGCACTTTTTGGCCAACCCAATACTTATAGGTTGTGACCCACACTCTGAAAAATGCTGATATATAAATGTTTAACCTGGTCCTTGATACATACTAAGCTCTCGAAATGTTAGAAGGGGAAAAAATACCATCTTATATGTGTATGTTTTAAGTTTGCAGAATTCTTTTAGGCATATAGTTGCAATTCATGTTCACAGTAACCTTATCAGAAATAAACTAAATAGTTTAACTTTCCTCTTGATCTACTTGAGAGTTTCATGTCTCAGTATTTCTTGTGAAGAACAGTAGGAAATTTAAATAATAATAATAGTACCTCCCAATGGCATTTTTATCTTGATACCTAAAGCATTTTTAAAGTTTATTTTATGTGAAAGATCATTTTGTTGCACAGATAACCAAACAGAACTAAGAAATCAAGCCATTTGCTTAAGGCACAAAATACACTATTTCTACATGGAATTTGTCCAACAGAATATACAGCTTAGGAACAACTTCCAAAGCATATTTATTATTCAGTCCTTAAAGTGAGCTAAAGACACGCTCATCTGAAGGCACCTTATAACCTTTGAGTTTTATTTTCTAGTGCTCTTGGAGACATTAAAATAGCTGAAGTGAATGTCAAAGGTTTATGCGTGAAGCTCATTAACTCTTCCCTTGACAAAGAACTGGAAATCGGAAATCATATTCTCCAACAAAATGTGGATGGACAAACAGTCTCTCTGTACCAATTCCTTCCCAATATCAAAATGCAGGCCAATTCCACGGTAACAGTGAGTATAAGATATAAATACTATGAGCTAGATTTGTTCAGGGAAAACTCATTTACCCAGTCAGACCATGGCTTAGCACCAGTGCTTTCTTCATCCCTTGATCTCTCTGTTAAATGTGATTTTTTGGTTGTTGTTGGTTAATTGTGCCACTTTGTCCATCTCTGCATATAAATGAATACCCATAATTAAATTTCCATAGCTTTCTTCAATTTGGCATACAATACTTTGTGCTTTTATGATTTAACTATCAAAATAAAATACCTAAGTTCCTAAAACTAAGCAAACATAATCTTTAAAGAAAAAACAAAGAGAGGGTTTGTTTAGGTGACACTGGAGAGTTCCCCTCTCTTTCTTGGGCTTTACTTTAAACCACATACAGTAGCTGTTCAGTTACACAGCTTGACATTACATATTATACAGTCATTATATTTTAAAAACCTCACCTGCTTAGAAAGATGTGTTGCAATAACCCTCTGACATTTATAAAACTATGTTGAACTCCAGTGGCAGCTGTTATTAACAAACTATTTTCTTTTAGGTCTGGGCAGCAGCATCTGAAGCAAAGCACCAGCCACCATCAGATTTTCTTTGGAAGGAACAAAACAGATTTAGGACAAGCCCCAATTGTACAACAATCCTGTGCAAACCTAATGGTGAAGTCAGTGTCCTGTTCTTTTTTTTTTTTTTTTTGGCTGCGTCGGGTCTTCGTTGCTGCACGCGGGTTTCCTCTAGTTGCGGCAAGCGGGGGCTGCTCTTCGTTGTGGTGCGCAGGCTTCTCATTGCGGTGGCTTCTCTTGTTGCAGAGCACTGGCTCTAGGCGCTAGGCATGCGGGCTTCAGTAGTTGTGGCTTGCGGGCTTAGTTGCTCCGCGGCTTGTGGGATCTTCCCGGACCAGGGCTCGAACCCACGTCCCCTGCATTGCCAGGCAGATTCTTAACCACTGAGCCACCAGGGCAGCCCCGAGTCTACTGATTTTTAAACAGGGCTAGATATTTTTCACCCACCACATTGTTGTCCTATATGATTTGTAGCCTCTATATTACATGTCAAAAATTTAATAGGCATCTTATATGATTCAACGCCTGGGACTTTCCCAATACACTGTTTTCTATTAGAGATTCAGATACGGAACAGACCGCTCCTGTGCCACAGGAACTCAAAGGGCTATTTATATGTACGTTATCTCCTTTGATTCTCAGATTATTTACGCATTTTACAAAGGAAGAAAATGGGGCTTGGAAAGTTAAATGGCTGGCTCAAGGTCACATGATAGGCAAAATGGCAACAGTAAAATAAAACCAGACAAAAGAGCCTACAGGGTTCCTATGGTCCACATTCCAGAGGTGAAATTAAAACATCATTTTATCACATTTTCACTGTCATTATCATCAGAGGTTTTTAAGCCCCCTATAGTACAGGAAGAAATAAAATATTGCCCTTGGCTAGGAAAGGCTTACAATCTAACTGAGAGAGATTGCATTCAAAAGATCATAAACATATTTGCCACGCAAATATCTATGTTTGAGCTGCAAAAAAGGAGAATCCCTAACTGATGAACTGAACCAAACGTGGGGTTTTCCTGCTGTGAGCCATGAAATTAAACCTTTTAAGAAAGATTTCATCTTTCTCTTTCTTTGCTGTGGGCCTAGCCTAGCTGCACTTGCCTTGTGTTGCTTTTATGTCTGTTTAGCTGGCAAACAAAGGGTTTGGCAATGGTTACAGCATCAACCCAAACCTCTAATTTTATAAACTAAAAACAGATCATGAGAACAAATAGAATGATAGGGCACGCTTCGGTGCCTAACTTTTCTCATGTTGAACAAAAACATAATTATTAGTCCCTACACATGATTTTTCTGAATAATTTTTGCACATATGTGTGCACATATTCAGGAAACCAAAAAAAAAAAACCTGCCCACCTAGGATTCTAGCCTGGAGAACGTGGTTTCCTCTCCATGTCTTTAGTTCTAATGCCCATTTCCCCATCTCAAATAAGACTAGATAGATAGATAGATAGATAGAGTCTTAACTATTAAAAATTTAACTTATTAATATTACAACTACTGTTTGCATAGTTCTTTATAGTTACAAAATTCAGTAGCTTAACTGAATCTCACCACACCCTCATATAACACCCTCACCACCACCCTCCCCATTTTACGTATGAGGACACAGTCCAAGACAGTAGGTGACTAATCTGCCTGAGGTTATACAGCTTGTAATTTTCACAACTGGAAACTAAGGCCAGGATGTCTTACTACAGCCTCATCATGTGTTTCACTAATCCTTACACAGGACGTAAATGACATTACAGTTTGACTTTGAAATTTTATTGCAATAAGCCTATGTCATTTAAAAAAGAAAACCTATAACTTCAATAGTATTTCATGTTAATAAATCATTTTTGTTAGGCTGTTGCCTGGTACACTCCTATCCACTGGAAGCAAGCATGGGAGAAATTAGAGACTGACATTGAATGTGACAGATGCTCAGTAGTAAGTCCAACATCTCGAAGGCACATGTTTCATTGGCCAGCAGCTACAACTACAACTAAAGAGAAACAAGACCAATCTAAGCAAGATATCTCAAAATATCAGGTGGAACGAGTTCAAGCTTCTCTTACAAGGTAAAAGTTGCTTGTTTTCTTTTTTTTTTAAATTAAGTCCTTCCCACAATTAATAAGGGCCGAACCGGTGGGAGTGACTGGCTGACAAGTAGATATATGATGAATAGGTAAATCAATAAAGACCAAAACACTCCTATTTTGAATAAGACCATAAAAACCATAATAGCTTTTATGTTTTAAAACATAAAAACACAGAGCTAGTAGGGTAAACTCGTGGGATGATAAAGGCTGTCAGTTTCCACTGGGTGATATCAAGACCCCTCTGGTCATTTCATTCCATAACAGCACTGCTGTTAGAGGTAAGGCCGTGGAGTAGTGCAGAGATGAAGTTATCACCACACCTTTGGCAGTGCTTAGGTGGAGGAAGATTTGCATCATCTAGAATTTTCATCTTGGATCAAGAGCTGGCTGTGGCTGAAAGAACAGAATTTATGTTATTCATTTGTAGGCAAATGCTTCTGATGTGATAATGGGGCTGCCCACAAAGTCTAGAAAAGCCATATTCTCTGGTCTTGGAACATGCGTTCACTCTAATTGAGCTTTCATTATTAATGCCACTGTATGAAGTGCCTTTGGGGTTCAATTTGGGCTTAATTTTTCTTTTACAGAGAAAAAGAAATCCCACCAACCCTTTTCCCCAATCGCAGCCCCTGGTGCCACAGTCCTCATGTCTCTGCACATCCTTACTGTTCACTGATTGATCCTCACAACACCTACATGACTGAACGCAGCTTAGACAGCCAGCCCAGGTCTCAGTCAGCCAAGCCTGATCTAGCCAGGTAAGTCAAAGGGATACTTATTCCAGTGGAGAGTAAGTGGTGAGTGAGTGTGTGTGTGTGTGTGTGTGTGTGTGTGTGTGTGTGTGTGTAGAACTGGTGAAAAGGTGGTTAAGTTGTAAAAGTCTCTAAGTATTAAAAAGTATTCATATCCTCAAGAACGGATGGCCTCGAAAGCAAGTACCGTGAGACGTTCACTTATTAGCTCTAGCACAGTTATCTGAGTGCATCAACGAATCCAAAGAACAGCATGGCCAGCAAGAGTACATAGGCTTGGGCTTCCCTGGTGGTGCAGTGGTTAAGAGTCCGCCTGCCGATGCAGGAGACACGGGTTCGTGCCCCGGTCCGGGAAGATCCCACATGCCACGGAGCGGCTGGGCCCGTGAGCCATGGCCGCTGGACCTGTGCATCCGGAGCCTGTGCTCTGCAATGGGAGAGGCCACAACAGTGAGAGGCCCGCATACTGCAAAAAAAAAAAAAAAGAGTACATAGGCTTCTTGAAGTTTGGTCAAAAGTATATTTTGTTTTTCATTCGGCAGGATAAATTGGTCCTGTAAGTTAAGCTGTGCTAAAAATATCCATCTTTTCCAAACACACTCTAATATTATTACCAAATTCTTATTCTTTTTCACCCAGAAATTTCTTATTTAAATCTTCTAAATAAAGCTTTTAGAGTTGGTGTTATTAGCCCAGGATCTGTTAATGGACTTCAGGAAGTCCATGAATATGGCTAAACTTGGAGAAGAAAATGTATGCCTATATGGATGCTTTTTTATTTTATTTTGTTTGTGTGTGTGTGTGTGTGTGTGGTACGCGGGCCTCTCACTGCTGTGGCCTCTCCCGTTGCGGAGAACAGGCTCCGGATGCGCAGGCTCAGCGGCCATGGCTCACGGGCTTAGCCGCTCCGCGGCATGTGGGATCCTCCCACACCGGGGCATGAACCCGTGTCCCCTGCATCGGCAGGCGGACTCTCAACCACTACGCCACCAGGGAGGCCAGGGATGCTTTTTTAAATGAAATCTTTGCAGAATCCCAGTATATGAAACGGATAAAAGGAGACCCGTCCAAGATGAAGAGTGATTCCCACTACCCACAACACCCATCTTCTTCTTTCCTCCTTCCCTGTGACCTTTGAGACACCTCTCTGGAATAACAGGATTCTGTACACACAGTATAAGAACCACCATGTTAGTATGCTAACACATGTTGGGAAATAGCACCCTCCAAAATAATACCTTTTAGAAGTGGAATAATGGAAATTCTGTAAATTCCTGAATGTATTCCACTGCATAAAATTAAGTATCCTATATCTTTGTGCCTGAGTTTCTTCATCTGTAAAGTAAGAGACTTGTGTCTGATATTTAAAGAGCTCTTTCAGCAATGTTTTATATACACATATACATTTAATATACATATATATTTTTTATAGACACACATATTTAGTACTTTATGAGTTAGATTTGAGATTTCCAAGAAGTACATTCATGTTTTTTGCCAATTAATGATAGCCTTCACTGTTTTACTTATTTTGAACAACTTGTTTTCCAAAGAAATTTGACTTCAAATTTTCTTGTTGCACCTTTCTATAGTGGTGGCAACTCACCTTGATTATTCAGTAATTTTTTCTATTCAACATAAATTTCACTGTATTTGTATATTTTTTTATAAATTTATTTATTTTTGGCTGCATTGGGTCTTCACTGCTGCATGTGGGCTTTCTCTAGTTGCGGCGAGCAGGGGCTACTCTTCGTTGTGGTGTGCGAGTTTCTCATTGTGGTGGCTTCTCCTGTTGCGGAGAACGGGCTGTAGGCACAGGGGCTTCAGTAGTTGTGGCTCACAGGCTCTAGAGCACAGGCTCAGTAGCTGTGGCACATGGGGTTAGTTGCTCCACAGCAAGTGGGATCTTCCTGGACCAGGGCTTGAACCCATGTCCCCTGCATTGGCAGGCGGATTCTTAACTACTGCACCACCAGGGAAGTCCTGTATTTGTCTATTATGTAATTATAATTTTATTTATTTATTTTTGCGGTATGTGGGCCTCTCACTGTTGTGGCCTCTCCCGTTGCGGAGCACAGGCTCCGGACACGCAGGCTCAGTGGCCATGGCTCACGGGCCCAGCCACTCCGCGGCATGTGGGATCCTCCCGGACTGGGGCACGAACCCGTGTCCCCTGCATCGGCAGGTGGACTCTCAACCACTGCGCCACCAGGGAAGCCCTGTAATGATAATTTTAAAAGAGAGTTGCTTTGATACCTTCAGGGTCTCTGTTCATCATTACATACTTTTTAAATTTTCTATTCATTAAATTTTCAATATTAACAGATATACATCAGAATTTTAAGAGTTTTTCTTTTATTTCAATTGAGAAAGATGGCCACAAAGAGACAGATGTTATGAATGACTTGTTGATCATTGATTGGGTAACAGCAGTCCCTGAATCAACAGTTCATTTCCTTGAAAAAATATGTAACATGATTCTTCAAGCGAAAGTTACCTTGTTTGCTAATTAGCCAGTCTCTTTTTAATTTGCCTACCATTGGGCTGTTTGCTATCAGTAGCACACTCCTCAATAATTGACAAAGAAAAAAAGAGATAAAACAAAAATTCACCAGTTTTACTCAAAATTTCTTCAATCCTGCTTCTTCCCCTATACAGTGATAAATAAGCTAGTTTGCTGAGTTACAGAAGAAAGAATTTCAGTTGCACGTGACTCTTCTACTGGGAATAGCTGCCTTGTTTTTAACTGTGCCTCTCAAATATATTATAGAAGAGCTTAGAGACTAACAATTAAGATAATTTTAAAGAAACATCTACACATCTCATGCTTACTTTATACCAAGCACGTTTTGTTTTTTAAACATGTTAAAATACAGAAAGTATAGAGGATAACGTTAAAAGCACCCATGTACTTATCCTTCAAGATTAATGCATGCTAACATTTTGTCATATTGCTTCACATTACCAAAAATCCCATAAATTTGAAATCCCCTTTGATCTTCTTTTGAGTTCTGATATGAAATAGGAATAAGTCATTCTGGTCCTCATTATCACACTTCAACTACATATATATTCATAAAACATGTATAGTATAATTGATGTATTTTTAATTTACATAAATGGCACTAAATACAGCGCATGACACAATAGTTTAATACATGTTTGATGAAGGACAGACAGAATAGGAGACACTGAAGGTTTTTAAACAGGCATCTTATAGAGTTATATCTGCATTTTAAAGAGAATTTTGGAAGCAGTGTTGAAAATGAAGTGGAGTGGAAAATATTCCAAAATCAAGGAGGAAAGAAGGAAGGAAGGAAAGAATAGAAAAGTAAGAAGAAGAAAAAGAAGAACAAAGCAGGTTAGAAAAAGAGACTGGGGACAAGTTGATCTTGTAGAGTTATAATTTGAGTCCCAAAAGGACAGGAGAGCAAGACTGGGGCAGAAGTAATATTTAAAGAAATAATGACAAAAATCTCAAAAATTGATGAAAGGCATCAAGCCACAGAAACAAGAAAAATAAATTCTAAGCAGCACAAATCCAAAGGAAACTACACCTATATATTATAATAAAACTTCAGAAAACCAAATAATGGAAGTCAGAAGACAATGGAATGAAATTTTCAGTGTGCTAATGTACTAAAAAGAACTATCCTGGAGCTCTATACCAAGCAAAAATCAAGTTCAAAAAATGAGGTGAAATAAAGACATTCTCAGGCAAACAAAAGCTGAGAGAATTCATCAACAGCAAACCCACATTAAGGAAATACTTCAACTAGAAAGAAAATGATCTTAGAAGGATGCACAGAGATGTTGGAAGAAGTGAAAAAAAATGCAGAGTCAAAACATGGATCAACATAAATGAGTATTCACTACACAAAACAATACTTATATGGCCTCATAGGGTTTAAAATATAGAGAGAATTTAAATACATGACAACTATATTAGTTTCACAGGGCTACCGTAACAAAGTACCGTAAACTCAGTGGCTTAAAACAACAAATCTATTCTCTCACAGTTCTGGAGACTAGAAGTCAAATCAAGTTGTCACCAGGGCCAAACACTCTGTCTCTGAAGGTTTTAGGGGATTATCCTTCCTTGCCTCTTCTTACCTTCTGTTGGTTGCTGGCATTCCTTGGTATTTCTTGTCTTGTAGATACATCACTCTAACCTCTGCCTCCATCTTCACATGATCTGTGTATCTGTGTCCATACTTCCTTCTTCTTTTAAGGACGTCACGAGTCATTGGATTAAGGCACACTCTAATCTAGTATGACATCATCTTAACTTCATTACATCTACAAAGACCCAGTTTCCAATTCACAACCTCAAGGGGTTAGGACTTCAACATATATTTAGGAGGGACACAATTAACCTATAATAACAACAGCAATAGCACAAAAATTGGGAGGGGAGTAAATGGAGTTAAAGTACTCTAAATCTCATGATTTGTCCAATAAGTTATAAAAGTAACAATTTATATTAGACTTTAGTAAATCAAGTATGCATGCTGGAATCTGGGATAAACACTGAAAGAATAGTATACGAATGTTGTGTTGCTGACATATATTCCATACTTTCATCATCATTCAGTTCAAAATATATTCTAATTTTCAATGTGACCTTCTTTGATACATGGGTTATTTGGGGATAATATATCACAAACAAAGTGGATTTATTTCAAGAATGCAAAGTTGGTTCAAGCTTTGAAAATTAATTAGTTAACAGAATAAAGAAGAAAATTATAACCATCTCAATAGATATAGAAAAATCATTTGATAAAATTCAATACCCACCCGTGAGGAGAGAACCTTAGAAAATTAGGATTATAAAGAATTTCCTTTGTATCTACAAAAATCCTAATGCAAACTATCATACTAAATGGTGAAGTAATTGAAGTTTTCCCCTTGAGATTCAGCTCAAGGCGAGAATTCTCTTTATGATTACTTCTGTTCAGCATTGTACCAGAAGTCCGAGTGCAATAAGGCAAGAAAAATGAATTTACAAATATCCCATAATTCATCAGTTTTATTCCCAGGAATTATATATGCCTAACAAATACATACACATGTGGACCAAATGACAAATACAATAATTATAGCAACTCTATTTGTATTAGCCAAAATGTAGAAGCAATCCAATTGTTCATCAACAATAACATGGATAAATTATGATATATTAATACAATCCCATAAGCAATGAAAACTAACTACTGTTACATGCAATAACACCATTGAATCATAATATTGAACAAAAGATGCCATACTGAAAGGAACATATATTATACAATTCCGTTTATATAAAATTCAAAAACATACAAAACTATGCCATGGTGTTAAAGGTCAGAATAGTGTTATCTCTGGAAGAAAGAAAGGAATAGTACTTGAAGATTACACAAAACTGCTTCTAGAATACTAACAATATTCCATTTCTTGATCTGAGTGGTGTTTACATGAATCACTGTTTTCATCGTGCTGTGCAGTTATGACTTGTGAACTTTTCTGCATGTATGTTATACTTATAAAAGTTTATTTTTAGAAACTTGATGACAAAGAAAAGGAAAATTAGAAAGGGAGGAAAGCATAGTTACAGTAATGAGCACTGACAACTTATACCCTGACAAGGAAGGAGAAAGAAAACCTAAAAAAATAGACTGATGAGCTCAAAATAAATGTGAATAATATGAGGCTTATTTAGTGTAGGAGAAAAATAGTCTTACCTGAAATATGTCTAAGCATATCAATATATTGCAATGTATTCGTCTTATTATAGTTCATCAGAGCGCAGTCATTTCCAGGAACATCTCATGGCAGAGATGGCTAATTACTGCCCCTAAACCGTTGTTCCTTTAGACACAAGACCCATAGGTCCAGGGAAACCTAAACTCATGGCCACCAAGAATAAAGCCTGTTTTTCTCAGTCTCTGTATCTAGGCGGAACCATGCGTCTACATTCTGTATGATAGAATGTGAACAGAAATTGTGTACACAGCATCTGGATCATGCCCTTGGACAGTGCTCCTCTGTGTCTCCTCTGTGCCATGATTACAGGGTGGAGCTGCCATCTTTCAAGTCAGGGATGAAGCCATGTGTTGAGGATAGAAAAGCCATCCTAAATGCCCTGTATTGGCACATCTCCAGACTAAGATAGAGAGAAACCATCTTGTGTCAGCCCTTGTTAAGTCTAAACGAGATGGCCCACATGGGATCATTACCATTTAGTTTCACTTAACAGACTACTGATCAAAAAGGAAACAAAAATCTCAGCTAGAAAGGACATTTTTAAGACAATCAGGTAAATATAAATATATAATGAATGTTAGATATGGACAAATCACTGTTTTTTCCTTAGGTGTGTTAATTTTACTGAGGTTATATTCGTTGTTCATAGATCCATACAGAAATCTTTACTTGATTCCTAACGGTCTGGTGTGGTATAAGCATAGATAGATAATGCAAATGTGCCAAAATATTAATTAGTGAATCTGGGTGACAGGTGTACAGATGTGGTTGTATTATCCCTTCATATTTTCTGTATGTATGGAATCTTCCACAATAAAAATTTAGAAAAATAAAAAACAAGAAAGACACTTTTGATAGAATGTAGTATGCACTTGGAGATGTTAGAGCAGTAGTCCTCAACCCCTGGGCCATGGACTGGTACTGGTCTGTGGCCTGTTAGGAACCGGGCTGCACAGCAGGAGATGAGCAGCAGGCGAGCAAGCGAAGCTTCATCTGTATTTACAGCTGCTCCCCATCGCTCGCATTACTGCCTGAGCTCCGCCTCCTGTCAGATCAGCTGCGGCATTAGGTTCTCAAGGGAGAAGAACCCTACTGTGAACTGCACATGCGAGGGATCTAGGTTGCATGCTCCTTAAGAGAATCTAATGCCTGATGACTTGAGGTGGAGCTGAGGCGGTGATGCTAGCGCTGGGGAGCGGCTGCAAATACGGATTATCATTAGCAGAGAGGTCTGACTGCACAGAGACCACAATAAATCAACTGCTTGCAGACTCATATCAGAACCCTATCCGTGAGTGGCAGGTGACAATTAAGCTGCATCTGGTGGCAGGCTTTATAGTGGCAAGTACTTCAATTGTACGGCTGCATCTGGTGGCAGGCTTTCAGTCAGAATCCACTTATTTTAGTCCTTGCCTGGCCCACCCATTATTTTATTTACCACTTCTGTCCGCACCTCTTTCCCGCACTGCGCACTTGTCTCAGTCACAGTTTTGGTAAGCCCACAAGCTAACCCTAGCCAAAATGAGTAAAACACAAATGTCGCTGGAGAGCTGCTTTGAAAAGGGGGAAAGACCCAATGATGAGACAGCAGAAGACTCTAAGACTGCCAACAAAATGAAAGCTGTATTTAAAAGAAAATACCAAGAGTCCTACTTAAATACGGGTTCATTGCAACAGGTGTTTCACATTCTCCAAGCCCATTTTGTATAATATGTGGTGACCCACTATCCAACGAAGCCATGAAACGCTTCGCCACATAGAGACCAAGCACCCTGCATTAAAAGACAAGCCTTTGGAGTTTCTCAAAAGAAAAAAACATGAACACGAAGAACAGAAGCAATTATTGAAGGCCACAACTTCCTCAAATGTGTCTGCACTGAGAGGATCATTCTTAGTGGCTAACCGCATTGCTAAAGCTGAGAAGCCCTTAGTATTGGTGAAGAGTTGATCCTGCCTGCCGCTAAGGACATTTGTCATGAACTTTTAGGAGAGGCTGCAGTTCAAAAGGTGGCACATGTTCCTCTTTCGGCTAGCACCATAATTAGACGAATTGATGAAATAGAGGATACTGAGGCACAATTGTTAGAGTGGATTAATGAGTCACTGTGGTTCTCAATCCAGGTTGACGAGTCTACTGATGTTGACAAGGCAACGATGCTTGTTTTTGTGTGCTTTATTTTTTAGGAGGATGTGCATGAGGATATGTTATGTGCCCTTTTGTTGCCAACCAACACCACAGTCGTTGAATGATTACATAACAGGAAAACTGAATTGGTCACTTTGTGTCGGTATATGCACAGACGGAGGTGCTGCCGTGACTGGACGGCTTTCTGGTTTCGCTACTCAGGTCAAAGAGGTCGCTTCTGAACGTGAGTCTATGCACTGTGTCATCCATAGAGAAATGCTGGCTACCCGAAAAATGTCACCTGAACTTAACAGTGTTTTGCAGGATGTGATTAAAATTATCAACCACATTAAAGTACATGCCCTTAACCCACGTCTGTTCACGCAGCTCTGTGAGGAGATGGGTGCAGAGCACACACGTCTTGTCTGATACACAGAAGTGAGATGGTTTCTAAAGATAGATCACTGGCCACAGTTTCTGAGTTACGAGAGCCGCTCCAGAGATTACTTTTAGAAAAACAGTCACCACTGGCAGCACATTTCAGGGACACAGAATGGGTCGCAAAACTTGCTTACTTGTGTGACATATTCAACCTGCTCAACGAACGCAATGTCACTTCAGGGGAGAATGACAACTGTGTTCAAGTCGGCAGATAAAGCGGCTGCCTTCAAAGCCAAACTGGAATTATGGGGGCGACAAGTGAACGTTGGGATTTTTGACATGTTTCAAACATTAGCAGAGATTTTGAAGGAAACTGAGCCAGGGGCTTCTTTCTCCCAGCTGGTGCACGATCACCTATCTCAGCTTTCAAAAGAGTTTGAGCGTTACTTCTTAACCACAGAAGACCCCTGAATTGGGAAGGAATGGATCCACGACCCATTTGTGAATAATCGATTTTGTCCGTGCTAGAAGAGGATCAACTGCTTGAGATCGCAAATGACGGTGGCCTTAAAGGTATGTGTGAGACAACTTCAAATCTCCATACGTTCTGGATTAAAGTCAAGGCGGAATATCCTGAGATTGCCACAAATGCATGAGGAACCTGCTTCCATTTCCAACATCCTGTCTTTGTGAAGCAGGGTTTTCTGCAGTGACGGTGACCAAAGCAACATCACAGAGTAGACTGAACGTAAGTAACACACTTGGGTGTCACTGTCTCTCATCCCCCCCAGATGGGACCATCTAGTTGCAAGAAAACAAGCTCAGGGCTCCCACTGATTCTGCATGATATGAGTTGTATAATTATTTCACTATATATTACAGTGTAATAAGAATAGAAATAAAGTGCACAATAAATGTAATGTGCTTGAATCGTCCTGACACCATCCCCCCACCCCACCCCTCGCCGTCCGTGGAAAAATTGTCTTCCACGAAACTGGTCCCTGGTGCCAAAATGGTTGGGGACCGCTGTATTAGAGCACAGAGGCAAGGCACTGACCACAGCATAACAGAGTCGCTCTTGGAAAGGCTATGGACCCTTTAACAAAGCAGATGTGTTTGCATTGTTCTGCCGCCATTGTTCCCAGTCCAAGCATGCGCTTTCTTCTTGCTGAAAATAGCTGACAGACTGTGGACAACTTTGTCAGATTCCTTCTGTAACTCGAATCAAATGGCAGAAACTAGCCGGCAGAGATTATCCTACAGACATTGCTTTAAGCTAACAGTGTGGGGGTGTGCCCTGTTTAAGGCACTGTATTTGCACACTGTCTAATACGCTTGCCTATCATCTGTCATCCATGTTACACACTGCAGTGGCATTCATTTTAATTGTGGACTCGACAGCTGCTACCGTCTTCCATAAAAATGTTATTATAGTAATAATAACAATAATGTTCCTTAGTTTCTGAGGGTTGCAAAGCCACACTTTAAAAGTCAATCTGTTAGAAAACAAAGGAAACTTGAACATAGATAACAGCATACAGGAATGGAACAGTTAAAATCTCTTCAGGGGGCTTCCCTGGTGGCGCAGTGGTTGAGAGTCGGCCTGCCGATGCAGGGGACACGGGTTCGTGCCCCTGTTCAGGAAGATCCCACATGCCGCGGAGCAACTAAGCCAGTGCGACACAACTACTGAGCCTGCGCTCTGGAGACAGTGAGCCACGGCTTCTGAGCCCACACACCACAACTGCTGAAGCCCGCGCACCTAGAGCCTGTGCTCTATAACAAGAGAAGCCACCGCAATGAGAAGCCCACGCACCACAAGGAAGAGTAGCCCCGCTCGTCGCAACTAGGGAAAAGCCCTCACGCAGCAATGAAGACCCAAAACAGCAAAAAATAAAAATAAAAAAAGAATATACTTCCAATCCATGATGGTAACAAAGCAAAACAAATACAAGTTTGAAATAAATGTTCTTTACGTATCCTTCATATTAGTATCTGTTCTGTTTACTCGTGTTTAGACCTGTATTGCATTGTTTACATTTACCAGATTAAGAATTTGGAACCTCGATTGTCACTTCTATGACTGGCCAGATTTTCAGTTAATATATGTGTGTGTATGTGTGTGTGTGTGTGTGTGTGTATATATATATATATATATATATATATATAAAATGTGTCTATATATATACATATGGCAGTATTAGTCAACAGTATAACTAGAAATTGTATGAATTGATATATAGAAATTTTAAAACAAAATACCTATCCTCTGGAATATAGAAGGCCAATTACTTGGACCTCTACAATCACACTGAATAGAATATAATTACTTGTAAGAACACTACAAAATGCCAAGGGTTTCAGTTCATTTTTTATTATCAAATAATAACATCAAAAAAGTAGGAACTCTTTTATAAAGGAAAATCATATTAAATCATGTATTTTTTTTTTTTTTTTTTTTTTTTTTTTTTGCGGTACGTGGGCCTCTCACTGTTGTGGCCTCTCCCGTTGCGAAGCAACAGGCTCCGGACGCGCAGGCTCAGCGGCCATGGCTCACGGGCACAGCCGCTCTGCCGCATGTGGGATCTTCCCGGACCGGGGCACGAACCCGTGTCCCCTGCATCGGCAGGCGGACTCTCAACCACTGCGCCACCAGGGAAGCCCCTAAATCATGTATTTAAAAGTAATGATTTTTCTCTTCTGTACTTGATTTCAGAAAATTCTGATTGCAATATCACAATACTTCTGTAGGAGTTTCTTTTTTAAAAAAATAGACAAGTGAGAACCACTTATATGTCTCTTCTCAGAGCTGAAATAAAGGTTTCTTTAATGAACCTATAAAGAATTCCAAGATATTAGTCTTTTTTTTAATATATTTTGTTATAACCTTAACTTTTTTGTTTTTTGTTTTTTTAACATCTTTATTGGAGTATAATTGCTTTACAATGGTGTGTTAGTTTCTGCTTTATAACAAAGTGAATCAGTTATACATTTACATATGTTCCCATATCTCTTCCCTCTTGCATCTCCCTCCCTCCCACCCTCCCTATCCCAACCCTCTAGGTGGTCACAAACCACCAAGCTGATCTCCCTGTGCTATGAGGCTGCTTCCCACTAGCTATCTATTTTACGTTTGGTAGTGTATATGTGTCCATGCCACTCTCTCACTTTGTCACAGCTTACCCTTCCCCCTCCCCATATCCTCAAGTCCATTCTCTAGTAGGTCTGTGTTTTTATTCCCGTCTTACCCCTAGGTTCTTCATGACCATTTTTTTTTCTTAGATTCCATATATATCTGTTAGCATATGGTATTTGTTTTTCTCTTTCTGACTTACTTCACTCTATATGACAGACTCTAGGTCCATCCACCTCACTACAAATATCTCAATTTCATTTCTTTTCATGGCTGAGTAATATTCCATTGTATATATGTGCCACATCTTCTTTATCCATTCATCCGATGATGGACACTTAAGTGGCTTCCATGTCCTGGCTATTGTAAATAGAGCTGCAATGAACATTTTGGTACATGACTTTTTTTGAATTATGGTTTTCTCAGGGTATATGCCCAATAGTGGGATTGCTGGGTCATATGGTAGTTCTATTTTTAGTTTTTTAAGGAACCTCCATACTGTTCTCCATAGTGGCTGTATCAATTTACATTCCCACCAACAGTGCAAGAGGGTTCCCTTTTCTCCACACCCTCTCCAGCATTTATTGTTTCTAGATTTTTCGATGATGGCCATTCTGACTGGTGTGAGATGATATCTCATTGTACTTTTGATTTGCATTTCTCTAATGATTAATGATGTTGAGCATTCTTTTATGTGTTTGTTGGCAATCTGTATATCTTCTTTGGAGAAATGTCTGTTTAGGTCTTCTGCCCATTTTTGGATTGGGTTTTTTTTTTGTTATTGAGCTGCATGAGCTGCTTGTAAACCTTGGAGATTAATCCTTTGTCAGTTGCTTCATTTGCAAATATTTTCTCCTATTCTGAGGGTTGTCTTTTGGTCTTGTTTATGGTTTCCTTTGCTGTGCAAAAGCTTTGAAGTTTCATTAGGTCCCATTTGTTTATTTTTGTTTTTATTTCCATTTCTCTAGGAGGTGAGTCAAAAAGGATCTTGCTGTGATTTATGTCACAGAGTGTCCTGCCTATATTTTCCTCTGAGTTTGATAGTGTCTGGCCTTACATTTAGGTCTTTAATCCATTATGAGTTCATTTTTGTGTATGGTGTTAGGGAGTGTTCTAATTTCATACTTTTATATGTACCTGTCCAGTTTTCCCAGCACCACTTATTGAAGAGGCTGTGTTTTCTCCACTGTATATTCTTGCCTCCTTTATCAAAGATAAGGTGACCATATGTGTGTGGGTTTATCTCTGGGCTTTCTATCCTGTTGCATTGACAAGATATTAGTCTTAATGACAGAATGATTGTGTAACTTCATGACTAGGTCTTTTATTTCAAAACATTTCAACATTACAAAACAAAAGTATTTTAAAGTTATGAAAGATTATAATCTCATTTATGGAAATATGTCATTAATGACCCATTTCTTCACACAAGTAAACAAAATACTATTTTAGAAAGTCAAAGTATTCAGATTAAAGTTACTAAGTGTTAAATATTTGGGGCTCAAATAACCCCAAGAAATTACCATCACACTCTGAAATGAAAACAAGCACCACTACCAGTGATAATCCCATCATTAAACTTAAAGAAATTATAGATGGGAATTTTCTATAAGTGTTTTTAGCTCTAAAATACAGTACTTTGCTGAAGAACTCACTTTCAGGGTGCAATTCAAAACCTTCATCCTCAGGCTAGTCAGTCTGGAAGGACACACATAAAATATTTAATCTGTTTCAGGCCAACAAATTGCTCCAGAAGATGAGAAGTGATGACCAGATTGTTCTGTCTAAACCACTGCCTATGTAAGGAAAATATCTTAGAAGCCTGTTTAACCATATTCCAGGTCCATAACTCACTATTCAGAAAGTTTACCCTGTGATGTGCCAAACAGCATCCTGATTCATTGGATTTAGAACCCTGTTAGTGGCTGAGGGAAACACTGTGTTAACTAGAAACACCCTGCATTTTTGTTACTCTTCCTTGCCAATCACATTTTCACATCCAGCTTCTGGATATTGTTTCTTTGTAATCAAATACTAGCAATTTCACTTGATAGTTCTTCTTTTGAGCTCACAGAGAAGAAGAAAGCGTTGGGTATAGTTGAAGAGCTTTCCTGTAGTGGTTTTTTTCCAGAGGAGCTCATTGTTGTCTGTACCTAGAATATTATTTTTCTTTCCTTTCATATTTTACAAGAATAAAATAACATCTCATCGCTGGGTTGGAAGTAATTTGTACTTGGGGTCATCCATCCAGCACTATTTCAGTGTGATACACTTTTTTTTTTTAAGGTAGGAATTATATTTCAACAAAGTGACTTTCAATCCCTGCCTAAATATATGGAAGTGAGGGAAGCCACCACTCTACCCTGGTGATGAATCAGTCACCTCATTCATCACCAGAGTAGAGCCGCCTAAATTGGCCGGCTAGGCGGTGTCTGCTTCTGTCCACACATCTCCTTGTATACCCCTCCGGATGAAGCCTTATTCCTGTACCTCCCTTCACTAGCTACTTCATCATTGCGGCTGCTGGAATTGTAGAAAGCATTTGAGGAATTTTACAGGCTGGTAAAATTATTCTGCAACTTCAGTTTTAAAAAATATATCTTCCAGATATTTCTTCTCTCAAAGTTTTAATTAATTATATCTTGAAATTTATGTTTCCTTTTAAAATGACTCATTGAAAACTTGGACTTAATAATCAAATGATACTTTTCAAGTGGTATTTAAACCCTTTAGTTCAAGTTACCATTATATATTGTCCTTAAACCTTAGATTTCTTCTTCAAATGAAAGATAATCCTTTTGTTGTTAGTTTATCTCATGGTTTGTTTCAATGCGAAAAATCAATGCTTGGCATATAGGACTGGATCCTGCCCATCCCCCTAACCGCCCCCCACCCTCCTTTTTGGGTTTGCAGAGATCAAGGAAAAACAGGACGTCTGAGTTACAAAAGCAATAAGCAGACAATTCAACTTTTAAAGGTAAGTATATAAAGATATTGCAAATTTGCCTTCTTTGCAGAAAACTAATGACTAAAATAATTTGTAGATACATCTTTAAGAGCCATCAGAACATGGTTGTTCTCATATATCCTGTAGTGATCAGTTTTCTGTTAAATATTTATGTTGCTTTTGGAACCATCAGTTTTTGTCGTCTCTGTTGTATGATAAACTTTTTAAGAATGGGAAACAAAGAAATATCACATCTTTACTTTTTGCCCTCTATCCTCATCCTATCCTTGCGGATGGACAAGTAAGAGTGACTGAAATCCAGAGTCACTTCAAATACTAAAAAATCAATTTTACAACTATACCAGTACATTTTAATTCCTATGAGCAACAGATTATTAATAGCATAACAGAAGTTATCCTGGTTAAAGAGACTGCAGAAGCTCTCTAGTTGTGTGTCTTTTAAATGGTGATGAAAGGGGAGATTAAGAACTCTGGCCTCAGCTACTCAGTTGATAAATGACTTTGCATCATTTAATCAGTCACTTCTTGCATTGCCTCATCTTTTTCGTGCTGATATCAACATCTAAGTAACTGAGGAAGATTTCAATGGCTTTCAATGGCTTTCTGTTTTGTAAGTGGTTGTGTTTAACTCTTCCCCAAAGTGCTGATGACAAGGTGTTTTTTGGTCAAGGAATCCTTTTGGTCAGTGTTCTTCTCTAGTTGACATCCTTTGTTGCCCTAGTCCATGACTAATCTACTTATATGTCTTCTTGCTCTTTTTTATTCTGACTAAGCTTTAGAGTCACTCCTTGATTTAAGAATAAAGTTACAGCCACCCGATCACCAACTTCTTAGTATTCTAAACTCTTCTGGCAGAAGTGACTTGACTTCTCTACACAGCCTGCTGGCCTTGCATGGTCCCACTAGCTACCCACATCTGTGTACCGACCTTTCCAGTTTTCTCTGATTGCTCAGCTGTTCAGTTTCTTTCAGCTTGTCTCTTCCTAGGTTTTTCCTAATCAACATCTATTTTTCTGAAGGTTACCTACTTTTTTACCAGCCCACTCTCTCCATTTCTATAGCCTCATTATCCTTGAGCTTCCAAACTCTTAAACATGTGATGGCTACCTCTTCCTATTCTTCCGAGAACCTTTCTTCTCAGACACTTCTCGTAGAACGTTGGGAGTGTAAAGGGGTTTATTACAGCCACTTCATTTTAGAGCAAAAGAAACAAGTCTGTAGAGACAAGTTACCAAAATTCACCTAGTAATCAACCACAGGGTCAAAATTAAACTAAAGATTTTTTAATTGCAAAAAGCTGAAGAATCCAGCCTTGGCCTCCACTGATATAATCTCTGCTCCCAGAAGTCTTAGAGTTTTCTCTATACCGAGATCCATTTCTTCCAGTTGGCATAGCCCTAAGCGGCATGTCGTTGAAATGCAAAGGATGGGATCTGAAATCTGCCATAGACATTAGCAACCAGCCCTTCTACAATTCAATTACCCTTCACTTCTGTAGCCAGAAGGGAATTATACTGAATACTGAATGTGCAGTTGAGTTTTATTATATACAAAAACAAGGATTTTTTGTTGTTGTTGGTTTTGGTTGGAAAAAAATGTTCTGAATCCTCTCATGGGATATTGAATAACATAATTTTGGCAAAAGGTTTTAGCCTCTGTTGGTCTTCCTCAGTCATTATTCTGCTTAACTACCATGGTCACAGATTTGTTCACTGAACCTCTCTGTGGGAGATTCTTTGGTAGTTCTTTTTTTTTTTTACCCACTCTGTTTTGAAAAGTTCTAGGTTCCTTGGATGCCTTACTTTTGTCTTCTCAGAGCCTCTGTCCCCATCTGGTGACATCTTTAGGATGGACCATCAGCGTGCTCTCAGAATATTTCTGAGGTCTTTACTAGGAGCAAAGTTTTACTTCATTTGTCAGTGAATAATTTCTGTATTACAGTCAGCTCCTGAGTCTGGTATATCTATTCATGGAAAACTGTTCAGAGACAAAGTCATTATTCAGTTCTCAATGATATTCACGACCATTCCTTGGTGACTCGTATTGTTACACATTTGTACAGGATTTCACGGTTTTCACATTATCTTGTTTGAACCTATGAGGTAGGTAGGGCTGATATTATCTCCCTTTTATGGCTGAAGAAACTTCAGCTCAGTGAGATTCAGTGACTTTCCTAAAGTCACTTAGATAGGAACTGGCAAAGTGAAGACTAGAATCTTAGCCTAATGCCAACGCTCTTCCACATCACTCTGCTAATCAAGCATTAAGATTGTCTTGATTGGGACTTCCCTGGTGGTGCAGTGGTTAAAAATCCTCCTGCCAATGCAGGGGGCATGGGTTCAATCCCTGGTCCGGGAAGATCCCACATGCCGCAGAGCAGCTAAGCCTGTGCACCACAACTACTGAGCCTGCACTCTAGAGCCCACGTGCCGCAACTACTGAGCCCACATGCTACAACTACTGAAGCCCACGCGCCTAGAGCCCGTGCTCCACAACAAGACAAGGCACCGCAATAAGAAGCTCGCACAATGAAGAGTAGCCCCCGCTCGCTGCAATTGGAGAAAGCCCGCTTGCAGCAATGAAGACCCAATGCAACCAAAAATAAATAAATAAATAAATAAAGATTGTCTTGAGCTACAAGAAAGGAGTTGGCTACCGTGAGAATCTTAAGACTTCTCCACACACTAAAAAAGATTCAAGTCCTATTTCCAAAATTGCTAAGTTAAGAGTGTCAATTATTGGTACAAACACAGAAAATTAAAGTTCAATCTCTAGATTCTTTAACTGCTCATCACATGTCTAGGCTACAATTGAATAACTCCATGCCATTGCACTTGGAGTCACAGCTCTCAAAAGCTCTCTTTGCTTAGTTCTTTGTGAGGAATGTGTGAGAGTTCTGCTGTCTGAATAATGGGCAGTGCAGATGGGTAATGCCACAGAATGCTGCAGAAACAGAACTTTCCACAGGTTAGAGAAGAGAACTCTAGCAAGGCCACATCATGTCCCACCTGCTACATGAACTCTCAGATTGCTAGGAGACATGACAATCTAGGATAGAGAATAAAGAGGGAAGAAGGATCAGGGGCAGAAGTGGGACTTGTTACATATCACCAGCACTGTCCTCAAGAGTATGCAGTTGATTAGGACCTGGGAAGACAGCACCAAAATTGCAAGCATGGGATATTGAGTTCACAATTGGCAAAAGTTCTTACATTTACGAGATACTCCCGTGTATTGTATTAGGACTCCTAATAAAGTACCAGTGATAGCGTCCTTCCATGAACTGACATGTGTTCACACAATACTTATTGTTCTGAATGGACCAAACTGGACAACTCAAACACGGGGTGTCCTTCTAGCCCTTCACTGAAACTTTCTTAGGACCCTGACAAGAACCTTCCATAACAATTTCTCCTCCTGGGGACAGTTTTTATGAGTATTTAACTCATAAATAGTGAGTTTTAAGAGTCAGTATTTAGCAGCATAGAAAGGAGGACTAATATTTAATACTTTTAATATGAAACCTTGCTAAAGGAGTTTTGAAAGTCTAATGATTAAATTTTCTGATGTCAGTGTTTTCTATCTGTATTTTGTTATATTTTCCTTCCATATATGTACTAATATCTCTCTCCTCTCTGCCCTCAAAGTGGTCTATTTCCAAAATTCTTCAGTCAGTTGAAATTTCATGAATATTTGTTTCCTATAACTTCTTTCCTTCAAAGTCTGTCAGCTACCCTGTCCTCTGTCTTCCCAGCCTCACCTTACTGTGCCATGGCTAGGCCGTACAGGAGGAATAAAAAGACCTGCAATCTAGACTTTTCACCATGCTGGGTCAGAGGTATTCCATCGTTTAAAGGAAACGACATGCTCATGCAGATGTGTCCAGCTCCATTTCCACAGAGGAGGGTAGAACATAAACATCTCAGGCTGAGGAGTCTCCTGCTAAGTCTCCTAGAGAAGACTCAAGCAATTGCAAACAGAGAAACAAAACCTTCTCTTCTTTATTACATTTGTGTGCATGTTACCTGGTATATTTTAAATCTGGGGCACCTCTTAGATATTTAATGGCAGAGATAATTAGGTACTACTTAAGTACCACCAAGAAGGAAATGAAGGGTGTGAACATTTAGAAACGAGTCATTAAGCTGGTTGTCTCAGAATCATTTTGATCTTCGTATTTAAGACCAGAAGTAAATAGTATCCATGACCAGTTAGTCTGAAATAGCTACGCTGCTTAGGAGTCAAAAAACCCTGCACATCACAAATCAGCCTAAGAACTGTGACCTGAACCAGCACACAAGTTACAGAGTTGAGTTAGAAGGAGACCAAAATGAAAAATCCTTTCACCCTGGCAAAAGGTGAGGCATCAGCGAATAATTTCCTCCCTCCTGTTATCATCCCCCATCCATGAGTATGATCTAGATCTGCTATTTCCTGGTCTTAATTTAAGATTAATGAGAAGGAAAGACTCATCATCTCTACTTTATATTGCTATGACAACTTCAACATACTTCCAGTTTGTATTATATTTCATCATGCATTGCCATTTTATCTTTTGTTCAGGACAATAATATCCAAGTCTAGAGAACAACACAAGGATGCCTGACGTGACGCAGCCTGCCTTCCACCCAGGAGAGGAAACCAGCAGCAAGCGAGAACACGGTTTCTCTTAGAAAAGATAATTCCTCAGGACTTTCCTGTAACCATTTCTTAAAGCAGGAGAGAGAGTTCGTGGACAAGTTAAAACATTTGATTTCTAGGCTGTTATGAAGAAAAACATTGGTCAAAAGCAAAACCATCACTGTTTTCATTTTATGCACATGAAGTTTCCCAGTCACTAATTTCAGTCTTTTATACCCTGCCCAGCTGTTAGGTCGACAACTTCTGCCATTTCT
Source organism: Stenella coeruleoalba (assembly GCF_951394435.1). Classification (NCBI taxonomy): domain Eukaryota; kingdom Metazoa; phylum Chordata; class Mammalia; order Artiodactyla; family Delphinidae; genus Stenella; species Stenella coeruleoalba. Next base: position 81,576,772 of record NC_137157.1, read on the forward strand.
GCAGATGCATTTTCCAAAAGCACGTGTTTCAGGAATTCTGAATCTTGTGGTCTGATTCTCTACACTTGGAATCTGTCTCCCCAAAGCATGTGTTAATCCGGCTTCTTAATGGCTGGAAGTAATAGATGAAGTTTCTATGGAGTAACTAGTTGGGGGTTTTTAAACCTGCCTACATGCAACTCAAATGCCAAAATAATCTCTTCCACCTCGTGATACTAGGTACAAAATCCCACAGATAGGAAATGCCAAGAGTGTTTCAGTTAAATAATCTGATAGAGCTACTTTTTTTTTTTTTTTTAACAATTCTCACTTCTTAGTCTTTGGAGATCTTATTCTATACCCATCAAGAGTATAGAAGCTGAAAAACTAATGAACTTGCTCATTTTTAATGCTGACCCTCTTTATACGCAGAAGGTATGATTGCGTCAGTTTCTGAGAACAAATCCTGTCTATACCTGGTAGCCCAGCTTCATTTAATTTAATTTCTGCTTATTTATATAACATATGCAGGAAGATGGGGCATATACAGTCTTGGAAGGTGAGATAGAGCAAGCAAAGTGAGGACCTTCCCCCGATATACTCTGTTTAAAAAAATAAATGTAAAATAACCCAAAAAATGATCATTAGTGGTGATCATTGAGTTTTGTTTTACTATATCCAAATATCAAGGGCTAAAAATACTTTATTTTTAAAAAGTCATGTGCCAAGGAACTCAAACATATACGTATACCAATATCAATAGCAGCATTATTCATAAGAGACAAAAGGTGGAAACAACCCAAGTGTCCATCAGCAGATGAATGTATTTTTAAAATAGGGTATATACGCACAATAGAATGTTATTCATCCAGTAAAAAAATAAAATGCTAATATGTGCTACAACTTGAAAATATTATGCTAAGTGAAATAAGCCAGACACAAAAGGACAAATATTCGGATTCCATTTTTCTGAGGTACTTAGAATAGGCAAATTCATAGAAGTGGAAAGTACAATAGCTTTTACCAGGCGTCAGCAAGAGGAGAGTGGGCAGTTGTTGTTTAAGGGGTGCAGGATCTCTGTTCAGGATGATGAAGAAGTTCTGGAAATAGTGCACAGTATTGTGAATGCACTTAAAAATAGTTAAAATGGTAAATAAACAAAACTCTAGTAAAATCAGATTAGTATTTCCAAGATGGAAGAAAAGCCATATGCCAGTCTAAAGCGTCTGAGAAGAGTTATATTTCTTGAGAAAATAATTTGTCATATGCTTTTTGGTTGGAGATAAAAAGGATTCACGTTTAACCCATGCATAATGATGAAGCACAAATATTTTCTAGTCACCAAGCCACACTGATCACATTATTTCTTTAGTCTTTGGACACTTAGGAGTAGACTTCTACCTTTTCAGACAACGCTCAATAACACCTTATGCCACTCTGAACCATTATGTATGATCTTTGAATCACACGTTGGCTAAACTGTGTAGGCTCTTCTTTTTCATAGTTACCATAGAAACTATGTAGCCACGGTATTTGAGGAGACAATAAGAGCATCCGAGAGTGTACAATCAAAGTTAACATTTCATGGTTCATAATCTCTTCCAGCTGCCTCCATTTGTGATTATCGTGTTCAAGTTGGGAGTATAAATGTATAACCCAAAGGGCTCTGGGAACTAAAGCCAATAAGCGACCTCACCCGTGCAGGCATCCCTCCCAACCTCCTTCCCTCAAAGATTTGCGATAGAAACACATAAAAGAAATGGCATGTGAGCCTCAGGTGTTTCCAATTATTTCCCTCGACTGAGGAGAGGTTTCCTAATCCAAAACATATTTCGGCTCAAATAGTCTTCCTTATATTTGAAGATTGTGTAGCTTCAGAAGAATTTCACCTACATATCTGATTCATTGACACTTCATCAACAACAATATCCCCCTGAGCTCTTCTGTAAGAACACTTCCTCTCTGGGTGGTCAAAAATATGGTGCATTTAAGTATTGCTTGTTTTTGTGAAGCGAGCTCTCAGAAAGTGTATAACCTTTTGCTCTTGCAAGAAAAAGAGAAATAAATGCTCAGTGTGGTAGATTTCTTGTCAGTGACATCACCATGGAGTGTTCTAGCACAAGCCTCAACTATCTTCCTGCTCAAGGGCTATCAGTCTCTCTAGAACAGTACAGGAAGGGGAAGAATGACCTACCTCTACTGGTACAAATCATTAACTACCTAAGTGGTAATACTCAGGCAAGACTATTCAGGGATTACAAAGAAAGAATGTGGGTTTGGAGCATTTTGTTTTCCTAAGTTTCTGAATGAAGGTATAAGATTGATCATTTAGGCTTCAGCAGCCTTAGACAGCAGTGAGCTTTATCTCATGGTCCCAGAAATTCGCTACTTCATCGTTGCCTCTGCAATTTGGCGGCAGCACTCTGCTTATAATCATCTTACAGGAGCAGTGAGGGTTATTTCATAAAACATCCGAGTAATGATCATTGTTAAATAATATTCACTTGGTTCTGAAGAACCTAGGGGCAGCACAGGAATAAAGACGCAGATGTAGAGAATGGACTTGAGCACACGGGGAAGGGGAAGGGGAAGCTGGGACAATGTGAGAGAGTGACATGGACATATATACACTACCAAATGTAAGATAGCTAGCTAGTGGGAAGCAGCCGCATAGCACAGGGAGATCAGCTCAGTGCTTTGTGACCACCTAGAGGGGTGGAATGGGGACGGTGGGAGGGAGAGGCAAGAGGGAGGAGATATGGGGACATATGTATACGTATGGCTGATTCACTTTGTTGTAGGGCAGAAACTAACACACCATTGTGGGGCGGCTGTACTCCAATTAAGATGTTTAAAATAATAATAATATTCACTGTTTAGGGAAACAAAATCATCTACAGATGGATGAACTACATGAATTACAATGAAAATAAACCCAAAACTTTACCTACCGCTGAATACGCCCCAAAATAGGTGAACATTTTGAGCTGTACCCCAGCACTTTTCTTCTCTCTCTCTCTCTCTCTCTCTCTCTCTCTCTCTCTCACACACACACACACACACACACACACACACACACACACACACACTTCATTATTTTGGCATGAAATAGTGAAAGAAATTGTGAAAGGATAAACACTGTTCAGATGATGAAGTATTTTTGGTTAATTGCCAAAGAGCTTTGCAGAGGAATCCAAATTTTCAGATCAGTGTCAGGGCTAGAGTTCTTTTCGGGGATAAACTCCTGCCCTTGGCACTTAATGCCAAGTCCAAGTAGAGGAGGCTTTAGAATCTAGCCATCTGAGTAAGTTTTAAAATGCGTGGTAGCAATACAACTTTGTGCTCAGATAATATAAATGGTTACCACTCAATTATCTATGTTTACAAAAATACTGACTTGAAATATATCTATATAGACATATCCATAACATAGCCATATTCTTTGGAATACATTACAAGACAAAACAGATGCAATAGAAATTTTACTTTTAGAGGAGTTTTCTTTTTCCTAATATTTTCTTTTTCTTAGGCTGAAGACAGTCTCAGCGTGTTGAATACTGTGAAATTTCATATAAGCCTGTTGCTTATATGTTACCACAGCATGAGAAATGTAAAACTTTAGGAATCGTTTGAAAACAGTATTGTCTGTTCTAAATAGGTTGTTTGTGTCTGTACTGTGGTCCTGAGAAAGAGGGGAAAAGGTTCTCTGAGTAAGAGGCCAAAAGGATCACCGGGCAGTCAAATTTTGCCTTAATATCCACAGGTGACTAATAATACTACTTTCTGCCTGTATTACACATTATATTTATATTAGTCAACCAATAATAATTTTAGGTCTAGAAGGAGGAACATTGTAACCATGAGCAGAAGTACCATAGAAACTGCTTTCCAAGCTTGTGTCTCATACTTCCTGCTCTGCTGAAAACAGGGGAACCACAAGGGGCTCGGGGACTGGGGTGGCATGGGGAAGACATCCGTTCCCAAGATGGTTCGTTCACATGGCAGGAAAATTGGTGCTGACTGCTCTCCACAAGGCAGCTTGGGCTCCCTCACACAAGTTACTTAGGTTCCAAGAGTGAGTGTCCTAAGAAACAGGAAGTGGGAGCTACCAATTTCTCAAGATCTGGATGCAGAAAATGACACAGCATCCTTCTGCCATGTTCTCTTAGTCAAGCAGTTATAGAGCCCATACTCAAGAGGAGAAGGCATAGACACCACTTCTCTATAGGAGGCCTTATTTTAAAACAACCACTATGAACATTCTCAGGATACATCATATCTTGGGTCGCAAATCAAGCCTTGGTAAATTTAAGAAAATTGAAATCGTATCAAGTATCTTTTCTGACCACAACGCCTGTATGCAGAAAACTATAAGACACTGATGAAAGAAATTAAAGATGATACAAACAGATGGAGAGATATACCATGTTCTTGGATTGGAAGAATCAACACACAGGATGATCAGCTCAGTGCTTTGTGACCACCTAGGAGGGTGGGGTAGGGAGGGTGGGAGAGAGATGCAAGAGGGAGGAGATATGGGAATGTATGTATACATATAGCTGATTCACTTTGTTATACAGCAGAAACTAACACACCATTGTAAAGCAATTATACTCCAATAAAGATGTTAAAAAAACAACAACACTATGTATAAATCACCAAGAAAAAAAAAACATACTTCTTTTTAACTTGATCTTTCCCTTTTAATCTTAACTGAGCATGTCTGCCCCAATCTTGGAAAATTAAGACATCCCCAATTCACCATCATTCAGCTGGTGAATCCTGATGTTCAAAGAATCCCATCACAACAGGCAAGAAACTGTGACCTTACCTTTATTGGGGGTATATTGTCAGCTTACCTGAAACAAGGGAAATCTGAAATATTGCCCTGAAGCAATAAGTAGCTCTAGAGATTATAATTTTCCTCTTAATTTCTAGAACCACCTTTCAGGAACCCCTTAACCTTTTCTCCTCTTCCTTAAATCACTAAAATCTATGTGGATTAGCTGGAGACATGTCTTGAAGGGCTTGTAGTTGTCTGTTGAGTTTGTATTTTGCAAACTTATTTTTCCCTATCATGCATTCTTAATCACTAATTTTTTTTTGAGCGTCTATTATATGCTAAGCACCGGAATTTTTCAAAATATAATTTGTGCTTTTATGGGAGTCATAGACCAGTGGAAAAGATACTTGTAATAAAATAAAGTATCAAAGAAGTACTACAATAAAGCTAAATATAAAATCGTGTGTGTTCTTTGGAGAATGAATACCAGACAGGTGCCATGGAGCTGACTTTAAGAAACAAGTGAAGATGGTTCAAGCAAATGGAGAAAAGGAAGCTGATCACATACAGAAAATAAATGGAAGCCTCTGGGTGGCTCTGAAAAATGGTCATCCATATTGGTGTGCATTTAGAAGATGGAATAAAAGAAGGAACCAGGAAATGAGGCAAGAAAAGGAGAGTGAACCAACTCATGAGCTTTGTGTTCTGGGGCCAAGTGTTTGAACTTGCTCCCATATGTTATAGAAGGGAAATAGCAATTCCAGATTCTCCGTTGGAATCTGGCAGTACATTGGACGGTGACATATAGAGATAGAATTTATCCCACTATAATACGGCAGTTATTTTTCTAAGAAACCTCAACTTTTCCAAATTTGCTTTTGGTAAGACTGGCTTTAAAAAAAAAAAAACTTTTCAATGAGAAAAAAACAAATATGGAGTAGAGCATTTCTAGCTATACATGTACATTATAAAACCTAAAAATCGGGCTTCCCTGGTGGCGCAGTGGTTGAGAGTCCGCCTGCCGATGCAGGGGACACGGGTTCATGCCCCGGTCCGGGAAGATCCCACATGCCGCGGAGCGGCTGGGCCCGTGAGCCATGGCCACTAAGCCTGCGCGTCCGGAGCCTGTGCTCCGCAACGGGAGAGGCCACAGCAGTGAGAGGCCCGCGTACCGCAAAAAACAAAAACAAACAAAAAAAACTAAAAATCATTAAGCAAATATGGTGGTTGATTACACTGAGCTTTGGCTTGAGTGAAGGTCTGTCTCCGTGGTCAGCATGGGCCTCTTAAAATGCTTCTCACCTGCATCACCTACTGTTAGAGCAAAGCATACAAATACTCAGAGAAGGCAGCCATGGTCTGTGTAACAGTTCCCCCCGCCCCTGCCCCTCAGTGTTAAGGCAATATCAACCTGTACAATGTAACTCATGTTCCCTAGCTAATAAATGGCATATTGTCAATCTTCATTATGAAAATATGCTATTGGGAAATTGTTCAAGGAGCTGTCTCAGGAAGTGAGGAAGGTATCTTATTAAGGGAAAGGATGGGAGGTATGAACCTAAATTGAGAAGTTGGCTTGAGCTATTCTAAACCTATGTTTTATAAAATTTTCAGGTAAAAGCTTCATGGGGGATAGGGAGATATTCTAATTTTAAAGACTTTTGAAAAATGTCCTAATCAGATTGACCAATATGCTTTTCTAAAGCTGTCCTATTAGTTTTGCCAAAGTGAAAATCTACAAAGTGAAAATTAAACACATTACAGTTCAAGATCCCACAATGGCTCGTACTCCCCTATAGTTTGAAATCTTAAGTGGAATCTAAGGTATGTTAAGTCTTCTAGTTGATTTCTGGTCACATGATATCTCTCCATTCCATATTTTTGTGCACATTACTGCTTCAATTAACATCTTATTTTTATGTAAATTGTCAACTCCCTAAATGTTCTCAAAGACTCATTATCCTGCTCCCAACATGTGAAACCCCCATCTCTCCAATATCTCTGGGGATTGTTGATTGTTTAGGGAGTTTAAGTCACTGATGACCTCCTGCTGAATTCAACATGGGCTATTCTTGTCTTGCCTTCTGCTGTCCTTTCCCACAGGCTGAACACAACCATCAGGCTGGACATGACCAGAATCCTCCATACCCCAAAGTGCTTCCTACAAGGCTGTATGTGTCCAGGACACATTGCCTTGGGGCAATAGAAAGGATCTGTGTCATTTAGCCTACAGCATAGCAAGTAACTTAGAACTGAATGTCTAACATCTCTGTTCTGAAGTCTTTTGAGCATTCCCATATAAGACTCTGCACCCAATTGCAAAGTGTGGGTTTTTTCCCCACACCAAGCAATTCTCAGACACCAACTGGGTGTCCAACAATTTAACTCAATTCTGACACTGTCTTCCTGGAGATATTATCAGATCGCACAGGTTGAGGGCTCAGTCCTATACGATGCCATCTCTCACCACCACTTCAGACACCCATCCTAAGTCCAGGTTGTCACCTGTGCTCCTGACAAACCGGCTATAGATTAGAGGTTCCAATGACCCCCTCCTTGGGTAGATTAATCTGCCAGAGTGGCTCACAGAACTCGGAGAAACATTTTACTTACTAGATTATTGGTTTATTATAAAAGGACATAACACAGGACCGGCCAGATGAAAGAGATGCATAGGGCAAGGTATGGGGGAGGGGCTAGAAGCTTCCATGACCTCCCCCAGAGCACACCACTCCCCTCGAATCTCCATGCGTTCACCAACCAGAAATTCTCCAAACCCCATCTTTCTGGCGTTTTATGGAGGCTTCACTACAGAGGCATGATTGATTAAATCATTGGCTGATGGTGATTAATTCAGCCTGCCTTCCCTCCTTGGAAGTCAGGGGGGTGAAACTGAAAGGTCCGACCTTATAATCACATGGTTGGTTACCCTGGCAACCAGCCTGCATCCTCAGACAGTTTCCAAAAGTCACTTATTAACATGACAAAAGACACCTTTGCTCTCATCACAGGAAATTCCAAGGGTTTGGGGAACTCTTCTGGGGAACAAAAGACCAAATATATATTTCTTATTGTAAATCACAGTATCACACCATCTCCTGGAACTTCTCAAGGACATTCCACCTATAAAGGCATATTGCTCCATCAACCTTCCTTCTTAGCCCCATTTCCTTAGCTTCCTAGTCCATTTCTAACTCTCCACCCACCCACCACGTCCACAGATGACTTCCCTCTTACTTCTCTTATGGAAAGTCACTTTTTCCAGCTTTTTTTGCTAAATAAAGCCAATCATCTAGCAAAAGCAACACTGATTTCGAGTATATTAAGTAATGTCTTCTGCACACTACATGACACCCACTGGCCCATTCTCCAATCAGCATTTGATTTTATCAGTATAAAATGCTGAAATGTTATTAGGTTGTGTTCCCTAACAGTTTCATTTGGTAATTATTTTTATGGAAAGAAGAGGAAAATACAGTTACCTACCTGGTACCAGCCACTGAACTAGATACTTTAAGCTCTCATTTCATCCTCAGACAACGTCAGCCCCCGACACCAGCAGTCGGCTGGAGTTTTGTTGCAGCTGCTTTACTTACATCTGGCCAAGTGCGCGAGAGTTTACTTCTGCCAATTGTCTACTGTATTTCACTTTCTCAAAGGCATGCAAATTTGCGTTTTGGTGTTCTGTGGTGCTAGTCAAATGTTAGTCTCTAGAGCAGTTGCGTTGAATTACCTGGGAGCTTATTAGAAATCCATCACCTCAGAATCCACCCTAGACCCACCGGATTAGAATCCACATTTTAATTCTATCCCTAGGTTGTCCGTATGCACATTGAAGTTAGAGAAGCACTAATTAGAGTACTCAGTATATTTCTAGGATCACAGAAACTTCACAAATCCTTGTTCATTAAGTTCTGTATTCAACTAGGACTGCTGGCTCAACGTTAAGAGGATGTCGATGGCCCTGTATCTGCTCCCCACCACTAAAAAGCAAAACAGTTTAATAGCGCAAAAGTAAAGAGAAAGGAAAGGCTTTAGTTCTAAACTGAAGCTATTCGCAAAAACTTAAAAAGTGATTTTCGTATTTCTAGTTCCCTTTCATAGCCCCATAAAATAAGGTTTCCTTTTTCCCATACCTTTGTAAATGCTTCATTTTTAAATTTTGTGAATTTATCTTCTCCTTCTAGATAATAAATTTGTTACTCTTGTTTGTTGGCAACTAAAGAATATACACCTCGTTAAGATCTGTAATTGCCACGTTTTAGAAATGACGTCCTTGAAGGAAGTATTACAGTTTAAAATTCACTTATGTTAGGAACACTTTATGAACATAAGTAAATGCTCTTTGAAATTGCCAAATGGAGCTTTTGCTAGTTCTTTTGCAGCTAACAAAAACCACTGTAGCTGTCCATCATTATCCAGTGTTTCTTTGCTAACTGTGGGTTTATTTGCTTATTTTGCTATCTTTTTAAAAAGGAGAGATTAGAAAAAATATGGGATAGCATTACAGAAGAATAAATTACACATTACAGGCTTATTCAAAACCTTTAAATGTTGAACAAATGTCGGGGGGAGGTGGAGCAGGAAGCTCGAGAGAAGATTTGCTGGGCTTCCCTGGTGGCGCACTGGTTGAGAGTCTGCCTGCCGATTCAGGGGACACGTGTTCGTGCCCCGGTCCGGGAAGATCCCACATGCCGCGGAGCGGCCGGGCCCATGAGCCATGGCTGCTGAGCCTGCGCGTCCGGAGCCTGTGCTCCGCAACCGGAGAGGCCACAACAGTGAGAGGCCCGCGTACCGCAAAAAAAAAAAAAAAAAAAAAGAGGAGATTTGCTGAACTGGTTTTTAATTTAAACTCAAATAGTTTTTTCAAAAGCTAAACTTTCTAGTTTCCTTTAGATTTTATCAGCGAGGTTTTCACAGACTCTCTTTGGTATAAAAATAAGTCTAATATATTACTTTGAATTAAATAATAAATTTATAGCCATATCATAAAGATTTTGAAAGCTACAGAAACAGGTACACTTGAAATCAGTACATAACAATCTTTATAGCCTGTTTTTCCTTCTTTTTGTTTTTCAATAGTATCATTGGATTATCTTATGTAATTTTATCATAAGCACAGTACATGTTGCTCCGTAGTCTTCATAATAAACTAAAATGGCCATTGGGTCAAATCTCATAATTTATTTATCTATTCACCTATAGGACATTTAAATCACTTCCCAAATGTTTCCTATTTTCAAGAAACATATTCATGCATGTTGCTTTTCTACATGTTGGATTTTTTGAGGGGTGTTCAAAAATGCTAAAATAAAATAAATTAAACGAAAATAGGGAGAAGAATTTAACTTTAATTGAAAACTCTAATCGGATAAAATATTTTCTAAATATTTTAGAAATGACTCCCCCTTTCTAAATGACTCCCCCATTTTCAAATTAAAAAATTTTAAAAAAAGAAGAAGAAGAACTCAAAAGTACCTACCCAGGTAACTTAAACACACTTGCTTTTTTCTCAATAATTACCTGGCGAGTTTGAGGTTAATTCCCTTCCTGACTGAACTTTGCATTACGTGAACATACACAGTCTTTAGGGTTAGTCAGTACAGTTAAAGCTCTGGGTCCTCCAAGTCTTAGTTAGCTCTTCAGATTACTTATGTCAGCAAAGAAAAGTTTTAACCAAGAGTTAAATGGTTAGAATTCTGATTCATAAATTTCACAGAGTTACTGCCAAGGAACTTCAGCGTCATCCGTTAAGTGTTCATTCTTAGAGGACCACACTGATTTTCTTATACCCACTTTATTCTCTGCTGTTGGTCTTCCATTTTGAAGTGGTGTGTCAAAATCCAAGGGAAATAAAATCTCAGACAAATGACGAGCAAATGCTCTAAAGTTAAGAGAAAAAGATTAGTGGAGTGTGTGACAATAGTTTTACAAAGATACTGTCACTGCTTTGAAAACCTTAAAGCTGCCTTCCCAAACTAGATGGGTGATGTAAGTGCAGGCGCATTCTGAAGAGCACCGTGGCTTGGCAGCTTTCTCTTCTGTGAACACAGAATTTCCGAGCTCAGAATGCTGTTGACAAATGATAATTAATTTAATTGTGAACAGCTGTTTCGTAAGCCTGTGCCTTTTCAAGTGAAGGGCCTAAACATAAAAGTCACCAGGCAGGCGCTGGGAGGATGGGACTTCAGAGAACACGCTGAGCTTGCTCTGGAGACAGGAGAGGTACGTCTTCTGAAAACCATGGAAATGAGAGAGATTCCACTTTACTTCCTGTCTCTTCATTTTAGGAGGAGCCATTTGCCTGTACCTCTTGAGTTTCAATACTGATTGTCACTTGGGAACATTAGCAAAGGATCTATCCAAAATGTAACTGATTTTGTCCATAAGGAAAAGAGATAAACCCAGATCATTCTCAAAAAGTACAACGAGTCAACAGATAAGTATTAACAATTCATTATCATGGCAGTTAGACTTGTGTTATGTCCTGGGCTTTGATTATTGTTTTCTCATGAAAGTAGACTGTCTTAGAACTTCAAGATTAATGATCTCTGACAACCGTAAGAAATATAATTAGTGGGAAATGTACAGTTAAGGATGCTGGGGACTTATTGAGGCTAGTGTGGTTCTGAGCTCAATATGCAATGTTAAGTTATCGGGTCCCAATGTTATCTCCTGTTGAGACCCAGCCAATTCATCACTTTACCTCATAACTCAAATGTGTACTGCTGACAACAGCCGTTATACAGCCTGAAGTTTAGAGAATATGGATTCTTCACTGTTGTTGTTTGTTTTTTCCTCCATTTTACTCTCAAACTTACTCTGAACTGTTTTCCAAATTACTTCACTTCCATCTAATCATCTACTATCAGCTATCTTCCATTACCACAAAGGAAAATACCGCTGAAGAGATTTGGGTTTCAAAAAAAAAAGTATTGCTTGACTTGGGGTGTTTAAATGGAACCCCAGAGGAATTTAATTTCAGTCATATACATACAGTATAACACATATATCAGAACATATATATAAGAATGTATATAATCAGAAGAAGAAATAATGTATGAATATAGGTTGGTGACTTAAGTACATACCCACTGACCTAACTTATTATGTAAACTAAGTGGTTACTTAAGTTTTGAATTGAAAGAAGTCTTGGGAGCTGTGGCTGCTGAAGAATCTCTCTACTGTCAACAACATTTACACCAGATCCCCTTTCAGGGTTTAAAGGGTTTCTACTAGGACTCAGCTATTGTCTATCCAGGCACAGTTTAGCCATGATAAGTTCTGGATTTTACAGGCCATCGTGATTTCAAATCACTGTTCCATTGTCTTTGAATCATCAACCCCAGAAAAAAACCCCAGAATGCAGCATTTGTGCCCAAACCCTACAATTTGTGATTTACAAATGTCAGACCAATTTTTGATTTAGAAAATACTTTGGTCATTGCATATATGATTTAGAAAAGTAATATATGAAACTATTTTCAAGCAATGTATTCAACATAGAATGACTGAGTGCCGGCTCTGTTCTCATGGGCTGTTCACCATGCTGGGAGGTATCCTGGACCAGAGCGGAGGCAGGAAACAGACAAAATCTCTGCCTTCACGGAGCTTATATTTTAGTGGTGGGAGACTAACAATGAACAGAATATGTAAGTACATCAACGCAGCAAGTTAGAAGGTACTTTTAGGCTGGAAAACAAAACAGGGAAGGGTGATAAGGAAAGAGTGGAGGGGGTTTATTGCAATTTTAAATAGGTTGGACAGGGAAGGTGTCCCTAAGAAGGTAACATGCCAGCTGATACTGTGAAGATGGGGGAACAAGCCAAGTGGGGACATGGAGGAGTTGCAGCAGGAGGGATGGCAAGCACAGGGACTCTGGGGTGGGAGTGGGCCTGGTGTGCGTGAGGAACAGGAGGGAGGCATGACTGGAACTGGGGAGCATGGAAGAGAGTAGAGGAAGGTCAGATCAGAGAGGCAAGGGGTGAGTGGGTCTTGTAGAGCCTTATGGAACAAGGTACCTTGAGGCCTAAGGATTCCTGATTTGATTTGATCTGATTTGATGATTTGATTTGACTTTCCATGCTGATTTTTTTTTTTTTTTTTTTTTTTTTTTTTTTGTGGTACATGGGCCTCTCACTGTTGTGGCCTCTCCCGTTGCAGAGCACAGGCTCCGTACGCGCAGGCTCAGCAGCCATGGTTCACGGGCTTAGTTGCTCCGCGGCATGTGGGATCCTCCCGGACTGGGGCACGAACCCATGTCCCCTGCATCGGCAGGCGGACTCTCAACCACTGCGCCACCAGGGAAGCCCATTGATTTTCCATGCCGATCTTAGTTCCCCAAACAGGGATCGAACTCGGGCCCCATACAGTGGAAGCACGGAGTCCTAACCACTGACCGCCAGGGAATTCCCGGATTCCTGATTTTAAAGAATGCCACAAGCCTCATATCTTCAGGCAACAAGGGAGACAGATTGCCTGAAGAGGAAGGGGCTCTCTAGCCCATGACTGACCATCACGGACCAATATGGCGCCTTAGTGGCTCCGCTATAACTCTGTCATATTCAGATTTCAAATCATTTCAGGATTATGAAGACAAATATATCTAATAATATAGTAATAAAATATATATAGTAATAAAACATAGTGCCTTGTGAGTAGCAGACAAGGCGCTGGCAAATAGACTTCAGCAGAGAAGAAAATCAGGTATTGAACTCAGGAGAGGATTAGGAGGAAGGGAGAATGGGGCTAGGTGTTCAGCAATCCGTGGTATTTGCTAAAGAGCGGCACGAACTAGGACAATTGTGCATTAGCTGATGCAGAAGAGCACAGGTCTGTTCTGCAGAGGCCTGATTTTTTTGACTTGCATCTTAGCACCCACCACATTACTTCTCCTAGCCCTCTACACTCAGAGCCGCTGCTAGACCATACAGCACCTTTCTGCCAATTTGAGAAAGGCTCCCCCTCTTCAAGACACTTTGCTTCCATTGGTTAGAAAGTTGGAGCATACTGATTTTGTGAGAAAAAGATGCTTTACCGCCATCTGCCAGAACGCCAGGATAAAACACACGCACTGCGTGTACAGTGGGAGCGTATCCTCCCGAGTTGCACAATGCACGAGCTGTACGGCCGCTTGTGGCAGCTGTGCAGGTAGAAGGAGTCGTGAATAAGGCGGGGCAGCAGCACTTTAATCTGGGGCTGCCCAGAGTGACTGGGGAAAATCTCATGACTATGTTCATTGGTTCCAAAACAAATCCATGTTTTTCCATTCCAGCTGGGCCTCCATGCTGGTTGCATCCCCCAAGGCAGCTTTTCCAAACTCATGTGCTTTTCTCCCAATCCTAGTCTTAACCCTGACCTCTGACTTTTAACCGGTAACTTATCTTTCAACTTTTCTTCCTTCCAACTCATTATTCCCTGTCTTCCCCATCCGCCTCTCTCCTCTCCAGAGAAGAAGTTGCCCCGGCTGCTTTCTTCCACAATCTGTGATCTTGATTTTGTCTCTACCCATCCCCATTAGAACAATGCTCTACTGGTTATTCTTCACTGTGTCCTCCATCTTTCCCCCTCTATTGCTTCTTCCACTGAGATGAAAGACGTGCCAGGCTCCTTCATATATTAAAATAGACTTATGCCTCGTCTCTCCCTTCAAGATATCTTTACCATCTAACTTTCTCTTTGATGCCAAACTTCTTGGCAAAAAACAAAGGTAATGTTTCCCCATAGGAAAGCTATGGATTTTCCCCTCAGAAAAAAATGTTCATATCACCTACATACAAAATTTTCACCTGACTTCAGGAGTTTAATGAATCCCCTGCAGCCCCTCCATGGACTCCAGGGTTCTGGAGATGGGGGCAGAGGGCATAGAAGTTGCGCTGACTTAGGTCACTCACCTTAGTACAGTGGCGATGGCACTGGATGACTTTGGCCACCAGCAGTAGCTGCACCTCAGCTACTTTTCAGATTAGCACTGGAAATCCTGAGAGAGTCCCAAAATATCTTTTATGTGAATCAGTCCAGTAAATGACACTGAGGACCATATTCCATTACTCAGCCATCCAGGGGTGTGTCTCCTGCTTTCAGTCAGGAATGCTGCCCACCACGCTCACAGACGACTTTCCAATGTGGTTTTAATATCCATGTAAATGAAATATAGAGTCCAAGGAGGTCAGAACAAGGAGAAACCCTAGAAATATCTAGTCTAGATCTTTTAGTTCTACCAGGTCAACCCCACAGCATCCATGTGACCTTGGGCCAGTTTTTAACCTCTTTATTCCTTGGTTTTCTTACCTGTAAAGTGGAGAGTAAACATACCTACCTCGTAGAGCTGTAGAGCTAATGCATTAAATTACTCGAGACGGAATGTGAAGAATTTAGCGCAGTGACACATGGAGCTCAGTAAGGGGTCCCTCTCCTTTTTGTTTGATTCTTACTAATCTGGTCCACCCCCGCCCATTACTAGCAAAGTAAGAAAACTCAGGTCCACAAGGCCTATTCCAGTACCCTCCCCACTGTACCACGAGAAGGGAGAAATGTCACATGTTTATATATAAAGGGATCCAAAACTTTGTAGTACTGTATAAAATTGGTGTGTGATAGATACTTGGTGAAATGGAGAGTTCTGCCACATTTGCCTTCCAAACTCCTGAGAAAAACAAGCTTATATAGCATTGTTAAATGAATAAAATTATTTGCCCTAGATTTCTCTTTTTAGTCAAGTTATTTTGGGTACAAAGCTCACAAAAGGAGAGCATGTGCAATTGCTTAGCCATTTTACACTGAAGTATGTATCTTCCCTCATAACTGTGCCACATTTCATTAAATATTCAGTGGGGGCTTTGATTCCTCCGTGGGATCCCTGCCTAACCACACAGCTGAGTGAGTAATGCTCTTCCCTGATTTTCAAGATTATTCTTAGCCTACATGCCCATTTTATTTAAATGATAATATTAAACTCACATAGTTTCATCATATTTATTATTGTTGTTGCTGCTATCATTATTATTATTATTACAAACACACCAGACAGGTTCAGAGAATGAGTAGTACAGAATCCGAGTCACTTGTCAAAGACTAAGAAACAGTGAGAACTGTATTTCAAAAAAATTTGAATGTTTTAAAGTTTTAAAAATGTGACTATGCTATATGCTGTAATAGTTATAGTTATTAATTATGTAATATTTAAATAACAGTCATTTGGTAAATACAAAGTAAATCCAATAAGAGCCATTTAAACTTTTGTTTATTTTCCATTAGTAATTTAAAAAATCTATTAAAATGTAATTGGTTCATCCTCCTACTTTCGGGCAGGACCACACTTAGAAAAACTTGGCCAGACCTTCTTTCCTTTATCAGTGAAAATCACCAGAGGAGGCTCTGTCATCTTCCTTTCTTTGCCTCACCAACAAAAATAAAACCAGCCAACAAACCAAACACACTGTCTCTTCATGCTCTTAATGAAAGTTAAGGACTTATTTTTCCTATCTTTATCTTTTACATTTTGCAAAAACATACTGCTAAATAAAGTGCTCCCGAGAAAATAAGGAATTTGTCAAGTCAGGCAGGTCTGATGCCGGCTTTTCTCGGGTACAGTTTTATGTTTAGGGTCCTCCGTGCCCTTCTCTGCTGTCTACCACATTGCTGCACCACCTCTGAGCAAACCCAGCATGTGCCTAAGATCTTGAAAGTGTCGCGAACACTTTAAATGCCTACCTCTACCCAACACCCTTTTTTCTCCTCTTCCTTAACAAAGCCCCAATTTATACGCAGCAGCAATATGACTAGATAAGGACCATATTTCCCAATGACATTCTGGCTTTGAGAATGTAATGGAAGTGCTTGTGACTTTCAGGAACTATTTCTAGACAGAGGGCATGCCTTTTTTCTCCCTCTCTCTCCCCTTCTCCCTCTGTCTCCTCCTCCCCCCTCCCTACCTCCTTTTCTCCTCCTTCTCTCCTGCTTCCAGCCTATAACACAGACATGCTATCAGCTGGATCACTAGCAACCATAGTGAACCATGGGGTAAGTATAAGAATGGAAGTCATGTGCTTAGGACAACAGACAAGGGAAACAAAAGCTAGGATCACTGATGCTATCTTAAAGATATCATCTTATATCCCCAGACTGCTTACGGGAGAAATAAACCATATCAAGTTTAAGTCCCTGTTATTTCGTCTTGTCTCATATTGTTGTTTTGTCATGTGGAGCTAAACCTGATCCTAACAGCTACGTAGAGCAACATGGACGTTACAGAACATGCAGAGAGAACAGCAGTGAGATAGCGCCCATGCACCCCATCCACCATGCCCTCCTCAGGACAACACCAGAATTAGAACACACTCATGGGGAAACAACACTTTTAAATGAAACTTTAATTGAGGGTTATAAGATATCATGAATTGGTTTAAGGATTTCCTATCATGAAAAGATCATCCAGATTATGGACTATAATGAAATACAGAAAACTACATTATAAATTTCTCTTCTCAACCTAAGTGTCCATTGACAGACGAATGGATAAAGAAGATGTGGTACATATATACAACGGACTATCAATCAGCCATAAAAGAAGAATGAAATAATGCCATTTGCAGCAACATGGATGGACCTAGAGATTATCATACTAAGTGAAGTAAATCAGACAAAGACAAATATCATATGATATCACTTATATGTGGAATCTCAGATAGGATACAAATGAACTTATTTACAAAACAGAAATAGACTCATAGACATAGAAAACAAATTTATGGTTACCAAAGAGGAGGTAGAGAGACAGATAAATTAGGAGTTTGAGACTAAAATATACATACTACTATATATAAAATAGATAACTAATAATGAGCTATTATACAGCACAGGGAACTACACTCAATATCTTGTAATAACCTATAATGGAAGAGAATGTAAAAGAGAATATATATATTATACATATATAACTGAATCACTTTACTGTACACTTGAAACTAACACAACATTGTAAATCAACTCTACTTCAATAAAAATTTTTTAAATAAATAAATTTCTCTCCTCAACCAAAGGAGCCTCGCCCATAAATGTAATTTTCTTGATACTTAATACTTTCTCAATCCTCTAATCATGTGTTTACAGTTTTCTCCCACTATTCAAAAAGTCAAGCAGAAGATTGTGATGAGTACCATTGATAATATGCATACTAATATTTTACTGTTATATGAAAAGAAAATGGTAGTGCTGAAGTGTAACTTAGATCTCAGAAAATATTTTGCCATGCATTCATTATGTTCTTCTAAAAGAAAAATAGTTGAATTTTTTGAAATAATATAAAGATAATAATAAAGATTTTTTTTGAATTTTATTTCATTTTTTTAAACAGCAGGTTCTTATTAGTTATCCATTTTATACATATTAGTGTATATATATCAATCCCAATCTCCCAATTCATCACGCCACCACCACCACCCCACCACTTTCCCCTCTTGGTGTCCATACGTTTGTTCTCTACATCTGTGTCTCTATTTCTGCCCTGCAAACTGGTTCATCTGTACCATTTTTCTAGGTTCCACATATATGCATTAATATAAGATATTTGTTTTACTCTTTCTGACTTACTTCACTCTGTATGACAGTCTCTAGATCCATCCACGTCTCTACAAATGACCCAGTTTCGTTCCTTTTTATGGCTGAGTAATATTCCATTGTATATATGTACCACATTTTCTCTATCCATTTGTCTGTCGATGAGCATTTAGGTTGCTTCCATGACCTGGCTATTGTAAATAGTGCTGCAATGAACGTTGGGGTGCATGTGTCTTTTTGAATTGTGGTTTTCTCTGGGTATATGCCCAGTAGTGGGATTGCTGGGTCAGATGGTAATTCTATTTTTACTTTTTAAGGAACCTCCATACTGTTCTCCATAGTGGCTGTATCAATTTACATTCCCACCAACAGTGCAAGAGGGTTCCCTTTTCGCCACACCCTCTCCAGCATTTGTTGTTTGTAGATTTTCTGATGATGCCCATTCTAATTGGTGTGAGGTGATACCTCATTGTAGTTTTGATTTGCATTTCTCTAATAGTTAGTGATGTTGAGCAGCTTTTCATATGCTTCTTGGCCATAAGTATGTCTTCTTTGGAGAAATGTCTATTTAGGTCTTCTGCCCATTATTTGATTGGGTTCTTTGTTTTACTAATATTGAGCTGCATGTGCTGTTTATATATTTTGGAGGTTAATCCTTTGTCCATTGATTTCTTTGCAAATATTTTCTCCCATTCTGAGGGTTGTCTTTTTCTCTTGTTTGTAGTTTCCTTTGCTTTGCAAAAGCTTTTAAGTTTCGTTAGGTCCCATTTGTTTCTTTTTGTTTTTGTTTTCATTACTCTAGGAGGTGGATCAAAAAAGATCTTGCTGTGATTTATGTCAAAGTGTGTTCTTCCTATGTTTTCCTCTAAGAGTTTTATAGTGTCCTGTTTTACATTTAGGTCTCTAATCGATTTTGAGTTTATTTTTGTGTATGGTGTTAGGGAGTGTTCTAATTTCACTCTTTTACATGTAGCTGTCCAGTTTTCCCAGCACCACTTATTGAAGAGACTGTCTTTTCTCCATTGTATATCCTTGCCTCCTCTGTCATAGATTAGTTGACCATAGGTCTGTGGGTTTATCTCTGGGCTTTCTATACTGTTCCATTGATCTATAGTTCTGTTTTTGTGCCAGTACCATATTGTCTTGATTACTGTAGCTTTCCAGTATAGTCTGAAGTCAGGGAGTCTGATTCCTCCAGCTCCGTTTTTTTCCCTCAAGACTGCTTTTGCTATTCAGGGTCTTTTGTGTCTCCATACAAATTTTCAGATTTTTTTGTTCCAGTTCTGTAAAAAATGCCATTAGTAATTTGATAGGGATTGCACTGGATCTGTAGATTGCTTTGGGTAGTAGAGTCATTTTCACAATATTGATTCTTCCAATCCAAGAACATGGTATATCTCTCCATCTGTTTGTGTCATCTTTAATTTCTTTCAGTGTCTTATAATTTTCTGCATACAGGTCTTTTGTCTCCCTAGGTAGGTTTATTCCTAGGTATTTCATTCTTTTCATTGCAATGGTATATGGGAGTGTTTCCTTAATTTCTCTTTCAAATTTTTCATCATTAGTGTACAGGAAAGCAAGAGATTTCTGTGCATTAATTTTGTATCCTGCAACTTTACCAAATTCATTGATTAGCTCTAGTAGTTTTCTGGTGGCATCTTTAGGATTCTCTGTATATAGTACCATGTCATCTGCAAACAGTGACAGTTTTACTTCTTCTTTTCCAGTTTGTATTCTTTTTATTTCCTTTTTCTCTCTGATTTCCGTGGCTAGGACTTCCAAAACACTGTTGAATAATAGTGGCAAGAGTGGATGTCCTTGTGTTGTTCCTGATCTTAGAGAAAATGCTTTCAGTTTTTCACCATTGAGAATGATGTTTGCTGTGGGTTTGTCATATATGGCCTTTATTATGTTGAAGTAGGTTCCCTCTATGCCCACTTTCTGGAGAGTTTTTATCATAAATTGGTGTTGAATTTTGTCAAAAGCTTATTCTGCATCTATTGAGATGATCATATGGTTTTTATTCTTCAGTTTGTTAATATGGTGTGTCGCATTGATTGATTTGAGTATACTGAAGGATCCTTGCATCCCTGGGATAAATCCCACTTGATCGTGGTGTATGATCCTTTTAATCTGTTGTTGGATTCTGTTTGTTAGTATTTTGTTGAGGATTTTTGCATCTATATTCATCAGTGACATTCGTCTGTAATTTTTTGTTTTTGTTGTATCTTTGTATGGTTTTGGTATCAGGGTGATGGTGGCCTCATAGAATGAGTTTGGGAGTGTTCCTTCCCCTGCAATTTTCTGGAAGAGTTTGAGAAGGATGGGTGTTAGCTCTTCTCTAAATGTTTGATAGAATTCACCTGTGAAGCCATCTGGTCCTGGACTTTTGTTTGTTGCAAGATTTTTAATCACAGTTTCAATTTCATTGCTTGTGATTGGTCTGTTCATATTTTCTGTTTCTTCCTGGTTCAGTCCTAGAAGGTTATACATTTCTAAGAATTTGTCCATTTCGGCCAGGTTGTCTATTTTATTGGCATAGAGTTGCTTGTAGTCATGTCTTAGGATGCTTTGTATTTCTGCCGTGTCTGTTGTAACTTCTTTTTCATTTCTAATTTTATTGATTTGAGTCCTCTCCCTCTTTTCCTTGATGAGTCTGGCTAATGCTTTATCAATTTTGTTTATCTTCTCCAAGAACCAGCTTTTAGTTTTATTGATCTTTGCTATTGTTTTCTTTGTTTCTATTTCATTTATTTCTGCTCTGATCCTTATGATTTCTTTCCTTCTACTAACTTTGGTTTTTGTTTGTTCTTCTCTTGCCAGTTCCTTTAGGTGTAAGGTTAGATTGTTTATTTGAGATTTTTCTTGTTTCTTGAGGTAGGATTTTATTGCTATAAACTTCCCTCTTAGGACTGCTTTTGCTGTATCCCATAGGTTTTGGATCGTTGTGTTTTCATTGTAATTTGTCTCTAGGTATTTTTTGGTTTCCTCTTTGATTTCTTCAGTGATCTCTTGGTTATTTAGTAACGTATTGTTTAGCCTCCATGTGTTTGTGTTTTTTACGGTTTTTTCCCAGTAATTCATTTCTAATCTCATAGCGTTGTGGTCAGAAAACATGCTTGATATAATTTCAATTTTCTTAAGTTTACTGAGGCTTGATTTGTGACCCAAGATGTGATCTATCCTGTAGAATGTTTCGTGCACACTTGAGAAGAAAGTGTAATCTGCTGTTTTTGGATGGAATGTCCTATAAATATCAATTAAATCTATCTGGTCTATTGTGTCATTTAAAGCTTGTGTTTCCTTATTAAGTTTCTGTTTGGATGATCTTTCCATTGGTGTAAGTGAGGTGTTAAAGTCCCCCACTATTATTGTGTTACTGTCGATTTCCTCTTTTATAGCCATTAGCAGTTGCCTTATGTATTGAGGTGCTCCTATGTTGGGTGCATATATAATTGTTATATCTTCTTCTTGGATTGATCCCTTGATCATTATGTAGTGTCTTTCCTTGTCTCTTGTAACATTCTTTATTTTAAAGTCTATTTTATTTGATATGAGTATTGCTACTCCAGCTTTCTTTTGATTTCTATTTGCATGGAATATCTTTTTCCATCCCCTCACTTTCATCTGTAGTTGTCCCTAGGTCTGAAGTGGGTCTCTTGTAGGCAGCATATACATGGGTCCTGTTTTTGTATCCATTCAGCGAGCCTGTGTCTTTTGGTTGGAGCATTTAATCCATTCATGTTTAAGGTAATTATCTATATCTATGTTCCTATTATCATTTTCTTAATTGTTATGGGTTTGTTTTTGTAGGTCCTTTCCTTCTCTTGTGTTTCCCACTTAGAGAAGTTCCTTTAGCATTTGTTGTAGAGCTGGTTTGGTGGTGCTGAATTCTCTTAGCTTTTGCTTGTTTGTAAAGCTTTTGATTTCTCTATCGAATCTGAATGAGATCCTTTCTGGGTAGAGTAATCTTGGTTGTAGGTTCTTCCCTTTCATCACTTAAAGTATATCATGCCACTCCCTTCTGGCTTGCAGAGTTTCTGCTGAGAAATCAGCTGTTGACCTTATGGGAGTTCCCTTGTATGTTATTTGTCATTTTTGCCTTGTTGCTTTCAATAATTTGTCTTTAAATTTTGTCAATTTGATTACTACGTGTCTCGGCGTGTTTCTCCTTGGGTTTATCCTGCCTGGGACTCTCTGTGCTTCCTGGACTTGGGTGGCTATTTCCTTTCCCATGTTAGGGAAGTTTTCAACTATAATCTCTTCAAATATTTTCTCGGGTTCTTTCTCTGTCTCTTCTCCTTCTGGGACCCCTATAATGCGAATGATGTTGTGTTTAATGTTGTCTCAGAGGTCTCTTAGGCTGTCTTCATTTCTTTTCATTTTTTTTTCTTTATTCTGTTCTTTAGCAGTGAATTCCACCATTCTGTCTTCCAGGTCAGTTATCCATTCTTCTGCTCAGTTATTCTGCTATTGATTACTTCTAGTGTATTTTTCATTTCAGTTATTGTATTGTTCATCTCTGTTTGTTTGGTCTTTAATTCTTCTAGGTGTTTGTTCTTTAATTCTTCTAGGTCTTTGTTAACCATTTCTTGCATCTTTTCGATCTTTGCCTCCACTATTTTTCCGAGGTCCTGGATCATCTTCACTATAATTATTCCGAATTCTTTTTTGGAAGGTTGCCTTCCACTTCGCTTAGTCTTTTTTCTTGGGTTTTTTCTTGTTCCTTCATCTGGTACATAGCCCTCTGCCTTTTCATCTTGTCTATCTTTCTGTGAATGTAGTTTTTGTTCCACAAGCTGCAAGACTGTAGTTCTTATTGCTTCTGCTGTCTGCCCTCTGGTGGATGAGGCTATCTAAGAGACTTGTGCAAGTTTCTTGATGGGAGGGACTGGTGGTGGGTAGAGCTGGCTGTTGCTCTGGTGGGCAGAGCTTAGTAAAACTTTAATCCACTTGTCTGCTGATGGGTGGGGCCAGGTTCCCTCCCTGTTGGTTGTTTGGCCTGAAGCGACCCAGCACTGGAGCCTACCCAGGCTTTTTGGTGTGGCTAATGGTGGACTCTGGGAGGGCTCATGCCAAGGAGTACTTCCCAGAACTTCTGCTGCCAGTGTACTTGTCCCCATGGTGAGCCACAGCCACCCCCTGACTGTGCAGGAGACCCTCCAACACTAGCAGATAGGTCTGCTTCAGTATCCTCTGGGGTCACTGCTCCTTCCCCTGGGTCCCGATGAGCACACTACTTTGTGTGTGCCCTCCAAGAGTGGAGTCTCTGTTTCCCCCAGTCCTGTCAAAGTTCTGCAATCAAATCCCGATAGTCTTCAAAGTCTGATTCTCTAGGAATTCCTCCTCCCATCGCCGTACCCCCAGGTTGGGAAGCCTGACATGGGGCTCCAAACCTTCACTACACTGGGTGGACTTCTGTGGTATAAGTGTTCTCCAGTTTGTGAGCTATCCACCCAGCAGTTATGGGATTTGATTTTATTGTGATTGTGGCCCTCCTCCTATCTCACTGTGGCTTCTCCTTTGTCTTTGGATGTGGGGTATCTTTTTTGTTGAGTTCCAGTGTCTTCCTGTCGATGATTGTTCAGCAGTTAGTTATGATTCCAGTGCTCTCGCAAGAGGGAGTGAGCATACATTCTTCTATTCCACCATCTTGAACCCCGTCACCCAAGATTATTTAAAAATAATCCACTCAAACAAGTTCATAGCAGCAGTGCTTGTAACAGCAAAGAGCTGAAGATAACCTAAATGGCCTGACAACAGAACAGAGAATCTGTGGTACATCCATAGGAAGAAACATGATACAGTCAAAAAAATGAGCAGCTACACACATACATACACACACACACACACACACACACACACACACACACACATAGGTGAACTCACAAACACAGTGCAGTGCAAAAGAAGGCAGATACAAAAGAGTACAGGCTGTATGAGTCCATTTATGTAAGTTCAAAAGTAGGCAAATCCCCCATGTTTGTAGTTAGGATAGTGGTTTCCTTCGTGGGAGCCAATGATTAGGAGGAAGCAGGATGTTGCATCCAGGGAACCGTTAATGTTCTACCTCTTCATCCTGCACTCACTTTATATAAGGGTTAAGTTCGCTTTGTAAAAATTCACCTAACTATCAATTTATGATTTTGTACTTTTATGTATGTAAGACATACATCAATAAGAAGTTTACTTTGATAAAAGCAAATTGAAATAAACAAACAGCACCTGATTTGATTTTCCCATCCTTGCTTCCCGAATCTAGCTGAGAAGTTAGAACATTCACCATCTTACCCTGCAGCCAGCACCAGGATTTTGAGTGACACAGTAATTACCTCTTCTCCATCCTTCTTTTTCTGGATAGTTCTATTTTTGAACATAAATCATCTGGTTCCTACAAGTTCCTTTTGTATCTTGTCTAACTTCTCCTCCAGTATCACATTCAAAGGATTATTTTGGGGGCACTCAAATTCTAGCTTTCTTTCCATCCTGGCTCTTCTTTTTCCATTTTTTTCCATTTACTCCCATTGGCAGACAGGGAGCCTCAACTGTACTTTCATCCCACTAAGCGGCAGCCCTAAATGAAAAGGTCTGCCTGGTCACTGGTGCTGGCTTCAGCAGTACATATTCTAGATGTTACCAGTCAATGGCTCATACATTATCCTAGCAGGTATTACACTTGGAACACTCACTTTAAATTAGCTCATCTGAAGAGGTTAATAGACTATTTGTCTGTTATAGCCTTGGCTTTTAAAGTTCTTTTTTATTATTATTACTATTGTAAATGTGCTCTGCACTCTTGCTATGCTTTTAATAATTGGGAACAGAGCTCTAAACGCCTCCAAGCCAGGCCCAGAGTACTCTCTAGTCAGAAGGGCATAAGCTAATCCATGGCAGAATCTCTTGGGAGCCTCAGGAGGCCTGCGGATGCAGGCATGATGCTAGAAAGCACAGAGCAACAGTGTCATAGCTGCACGTCTCTTCTTCAGGGAATGAAGAGAGGACTTTGGCCGGCAAAGCTCTTGCCAGGGGTACCCTCATCCTCACATAAATTCCTCTGTGGATAAAATAAATGACAGAGCAAAGGATGTGGCTGATAATGGTTGATACTATGGAA
The DNA here is from genome assembly GCF_951394435.1 of Stenella coeruleoalba. Taxonomy (NCBI): domain Eukaryota; kingdom Metazoa; phylum Chordata; class Mammalia; order Artiodactyla; family Delphinidae; genus Stenella; species Stenella coeruleoalba. The sequence goes on from NC_137157.1 coordinate 81,602,205, forward strand.
TTGAGAGTGGTTTGCTAAACTCTCTTGACCTTGGAATACTTTATGCAAGTCCATTTAGGTAGAAGGGGGTCTGTCTGCCTGAATGAAGGACAGGAGAGGTGCCTTACCACCTAAGCTGCTCCTCTTCCATCAACAGCTTCTAAGTGGGCTCCACTGGGTCACTTGGACACCATTGCACTGAATCGTTGTTCTTATAAAGTGATATACTTCACAGGCCACTGGCAAAGCACTTCTAATCCCCCGATGTCAAATCTAATCCTCCAGTGGATGCCTGACTGATTGCATAATAATCCCTGGGAGAGTTGGTCAACATTCAGATGGCCAGACCTGATCAATTTCAGTAGTGGGTCCTGGAAATCTGTGTATTTAACAAGGCCTCTAGGTAGTTCTGATGCACAGACAAGCTTGGGAAGCATGGTCATGGCCTGGACAAAAACCTACACCCATGTTTTTGAAAGCGAGGACCAAGGACTCTCTGCACCAGAATCACCCTCACGTCTAAGATGTGCACTTTAGGACTTGGGAGGCTATGCTGACACATGGAGCATGGGGAGCTACTTTGGTTGCATTGAATGAGGGTTCAGGCCTTCACTGTACTGAAAGCAGGATGCTCTTGGATCTGGAAACCTTTACATGTGGATCCAAGTTCCAGTCCACAGTTTCTCTGATAGAGTTTGTGAACTTAGGGTTGGGCCAACGCCCCTTCTAGGAGACCCAGTGACGTCTTTGCTTGATTTGCTTACTTTCTTCTCTCCTCTTCCCCCATCCAAGAATCCTTTATCTAGGCTTAGGGTTAAAAAAAAATTGGCTCAAATTGATTCATGTTCTTCTAAATCTCTCATCTTCTTGGATCTCTGTCAAAAAGTCAGGTCCGTTTTCTCTGTGATCTGAAGATGCCTCCTTTACCCAAGACATGAAGTTGGAAAACTCTACCTACTTGAGGTAGAGAAAGGACCTCAGCGTACAGGTAAACGCAGAGGGAATGCACACCGGTTCATGGAAACATCCATTTCTTCAGTTACCTGTTAGGCACCCAGGTATGTTCAGCTTATGAAAAACACACCAATGCACATATGGACACCTTATCTTTGATAAAGGTGGCAGGAATGTACAGTGGAGAAAGGACAGCCTCTTCAATAAGTGGTGCTGGGAAAACTGGACAGATACATGTAAAAGTATGAGATTAGATCACTCCCTAACACCACACACAAAAATAAGCTCAAAATGGATTAAAGACCTAAATGTAAGGCCAGAAACTATCAAACTCTTAGAGGAAAACATAGGCAGAACACTCTATGACATAAATCACAGCAAGATCCTTTTTGACCCACCTCCTAGAGAAATGGAAATAAAAACAAAAATAAACAAATGGGACCTAATGAAACCTCAAAGCTTTTGCACAGCAAAGGAAACCATAAACAAGACCAAAAGACAACCCTCAGAATGGGAGAAAATATTTGCAAATGAAGCAACTGCCAAAGGATTAATCTCCAAAATTTACAAGCAGCTCATGCAGCTCAATAACAAAAAAACAAACAGCCCAATCCAAAAATGGGCAGAAGACCTAAATAGACATTTCTCCAAAGAAGATATACAGAGTGCCAACAAACACATGAAAACTGCTCAACATCACTAATCATTAGAGAAATGCAAATCAAAACTACAATGAGATATCATCTCACACCGGTCAGAATGGCCATCATCAAAAAATCTACAAACAATAAATGCTGGAGAGGCTGTGGAGAAAACGGAACACTCTTGCACTGCTGGTGGGAATGTGAATTGGTTCAGCCACTATGGAGAACAGTATGGAGGTTCCTTAAAAAACTAAAAATAGAACTACCATATGACCCAGCAATCCCACTATTGGGCATATACCCTGAGAAAACCAAAATTCAAAAAGAGTCATGTACCAAAATGTTCATTCCAGCTCTATTTACAATAGCCCGGAGATGGAAACAACCTAAGTGCCCATCATCGGATGAATGGATAAAGAAGATGTGGCACATATATACAATGGAATATTACTCAGCCATAAAAAGAAATGAAATTGAGCTATTTGTAATGAGGTGGATAGCCCTAGAGTCTGTCATACAGAGTGAAGTAAGTCAGAAAGAAAAAGACAAATACCGTATGCTAACACATATATATGGAATTTAAGAAAAAAAAATGTCATGAAGAACCTAGGGGTAAGACAGGAATAAAGACACAGACCTACTGGAGAACGGACTTGAGGATATGGGGAGGGGGAAGGGTGAGCTGTGACAGGGCGAGAGAGAGGCATGGACATATATACACTACCAAACGTAAGGTAGATAGCTAGTGGGAAGCAGCCGCATGGCACAGGGGTATCGGCTGGGTGCTTTATGACTGCCTGGAGGGGTGGGATAGGGAGGGTGGGAGGGAGGGAGACGTAAGAGGGAAGAGATATGGGAACATATGTATATGTATAACTGATTCACTTTGTTATAAAGCAGAAACTAACACACCAATGTAAAGTAATTATACCCCAATAAAGATGTTAAAAAAAAAACAAAACACCAATTTGTCCAAAAGTACACTTATGATGTGTGCATTTTTCTGTCTGTATATTATACTTTGATAAAATTTACAATAAAAATTGGTTAATATCTCAAAACACTATTATGGCCATAGATAGATCGGTAGATCAGTAGAGACAAAGATAGAGATACAGATATATTCTGAGCAAAGATCGTTAATGGAAGTCGTCTCAGTATTGTAATTACAAGTGATTTTTATTTTCTTCAATTCATTTATCCATATCCTTCAAACTGACTATCATGAACACTTTAAATTTTTTTTAGCTCGCCAAGTTTCTAGTCTAAACGTGGACAATAATTAACAGCAAAAGCAACTTCCCCATCACGTTACCTGGAGGTGACCTTTGGGGGCTGCCCCAACAGGGAATTGTGAGCATATTGTCTTTCCCATCACTTCGTGGTTGTGGAGTTCATTTGCACAGGAACACTTTCCATCTCTGGATATATCTGTACACACTTGCTGGAGCCAAAATAAAACTTCAAAGAATTTATAAGAAATAGAATGCTTTTCAGAGGCCCTTGCAAAGTCAGCAAGTATCTGTATAAGAAGCCACTTAATGTCTACTTGACTGATGGGAACTTCAGTTGCAATAAGGCAGCTGCTGAAGAGAAAGGAAAGTGTTCTTAAAGATGAAAGAGACAGTACTCCTGTCTGCTCTCTCCCAAGGGTCAGAGTGAAACATCCATGCCAAAGACTCACATGAAGTCCTCCTGAATGACGTTTAAGGTCAGCGTAACAGAAAGTGGAAGCAGGCAGCACCGGCTCTGCTGCCCTAGCAATTTCCCCCTCAGAGCCCCTCTCCTCCCCGCTGCATCCCTTCTCCCACCCAACCACACATCACGTAGTTTCCTATTCTGTTTCCCTTTTTTTGCCCTCTGCTGGAGGACATTATATGTAATCTTTTCGACAAACACACGTGAAGCAGGGACTCCAAGGATGAACTGATCAGTGTTACCTGAAGACAGTTAACGTGGTCCCTGTGCCCTTCCCTTTGTAAACAGGGAATTCTAGAAACAGAGGCGTTTTCAGACAGGTGGTAGGATGGATATTTCTGGGCATAAAGGAGCCGTCTCCGCCTCACCTCAGTGTTGAACGAAGAGGCCTGTCGCCCCACGAAGCCAGATCCATCCCTCTCTCTTGCTTTTAATCAGTTCACAGGAACGCCAGGCACCCACCTCCTACGCTAACAGGCTCAGCATTGAGGTGGCCTCTTGTGGCAGTGGCTTCCGGGGAAGGGTAAGGAACGTGTCCCGCTCCCTCTCCACCACCACACACCTTCCCCGCTCTGCGAACAGGTAGGTGAATTTGCAGAGGTTTAGGGTGCATCCCGCCCCTCCCAGACCAGGCAGCTGCCTCCTGAATCACAGTCCAGCCTGCAGCACATGAACGCGATGGTCGAGGGAGCTCTGCACTCCAGCCCACAGCCATACGGCCCTTCAGCATCAGTCCTGCTTACTGCTCAGAGCAATGGGTATTTCACTTCTCTGGGCCTCTATTTTCTCATCTGTAAAATGGGAAGAACGACAGCGCCTATCTTACGGCATTATTTGAGATCAAATAAGTTAAAACAGGTAAAGTGCTCAGCACGGCATCTTGCAAATTGTACTCAACACGCTAGCTGTTTAAGCATCCAAAAATCATTCCTTCCAGAAAGTGCTCCACACGACAGGGGTGAGAACTCCTGGTTGACACCTTATTAGCATTTTGTATTAGGATCTACGTCCCACAGTCCTCTACTCGAATGCCGTTCACCAGCATGTCATAACTCCATTCACTAGTGCTCCCTACATGCCCGGCAGGCTTCACCCGCACTGTCTCCCTTAATCCTCATGACAATCCTCTGAGGCCAGTGCTGCTGTTCTCCCCATTTTACAGATGACAAACTGAGGTGCAGGGAGGTTAACTAAATGCCCACGGTTGCACAGCTACTAAATGCCAGGACTGGGATTCGAATCCAGGCAATCTGGCGCCACACGTCTTGGCCACTGAACTGTTCCACGCCCTGCACTGCCTACTGTGTGCATCTGGGCCAGAAGATGCAAATACACACCTAGCTTTAACACACCTGCCTCCTGCACTAGCCAGGGCTTGAACTCACATGATGGCCCAGTGATGGAATGTTTAGTGTTCTGAGCGCTTTGAAAATTTCAAATATGTTTAACACCCATAGTCTGTAAACTCTTCCCTTGGACAGTCGGGAATAAAAATGGCATAGCTTTTTTTTTTTTTTTTTGCGGTATGCGGGCCTCTCACTGTTGTGGCCTCTCCCGTTGCGGAGCACAGGCTCCAGACGCGCAGGCTCAGCGGCCATGGCTCACGGGCCCAGCCGCTCCGCGGCACGTGGGATTTTTCCCGGACCGGGGCACGAACCCGTGTCTCCTGCATCGGCAGGCGGATTCTCAACCACTGCGCCACCAGGGAAGCCCAAAAATAGCGTAGCTTTTAAACAAGAAATCCTTTTAGCAGTTATAGGGGAGGGAACATAATTTTGCCTCTACCCGCCTGCGTTCTTTGGTCGAGACCCCCCGTAATAAAAGATTAACAGGAAAAAAAAAAAATTTTAAGTATGTACGTACAGGAGTCCCACAAAAAATATGAGATACCAAAAGCGGCCAGAAATTGAGGCTTATATACCATCCCGAGCTAGGAAAAGCATCGGGAACTGGGACTTCAAAGAGAAGTAAACAAAGGCTTCCCTGTTACGCTCAGGCAAAAACCCTTATCTCTGCTGGTAGCTCTCTTCCTGGTACAGGCCCCCTTTCTAATGTAAATTTCCCTTCTACTCTGTTTTCAGAGTTTTCTCCTGTGTCTGCAGTTCTTCAAAATAATCCTTATGCCAAAGAGGCATATTTTGGAGTGGCCTATTCTGTTCCCCTTCACAGTTAATGTATTCTAGGAATGGGCTGAGCGCTTCACATTGATCCTATCCCTTAATTTTCACAAAAACGCTCTGAAGTAGGTACTGTGGCTCCACTCATTTTACAGACGGGATTCAGAAAGGGTAAGTAACTTGTCAGAAGTCACACAGCCAGTGATAGCACCCACCTCGTAGGGCTGTTCTGGGGATTAAAGGAGATAATGCATGTAAACAAGTGCTTAGAATAGAGCCTGGTGTATCATCTGTGTTGTTCCCAAGCTGTTTGAGGAGTATTAGTAGGATTCTTTGTCTCACTCTCTTAGGCGAGACCATTCTGATTCATTCAATGTGGAAAGAGATCTTTACCAACTAAAACAACCGCACTAGTCACCAGCTAGCAGAAAGGTTTTTCAATCAGCGGCCTATGAAGAATATCCTGATTCAACAAATTCTCCTTTCAGCTCAAACTAACTTTTGGATCCCCAACTTATTCAATTTAATAAATCTAACAGTAGGCATTTTCAGGGAGAATAAAGTATAGTCACATTTCATATATTTCTCTTTTCTCATTTAATTGTATTCTTGTTATTTAAAAATTCAGGATGTTTTATATCCTGAAATATGTGAGTTCCAACAGAACAGGCACTTTACTGGTACTTCTTCATTTTCTATCCCTTTTCCCACTCAAAGGCTCTGGCTCATCCTTCCCACCCATCACCTCTCCAGAGCCAACTCAACTACTGCTCCTGGTTCCAATTGGGATATAACTGGCTCCCAACCTCTCCAGTGGGATCCTTGACCAAAGAGGTTATTAGGCAGGCAAACCTTCCTCCTCCTAATATGGACCACCTCTCACAGCATAACTTGGATACGTAATCAGATTAAAAGCCTCCTTCCCATCAGGGGTGAGGATGAAAGGAAGAAGCGTGCAGAGAAAGAACACCCTGTCCTGCCACACTCCGTTACCTTCTCCCAGTGTGTGGGAGGGCCAGCACTCAGACCCAGAGAAGGAGAAGCCGGGGTTGGCTCCTTAGTCCCCCTCCTGACCTCTTCTGGGAAACTGTGTCTATAAGCTCCTAGAGTTTTCCAGAAACAGACTCACAGACATAGAGAACAGACTTGTGGTTGCCAAGGGGGAGGGGGAGGGAGAGGGATGGACTGGGAATTTGGGGTTAGTAGATGCAAACCATTACATTTAGAATTGATAAACAACAAGGTCCTACTGTAGAGCACAGGGAACTATATCCAATCTCTCGGGATAAACCGTAATGGAAAAGAGTGTTAAAAAAAGAATGTCTATATGTGTATAATTGAGTTACTTTGCTATATAGCAGAAATTAGCACAACATTCACCCTACTATCCAGGGAAAGATTCCTGTCCTAGGGTTCTGAGGGGACGGCCAAACACATGACACCCAATTCTGGACAGATGGGCTGAACATAGTCACATAGTCACATAAGCTCACAGCTCAGGGGAAGAAGACACAGCACCCACACAGGGCCACACGGAGTTTGCAGTCAGGGGCGAGTGAACAACCAGGGGGGTGGGAAGCAGGCTTTGTAGTATCAAGAGGTCGGGGTGCCCCCTGGTTCCCACAGGAGAATGAGATTGGTTTGTTTGAATAATCCCACAGTCTGGCAGGAAATTAAAACCCATCCCTTGAGGATAAGCTGAAACTGCGCCTGGTCCCCTTCATAAGGACGGTTGTTTGGCTAGAGGGCCTTATCCATGAGAGCACAGTGGGAAGGGGGACATGCATTAGGCCACTCAAGGCCCTCCCAAATTTATCAGCCGTCAAGGTAACACATAATATTAATCATAGGCTTTACATCACAGAAGGTGGGCACAAAGGGGAGTCTGTGAAGACAGCTTTTGGCATAAACAACCAGGTGAAGAGCAGGTTAAAAGCTTGAGAGACAAAGTCTATCATGCAAGCCTGGATGTTCATCTTCAAAGGCAGAGATAGAGTGTGATGTTCAAAAGCAAGGCTCTGGGGCTTCCCTGGTGGCGCAGTGGTTGAGAGTCCGCCTGCCGATGCCGGGGACGCAGGTTCGTGCCCCGGTCTGGGAGGATCCCACATGCCGCGGATCAGCTGGGCCCGTGAGCCATGGCCGCTGAGCCTGCGCGTCCGGAGCCCGTGCCCCGCAACGGGAGAGGCCACAACAGTGAGAGGCCCGTGTAACGCAAAAAAAAAAAAAAAAAAAAAAAAAAAAAAGCAAGGCTCTGCTCTCAAGTCTTCAAATGCTTGTCTTATTTTTTTCTTCTTTCATAAGATTCTTGGGACTTTAACCTTAGGTAATTATTTGGGAGAAAATATATTGTTAGGATTATATATGACACATCTATGGAAAGCATATGAATTATAAAGCCTTATATCAATATAGGGTTACTACTTAAGCAGGCCAAGAACAATAGCAAGTGTTCCCATCTCACTCAGAACTGACTGTGTGCTCCTTGTACAGCACCTCTCAGTTAACTCTCACCCCTGTCCTGCAAGGTACATGTTGTCCTCAGAAGGGAAAAGGCCACAGGGTCAGACGGTTACTAAGTAAGAGCAGGGATTTTACCTCAAGCCTGCATACATCTAAACATAATTTTTTGAAGTTTTACTATTAAGTGTCTAGTCTGGGGAAATGAAAAATACTACTGTACCTTTAACGATATAGTATTCATTCATTTCGTCTTTCAACAGATAATATTTGAACAACTGCTATGTGCCAGGCAGTATCTCAGTGATGAGAAGTCAAGACCCTCAACTACCTGATTCAAAGAAGTGTGTGGAGGTCTGGACATCCACTTGTGACCATGACAGAGTAACAGGCTGGATTTACCCTCCCGCCTTAAACACTGAAAACTAGGGCTTCCCTGGTGGCGCAGTGGTTGAGAGTCCGCCTGCCGATGCAGGGGACGCAGGTTCGTGCCCCAGTCCGGGAGGATCCCACATGCCGCGGAGCGGCTGGGCCCGTGAGCCATGGCCACTGAGCCTGCGCGTCCGGAGCCTGTGCTCCGCAATGGGAGAGGCCGCAACAGTGAGAGGCCCACGTACCGCAAAAAAAAAAAAAACTTACGTATGCTAAAAGGCAGGAAAATACAACCCCTGATGAGGAGAAAAAAACCAATCATTCAAGGGAAAGAGTCCCAGAAATAACACAGATGATAGAATTAGCAGACTTGAACATTAAAACAATTATAATAAATATATTCCATATGTTCAAGAAGGTAGAGAAAAGATTTAGCTTGTTAAAAGGAGACATGAATGATACAAAAAAGACTCAAATTAAACTTTAAGACACGAAAAATACAACAGATGGTATTTCGGGTGTCCCAGGACCACCCACACGTTGGGTGACTCACTAGAAGGGCTCACAGGCTCATCACCACAGAGGCAGTATAGTCACTGCTACGGTTTATTACAGTGCAACAATACACAGCATTCCCAGCAAAGGGAAAAGACACATAAGGTGGAGTCTGGAGGAATTCAGACACAGGTTTCCCAAGTTCTCCTCTGGGGCTGGAATGGGGAGAGCCAGGCGGATAGTCACACAGAACACGCTCCTTCTTAAACAGAAATCAGTGTTTCTTCCCAGGGAAACCAGTTTTAAGACTCAAAGTGCAAGGTTTTCATTGGAGGCCGGTCATGTTGGCCCTCTCTGCCTGTGTGACGACCCACAACTACCAAAATTCCAGACTCCCGGTAGGAAAGCAGGCGTTCACCATGAATGCACCATCTGTACCATTAATCTAGGCAAGCTGGTAGAGCAGGGTCAGGGCCCAGGTGGGCCAAACAGCCTTATCAATGTATCAGTTCCAAAGCCAAGTTCCAAGATAGCGTCCAAGGGCCAGCCCCCCAAGTAGTCCTTCTAAAAGGTGCGCAAACTCTTTCCTGCACAGATGAGATGAACATCAGATCAGTGAGCAACAGAAGTCATCTAAAACAAAAGCAAATGAATATGATGACCCCTAAATTTCTGCCTTGAGCAATCTAGAAAATGATGGCACTAGCAACTTAAGAGAGAGCAGGCTTTCCATAATTCTTCTTAAAGTATAATTCAAGCACCAAGATAACCCATAATACAGTTTTGTGTAGTTACCAAGCACTAGCCAGGTCTTCAACTGAGTGTTCATTTCTGAAATATCCATAGCTGAAGCTTGATAAGGATATCTCCATATAGCCAAAAAGCAAGAACAACAAAAAATTTAGTGAACATTTTAGTAAATGGCCTCTGTCAGAAATAATCAAAGAAAACAAGAATATAAAAGGATACAATGGGGCTTCCCTGGTGGCACAGTGGTTGAGAGTCCGCCTGCCAATGCAGGGGACACGGGTTCGTGCCCCGGTCTGGGAAGATCCCACGTGCCGCGGAGCGGCCGGGCCCATGGCCCATGGCCGCTGAGCCTGCGCGTCCGGAGCCTGTGCTCCGCAACAGGAGAGGCCACAACAGTGAGAGGCCCGCGTACCGCAAAAAAAAAAAAAAAAAAAAAAAAAGGATACAATGTATTGATGAATATGAGAGTGATGGAGAGAACATTCATCACCTGCCAGTAATGCACTTCCTGTACAATTACCTGTCTTCATCTTCACAACAGTTTACGTAAGAATTATTTTACAGATGAGAAAATGGAGGCTAAAAGGAGGTTTAGTAAATACTACACAAGAAAACACAGTTAATTTGATAGCAAAAACTAAAAGCCCATAACTCTGTCCCCAGACTCTTTGTGCTTTTCATTGTCCTCTGCTTTCGTTCGAACTAAGGACAGACAGAATGAAAGAGGCAATTTTTTAAAACGAATATAAAGATAAAGATCTTCAAATGAGTCATTTGAACTGATAGAGGAAGCATGTCAGTTGGTAGGAAGGTGGTAGACCAAGAGGGTGAATTCAAAAGCCTGAAATGGCCCTAACCTCTGCTCTCTCATCTGCCTCCTGCAAAAACAAAAACAATAGTATAAGTAAACTCTATTCCACCTACAGAATGTTTTTTTTTTATCTCTGGAGTTTTATCCCTTTGAAATGAACTAATTCTAGCGTAACAAAAACCGTAAGGCAAAGATGGCAAATATGCAATCACTCTTTTGTTTCACAGAAGGGAGACATTGTTCATATATCATGGCCCTTTTCCCCTCTAAAACCAGATATAGCCCCAGAATCCTTCTCAACACATCGTTCCAGGCAGCCCTTTCCAATGATGGAAATTAGAACTCAGAAGGAAACTTCTTTGGCATGTTTATGCTCGGGGGCATCTGTTATCACATAGTGGTTAAACTTCAGTTTCTAAACCTTAGCTGCCTGGGCTTAAAGGCTAGCCCCACCACTTGCTAACTCTAAGTGAATTTGAATAATTAACTTAACACCTCTGTGATTCCATTTTGTCTCTGACTTGGGGATAGTAAGGGTGTCTACTTCAGAATGTTTTGCGAGAATTAAAGGAGTTAAAATAAATGTAGTGCTTAGACTAGAACCTGGTACACAGTAAACACATGCCTCAGCTGTGTCTGCTGTTGTCGTTTTTATTAAAACCAGATAGATGAGGTTTTGATAATTAGTTTTGGCAATAAACAGAGAGAGAAGGGGCTGAAGGTTTTGGGCAACTGAGCAAGAAGAGAGATAAAAGAAAATAGAGTGGAATAAATCCTTTTTACAATTTTACTGTCTCAGTCCAGCTTATAGGGATGATTAAAAGGTCGTACATAGAGGCGTGGACCAGACCATCTCTTAAGGCCCTTTCTATCTCTCTAAATTCTATAACATTTTTGTAAAGAAAAAGGAAACTTATACAAGCCCCCTTATCTAAAACATTTCAAATGTCCAACAACAAAGTATTTGGTTAAATATAAGCTCTGACCTGTACATACAATGAAATACCGAATGTCTCCATTAAAATTCATGTTTTAGAATATGTGATAACTTAGGAAATATCTCATAATATATTAAGTTAAACAATAATACTCCAAATCATATATAAAATATGTTTGTGTTTTATAAAATATATACAGATATTAATATGTGAAAACTATTCTACATGTTTACTTGGTGTATATATTGTCATATTACGCATACCAATGTAAAATATATACATATCCTATCCATAGGAAACATGGGTAGACATACACCAAAATGTATCTGGATGGTAGGACTATAGCTGATTCTTAGTTTTTATACATTATTGTATTTATCAGGTTTCCAGATAAGTATGTATTACTTTTATTTAAATTTATTTTAACTATATATTTAGCCTTGGTCAAAATGCCAATATTTGTCGGATAAAGCTGACATTTTTTACTTGGCCACAACAGGGTGTTAATTCAAAAGACATATCCTATTAGTAAAGGCAGAAATCAATAAAATCAATAAATCAATAAAATAAAAGAATCAAGGTATTTCAACAAATTCATTCACACAATTTGCTTCACAAAAAATCCCAAGTTAATTCCTTTCTATATAATTTAGAGAAAACTTATTTTTCCTAAATAATTGTGTCTAACTTACATTTCCTTGTATCAGACCAAAACCAATTTAAAAAAAAAATCCTTTCCAAAGCCCACAAGTCAAGCACTCAGACTTCAAATAGTGCTTTCCAATTTTCAGCACAAAGGACTATTTATAATATCAGGCACCCATGCTTCTAAACCAGGCTATATCCCGCCACATCTTGGCTCCGGTCCCCTAGAAAACAGAGCCTGATGTACAGTTTATGTGCTACCACTCCTACTCCCAGGACAGCAAGAGCCTGAGGGCAAAGGTGGAAGGGAGACAGTGAAGGAGAGAAAGCAAACACAAGGCGGTACATTACAGTGATGGCTGCAGCCCCACAAGAAGACCTAGTCCGTTGCTTTGCTGCACAGACGTCTCTGAAAAGGCCATTGGAACCACTGAGCCTCAGAAGAATTGATCAAGGGGAGGATGAGAGAAGGATTTGTGTTCTGGCCCTCTTCTGTTTCCTGTCCAAGTGAGCTGCACGGAGCAGCACCTCCCCCTGTACTCCCGGGATGTGTTTCCATCACGTTCGGGCAGCTGCCGGGGAAGCCAGATCTCCTGTCCCATAGCAAGTACTTCCTCGGAACCCGGAAGTGGCAGGAGGAGCCAGAGCCCTTGTGAGACACTCAGTCAGACAAGGATGCCTGAGGAGTCCTCACCCACAACAGGCTGAGCTAGCAGAGGACAGCCAAGTGGCCAGGGCTCCTCCCTGAGCAAGTCGCCCAGGCCTGAGGGGCAAGTGGGGCGACGTGAGTCGGGGAGAAGCATAAATGAGTATGGTGCCCCCACTAGGCCTGGCCCACCAGCCTCAGACCACAGTTTCTTCATTTTCCACAGTCCTTAAGAATGAAACAACCACTGCTAAAATGAGCGTTTCATGGAAACCGCTTTGAACTAAGTCAACTTCACCTACCAGGTGTGACTTGGCAAGTCACCTTCTCTGGAATTTCTCTCTAGAATTTTACTGTATTCACCTTCAATAATGTTTTCCTCAGTAAATTCTTCTTCAAATATTAAAAGAATGACATGTTGCCACTGAAATCATGAAATAATTCAAAAGGAAAATTAATAAGCTCACTCTCCTACTTAGTCCCCTTCTGTGTCATAACCCATATTTACAGCCCAGCCTTCGTGCACATGTTTTGTCAGCATAGAGAAAGATGTGGAAGGAAGAGGTCCAGCCTGAATGACCCTTCTATTATTTTCTTCTTATTCACGAGAAATTATAACACCAAGTTACTCTAAAATTTGTTTTTCTTACTTAATTATACATCAGAGATTTCCCTCTAGGCAAACACGTACAGCTCTAACTCATTCGAGTACGGTCTTCAAATTAATCCTGAAACATTCTCTTTTAGTGACTGCAATTGTATTTTCCAATGTAAAATTATTCATTCTGTTTCATTAAAATTATCTCTAGATTATCTTCCTAACATAAAATAGAAGCAATATAGCATAGTGTCTAAGCATGCAGCCTCTGATGCTAGAATGCTTGAGTGTTATTCCTAACTCCGCCACTTAGAAGCTGTATGGCAGGATACGTTTCTTAATGTCTCTGTGCTTCAACATCCTTATCTGTAAAAGAGATTACAGTTCTTAACTCCTGAATGGTATTGGAGAATAAAATGAGTTAATACAACTAAAGCACTTAAGACAGTGCCTAGCACATAAGAAGCACTTGGAAGAACAAAACTGGAAGCATCATGCTACCTGATTTCAAACTATATTACAAAACTGTAGGAATCAAAATAGTATAGTATTGGCATAAAAACAGGCACAAAGATCAATGGAACAGAATAGAGAGCCCAGAAATAAACCCATGCATATGTGGTCAATTCATTTACAGCAAAGGGGCCAAGAATATACAATGGGAAAAAGACAGTATCTTCAATGAATGCTCTTGGGAAAACTGGACAGCCACATGCAAACAAATGAAACTGGACCACTATCTTACACCATACAAAAAAATTAACTCAAAATGGATTGAAAACCTGAACGTAAGACCTGAACCATGAAACTCTTAGAATAAGAAGCATTTGGTAAATGTTAACTATTACTGTTATAAGTATTAGCATCTCCTGGTGCCTACAAAAACCGTAACGCACCCATTTAACAAAGAAACAAAGGTGAATCGAGGGACTTCTCTGGTGGCACAGTGGTTAAGAATCCACCTGCCGCTGCAGGGGACACGGGTTCGAGCCCTGGCCCAGGAAGATCCTACATGCCATGGAGCAACTAAGCCCGTGCGCCACAACTACTGAGCCTGTACTCTAGAGCCCATGAGCCACAACTACTGAGCCCGCATGCCACAACTACTGAACCCCGCGTGCCTAGAGCGCATGCTCCGCAACAGGAAAAGCCACCGCAATGAGAAGCCCACGCACTGCAATGAAGAGCAGCCCCCACTCACTGCAACTAGAGAAAGCCTGCGCACAGCGATGAAGACCCAACACAGCCAAAAATAAATAAATTTATTTTTTAAAAAAAGGTGAATCGAGGGACTTCCCTGGTGGTCCAGTGGTTAAGAATCTGCCTTCCAAGCAGGGGATGTGGGTTCGATCCCTGGGCAGGGAACTAAAATCCCACATGCCACGGGGCAACTAAGCCTGTGCGCCACAACTAGAGAGCCCAGGTGCTGCAATTACCGAGTCTGCATGCTCTGGAGCATGTTCACCCCAACTAGAGAGAAGCCCATGTGCCGCAACAAAGAGCCCACACACTGCAATGAAAGAGCCCGTACACCGCAACTGAGACCCTACACAGCCAAAAATAAGATAAATAAATAAATATTTTTAAAAAGTGAATCGAGCCCTACTATGTGTCACGTGCTAAGTATATAAGGACAACTAACACAAGGTCTCTGCCCCTGAAGAATGATGAAGAAGATAAATACAAAGGCAGGTAAATCACAGTATCACACGATAGATGGTCTAATCACAGTAGAAACCAACAGCTGTGAGGCTCCGTGATGGGAGTGAGTAACTGTGTCTCAAGAAACACTTCAGGCCTGAGACGGATCTTGAAAGATGAGTAATAGGAATTTGCAAGTCAGAGTGGTAGCACTGGAGTGGGTGTTCTAAGTCAAGGAAGCAGTCTACACAAAAATGAAAGTATTCCTCTAGGCAGCTGGCCGCATGTTCCATGGGGAGATAGTAAGATATCACAATTTTCTTCCTATTTTCCAAAATGTCACATCTCACTAGCTCAAACCAGAGCATCTGGTCCTCTGTCAATAGGCACTTTGCAAAATGTTTTGGTTCCAGTGACTCACCACCACCACAGACTAATCAACTACTATGACTCATTTCAACCCTCTCGGAATTGTTTCTCTGCAAAGCATATCTCTACATGAAACATGCCAAGTGAGTGACTAAATACGCTTGTGAAGGACTACACCAGAGAGTCACTAAGCATAACTGTCACACTTGCTAGAGTCTGTGCTCCAACATTGGTTTCTGTACTGCCAGGGGATTTGTTAGGGAGCAAGAAACTGACATTGAGCCTAAGCAAAAGGTATAGATGAGCAGCTCCAAACGAGGCACGGAGTTTCTTACGGCTACTTTTTGGTGTGGGCACAAGGCACTATGAAGCAAACACTGCAGTGGCACAATTCAAAAGCCAAAGACTCACGAGTAATTATTAACGCGGATGATTCCCTTCTGTCTCCGTGGCTTCATCTAGTCAGAAGGGATGACGAATTTGAGAAAATCCTGTTCATCTAAACTGTATGATTTTTTGATCATTTAGAATCAGACTTTTCTGTTTTTAGGGTATGTGGACCCCATCACTGTTAAGTAACTGTCTTCCAAGAAAATACAAAGAGGTGAAAGATATTTTTGAAATATATATGTTGTCTTAGCTTCGTTAAAATTCAAGACTCAGAAAGCGTTCAGAACAAGAGGAGCTTATTATAGTATTGACAGCATAAAAGTCATGATACCGAACAATTGGAAACAACCTAAATGCCCATCAGTAGGTGAACATATTAATACAAAATTAATACAAAATCAACCAGGAAACACTACGCAGCAGCTGAAGCAATTGAACCTGGATCAACTTCAAAAATGTGAGGCTGAAGACACACATGCAAGATGGAGAATATGTACATATGATGCTGTTTTTAAAACACATGAAATGTTACTACGTACTTATATGTAAAATACTGGTTGCAAGTATATAAACAAACTCAATAGGGTCGTTTCTCTGGGAAATGGGGAAGGGAATGGAACATGATGTTGGGCGGATGATGAAGATTAAAGTAGACTTAGCTTTGTCTTTAAGGTTAAAAAAAGACAAAGTGAAATGTGGACAGTTATGACTTTTCTGTACTTTTTCATTTTTAACTAAAACTATGTGATTCTTTCTTCTGCTTTACAGCTTACTTTGCATCTTCCTGTTTTCTTTACTATCGGAGATATAAATTGATCCTACCATTTGAACTTCAGACACGGACACTAATTACTTTTTATATCAGAGTTCAATTAGAAAAACAGAAACTACTCGGTGCATTTCAAACAGAAAAGAATTCGTACGTTGAAGCAGATGCTTTCAAAACCACTGGAGGAGCTGGGAGCAAAAATTGCAGGGGATGGGGGATCATTTAGCCTTCAGTATTTAGGTGTAGTTTTTGTCCAGAGAATCAGCAGGTTCCTGCTGCTGCCCATTGGTCTAAAAACTGCAGGAAACCACTGCTAAAAGTCACAGCTGCCTGCAGCCCTGGGGAGGGTAACTGGCAGGGAATTATCGTAGGCAACTGCAAAAACCCACATTTGCGGAAGTTCACACACCTGCCCCTGATGCCTGAGGAACTTTCCTTTACCTTCTAAATCTTATATGAATGCATCTCGTTTTCATTATTTAAATTGAATCCAAACCTCTGCTGGAAAGGGAGTGTGGAGATGTAAATCACAGCCTTCTCAGCTCCAGAGGTACAGGGGCTAGCACAGAAAAGGATAGAAACAATGCAAAATGCCAAGACAATATGTGCAATGACTTTATTCTGTAAAGGTCAGACATTCAGTTCTTTACTTCAGTCACCATTTTTTCTTAGCCGGGGTTAAGAATAAATAAACAAGTGCTTCACTAACCATTCACCCTGGGTGATCAAATCAGCAAGGAGCCATCCAGTGACAACCCCTGCCCCCAGCCAGAACAGAGTCTTTCTTCTTACCAAGAGTTATAGACCACCTCTTCTCTCTGTGAAGCAAAACTGATTACTAATAAAGCAAGCTTTCCTCTGTCTTAAAATAGGGAAATCCTATATCTTTCCATATTGCCAAATAAATGACGTTATTGTGTCTGCTGACCCAGTGCTGAAGAGCACACAAAAGCAGGATGGCATCAGGGTTTGGTGGAAAGGACACTGAATCCATAGTCCAGAGACCTATATTCTGTTTCCAGCCTTACCACTCACTAGCTAAGAGACATTGGGAAAATCAGTTAGCATTCCTAGAAAGAAGAAGTATATCATTACTCAGTGTTTCCCAGCTCTCCAACTCAGCTCTCAAGTTATACTGTTAGAGCAATGCAGTAAAACCAAATGTCACTCTTATATGCCATCATTCTCACCTTATCACAATTAATCCAGACTCTAATACCATATTTTTCTTGCAGAGAATGAGTAGTTAAATATTAGTTCCTCTTGGCACTTATAAACTGAATACATCAGGTTTGACTTCTAAACCCTGATGAAATACTAGATCTAAGTAACCATCATCAGTGGTTGCTAAAATGATTAGGTAAAAGGCTGATGATGAACTTTATAACAGATTAACAATATCTTAACGCATTGATCATTCTTAACATCACAAAAAGAGAGATGTGTAGACACTATGTGCTTCTAGATGGAATGTCCTAAGTACACAACTCTGCCTATGAAATATTAGTGTCCTCTTCCTCCTCCCATCAAATCTGCTTAGGCTTCTAGATCTAAATACAAGATTACAAGAAATACAGACTACAGAAATACTGGATTATAGGAAATACAGAGAAAGAAGTAAGATATTAAATATCAGAAAAATCCAGCAAATGGAAAATTCTATAGGACAGAATTTCCGTAGGAAGAAAATTCTATAGGAAGAAATGCAAACGAAGCATATCTTCAAAAAATAAATGGCGGGCTTCCCTGGTGGCGCAGTGGTTGAGAGTCCGCCTGCCGATGCAGGGGACACAGGTTCGTGCCCCGTTCCGGGAAGATCTCACATGCCACGGAGCGGCTGGGTCCGTGAGCCATGGCCGCTGAGCCTGCGCGTCCGGAGCCTGTGCTCCGCAACGGGAGAGGCCACAGCAGTGAGAGGCCCGCGTACCACAAATAAATAAATAAATAAATGGCAAGGTAGAAATGAGAGCAGAAAACCTACAGATTAAGAGAAAATTAATAGTTATATCAGCCAAATTCAATGGGTGAAACTTGTTTATATTTGGGACTCAAGCCAATACTAAAATAAAACATTTATGAAATAATAGAAAAAATGAACATTGACTAAGTATTTAATAATATTAAGGAATTATTGTTAATTTTAGGGGGGTGAAATGGCCTATGGGTTGCTTTTACTCTGTTATTATAGTTTTGTGCTCTTTTGGATTTTATAAATCCTTAGAGGGGTGGGGAAATAATGTGCTGACCTAAATAACTTTGGAAATGAATGAAGACTGTTAAGACTGAAGATGAAAGAAATTATACGTAAGAACTATATTTTAGTTGATAAAGTTGTTTCCATGGAGGTTGGGTTAACATTTTGGAAACCATTATACATGTATACGGGAATTAAATTACCATATAAATGGATGGCAGATGGCAAGAGCCAGGCTTCTCACTGATGGAGGGAGATTACAAAGGGGAAAAAGCTTGAATGGGTTTATGTGGTATTGAATTAGAGTTGGAGACATCACTATGAATTCATTTTTAGCTTATTATATATACAGATGGTTACATATAGAAATACTTATTGATATGTGCATACACAGGCGTATTTCTTTGCTCTGTCAACTGAGAGAACCTGGAAGCAGTGACACCCCAGTAGTGATGAGCACATCTAGCACCCAGTTCTGGTACCATCCCCCAATAAAGGAGCCAGAAATGACTGATTCTAGGACTGGGGCTGGAAAGACACAGTATGGGCCTAAAGCATAGTAAGGAAGTGCTCAAAAAACAGTCAATCACATAAAAAAAACCCACAGTGATAGCTATATGTCAAAGGGACACAGGAACCTACTGAAAGAGCTCCCAGTGGCTAAAACTGGAACAATTGGAGCAACAAATAAATAAGTTAGTATGGGATTATAACTCAAGATATAAGACATACCTATGAGTACATACTGCTATAAATAAATGATTGAATAACTAAGTAAATAGGAGAGAATGCACAAACCTCCCAGCCAAGTTCCAAACAATCTACGTAGATATTTCCCTTCAAGAAGGTGGAACATAATTCCCCTCATTATGTAGACTGCACAGAATGTCGTCCTTTCGAAGAGTACAGTATGGAAATAGCGGGGGAAGTGTAGCTTTACAGTGAAGGAAATTGACAGCAGTATATTAGCCAGGTGATCAAGGTTAACCTCTATCGTGATACGTGGTTTTAAAAGTATACACCAGTGATATGATGTGATAAGGGCGCTTCACCTCTGTAGTTTTCTTCCCCAAATTCCATGGTCCCAGTCTACTTTTGAGAAAAACATCAGACAATTCCCAATTAAGGAATATTCTACAAAAATACTTTGACCAGGGCTTCCCTGGTGGGGTAGTGGTTGAGGATCTGCCTGCCAATGCAGGGGACACGGGTTCGAGTCCTGGTCTGGGAAGATACCACATGCCGCGGAGCAACTAAGCCCGTGAGCCACAACTACTGAGCCTGCGCGTCTGGAGCCGGTGCTCCACAACAAGAGAGGCCGCAACAGTGAGAGGCCCGCGCACCGCGATGAAGAGTGGCCCCCACTCGCCACGCCTAGAGAAAGTCCTCGCACAGAAACGAAGACCCAACACAGCCAAAAATAAATAAATTAAAAAAAAAATACTTTGACCAGTATTTAAAAAAAAAACAGGGAAAATTTGAGAAACTGCTGCAGTCAAGAGGAGTCTAAGGACACATGATAACTAAGCGTAATGCAGTGCCTTGGATAAGATCCTAGAATAGAAGATAGACATTAGGTAAAAACTAAAGAAATCTGGGGCTTCCCTGGCCATCCAGTGGTTAAGACTCCATACTTCCACTGCAGGGCTGTGGGTTTGATCCCTGGTCGGGGAACTAAGATCCACATGCCGCGTGGTGCAGCCAAAAAAAAAAAAAAAAAAAACTAAACTAAAGAAATCTGAAAAAACTGTGGACGCTAGTTAATACAAATGCATCAGTATTAACTCAGTAATTGTGACAAATGCACCATACTAATGTAAAATAATAATAGGGGAGATTGTCATAGGGTATATAGAAACTCTGTGTACTATGGAAACTCTGCACTATCTTTGCAAATTTCCTATAAATCTAAAACGCTTCCAAAATAAAAGGTTTGATTTTTCTAAAATAATGTAATGTACAGGGCTTCCCTGGTGGCGCAGTGGTTGAGAGTCCGCCTGCCGATGCAGGGGACACGGGTTCGTGCCCCGGTCTGGGAGGATCCCACGTGCCATGGAGCGGCTCGGCCCGTGAGCCATGGCCACTGAGCCTGCGCGTCCGGAGCCTGTGCTCCGCAATGGGAGAGGCCACAGCAGTGAGAGGATTCGCGTACCGCAAAAAAAAAAAAAAGAGTAATGTACAGGAAACAGAAAGTCCTAGAGAATCATTCTGAAGTGCAATGTCTAGTACTTGCCTTAAAATAATCCACTTAGTGGTGGAGGGATTGGAGATAGTGCAAAATGGGAGGAAGCATACATAAAACAAGATTGGCCAAGAGATTATAACTGATTAAGCTGAAATTCAGTATGTCAGGGGTCACTATTTTTCTGTAAAAGTAAAAGTCATGTTTCTATAGTCCCTGTAACAGGAACCACTGATCAGCATTTATTCACGTAACAGTGGGAAGATGAATGAAGTGTGGATTTTTTGGTCAAGGGTAGCCACCTGTTTCTCAGTAAACATTTGGTATTCAGGGTCAGGGAACATATCATCATGTCCTGGACATAGTAACTGCCTAGTGCATCTGAGTCTAATACACTGAGCTTTCTCACCAGCAGATCATGGCCAATGATGCTTTTAAACCACGTAAAGGACTCCTGTCTCAAAGAACAACGTGGACATTCATTGACCCTGGAATCTGGTAGAAATTCCAGAAGATCCAGTGGAAATCAATTTGATTTTTAGTTCACGAGAAATTTTATATCATGAGTCTTAACCGAATTAATACACTCTAACATATTTCCTGCAACATACATATTGTGTAAGTTTTATTTTAACCTTTACAGTGAAATCCAGGTAAAGATATTAATGCAAGATAGTGATATCCAGTGAATCTACCTGATGGAGAAAATACTTCTGTTTTTATGACCTCTGTCTGGACAGCTGTAAGTTTCTCAGTCGTTGAAGTTCCTTGTTCTTCTGACATAAAATATTTCTAAAGTACCATTTCTATATGTTGCAGAATGATTCATTATTGATAAGGGTAGAGCAACTTGCTTCATGTAAGATAATATATTTTAAATAAAACAATATAATTTATTATGCTAACTTTGTTCTCTCATATTTACCTTTTTTTTTTTGTAAAGGCACGGCTTAAAACAGATTTATTCTAAACATTCAGTTAAACGTGTATTTCTTCTATAGGAAATAATTAAATTAATAAAATTTAGTGCTGCGTTCTTCATTAAATGCTTTGGTGAATTATTATAAAATAATGCCTAAATGACCTTTTTGGAAGACATAACCAGCAGAATCAGGAGAAAATAATGTAGTGCTGTTCTGTGCAAAATGTACTCTACACAACTCTAGTTCTGTGGAGTGACACCGCTATTATTTGCTGAGGTGGGGGAAAGTCCTGAAGTCAAACAAGCTTAGAAAACATTGTATTAAACAAGTTATTTACTGTAGGACTTTAACATGCTGGTGGATATCATGAATCTTAAAGAGGGGAAGATAGCCTGCAGCATTTCTTAGATTAATTCGACCACAGAACACTTTTTTTTTTCCTGAGCCTCCTTACAGCAGTGCCTTTATAGTGAAAGGAGTAAAGTGCAGGGTGGGGAAGGGAGGTGGCACTAGCTCTGGAGGCATGGCAAGTTCAGCCTGCAGTGGAATTCGGATTCTGTCCTTTCAAATAGGATAATGTCAGGCAAGTGGTCCATTCTAAGCTTCACCTTAATCTTTAAGGTGATATTCACCTTCAAATAAAGGTGATAATATCTAATTTGCATGGTTTTCATAGGGGTTACAAACAATTTAGATGAGTTCTATTTTAGGTTATGATGTAAAAGTCTATAGAAAATTATAGCTCTCACTGTAGGGGGAAAATGGATAAACTGAAAAGAAGAAAAAATGGATGCCAAAAAGTCTAAAGGAATTAACTTCCAGACAGGGAAGAAACTTTTCCTCCCTAGTAGCATCTGCTAAGCTTGAGATAGGTAGACAATTGAGCTTGCCATGAGAAAAGGGATTCTTCTTCCAAGGGAAAGGAAAATCTAACAGCGTCTATAACAGCCACAGTAGCATGAGTGATATATTTGAGCCTAGAGGAATCCACAAAAGAATAAGCAGCTCTCCCCACCAGTCAGTCTTTGCCCTTGAGACTTTTGATGAATGCTGGGCAGCTTGGGAAGCTGGGGCACTAGGCTGGAAAGGTAGAGAGAGCTCCCCATTGCGTGAGTGATTAAATCTCCAAGTCAGATTGGGGAGAGCAGCTGTACTAAAAACAGGACAGATCTCATTCTCAACACATTTCAAGCCAGATGAGAACCAAAGCAACCTAAAGCTGTAACCATTCCCATCCCAACTCAATTCCTGATGGAATTGAAGTGATTAGTCCCTCAACCTTGCTGCCTGGTAATGTGCCCTACCTGAAAAGAAACACAGTTACGTCAATATCTACAGGTTTTTAATACAACGTCCAGAATAAAATTTTAAAAATTAACAATAAAAAAGGGCATGCAAAGAAGTAGGAAAAAGTAACTTTTAATCAAGAAAATAATAGACGTAAAACTAGAGATGACCCAGATGTTGGAACTGAGAGTAGATATAAGTGTATGTATGGCTGATTCACTTTGCTGTACAGCAGAAACTAACACAACACTGTAAATCAACTATACTCCAATAAAAAAAAATTAGGGGCTAGGGGCTTCCCTGGTGACGCAGTGGTTGAGAATCTGCCTGCCAATGCAGGGGACACGAGTTCGAGCCCTGGTCTGGGAAGATCCCACATGCCGCGGAGCAACTGGGCCCGTGAGTCACAATTACTGAGCCTGCGCATCCGGAGCCTGTGCTCTGCAGAGAACAAGAGAGGCAGCGATAGTGAGAGGCCCGCACACCTCAATGAAGAGTGGCCCCTGCTTGCCACAACTAGAGAAAGCCCTTGCACAGAAACGAAGACCCAACACAGCCATAAATAAATAAATAAATTTTTTAAAAAAAGAAGCAAGCTAAAAAAACTATTATAAACATGTTAAATAAAGGAAAAGATGGACAAAGTGGCTGAAAATATGAAGAATTTACGCAGAGAAATGGAATCTCTAAAAAGAACTAAATGAACTTTCTAGGACTATACAGTGTACAAAATTAGGATTTCATGGAATGAGTCAGTGAATTCAAAGACAACTCAAAATAAATTATTCAGACTGAAGCACAGATAAGAAAAATAATTTTAAAAAAGAAAAAGACTGTTAAATGGTCTAACCTGTGTTCTGGAGTTCTGGAAGAGGAAAAAAAGAATGGAGAGAAGGAATATTTAAAGAGATAATATCTCTGGATTTTCCAAAACTGATGAAAGACATCACCACAGATACAAGAAGCTCAGTGAACCCCAAATAAGATAAATACAAAGAAAAAACTCCTAAAAACATCATGATTAACTGCTCAAGACTGAATATAAAAGGAAATTTTAAAAGTAGCCAGAGGAAAAAAAAAGATGTCATCAAGGGAACAATTATACGAATGGTGGAAGCCAAGAGACAATTAAATGACATCTTCAAAGTGCTAGGAAAAAAAAAGAAGGAAAACTGCCAACCTAGAGCTCTTTACCCAGTGAAAATATCTTTCAGAAGTAAAGGTTAAATACAGACATTTTCAAGCAAAGCAAAGCTGAGGAACATTTTTGCCAGCAGATCTACAAAACATTCTAAAAGGAGTCCTTCAGAATGAAAGGAAATGATTACAAATGGAAGCATGAAATTTTTAAAAAGAATGAAAAGCTCCAGAGAGGATAAACATATGGATAAATGTAAAAGATTAATTCGTTTAAAACTTTTTAGAAGACTAGTGACTATTTAAAACAACACAAATAATTTAAAAAATAACATGTGGTAGAGTTTATAACATAGGTTGAAGTAAAATACATGACAATAAAAGCAAAAAGAGTAGTCATAAGTAAGGGCAGTTTTAGAGATAAAAGCTTTTTATATTGTTCATGAAGTGGTAAAATGCTACTTATAGACTGTAATAAAGTGTAGATTATGCATTTTATAATCTCTAGAGCAGTGGCTTTCAAAATACAGTCCCCAGACCAGAAGTATCACCTAGAAACTTGTTAGAAATGTAAAGTATTGGTTCCTATTCCAGACCTACTTAATCAGAAACTCTGGGGGTTGAGCCCAGCAATCTATGGTTTGAATAGCTGTCCAGATAATTCTAATGCAAACTAAACTTCAGTACCTCTGTGCTACACCTGGAAAGACAACAGAGAGGAGATTCTTCTCAATGGTAGACCTGTGAACACTACAATTGCTCATTGGCTTTGGGTGAAAGGAGAAGTGATCCAAGGTGAGGATATATATAAATCCCTGGGCAGCATCCAATGGCCTGACTGTCTGGCTAGGGAACTGGAAGGAAAAGAACTGGAAGATGAGAAACAAGGAGTCTTGTGGATAGACATATAGGTGACAGCATGAAGTGTGAAAACTTGTGTATTATATGTGAATACTGACCAGAAAGCATCTACCACAGAAAAAGCCCTGAACAACCAAGGAGACAAAATGAATAGTCACTTGACATTAGCCAGTCTTTGTCATCAGTCACCCAGAGCAAGCAGGATAGACACACAAACAGAGCAAACATGGTGGTAGAAACAGAAGTTATGTGTGAGCCCAAGAGCATGGACCCCTCTTACCGAGACCAATCTAGCTACTGCTGCCTTTGAATATCCGACTTGTCAGCAACAGAGACCAGTACTGAACCCCCAATATGGCATTATTCCTCAAGGAAGTCAACCAGCCACTTAGTAGTAAGTTGACTACGTGGAACCCCTACATCCTGGAAAGGCCAGCCGTTCGTCCTCACAGGGATACACACACATTCCAGAGCCTCAGCCAGCACCACACTCAGGGGCCTATGCAGCATCTCAACCACAGGCCTGGAAACCCACACAAGGCATCCAACCAGGAGACCTACTTCACCATGAAGAAGATGTGGGAGTGAGCCCATGACCATGGAATCCACTCATCACTTCAGTATTGCACCACCCCGAGGGAGCCAGCTTCACAGAATGCTAGAACCGCCTCTTCTTGAGAAGCAAGAGACCTTTTGTCATTTTCACTCACTCTATTGACATACTTTGCCATGGAGATGCAAGAGGTAGAGAATAGTGATATACAGAGAGAACAGAATAAAGTAATGACATAGACAGCAGCAGACACAAGACACTGAGAGTATCCTGATAGATCTCTAGCTTCCAGTTCTTGTATTGGCCACAGTCCATAAGACATCTCTGTTTCCTGACAATAAATTACCATCACCCCCTATTTTTTGCACAAGCATGACTGATTTGGTTTCTATTACTGGCAACTAAAGGACCGTGTCTAATACAATGAATTCTAGAGGCAAACTTTGCACATGAAGAACTTCCAATAAATTATACAATTGTCCCCAAATGGAAAGAACTTCTCTTATCATTTTTAGGTTTCAACATCTGTGTGTAAAAGAGACTTTGCCTGTTATAAATAGGCCCCTGATCCTCTGACAAATATCAGGAAAGGTATGATATGGAAAATGGAATTCTTTCAACCGTTTAGCAAGTAAAAAGTAAGAATGAGTCCCTAGCTGTGCAATGATATACCAAAAGAAGATCTGCAAGAATATATAACATTTGAGGAGAAAAAAATAACAGATCTAGATTTAGAATTTGTTAGAAACCTGAAAAAAATTTTACAATTTGTTTTTTATTAAATTAATGCACCAAAAAAGGCTAAAAGTTAAGTATTTGGGATGCAAAACAGAAGAAAAAGATAACAAAGTATGCTTTGAATGTACATTATTATTAACTGGCTGAAATGAAAACTGAAAAAAATCTCAAAAAAAAAAAAAGACAAAATTC
Organism: Stenella coeruleoalba; assembly: GCF_951394435.1. Lineage (NCBI taxonomy): Eukaryota > Metazoa > Chordata > Mammalia > Artiodactyla > Delphinidae > Stenella > Stenella coeruleoalba. Next base: position 81,628,545 of record NC_137157.1, read on the forward strand.
TTTGTTTTACTTTCTCTTGATATCCCTGCCAACAATGCCCTCTAGTGGTAAAGTAAGCAGGCACTGAAGAATGGAAAAAATGAAACATAATTAAGCATTGCTTAATTGTTTATGTTCAAACTCATTGCTAAGATTTTCATGAAAATATGAACTTTTACACTTCCAGTTAGTAACTGAATGTTATATTTGGCAAGAAAATGAGTCTTTACAAAGTATCGCAGCATATACCTTACAGCACAAGCATTTCAAAGCCAATTTTCCCTTGTGGTTTCCCTGAACAGATGCCAAACAGCACATGAAAATAGCCATCTGTAATGTCTTAGAGGGGCATTTCTGGGTCACAACTTCCAATGTGTACCTTAAAAGAAAGTAAAATCTACTTTTATTGAGGATGAAATCAATCTCTGAAATACTTATGCTTTTAAACCCAATTACCTTCAAGAATTACAGCTTCACACAACAAATGACTCTTGTTACCACTTTCAAGATCTTATCTGAATTCTGAGCTCATCAACTAGACAAAATCCCTTTGCTTGAGAATTCTTCAAACTACAGCTCTCAACTGCTGGCGTGAGCCAGTCAAAACAACAGTTACCGTTATGAGAATGAAATTTCTCCACCCCAGGCTCAGCAAAGAGCTTCCCAAAGGAACTACAGCTGAAGGAAGAGAAAGAAGACACTGTACATAGCTTACTCTCCTCTAATTCAAACCACCCAATTGCTGGCTCTAGTCTCTGGCTCAACAGTTCTTTGTCTCTGCAAATTGTTCTCCTTTCTCTCTGCTCCAAGCCTCCTTTCCTCACACCTTCCAACTACCCTATGCTCCCTTCAGTAACTAATTATGTGTGTGATTTTGACAGACACTTAGACCCTTTTGTGATAACTATATATTTGCATGAGAATATTTGCTCTGATGCTCTGAATGACTTTCACTAAGGCAATCTGTTCTGAGATTTCATTTACTTAAATAGAAAGAAACACATCCTCAGATAGCTACGCTGTGCATTGATAAGGGCCATTAATATTAATATTAATTCCCTTAGAAAGACTGAGATGACCACATTCCATGAATGCTAAACATTTCCTGGGTCTGCATTGATAAAATGGAATCCAAGTACTAGAAATAAATGTTTGAAGCACTCTTGCCTATATCATGAGACTTCAGACAAAGCCTCATGAGGCAACCTGAACTTCAATAACATTTTCTCCATGACCATTGCTGATGTACTAGAAATACCTCAGCTTTTGGAGTCAGAGGACTGGCCCAGGTGTCAACCCCATCATTACCATCGACTTGGCTGTACTTTTCAGTAATTAATTTATAAAAACCACTTAAGAAGTTTTGGGAGGACTCACAAAATAATTAGCTGACAATTTCACCTACACCTAGCAGTAGGACAAATGAAAAAATACTATATGCTGCCATTACAAGACGGCTGCATATTGTCCTGTGTTTCACCAAATATGCTCTGAAGACTGATACCTAATTTATTTGACCTTGCAACTCTTTTCTTCTCAGAGCATTTCAGGAAACCAGGGTATGAAAAAACTCTTTAGGAACTGGTAGTTTCTCTGGAAACTTTCAACTTCAAGTGTTACCCCTTAAATTTTCTCAGTTGCACTAGCCACATTTCAAATGGCTACCTATTGGACAGTGCAGAATTGAACGTTCCATCATTACAGAGTGTTCTATAGGACAGCACTAGTCTAGAGTTTTCCTTCTAACCTTGTAATCATATTCAAACTCCAACCCCTAAAAATATTCACAAAATACTAACTTTACAGTAGAGAAAACTGTTAAGCAACTCCTTACCTGAGTGATCAAAGATAACAACCCAATAATGGTCCAAATAGACATCATGTACCCCCTGTAATATACATTAAGAAGAACACAACATCTCATGTGGTACTTCTGCCAACAATACATAACCGAGTCTAATCATGAGGAAACATCAAACACAAACTTAAAGATATCCTATAAAATAATTGGTCTGTATCTTTAAAATATCAAGGCCATAAAAGACAAAGACAGACTAAAGAACTAAGCCAGATTAAAGGAAAATAAAGAGACATGACAACTAAATGCAATGCATGCTCTTTGGCTAGATCTTTAGCCAGGGAAAAGAATAACTATAAAGGAAATTATTAGGGCAACTGATAAAATTTGAATATGGACTTTGGTTAGACAGCAGTATTATGAACATGTTAAGTTTATTGATTCTGATTATTATAAGGTAGTCACATAAGAGAAAGTCCTTAATCTTAAGAAATATTACGTTGAAGTAATTCAGAGCAAAGAAGAGCTCTCTGAGTTCCAAATGAAATGGAGATAACATACCCCACCCTCTCTCTCCCACTGAATGCAACTAAGCCCCTTGGAAAGGATATATGGAGGACTTTGAAAAGGAAATGGTAGCGGTAGATTGGTAAAGACAAACAGATATCTGAGAGCCACTAAACTGGGGGTGAGTTTCTGTCTTCCTGAAATCTAGTTTCTCCCAGCCTGGACTCAAAGGCAACCTAAAATCCAGAATTATATACCAGAGCAGATGGAAAGTGCTCCCAAAAAACTCCTCTCTTTCTTGTCCAAGGAGCAGGAAAATGGCCTCTTATGGATCAGAAAGATCGAGGGAAATCCTCTGGGTTTTTCTTTCCCTCTCTTGCCCCAGCCCCTGCGTAATCCTACAGTGACACAGAGGCAACAATAGCAGAACAAATGCCTAAAACTTAGAGAGAGGAAACCCTTGTCTCTGACCAGAGGAACCACTGATCCAAGAGTGTAAGGGGAATCCAATGTTGTTCTTTTTTTTTTTTTTTTTTTTGCGGTACGCGGGCCTCTCACTGTTGTCTCACTGTTGCGGCCTCTCCCACTGCGGAGCACAGGTTCCGGACGCGCAGGCTCAGCGGCCATGGCTCACGGGCCCGGCCGCTACGCGGCATGTGGGATCTTCCCGGACTGGGGCACGGGCCCGCGTCCCCTGCATCGGCAGGCGGACTCTCAACCACTGCGCCACCAGGGAAGCCCCCAATTTTGTTCTTTTCTCTCTGATCTCTCACTACTTGGTCCCAGTAGCAGACACAGTTGTGGGAAGTGCATAAGAGACCAGGGAAATGAGAGCCATGGCTTTCTAGTTAGAAGACCAGGAAGGGGATGCCTAAGAGCAGGAAAGATTTCCCTGGGGGGAATAATAGAAGGAAGTTCCAGAAAGCAATGCCTTAAAACTATGTATGGGGCTTCCCTGGTGGCGCAGTGGTTGAGAGTCCGCCTGCCGATACAGGGGACACAGGTTCGTGCCCCAGTCCGGGAAGATCCCACATGCCGCGGAGCGGCTGGGCCCATGAGCCATGGCCGCTGAGCCTGCGCGTCCGGAGCCTGTGCTCTGCAACGGGAGAGGTCACAACAGTGAGAGGCCCGCATACCACAAACAAACAAACAAACAAACAAACAAACAAAACTATGTATGAACTCCTGGGCTCATCTCTGAGTTCTGCATATATGGACCCGACCCTAAATAAACAGCATTAAGAACTGATCTACAAGATGGACCACTGCCTAAGACCCAGACTGCTCACTGGGTGTTACACACATGAGACAGACACAAGTAGCACAGCAAAGGCTTTGAAAACTGCACTGATGTTGGAGTCACAGCCAAAAGGAGGCAGGCTAAGAACCTGCAAGCTAAGCCTAAACTGTTCAGTTGCCTACTACACTGGTTTAAACAAAACCTAAAATCCCATAACATAATATTCAAAATGTCCAGGATCAAATCCAGAATTATTCAACATATAAAGAATCAGTAAAATCTTGACATTTCTCAAGGGAAAAGACAATCAACATCCAAGAACAAAAATGTTGAAATTGGACCAAGATTTTAAGATGGTTATTAAAATCATTCTCTAATCAGTAAATGCGAAAACGCTTGAAACAGATGAAAAAATAGAAAGTCTCAGGAGAGAAATAGAAGGTATAAAAAAAGAGCCAAAAGAAAAGGTTAGAGCTGGAAAAGTACAATAACTGAAATAAAAACCTTACTGGATGGGCTCACTAACAAACTTCAAGATATCAGTAAAAAGTATCCAATCTGAACAATAGGGATTTTAAAAGTTTTTGTATAAGCAGAACCTAAAGGACCTATGGGACAATACCAAAAGGTCTAATCTTTGTGTCATTGGAGTCTCCAAAGGAGAACAAAAGGAATCATGCAGAAAAATACTTAAAGAAATAAATGGTTTTAAAATGCCCAAATTTGGCAAAAGAGAAACTTGCAGATTCAAGAAGCTCACTGAACCTCAAACAGAATAAACTCAAAAAAATCCATACCCAGATAATACCATAGCCAAACTGCTAAAAAAAAAAGACAAAGAAAATATCCTGAAAGCAGCCAGAGAAAAATGGTACCTGAAATATAGGGGAATGATGATCCAACTCACTTCATATTTCTCATTAAAAACCATGAGAGGAAGGACCTTCAAGATGGTGGAGGAGTAAGATGTGTAGATCACCTTCCTCCCCACAGATACACCAGAAATACATCTACACGTGGAACAACTCCTACAGAACACCTACAGAACGCTGGCAGAAGACCTCAGACCTCCCAAAAGGCAAGATACTCCCCACGTAGCTGGGTAGGGCAAAAGAAAAAAGAATAAACAGAGACAAAAGAATAGGGACGGGACCTGCACCTCTGGGAGGGAGCCGTGAAGGAGCAAAGGTTTCCACACACTAGGAAGCCCCTTCGCGGGCGGAGACTGCGGGTGGCGGCGGGGGAAGCTTCAGACCCGCGGAGGAGAACACAGCAACAGGGATGCAGAAGGCAAAGCAGAGAGATTCCCGCACAGAGGACCGGTGCCGACCGGCACTCACCAGCCCGAGAGGCTTGTCTGCTCACCCGCCGGGGCGGGCGGGGCTGGGAGCTGAGGCTCGGGCTTCGGAGGTCGGATCCCAGGGAGAGGACTGGGGTTGGCGGCGTGAACACAGCATGAAGGGGACGAGTGCACCACGGCTAGCCAGGAGGGAGTCCGGGAAAAAGTCTGGAGCTGCCAAAGAGGCAAGAGACCATTGTTTCGGGGTGCACAAGGAGAGGGGATTCGGAGCACCGCCTAAACGAGCTCCAGAGACGGGCGCAAGCCACGGCTATCAGCGCGGACCCCAGAGACGGGCATGAGATGCTAAGGCTGCTGCTGCCGCCACCAAGAAGCCTGTGTGCAAGCACGGGTCACTATCCACACCTCCCCTCCCAAGAGCCTGTGCAGCCCGCCACTGCCAGGGTCCCGTGATCCAGGGACAACTTCCCCGGGAGAACACACGGCGCGCCTCAGGCTGGTGCAACGTCACGCCGGCCTCTGCCGCCGCAGGCCCGCCCCTCATCCGTACCCCTCCCTCCCCCTGGCCTGAGTGAGCGAGAGCCCCTGAATCAGCGGCTCCTTCAACCCCTCCTATCTGGGCGAAGAACAGATGCCAGAGGGCGACCTACACACAGAGGTGGGGCCAAATCCAAAGCTGAACCCCGGGAGCTGTGCGAACAAAGAAGAAAAAGGGAAATTTCTCCCAGCAGTCTCAGGAGCAGCAGATTAAATCTCCACAATCAACGTGATGTACCCTGCATCTCTGGAATACCTGAATAGAATCATCCCAAAATTGAGGCGGTGGACTTTGGGAGCAACTGAAGTCTTGTGGTTTGCTGTATGTGACTGACTAGTTACTGATTTTTATGTTTATCTTAGTATAGTTTTTAGCGCTTGTTATCATTGGTGGATTTCTTTATTGGTTTGGTTGCTCTCTTCTTTTTTATTTTAATAACTTTTTTTTTTCTTCTTTTTTTTCTCCCTTCTCTTCTGAGCCGTGACTGACAGGGTCTTGGTGCTCCGGCCAGGTGTCAGGCCTGAGCCTCTGAGGTGGGAGAGCCAAGTTCAGGATATTGGTCCACCAGAGACCTCCCAGCCACATGTAATATCAATCAGCAAGAGCTCTCCCAGAGATCTCTATCTCAACGCTAAGACCCAGCTCCACTCAACAGCCAGCAAGCTCCAGTGCTGGACACCCCATGCCAAACAACTAGCAAGACAGGAACACAACCCCACCCATTAGCAGAGAGGCTGCCTAAAATCATACTAAGCTCACAGACACCCCAAAACACACTACCGGACATGGTCCTGCCCACCAGAAAGACAAGATCCAGCCTCACCCACCAGAACACAGGCACCAGTCCCCTCCACCAGGAAGCCTACACAACCCACTGAACCAACCTTACCCACTGGGGGCAGACACCAAAAACAAGGGGAACTACGAACCTGCAGCCTGCAAAAAGGAGACCCCAAACACAGTAAGTTAAGCAAAATGAGAAGACAGAGAAATACGCAGCAGATGAAGGAGCAAAGCAAAAACCCACCAGACCAAACAAATGAAGAGGAAATAGGCAGTCTACCTGAAAAAGAATTCAGAGTAACGATAGTAAAGATGATCCAAAATCTTGGAAATAGAATGGAGAAAATACAAGAAATGTTTAACATGAACCTAGAAGAACTAAAGAGCAAACAAACAATGATGAACAATACAATAAATGAAATTTAAAATTCTTTAAAAGGAATCAATAGCAGAATAACTGAGGCAGAAGAACGGATAAGTGACCTGGAAGATAAAATAGTGGAAATAACTACTGCAGAGGAGAATAAAGAAAAAAAAGTGAAAAGAATTGAGGACAATCTCAGAGACCTCTGGGACAACATTAAATGCACCAACATTCAAATTATAGGGGTCCCAGAAGAAGAAGGGAAAAAGAAAGGGACTGAGAAAATATTTGAAGAGCTTATAGTTGAAAACTTCCCAAATATAGGAAAGGAAATAGTCAATCAAGTCCAGGAAGTGCAGAGAGTCCCATGCAGGATAAATCCAAGGAGAAACATGCCAAGACACATATTAATCAAACTATGAAAAATTAAATACAAAGAAAAAATATTAAAAGCAGCAAGGGAAAAGCAACAAATAACATACAAGGGAATCCCCATAAGGTTAACAGCTGATCTTTCAGCAGAAACTCTGCAAGCCAGAAGGGAGTGGCAGGACATATTTAAAGTGATGAAAGGGAAAAACATACAACCAAGATTACTCTACCCAGCAGGTATCTCATTCAGATTTGACAGAGAAATTGAAACCTTTACAGACAAGTAAAAGCTACAAAAATTCACCACCAACAAACCAGCTTTACAACAAATGCTAAAGGAACTTCTCTAGGCAGGAAACACAAGAGAAGGAAAAGACTTACAATAACAAACCCAAAGCAATTAAGAAAATGGTAATAGGAACATACAGATCGATAATTACCTTAAATGTAAATTAATTAAATGCTCCAACCAAAAGACGTAGACTGGCTGAATGGATACAAAAACAAGACTCGTGTATGTGCTGTCTACAAGAGACCCACTTCAGACCTAGGGACACATACAGACTGAAAGTGAGGGGATGAAAAAAGATATTCCATGCAAATGGAAATCAAAAGAAAGCCGGAGTAGCAATTCTCATATCAGACTAAATAGACTTTAAAATAAAGACTATTACAAGAGGCAAAGAAGGACACTACATAATGATCAAGGGATCGATCCAAGAAGAAGATATAAGAATTGTAAGTATTTATGTACCCAACATAGGAGAACCTCAATACATAAGGCAAATGCTAACAGTCAGGCTCCACTTCTAATTTTAGTTCTCTTGTTATTTCCATCACATCTGCAGTTATTTCCTCCACTGAAGTCTTGAACCTCTCAAAGTCATCCATGAAGGTTGGAATCAACTTCTTCCAAACTCCTATAAATGTTGATATTTTGACCTATTCCCATGAATCACAAATGTTCTTAGTGGCATTTGGAATGGTGAATCCTTTCCAGATGGTTTTCAGTTTACTTTGCCCAGATCCACCAAAGGAATCACTATCTATGGCAACAGTAACCTTACAGAATGTATTTCTTAAATTATAAGACTTGAAAGGCAAAATTAATCCTTGTTCCATAGGCCCTAAAATGAAGGTTGTGTTAGCAGGCATGAAAATCAGAGCTCTTCTTGGATGACCAGTTGCTTGTAAATGAGCAGTAATATACTGAAAGGAATCTTTTTTTTTCTGGGCAGTAGGTCTCAACAGTGGGCTAAAAATATTCGGTAAACCATGTTGTCGACAGATGTGCTGTCATCCAGGATTTGTTGTTCCATTGATACAGCACAGGCAGAGTAGATTCAGCATAATTGTGAAGGGTCTTTTCAAAATGGTAAATGAGCACTGGCTTCAGCTTAAAGTCACCAGCTGCTTTAGCCCCTAACAAGAGGGTCAACCTGTCCTTTGAAGCTTTGAATCCAGGCATTGACTTCTCCTCTCCAGCTACGAAAGTCCTAGATGGCATCTTCTTCCAATATAAGGTTATTTCATCTACATTGAAAATCTATCGTTTAGTGTAGCCACCTTCATTAATTATCTTAGGCATATCTTCGGGATAACCTGCTGCTGTTTCTATGCCAATACTTGCTGCTTCACCTTACACTTGTATGTTATGGAGATGACTTCTTTCCTTAAGCCTCATGAACCAAACTCTGGCAGCTTTAAACTTTTCTTTTGAAGCTTCCTCACCTCTCTCAGCCTTCACAGAATTGAAGAGAGTTAGGGCCTTGCTGTGGATGAGGCTTTGGCTTAAGGGAATGTGTGGCTGGCTTGATCTATCCAGACCGCTAAAACTTTCTCCATATCAGCAATAAGGCTGTTTTGCTTTCTTATTATCTGTGTGTTCACTTTTAATTTCCTTGAAGAACTTTTCCTTTGTATTCACAACTTGGCTAACTGTTTAGTACAAGAGGCCTAGCTTTCAGCCTATCTTGGCTTTCAACAAGCCTTCCACACTAAGCATAATCATTTCCAGCTTTTGATTTAAAGTGAAAGATGTGTGACACTTCCTTTTACTTGAACACTTAGAAGCCATTGTACGATTGTTAATTGGCCTGATTTCGATACCGTTGTATCTCTGGGAATGGGGGGTCCAAGGAGAGGGAAAGAGATGGGGGAGTGGCCTGTCCATGGAGCAGTCAGAACACACACATTTCTCAAGTTCACCATCTTATATCGGCGCCGCTTGCGGCTCCCAAAAACAATTACAACAGTAACATCAAAGATCACGATCACAGATCACCATAACAAACATAATAATAATGAAAAGCTTAAAATATTGCAAGAATTACCAAAATGTGTCACAGAGACACAAAGTGAGCAAATGCTGGTGGAAAAAATGGCACTGATGAACTTGGTCAATGCAGGGTTGCCACAAACCTTCAATTTTTAAAAAAATGTATAACTGCAAAGTACAATAAGGGAAAGCACAATAAAACAAGGTAAGCCTGTACATGGTCTTTAACCCATTAACATAGTCCCAAACAGCTCTTTTAGAGATAGCTTATAATACTGCCTTTACTTAAAATCTTATATCACTTACTATTTACCTTTTCACACCTCTACATTTCTTTTTCTATTTTCTTCATCCAAATATAAATTCTTATTGGATTTTGCCTAAACAATGAACTTCAATCCATCGTACGCTCAGTGGCTTCCTGAAGCATAGATTAGATCATATTTATTGACTGCCTATGAAGCACAGTCTGTGCTAAGCATGGGAGATGAATAGTATGAGGGTTCAATGCCTACCCTCAGGTCCAGAGGAACGGACCAATATGTAAACAGATGATTATAATACACTGAAAATTTCCTACTACAGTTTTCTTATCTGTAAAATAGAAACAATAATTATACTTACTTCCCGAAGTGTGGAGAGGATTAAATGAGTTAATAGCTAGTTAAATGCTTAGCATATGGTCTGACACATAGTCATCATATATTAAATGCCAGCCATTAATATAATTAACTCCCAAGTTCCAAGTACAGTGTTATGAACTATAGTTGTTCTAATTTTCAGATAGTGAATTTAAATTATTTTTTCAAACCACCAAATGTGTCAAGGAATCTTGAACAAAGCCAAAATTTTGAAGTCTATTTACCCAGATCTCCCATGAAGGATTATGATTCTACAAATAAAATAAACTGTGTCCTTTTAATTTAATTATCTTTTTCCAATATGCTTTTGAAGGTATTTCCAAGAGGAATTTCAGCAGAAGATGATTCCCATTCTCTTCTCAATCATGTGGTTTATACAGAGGAGCACAGTGACTTAATCCCCACATTCTATTTCACTATACCATGCCCTATAATTCTTGCCAGCACTCAGAGCTCAGGCATTTTTTTTTCATCTTCCAATATTCATACATATTTATTGGCATAAAATGAAATCTCTTCTTCAACAAAATGAATTATGAATATTAGATTTAAAAAATAATAGCTACAACGAAAGGGCAGTCTGGAAAAATAAGACGCAAAACTCCTAACACCCTGAGGATTTGAAAAATAAAATGACATTATGCTTTCCTGAATCCCAAAGATAATCTCTGAAAGTGTCCCAAGGAAAGCCTGGAGGCTATGGCTAAGAATCAAAAACGATCATCCATTTCCAAACATGCCCAGAAAAATATGTTTTCCCCAAGCTGCCAAGATAAATGCAAACCAGAAGTTTTTTCTTTTTTTTTAATCTCACATTATGGATTTTTAAATGTGTTCCAGAATAATTTAAAAAATAGACCGGCTGCCCTTGTACATAGGAATGCATCAGATTCTTGCAGTGCAGTGGGGTGGAAACAACAGAATGCAAAGACCTGTGTTCTGAAGTGAGCAGCGCACATAACTGGCTGTGTGATTCTGCACAAGATACTTAATCATTATGCGAAAGCTACAAAAGTTGGAGATAATGACATCTATTTTGCCTGTCTTGCCTATTGTTGTTATTGAGAACAATAGCATTTGAGAAGCAATCTAAAAACTTTTTCCTCACAAATACTGTTTTATTTAGTTACTACAACAACCCTGTGAACCAGGTATTATTATTATTATTATTATCATTATCATCACTACCATTATGTTCTTTTGAAAAATGAGGAAGCTGACATTCAAAGAATTTTTAACCTGCCTGCCTAAGGTCAGAGTAGGTGATAAAGCAGGACTCAACCCAAATTTTCTATCTCTACACCTGTGCTTGACTCACTGGATTATAATTCTTTGAATACAGGACTTCTTGTCATCATATTCTCAGTCTAAGCATCATCCCTGGCACATAATAGCTACTCAGTAAATATCTGATAAACTGAGAGGAACCATACCATTGTGGGAGGTCTGGTTCACCAAATGTCACCAGAAAGACACTAAATTCTGTAGGATATGAGGGAAGGATCTGGATTTTTTTTTTAATTTCTATTGTTTAAATCTAAAATATTCTAGATTTAAATAATATTCTATTATTTAATCTAAAACATCATACCAAGGGAACATTTATCTCCTTCATGGCTTTTAGGCCTTCTGTTTTAGGGCACCTTTGGTTGGTTGTGAGGAACAAAGACCTACTCAATGGGGAAAAAGTGGCAAATCTTCCTTACAGAAGAATTTCAAAAATCTGTAGACACTCCCCAAGCCAGGAGGTGGAGCTTAACCGCCCCCCCCAAATCTTGAAGGTGGGCATGATGGCTAATTTTATTTATTTATTTTTACTGATCCTTCTTTTATTTAAATTTTTGGTATTTGTTAGTCATGGATTTTTTGCATTTTTAAGTTTTTTTTTTTTTTTTTATGATGGCTAATTTTAAATGTCACCTTGACTGAGTCACAGGGTGCCCATATATTTGGCCAAACATTACTCTGGGTGTTTGCATGAGGGTGTTTCTGATGAGATTACCATTTAAATCAGTAGACTGAGTAAAGCAAACTGTCCTCCCCAGTGTGGTTGGGCCTCACCCAATCAATTGAAGGCCTGCATTGAAGAAAAAGGCTGACTACCCCTTGAGTAAGAGAGAAGACAGTCAACATCAGTCATTAGGGAAATGAAAATCAAAACCACAATGTGAAAAAAAAAAAAAAAAACACAATGTGAACACACAATTGAAAGAACACAGAAAATCAGTAAAAATAAAGATGACCTGAAAAACAAAAACAAACAAACAAAAAAACCACAATGTGATATCACTTCATACACACTAGGATGGCTATAATAAAAAATGTAAATAACAAATTTAGAGAGAATGCGGATAAATTGAGCTGGTGGAAATGCAAAATGGTGCAGGCACTGTGGAAAGCAGGTTGGTGGCTCCTCAGGAAGCTAAACATAGAGTTATCATAGGACTCAGCAATTCCACTCCTGGGTATATGCCCAGGAGAACTGAAAACATGTTCAAACAAAAACTTGTACACGAATGTCCAGAGAAGCAATATTCATAAAAGCCAAAAAGAGGATACAATCAAAATGTACATCAACTGATGAACAGTAAACAATATGTTGTCCAATTGATTAATGGTTGCCAGTGGCTGGAGGAAAGGTGGGATCGAAAGTGATTGCTAATTGGTATAGGGATTCTTCTTGGTGTGATGAACTATTCTGGAATTAGACTGTGGTGAGGGTTGTACAACCTTGTAAATATACTAAAAACTACCGATTTATTGTACACGCCTCAAAAGAGTAAATTCTAGGGTACATGAATTATATTTCAATTTTTTTTAATCGTGTGATGCCAACAATGCAGTGCTTGGAGGGAAATACATAACTTTAAATTTATAGAACAGAAGAAAGGTCCAAGACAATGCTGTAAGCTCCAACCTTATGAAGCAAGAAAAAGAATATCAATTAAAACTATAGTAAAAGGAAACGAGAGGAAAAATCAAATCAATAAAATAGAAAATAAACAATAGGGAAAGACAATGAAATAGAGACTACAAATTGGGAAAATATAGTATTTGAAAAGAAAAATAAAGTTTATGAACCTCTTGCTCAGTTGATCAGGAAAGTAACAGAGAATACAGAAGTTAACTGTATCAGAAACAAAACAGGACTCACTACAGAGCGTACAGACATTAAAAAGGTAATAGGAAAATGACACAAAACTTTTGACAATAAACAACTTATATGAAATGGACAAATTCCTTGAAAGACTCATATTACCAAAACTGGCTCAAAATGAAACAGAAAATCTGAGTAGGTATAACTCTAATCTAGGAATTGAATTTATAATTGAAAGCCTTCCCAGAAAGAAAATGCCAGATCCAGATGGCTTTACTGGTGAAGTAATAATATCAATCCTACCTAAGGTCTTTCAGAAAACAGAGGAGGAGAGAGCACTTCCCAACTCATTTTACAAGGTCAGCATTACCCCGAAACCAAAACCAAAAGTATTAAAAGAAATTACTAACTAATATGCCGTATGAACATTAGTGTAAAATTCTTTAATAAAGTAATAGCAATCCATATTCAGCAGATAGATCTGGAAAAAGGCAATGACATCTGCTCTCACCACTCCTATCTAATATTGTATGAATGTCCTAGCCCATACAATCAGGAAAGCAAAAGAAACAAAAAGTCTACAGATAGGAAAAGGTAAAGAGAAGTGTTTTTATGACAGTATGATTACTCATGTAGAAAATCTTAAGAAATCTAAAAAAAAAAAACTACTAGAATTCATATGGGAGTTTAGTAATGTCACAGAATACATGTAAAATATCAACTGCTATATATTAGCAATGAACGATTTGGAACTTAATATTTTTAAATAATATTTAAAACAGCATTAAGAAATACAAACTACTTAGGAATCAACTTAACAAAGATTGTGAAAGACTGCTACATAATATTGTTTAGAAAAATTAAAGAAGACCTAAATAAATGGAGGGACATATCATGTTCATGGGGTGGAAAACGCAATATCGCTGAGGTGTCAAGTCTCCCCAAATTAATTAATAAATTTAATGCAGTCTCAGTTAAAATCCTAGCTGATTTATATAGAAATGCAAAGGAACTAGATAGGCCAAGACAATTTTGAAGAGAACAACAAAGTTGCTTTTTCTACATGATTTTAAGACATACTCTAAAGCTAGAGTAATCAAGACAGTGTGGTATTGGCATAAGAATAAACATACAGATCAATGAAACAGAATAGAAAGTCCAGAAACTGACCTATACATATATGGTCAATTTTTGACAAAGTTTCCAAAGTAATTATGTATGGAAAGGATAAGCTCTTTAACAAATGGCATTGAAACAACTGGATATCCACATGAAAAGAAAGCAAACCTCAACCCTTACTTCATAGCATATATCAAAATAAACTCAAAATGGATCACAGACCTATGGATAAAAGCAAAGACTATATGAGTATAAGAAAAACATAGGAGAATATTATTTGACCCTGGGTTAAGCAAAGATTTCTTAGATATGACAGAAAAAATCATGAAAAAGAGAATTTTAAAATTGATTAATTGGACTTTATCAAAATTAAAAACCTTTGCTCTTTAAAAGATGTTAAGAAAGTAAATAGGCAAACCACAAACTGGGAGAAGTGTTGGAAAAACATATATTTCATAAAAGACATACATTCAGAATGTATAAAGAATACTTTTAAGTCAATAATAAGAAGACAACCCAATTAAAAACATAGGCAATATCACTATACACCTATTAAACCAGCTAAAACAAAGAAAAGAGAAAGAAGGAAGGAAGGAAGGAAAGAAAAGTGGCAATACCAAATACTGGCAAAAATGCAGAGAAACTGGATTTCCTATACCTTGCTAGCAGGAATGCAAAATGGTACTGCCATTCTGGGAAATAGCTTGGCATCGTTTTGTGAAATTAAACATGCATTTACCATACAACCCAGAAACTGCACTGTTGAGCATTTATCCAAAAAAAAATAAAAACCTGTGTTTACATAAAAATCTGTACATGAATGTTCACAGCAGCTTTATAAATAGCCGAAAACTAGAACAACTCAAATGTCTTTCAACGAGTAAGTGTTAAAACTCTGATACGTCTATCATACGATGGAATACTACACAGCAATAAAAAGGAACAAACTACTGATAGACACAACAATGTGAGTAAATCTCAAGGGAACTGTGCTGAGTGAAAAAGCCAGTCTCAAAAGGAGGCATACTATATGATTCTATTTATTCTCAAAGTGATAAAATCATAGCGATAGAAAACAAACACTGGTACTAAAGGATAGGGACCAAGGATAGGATGGATTGTGTGATGGGGTATGCATGAGAGAGTCATTTTGTGGTAATAGAACAATTCTGTATCTTGATTGTTGTAGTAACTGCACAAATCTTTGCATAGGATAAAAATGCATGGAACACACACACACATCCACATACCAACAAAATGCAGGTTTATTAAAGATAAAGCTGAATAAAGTCTGTTAACAGTAATACCAATGTAAATTTCCTGGTGTTGATACTGTACTACAAGCTACATAACATGTCACTATTGGAAAGCTGGGAGAAGTGTACATCAGACTCATTGTACTATTTTTGCAACTTCCTATGAGCCTATAATTATTTTAAAATAAAAAAGTATTTTTTAAAAATAAAGAATTTGAATAGACACTTCTCCAAAGTATACCTACAAATAGCAATAAGCACCTCATTTAATAACGGCAAATAAAAAAATAGCAAAATGCTCATCATTAATCATCAGGAAAATGCAAATTAAACCACAATGAAATACCATTACACATGCACTAAGATAGCTAAAATTAGAAAGAATAACAATATCAAGTATGGACAAGAATGTGGAAGTAACTGGGCCTCTCATAAATTGCCGGAGGAGTAGCCATTTGGAAAACACTAGCAATTTCTTATAACGTTAGACAAACATACTCTTACCATATGACCCAGTAATGCAAATCTTAGGGATTTACTCAAGAAAAATAAAAACTGTGTTCACACAAAGACCTGTGCGTAGCAAGTATATAGCACCTTTATTTCTAAAAGCCCAAAACTAGAAACAATTCAGATATTCATTCATTAACAGGAGAGTGAATTAACAAATCATGGGGGGCTTCCCTGGTGGCGCAGTGGTTGGGAGTCCGCCTGCCGATGCAGGACACACGGGTTCGTGCCCCGGTCCGGGAGGATCCCACATGCCGCGGAGCGGCTGGGCCCGTGAGCCATGGCCACTGAGCCTGCGCGTCCGGAGCCTGTGCTCCACAACGGGAGAGGCCACAACAGTGAGAGGCCCACGTACCGCAAAAAAACAAACAAACAAACAAAGAAACAAATCATGGTATATCCATACAGTGGAATAATTCAACAATAAAATTGGTGAATCTCGAAAAACATTATGCTACGTAAGAGGATCCAGACATAAAAGAGTACATACTCCACAGTTCCATCTATATGAAAGACTTTAGGAAAGGCAAATTTAATCTACAGTGATAAAAAGAAGACTGGCGTTTGCCTGGGACCAAGGGTCGGGGGGAGCAGGTGATAGATTTGGAAGGAACACAAAGGAAATTTTTGGGTGATGGAAATGTATCTTTTTTTTTTTTTTTTTTTTTTGCGGTACGCGGGCCTCTCACTGTTGTGGCCTCTCCCGTTGCGGAGCACAGGCTTCGGACGCGCAGGCTCAGCGGCCATGGCTCACGGGGCCAGCTGCTCCGTGGCCAGCTGCTCCGTGGCATGTGGGATCCTCCCGGACCGGGGCATGAACCCGTGTCCCCTGCATCGGCAGGCGGACTCTCAACCACTGCGCCACCAGGGAAGCCCGGAAATGTATCTTCATTGTGTTGATGGTTATATAGATATGAGCATTTATCACAACTCATTGTACGGTACATATATAATGTATGCAATTTTTTTGGTAAACTATGCTTCAAAAAAATTGATTTTTTAAAATGTAGACCTTAAGGTCTTCCTGAATTTTCAGAAATGATAGTGAGAGTTAAGTCAAAGAAGGGAATAGTTTTAAGTCTCACTTATTAGCAGAAATGATAGTGCCATTAACAGACACATGTCTTTCAGGAACACTAAACTCAACATGAGCAAAACTGAACTAAAAACTTCCTTTCACCACTAGCCCAAAACTATCCTTACTTGGGTGTTTCCTGCCTTAGTGAATGGCATCCTCAGATATGCAAGGTAGAGAACCAGCCAATATTTTTGACACTCCCCTTTTCCCTTCACCCCCCCATCTAATCAATTGTTCAATCCTTCCAATTGTATCTCCTAAACAGATTCCAAGTGTGTTGGCTTCTCTCCATCTCTATTATGACCACATTAGTCCAATCATCATCTCTCACCTATATCACTGCTACCTACTGAATCCATCTCCCTGCATCTACTCTTACTTCCAGTATTGGTCTGGACTCTGATTGCAAATGACAGACATTCTATTCAAACTAGATAACTTCTTTTATTTTTTTTTTTTTGCGTTACACGGGCCTCTCACTGTTGTGGCCTCTCCCCTTGCGGAGCACAGGCTCCGGACGCGCAGGCTCAGCAGCCATGGTTCACGGGCCCAGCCGCTCCGCGGCATGTGGGATCTTCCCGGACCGGGGCACAAACCTGCGTCCCCCGCATCGGCAGGCGGACTCTCAACCACTGCGCCACCAGGGAAGCCCTAGATTACTTTTTTTAAAAGGAAGTATATTCATTGCATCACATAACCAAGAGGAAATGAACTCTTCATGATTAGATCTATAGATTTGCCTAATTTATTCAGGAATCCATCTTTCTCTCCATCTCTTAGATATGCTTCCCTCTAGGTTGGTTTTGGTCTCAGATGGCTCTCTCCAAATGATAGAAAAGATTACTGATCTTTTCCCTATTGATCTGACCTGATCCTTACAGCTGACAATCCCAGAGAGACAGGGTTTATCCCTTTCCTGAGAATTTGAGCAGACGTCCTGGAGAGGATGTTAATTAGTCTGACTTGGGTCATTGCCCACTGCTGAACCAAACCCTGAGGCCAAGAGAACAGGAAACTCTGATTAGTTACATTTGGATAAATTATGTGCCCATCCCTGTGATGGGGGATGAGGGAGTCAAACCTTACCCAAATCACATGGAAGGGGTTTTCCACAAGCAGAAGGGTGCTGGGACTTCCCTGGCAGTCCAGTGGTTAAGACTCCTTTCTTCCACTACAGGGGGCCTGGGTTCGATCTCTGGTCGGGGAACTAAAATCCCACAAGCCACATGCAGCCAAAAAAAAGAAAAAACAAAAACAAGGAGCGGTGTACTGTTACCAGAAGTGGAGGGCAAGAAGTGTGCTAGATGAACAAAAATCTTAACTACCAGAGTTTGCTTCCATTCTCCTGACAGCAGTCAGTTATTCTAGTTTATTCTATTTAAGTGATTCTCCTGGTTCAAATCTTTCTATGGCTTTTCACTACTCTTAGAACAAAATTCTAAATCTCCCAGGTGACTCAAAGGCCTTCATGCTCCAAGCCTACCTCACAAGGCTGAATTTTACATCACTCTCCCTTCATTCTCTATTCCAGAAACCATAGCTTTTGCTCAATTTCTTTAAGACATGCTTCCTCACAATCACTTTCCACAGCTATTGATTCCCCTGGAGACACAGTACCCCATAGTGGATATCTAACCATCTTTAGAGCTCAGCCTGGACACTTCTTCCTTAATGAACTTTTCCTGATCCCCCAGATTAGGACAGATTCCTCCAGTTAAACTCACTCATAGTACCTGTGCATCTCCTTCATAGCATTTGTCTCCATTGAAATTATAGTCATTAAGATCATTATTGTTAACTATCTGACCTCTCCTGCTCAAATGGAAGTTCCATAAGGGCTGAGAATTACTGCCTCTTCACCACTGTAGTCCAAGCACCTAGCCCAGTGCCTAGAAGAAAACACCCAATTTTTTCTTCAACAAATTCAGTGAGGGACCAGAGGGGGCTGATAAATTCGGTTTTAGACAGATTGGATCAGAAATAACGACAAGGCAAGAAGTTAGAAAATTTGTAATAGTTGAAAATGTGGGAATTCCATGGTGAATAGAATCCATTGTTCCATGGGACTAATATCAAAAATGTATTTTGCTTCCCCAAATGAAGATTGGTTTCCACTGAGGTGTTGTGAGTTGATGAATCTGAGAGTATAAAAAGCCCCAGTCCACTCTGGAACTATTTACTGTCTACACACCTGGCGCTTTACTTATAAGCACAACCCAAACTGGAATGCCAACCATGGGCAAAAAAAGGAGGGAAGAATATTGCAAAAAGAAACCTGAGGTAATTTCAATTTGATTTACACAGGTCATTTACCTCAGAAACTGAAGTCAGATTTAGAGATTCAAACAACCCCTGTAATGGGTACATTTTCTACCACCCCTCCCCTCAGTAAACAGCTTTTAGAGACACTAAAAGCACAGAGACTAAAAGCACAGAATTTCTTTGTGAGAAGAGCCCAATGCTCTGTGTCTTTCTCTACATCCTCTTCTCCTCCAGATCCACTCTATGCTAAACACAAAGGTTTTACTTGTTTGGAGTTATTCTGGGCTTAAGGAGTACTTCTCAAGAGAGTAGTCAAAAGGGTGTTTCTGTATTTTCCTTCCTGAGGTGTGTGCAGGGGAAAGAAAAAAAAATTCCACAGCCACACTCCCATTCAAAACAGTCCAACAATCATTTTTCTTAATAATATGTAGCAGTGAGTGGCTAGAGTCCTAGAACTTTCAGGCATGTCAGTTCTTTAACAAAGAAAAATGAGACTGATGTTTTCAAAAAACAGTTTTGATTGTAAAATACAGATATTTGGCTAAATTTTTAAAATAGTAAACGTCCAAACTTATAGGAAAAAATGATGGGGAGGAGGAAAAGGCACAAGAGAAAGGAAGCAGCTGTGCTTTAGCTTTACTCCAAAGTTAAACCAAACCCTTACTAAATTCATAGTTTATGTTGTCAGCAGCAAATGAAAAAACCTCATGACCAGGAGAAAAAAGCAGATGAGAAACCCTTAGAAGAGAGGGATGGTGCTGGGAGGAAAAAAAAGAAAAGATGTGAGCCCTACTTTGAAGCTGGGTTTGGACTTCAACATCTTTTCATAGCTTGTCCTCCGAGAATTTTCTCCGTACACAAGCCACGTGTGTTACCCACTGTATTTCCAAAGGGCAACAGGAGAATGAAGATTTAACTTGAGCTTAGGAATTGGTGAGGTGCTCGGCCACTTGTCCTCTCCCCTCCTCCATGTTGAAATGTCTTCTTCCTTCCCCCTTCCTGGCTCTTAAGTTGGACAGAGAGAGGGGGAATAGGTCACAGGTTCCTGAAGATCAACCATCAGCAGCAGCACATCATATATGTGCACAGCCTAAGGGTTCAGAGATGGAAGGAAGGTAGGAAATACCATGCTAACCAGGTCCATACAGGACTAGAGGTCATCTGTATCTGATTTTTAAGTGTACTTGGACTGGTCTGTCGTTTTTCCAAACCCTCCTTTTGTCTGCTCATTAATGCCTAAAATTTCAGGCTTAAAAAGCAAATTTTGTGAATGAAAAGGTAATTTGGTTAAATCCTTAAAATTGTGTAAATTATTGTTACTACAGTCTTTTTCAGAAAGGAAATTTTGACAGGTTTTGTGAAGAGAGAGAAGAAAGGAATGAGGGGGGACTTGTGATGGGCCAAGAGAAAGGGTATAGAAAGGCCAGGCTGGAAGTAGAGAAGACCAACTCTGTTTTTGGTCTCTGCTATTGAATCCATGGTATCTGTAGTAGCAAGTTGTGGCTATTCTCTGAGATGTCAATGTTAACAGATAAACAATAATACACATTTACACATAATTGTGATTAAAATGTCTAGGCAGTATAATAATCGCTATATAAGGAAGTTCATTACTATGGATCCTGCAACTCAGCGCCAATCCCCAAAAGAGACAATATTTCTCCTGGTTACACACATTAAAATAATGCCAACCAGGGTAATTTGGAAGTGAATCATGTATCATATACATACTGCTATGGACCAAATTATGTACCACTAAAATTCATATGCTGAAGTCCAAATTACCAGTGTGATGGTATTTGGTGATGGGACCTTTGAGAGGTAACTGCATTTAGATGAGGTCATGGGGTGGGGCCCTAATCTGATAGGATTAGTGTTCTTTAAGAAAGTGACACCAGAGAGCTTGCTGCCTCTTTTTCCACCATGTGTGGACACAGCAAGAAGGTAGCCATCTGCAAGCCAGGAAAAGGGCCCTCACCAGGAACAGAATTGGCTGGTACTTTGACTTTGGATTTCCCAGCCTCCAGAACTGTGAGAATTAGCCTTCTGTGGTTTACGCCTCCAAGTCTATGGTATTTTTTATGACAGCCCAAGCTGACAAATACAAATTTTGGCACCAAGAAGTGGGATACTGCTGTAACAAATACCTAAAAATGTAGAAGCAGCTCTGGAACTGGAGAGTGGGTAGAGGCTGGAAGAGTTTTGAGGTGCATGCTAGAAGTATGGACGTTAAACGTGATTCCGATGAGAGCTCAGATAGAAGAGAGGAGAGATGGAGAGAAAGTTTTCATCTTCTTAGAGAAGACATAAATAATCATGAACAAAATGTTGGTGGAAATATGGATATTAAAGGCCATTCTAGTGAGGTCTCAGAAGGAATGAGGAATAGGTTATTGGAAACTGGAGGAAAAGGGACACTTGTTTTAATGTGGCAAAGAACTTGACTGAACTGCATTTTATGTTTTGTGGCAGGAAGAATTTATAAGCAATGAAATTGGATATTTAGCCAAGGAGGTTTCTAAGCAAAGTGTTGAAAGAGCAGCGTGGTTCCCCCGGCTGCTTACAGTAAAATGCAAAAGGAAGGCAATGAATTGAAGAAGGAATTGTTAAACAAAAAGGAACTTAAGAGATTTAGAAATTTCTCAGTCTATTCATATAGCAAAAAAAAAAAAAAAAAGGAGAGAAAGCTCGTTCTGAACGGAACACTAAGGGTGTGCCTCAATAACCATTAGATAAAAACATCAGGGGTGGGCTTCCCCGGTGGCGCAGTGGTTGAGAGTCTGCCTGCTGATGCAGGGGACACGGGTTCGTGCCCCAGTCCGGGAGGATCCCACGTGCCGTGGAGCGGCTGGGCCAGTGAGCCATGGCTGCTGGACCTGCGCGTCCGGAGCCTGTGCTCCGCAGTGGGAGAGGCCACAACAGTGAGAGGCCCGCGTACCGCAAAAAAAAAAAAAAAAAAAAAAAGATCAGGGGTGAGACTCATGGATTTAATCAGCCATCTCAGCAGAAGCCAGGAATAGAGATGGGATCACTGACAGGTGGGACTGAAGGAAACAGGAAAACGTGGGACAGAATGAAGGAAGACTATTGGACTGCTTAGATCCAACAGGAACGGATCATGAGCTATTTGGCTGAGAATATATACTCTTCTTAAAGAAAAGGAAAAAATAATGCCAAAGGTGATTCAGATCATTGGGGTTGCCTCCTCAGTTTCAAAGGCTGGGGCTACCACCTTGGTTTCAACCAGCCAGATGGTCTCTGCCTGAAGCCTCAGAGGTGGGGCCACCCTGCAGAGCCATGGGATTAGGGGTACCTGGAGCCTTGGGAGCAGACCTTGCCCAGGAGAGCCTGATGGGTGGGACCACCATGCCAGTGGGTCCATAAGGCAGGACCCTGCCCCTGTGGATCTGGAAGGAGGACATTCAGTCAAAGAGGAGCCTTAAGATTTACTGGAATTTGTCTTTCTAGGTTTTGGACTCGCTTGGGATGCATCATCCCTTCTTTCTTTTCTATTTCTCTATTTTGGTATGGGAATGTCTAGCCTATGCCCATCCCACCATTTTATTTTGGAAGCACGTAACTTGTCTGATTTCACAGGTTTATAGCTGGAGAGGGATTTTTGCCTCAGGATGAATTATATCTCAAATCTCACCAATTTAGATATTTAAATGAGACTTAGACTTTAGAGTGGATGCTAGAGTTAGAATTTTGGGGGCTGTTTGAATGATATGAATGTATTCGGCATGCAATAAGGACATGCATTTTGGAGGGCCAGAGGCAGAATGCTATGGACTGAACTGTGTCCCTATAAAATTCCTATGTTGAAGCCCTAACCCCCAAGTGTGATGGTATTTGAAGATGGGACCTTTGGGACCCTAGGGTTAAATAAGGTCATGAGGGTGGGACCCAAATCTGCTAGGACTAGTGTCCTTATAAGAAGACACACCAGAGCTTGCTACCTCCCTCCCCACCATGTGAGGACACAGCGAGAAGGCAGCTCTCTGCAAGCAAGGAAGAAGGCTCTCATCAGGAACTGAATTGGCCAGCACCTTGATTTTGAACTTTCTAGTCTCCAGAGCTGTGAGAATTACATTTCTGTTGTTTAAGCCTCCCAATCTATGGTATTTTGTTATGTCAGCCCACAAAGACTAATACACGTATTAACATGCACCATACACATACACAATGATTCATAATTGCATTCACCCTACAGAAATAACAAGAAGGCATAAAGCTATGTGTAGAAGAATGTTCATTGTAGCAATCTGTAATAGCAAAATAAAGAAACAGCATTGTATTAGTTTCCTAGGGTTGCTGTAACAATGTATCACAAACTGAATGGCTTAAAAGAACAAATGTGTTATCTCACAGTTCTAGAAGTTAGAAGTCTGATATCAAGATGTCAGCAGGACCATGCTCCCCCTGAAATTTGTGGGAATCCTTCCTTTACTCTTCCTAGCTTCTGGTGATTTGCTAGTAATCTCTGGCATTCCTTGGCTTGTAGATGCAGCACTCCCATTCTCTGTTTTTACATGGAGAATATATGTCTTCATATCATCTTCCTTCTGTACATGTCTGTCTCTGGGTCCAAATTTCCTCTTTTTATAAGGACACCAGTCACATTGGATTAGGGCCCATCCTAATGACCTCATTTTAATTTGATTACCTCTGTAAAGACTCTGTTTAGAAATAAGGTCACATTCTCAGGTACTGGGCTTTAGGACTTCAACATATCTTTTTGGGGAGAGAGGGGAAAGGACGGTGCCATTCAATCCATAACAAACATAAATGTCTATTAACAGGGGAATGGAATTCTACATCCCTACAACGGATAACCGTACAGTCTTTAAGGAGGGGGGGGGAGGGGGAGAGAGAGAGAGAGAGAGAGAGAGAGAGAGAGAGAGAGAGAGAGAGAGATGTACTGACCTGGAAAGCTGTCTGAGCTATATTATCAAATGGAAAAGGTAAGCATTTCAGACCAGTATGTATAACATGGTCTAAAAGACCATGGAGTCCTTATCTGAAATCTGGATTTTGTCTTGACATACCATTTGGAAAAAGTGCACCAAAATGTTTAATGGTAGTTAAATTGAAGAAAAGTAAGGGAAGTACTTACACTTTTTACAATTATACTTTTTAAGATAATTGTAGGTTCACATGCCGTTGCAATAAATAATACAGAGATCACGCGTACTCTTTACCCAGGTTTCCCCACTGGTAATGTCTCACAAAAACATAGTACAATATCACAACCAGGATGTTAATATTGACATAGTCAAAACACAGATTATTTGCATCACCATAAGCATCCCTCAAATTGACCTTTTATAGCCACACCCACTTTTCTCCCACCCCTATATCCTCCTTAACCTTTGGCAACCACTAATCTTTTTTCCATATCTATACTTTTGTCATTTCAAGAATGTTACATAAATAGAATCCCACAGTAAGTAACCTTTTGGGATTAAGCTTTTTTTCACTCACATAATTCTCTGGGTATTCATCTAGGTTGTTGCATATATCAGTAGTTCATTCCTTTTTATTTCTGAGCAGTATTCCATTGTACCACAGTTTATTTAACTATTCACTTGTGGAAAGACATCTAAATTATCTCCAGATTTTGTTACAAATAAAGCTACTATAAACATTTGTCTACAGGTTTTTGTGTGAACAAAAGTATTTACTTCTCTGGGATAAATGCCCAGGAGTATAATGTCTGGGTCATCCAGTTATTGCATGTTTCATTTTTTTAGAAACTGCCATACTGTTTTCCAGAGTAACTATACCACCTTTACATTTCAACCAACAATGTATGAGGGACTCAGTTACTCAGCATTTCCTCCAGTAGTTGCCATTTTCTAGTTTTTATTTTATCCGTTCAGATAGGTATGTAACAATATACCATTGTGGCTTAAATTTGCATTTCCATAATGGCAAATGATGTTGAACATTTCTTCATGAGCTTATTGACCATCTGTATATACTATTCAGTGAGCTGTCTCTTCATATATTTTTGGAGTGTTTTGTTTTTTTACTGTTGGCTTTTTAGGTTTCTCTGTATATTCTAGTTACTAGTCCTTTTTTTGGATATGTGTTCTGCAAATATTTCTCATATTTACAACTTATCTTTTCATTCTCTTAACAGGGTCTTCTGCAGGGCAAATTTTTAAATTTTGGTGAGGTATAATTTATCAATTTTTTCCTTTTATGAATTTTACTTATGATTTCAAGTCTAAGAACTCTTTGCCTAACAAACAGTTAAGAGCTAAGAACTCTTTGCTCCCAAAGATTTTGTCCTATTTTTTTCTAAAAAAATTTACTGTTTTACATTTGGCATTTAATTCTGTGGCCCTTTATGACCTAATTTTTGTATAAGGTGTGATCAAGGCTTTTTTTTTTTTTTTGCCTATGGATGTCCCACTGTCCTACCACCACTTGTTGAGAAGGTTGTTTTTCCTTAATCAAATTGCTTTTGCACTTTTATCAAAAATCAATTGGGCATATTTGTGTGATTGAGGCAGTTTCTAGGTCCCCTATTCTGTCCCACTGATCCATGTGTCTATCCCTCCAGAGAGTCTTGATTACTGCAGGTACATCATAAGTCTTGAAATTAGGTAGATGGATTCCCCCCCACCTTTATTCTTCTTTTTCAAAATTGTTTTAACTATGCTTATTTCTTTATCCTTCCATATACATTTTAGAAAAATCTTATACAAATCTACAAGAATTCTTGTAGGAATTGTTATATGAATTATGTTAAATCTGTATATCAATTTGGGATTTTTGTTTTGGGGGTTTTTATCAATGCTCTTCGGTGTTTCTGAGTTGCTGGCTTTTCAGCTCCAAGTCTAGGATATATGAAGCAAAGAGAAAATTCGGAATACTTACCACCATACTGGTCCTTGGGTTCCAAGGTCCCTAGTAAGCCTGCCTTCTTATCTCTACCTTTCAGATTCTTATATTTGTTTTACATATAATATCCAGGGGTTTTAGTTGTACATAGTGGGAGGAATAGGGAAATGTACATCTATACCATCTTCCTAGAAATGTAAGTTGTATTTTCATTTTTTTACTTTATATAATAATTTTTTTGTATATGGCCAAATGATTTTTGACGAGGGTGACAAGACTACACAATGGGGAAAGGTCAGTCTCTTCAAAAAATGGTTCTGTGGGGCTTCCCTGGTGGCGCAGTGGTTGAGAGTCCGCCTGCCAATGCAGGAGACACGGGTTCATGCCCCGGTCCAGGAAGATCCCACATGCCGTGGAGCGGCTGGGCCAGTGAGCCATGGCTACTGAGCCTGTGCGTCCGAAGCCTGTGCTCCGCAACGGGAGAGGCCACAACAGTGAGAGGCCCGCGTATCGCCAAAAAAAAAAAAAAAAAAAAAAAAAAAAAAACGCTTCTGTGAAAAATGGATATCCACATGCAAAACAGTGAACTTGGACCCTTGCCTTATACCATATACAAAAATTAACTCAAAATGGATTAGAGACTTCAATGTAAGATCTAAAATTATACAACTCTTAGAAAAAGCTTTAGCACCTTGGACTTGACAATCAAAAGCATGGCAACAAAAGCAAAAATAGACGAATGGGACTATAGCAAACCTTAAACTTCTGCATATTTAAAAAGAACAATCAGCAGAGGAAAAAGGCAATCTATGGAATGGGAAAAAAATTTATAAATCATATACCTGATGCAGGATTAATATCCAAAATATATAAGGAACTTTTACAAATTAACAACAACAAATATCTCTATTTAAAAAGTGGACAAAGGACTTGAATAGACGATTCTCCAATTAAGATATACAAATGGCCAACAAACATATGAAAACATTACTAATCCTAAGAGAAATGCAAATTACAACCACAGTGAGATATCATCTCACATTCATTAGGGTGCCCACTATTCAAAGAACAGAAAATAACATTTTCATTGGAAGGATGCAGAAAAATTGGAACCCTTGTGCAGTACCGATGGGAATGTAAAACGTTGCAGCCATTATGGAAAACAGTATGGATGTTCATAAAAAAATTAAAAATATAATTATCATATGATCTAGCAATCGAACTTCTGGGTATATATCCAAAAGAATTCAAAGAAAAATGTCGAACAGATATTTGCATAAAAATGTTCATTGCAGTATTAATCACAGTAGCCAAGAATGTCCATTAACAGATGAATGGATAGAGAAAATGTGGTACATACATACAATGGGTATTATGTATTCTCTAAAAAGAAGGAAATTCTGTCACATTCTACAACATGGATGAACCTGGAGGACATTATGCAAAGCAAAGTGAGCTAGACACAAAAGGCCAAAATCGGTATGATTCAATTCATGTGAAGTGTCTAAAGTAGTCAAATTCATAGAAACAGAAAGTAGAATGATGGTGCCAGGGGCTAGGAGGGATAGGAAGTGGGCATTCGTGTTTAATGGGTACAGATGAAAGAGTTCTAGAGATCTGTCAAACAACAAAGTGAATATACTTAACACTACTGAACTGCACACTTTAAAATCTTTTTTTTTTTTTTTTTTGGCCAAGCAGCATACAGGATCTCAGTTCCCCAACTAGGGATCGAACTGGCTCCCCCTGCAGTGGAAGTATGGAAACTTAACCACTGGACTGCCAGGGAAGTCCCTCTCTTGAACTGCACACTTTAAAATGGTTAAGGTGGTAAAATTAAGGTTATGTGTTTTTTACCACAATAAAAAAAAAGAAGCAAAAATAATAATTACCCATAAGCACAGGCAACAAAAGCAAAATTAGACAGATAGGATTTCATCAAACTAAAAGGGCTCGGCACAGCAGAGAAAACAATCAACAGTGAAGAGACAACCTATGGAATGGGAAAAAATATTTGCAAACCATATATCTGATAAGGGGGTAATACTCAAAATACAGAAGGAACTCAGCTCAATAGCAAGAAAACAAATAATCATGTTTTAAAATGGGCAAATGACTTGAATAGATATTTCTCAAAGAAGTCACACAAATGGACAACAGGTCTGTGAACAGGCGCTCAGCATTATGAATCATCAGGGAGAGAGTGAGAGGGAGGAGAAAACAGGAAAGGAAAAGAAGGGAAGGGAAGGAAGCAATTGTATCACCTTATTATAATGTGTGATACTTAATAGCTGAGAGTTTTACAATTAATTAATAAAAGAAAACTAAGCAAGCAACAAAAAAGACAATCATGAATGCCAGGGAAAACAAAAAGTTGCTCAAAGAAGGAACATAATCCCCTACATGGCTCAATTGCAAGTAATCTTTACACAGTCCTAATATTATCAACACTGAATATCATCTAACCAAAAATTATGGTAAAATCATATTAATATGATAAGAAAGCTGAAATGGGAGTAAAGTATTGGCTGTAAGTGAGCTAAATCCTCACCTTCCACAGTAGGAAGTCAATTGGTAATATTAAACATTTATTAAAAATCAAGAAATAACAGTATAAGCAGGTTATTCCAATTGTAGAAGTAAATACTAGAAGCTCTAAGAAAATGCTTGCCTCTGGGGAACTGGAATCAGATGTAGGGAGAGAGAGAGATTAAAATCATTTTTAAAAGACTATCACTATTAAATCTTTTTTAAAGTTTTAATTCTTGCTTTTATTATATGAAATCTCAATTCAGAGAATTGGGTTAACTTATTTTAAAATCTCTTCAGTGGGAGTAATTATTATATATTCACATATCTAGTGCTTACGTCCGTTTAGCTTTCTGATCCTTAGATATTCTAGGCAATGTTACACAATTATCTATGTCAATATAAATATAATTTAAATTTAGGTGCCATTTTCCACCTTCACTCAAATTTAACTTCTATTCAGAAGGTATCCACAACAATTTACTTGACAAATTCTTATCCTAAATATCTAAAAAATTGCTGTCATCATTATAGTTATTCATTTTATAATTATTTATCTGTGGTAAATGGTCCTTGTATTGGCCCCCAAATCATGACGCAACATTTTCAGAGTGTTCCTCTATCATTTTTGCCTAAACCACAGAATGATTATTAAGAAGCACTTAAATAATAATCTGATTGAAGGTTTAACTAACCACCTGGTTCCTTAAATGAGTTTTGGAGATGTGCCATGGTTTTAAACTAGTGCTTCAGTCTGAGCTGTGATCTACTTTTAAAGACTGTATAAATCCTAGTGCATTGCAGGCACCTGAAAATGAATGAAAAAGTCAATTTATGTTCTGGTATCAAACAATTTGAATTTTAGAGTCTATTGTCACATAATGTGATTATATTTGTAAGTTCTTCTGAAAATCCAACAGTTATTCAAAATTTTAAAAATAGGCTTCCCTCTGTAACCTTGGCCAAATCACTTAATCTAAAAATGATGTAGTTTTCTCTTTTTTAAAATAGGAATAATAACCTCACATTGCTCTCTCTCATACTCTGTGAGTCTCACAGAGTGATAGTACATAAAATATTAAGGGCAGGAAGTTTCCTTCCCTTCCCCACTTCTGTTTTAAGGTATCACAAAATGATCACGAAGCAGAGAACAATCTCCCTAAGGATATTTATCTATGAAGGGAAAAATAGTAATATTATACTGGAAAAACCCAGTAAGATGACATTATCAACATTATGTGTCCCCTGAAATGATAAACAGAGAAAGATATAGGATCATTTCTGGGGTATTCTTGCCAAAAATGCAGAATCTCAATTTAATCTTAAGAAAAACCCAAATGAGAGGCATTCTCCAAAGTAATTGGCCAGTACTCATCAGCAATGTTGAGGTCATTAAAGAAAAAGACAGAATGAGAAAACGTCACTGATTGGAGAAGACTAGAGACAACTAAATTTAGTGTGGGATCCTGGAATAAAAACAGGACTTTAGGGGGAAGACTTGTGAAATTTGAATAAGTTTAGTTAATAGTATTGTTACAATAGTAGTTTCCTAGTTTTTATACTTATACAATAGTTATATAAGTATTGACCTTAGGGGAAGCCAAGTGAAGCATATACAGGAACTCCCTATCTTATATTTGCAACTTAAAAAAAAAATTATTTCCAAATAAAAAGTTTAAAAAGAAGTATCAGCGAACAAATTCTTAACATTCTTTTTTCTATTTTTTCTTTTTTGTTTTTGGAACGAGATCTCAATTGTTATGGACTAAATTTTCTTCCAGAATTTCTAGGTTGAAGCTCTAATCCCCAATGTAAATGACATCTAGAGATGAGGCCTTTGAAGGATAATTACAATTAAATGAAGTCATGAGGGTGGGGCCCTAATCTGATAGGATTAGTGTCGTTAAAAGAAGAGAAAGAGGTGTCTCTCTCTTTCTCTCTGTCTGTCTCTCTATCTCCCCTCATCCCCCTTCCCAATCTCCACCACCCCCACCCCTAAGCATGCAGAAAAGAGGTCACAGCAAGATGACAGCCATTTACAAGCCACGAAGAAAGCTCTCACTAGAGCCCAACCTTACTGGCACCCTGATTGTGGCCTTCCAGCCTCCAGAACTGTGAGGAAACAGATGTCTGTTGTTTAAGCCACCCAGTCTATGGTATTTTGTTATGGCAGCTGGAGCTGACTCACACACCAATTAAGCTACTAAGTGCTGACATATACCAAAGTGCCTTTCACTGTAGTTCAAATCTAAAATAACGTTCTATAGATCTCAGCTATTTCCTAAAGTATTGCCTTTTATTGAATATAGCTGTGTTCCTACTAAATAATGGAGACTTATTTAGCTCTAAATTACCACTCTTAGGTCTGTCCTTGATAGATAACTGGCTGTTTTTCTCAATTTGTCCCCAAATCCATTCTCCATCCTGCTCTGTGCCCTAGAAGGGTGACCTCTGTGGTAGGAAACTCCTCACCCCTACCCCAGGCCCTTGCCCCCTGGCTTCTGGTTGGAGTGTTGATTCCTCCTGTTTATGTGTCTGCTCACCCCCTTCTGGCCATGGCTGGTCCTGCAACAACTATAGCTCTTGTTGGAGGCCACTTCCAAGATCACCACTCTCACCTGCTCTGATAACACCCTTTCCTCTCCTGCCCTCCAGATCTATGAAAGTAATGGCTTCCTGCTGTTACCCCTGGGTATCTTAACATCCCTTGTTGAGTCCCTTAGTCCCTTAATACACCCACTCCTCTGTAAATAATTCTTTTAATAAACACATCTGTTTAAAAAATTCCACTGTTACGCAAGATGAATAAGTCTGGAGATCTAATGCACAGCAAGGTGACAATACTTAATAATACTGTATTAAATACTTGAAATTTGCTAAGAGACTTGATCTTAAGTGTTCTCACCACACAAAAAAAGCATGACCTGATTTTTGACAATCATGACAATTGACTTGATTGTGGCAATCATTTCACAATGTATATGTATATCAAAACATCAGATTGCACACCTTCAATATATGCCAAATTTTTGTTAGTCATTTATATACCTCAATAAAGCTGGGGGGTAAAAAATCCCAGCTGAGTGTGCTGTCAGGATTCTGGCACAGATATGCCACTTAAAATCATTGAGGGGTTTTGATAGGCTTTCTTTTCTTTTTTTTTTTCCTAAAGAGTCACAAGTACTCCAAACTTTTGGTTCAAGTCACATAGAACAACATCATGAATAGCACTCATTGCACTATAGATAACATCATTTATTCTTATCATTATATAGTGATTTTGAGATAATCTTTTATGGAAATTTGAAGCTTCTCCTACCCTAAAGACATTTCCCTAAAGCTCTCTGGAGAAATATCCAGTTCTAGTGACAATCTCAGCTCCAAAACACAGCAAAAATGAAAATCCCTACTGAAAAAAATGAAAATATCTACCTAAACAGAGGGCTGTGTGTTCAGGGGTGTGGCGGACTTGGGTTCCTATCCTAGTTCCAGGAATTAATAATTGTATGATCTAGGGCTACTTATTCTCTCTGTGTCTCCGTTTCTTCGTCTGTAAATTAGACAACAACCTACCTCAAAGAGATGTTACAAGGATTAAATGAGGTAATCTAAGGTTTGCTCTTAGCATAATGCCTTACACATAGTAAGTGCTCATTTTCCTTTTAATTTATTAAATAGGCCTGTTTTATCTATAGTTGATAAAGTATGACCCAAGAGGAAGCAATATTCAGCCTAAAGGATTGTTGAATTATTTACTCAAAGATTTAGTAGATCATGCAGTATTTGTCTTTCTCTGTCAGACTTATTTCTCTTAACATAAAACCTTCAAGGTCCATCCCTTTTGTCACAAACGGCAGGATTTCCTTCTTTTTACAGCTGGATAATATTCCAGTGTATATATACCACATTTTCTTTATCCATTCATCTGTTGTTGGACACTTAGGGTATCTCCTTGTCTTGGCTAATGTGAATAATGCTGCAATGAACATGAGGATGCAGATAACTCTTCAACATAGTGACTTCACTTCATCTGCCAGAAGTGGGATTGCTGGATCATATGGTAGCTCTATTTTTACAGGAGGAATGGGGAGATGTTGGTCAAAGGGTACAGATTTTCATTTATAAGATGAGTAACTTCTGGGGATCTAATGTAAAGCCCGGTGACTGTAGTTAACAATACTGCATTGTATACTTAAAAGTTGATAAGAGAGGGTTTCCCTGGTGGCACAGTGGTTGGGAGTCCACCTGCCAATGCAGGGGACATGGGTTCAAGCCCTGGTCCGGGAAGATCCCACATGCCGCGGAGCAAGTAAGCCCAGAAGCCACAACTACTGAGCCTGAGTTCTAGAGCCCATGAGCCACAACTACTGAGCTCACATGCTACAACAATGGAAGCCTGCGCACCTAGAGCCCATGCTGCTCAACAAGAGAAGCCACCACAGTGAGAAGCCCGTGTGCCACAATGAAGAGTGGCCCTTGCTCGCTGCAACTAGAGAAAGCCCATGCGCAGCAACGAAGACCCAATGCAGCCAAAAATAAATAAATAAAATTAATTAATTAAAAAATATATTTTAAAAATAATAATAATACTTTTTTTAAGTTGATAAGAGAGTAAATAGACCTTAAATGTTCTCAACACACACACAATGATAACTATGCAAGGTGATGGATCTGTTAATTAACCTTAATGTAATAATTTCACAACGTATACATATATCAAATCATCACATTGTACACCTTAAGCTTATACAATGTTATTTGTCAATTATGCAGGAATCCCTGTTTTCTGAAAGTCTGCTTCAAGCCACTTAGTTTTTACAAAAGACCCGCATTAGTACCTGTTTTTGCCAACTGAAAGAAATCCAACGAGGATTTTCACTTTTATGAAAAAAGGAGAAAAGCAAAAATAGTGATCGGTGTTTTTCAGTGAGCCATTGTAGAGGCCCAGGGCACCCAGGGCAGTGAGAGGGGCCCTGCCAATCTCCTTCCCTGGAACTACACTCAGCATCTCAGCATCAAGCCACCATAGCTTTGTACTGTGTCTGTGAGCATCTGTGCTTTGCCTCAATTCATTTTGTGTATCCATTAGCAAGATGTGTCCTAAGGTAATTGCTTCCTCGCTTTACACCATTTTGGCTTACGAAGGTTTCATAGGAAAGCTCTACTTTCGGATAGTGGAGGAAACCTGTATCTCAATAAAGCTGGGAAAAACAAAACAAAACAAAACAAAAAAGACTTGGTAGAGCTCACTAGCACAATACACAAGTGAGTCAATTATTTAGAAAATGGGAAACAGAGGGAAGTCTTTTTTCTCCTCAGAACTCCTATATACCCTTCCTTAATATGGGTAAATATCAAAGAGAACCTGGATATAATATGGGAAGTTGTTAGAGCATCTTGTTCTGCAAAGAGATAGGGGAAGCTGCTCAAGTATTTGGAGAAAATCCAACCCCAACTCATGTTTTGGTAGGGAGATGGAGACGGCAGAACAATCTTAAAAAACGTATTGACTGGGGCTTCCCTCGTGGCGCAGTGGTTGAGAATCTGCCTGCTAATGCAGGGGACACGGGTTCGAGCCCTGGTCTGGGAGGATCCCACATGCCGCGGAGCAACTAGGCCCGTGAGCCACAACTACTGAGCCTGCGCATCTGGAGCCTGTGCTCCGCAACAAGAGAGGCCGCGATAGTGAGAGGCCCACACACCGCGATGAAGAGTGGCCCCCGCTTGCCACAACTAGAGAAAGCCCTTGCACAGAAACGAAGACCTAACACAGCAAAAATAAATAAATAAATTACTAAACTCCTACCCCCAACATCTTTAAAAAAAAAAAAAAAAGTAT
Organism: Stenella coeruleoalba; assembly: GCF_951394435.1. Lineage (NCBI taxonomy): Eukaryota > Metazoa > Chordata > Mammalia > Artiodactyla > Delphinidae > Stenella > Stenella coeruleoalba. The sequence continues at coordinate 81,662,887 of NC_137157.1, forward strand.
TGACTATTTTCCTTTTCTGAAACTCTCCTACTCCAGAATAAAAGGAAAATTGTTCAGGATATCCATTTTAATTTTTGATGGCCTTATTTTCAGATATTTATGGTAAAGAAAAATAATTCGTTTTCCCCTTTATTATAAAAGGAGTACTTACTTGTAATAAATTCAAAAATACTGACATGTATACAGTAAAAAATAGATAGTTGCCCTCTCAACACATACTTTTAAACTAAGAAGTCTCTCTTCTACTTCCAACTTTGATCCTTATGAGTGTATTGAAACACAAATCACAGCATGAACAAAGGGAATTGGAATGCATTACTTTAATATTAAATTAAAAGGTTAAGTTAAAAATTATTCAAAATAATTATATCTATATGAAAATTCAAGGGACTTCCCTGGTGGCGCTGTGGTTAAGAATCTGCCTGCCAAAGCAGGGGACACAGGTTTGAGCCCTGGTCCAGGAAGATCCCACATGCCGTGGAGCAACTAAGCCAGTGCGCCACAACTACTGAACCTGCACTCTAGAGCCCGCGAACTACTGAGCCCGCGTGCCACAACTACTGAAGCTCGCATGCCTAGAGCCCACGCTCTGCAACAAGAGAAGCCACCGCAATGAGAAGCCCACGCACCGCAGCAAAGAATAGCCCCTGCTCGCCGCAACTAGAGAAAGCCCGCGTGCAGCAACAAAGAGCCAATGCAACCAAAAATAAAATAAATAAAATTTTTTAAGAAAAGAAAATTCAATATTTATTCATTCATCAAAATGATGTTTCCATCACAGTCTTGGCCTAATTGAACTCTGGCTGCTCCTGGGAACACACCTCCCCACGGTCCTCTCACCTCCTTTTACTTTTTTATATTTATATAAACTGCCATTTCCAAACCATTTCTCCTCCTCTGTCTCAGAAACTCCATCCTTTATGAAGTTTCCAGCCCGCTTAACCAGCACTTGCCCCTCCTCACGCCGTCACCTACGATCCCTTCAGTTGCTTCAATGAGAAGCAGCACAGAGCTTGCTGTCTTCCTCTTCACTCTGTCTCTGTCTCCATCTCCAATGACTGCATCACTCACGCGCTGCCCCATTCAACATCAGGTCCCTCAGCATCTTGATCTTTTTCTCTCCAATAGTCCTTTTATTTTCTTCCATTTAATCCCCTCAACTCTAAAGTCATAACTTCTCCTTATTATTACCAATCATGACATCACCTCCTAAAAAGTGATCTCAAACCTTTCCTCTCCTCCCAGTGCATTTCCTCTGGTACCCATTTCAAAAGTGCTTTTGTCTCACTGAGAATTCTGATCTACTAACCCTACAAGTGTTTCAATATCCATTATTCACTTTTTTGGCTTCACATCCCTCTTTCCATTTATTGTCTATTTCTCCCCAATAAAATGTAAGCTCCATGAGGACTTTTTCACCCTTATCTCTAGCGTCTGGAACAGAACCATGCCTGGGTAAAAGAAAGCACTCAATAAACACTAACTAAATGCATAAATGCCTTCTGTGGGCCAGGTGTTTGGCAAGGATAAAGAAACAAAAATAGCCTCTCCTCTCAACAAGTTTAAACGAATGTGTATTATGCATACGTATTAGTGCATATGCACACATATTTCAAGTATTTTTACTTGAACCAACTACTTATACTTAGCCTACCTAAAAAATAATTTTAGGGACTTCCCTGGTGGTCCAGTGGGTAAGACTCCGTGCTCCCAATGCAGGGGCCCTGAGTTTGATCCCTGGTCGGGGAACTAGACACCGCGTGCATGCTGCAACTAAGAGAGTCCGCATGATGCGACTAAGACCCAGCGCTGCCAAAATAAATAATAAAGATAGTTTTACATTTTGTTATTCCAATGTCCTTATACTACGTTTGGGAAGTCTCTAACTAGCAAGAAAATCTTTGAACTTTCCAAACATATCTTTTAGGTGTAACAAGTAATAGTGTAAGGCATTTAGAACCCTAAAAATAATTAGCTGTTTTTTTAAATCCATCTGATACAAATAATCTGTCAGTTCAACAAACACCAGAAAGTGACGATGTTAGCAATGCACAAAAGGGAACAGTATGCAGTTGTTAGGCGTTTCATATTATTCCCACCTCTAGCACCGATGAGAGTTCAAATGGCACCATTGTGCAAAACAGAAAGACATGTTTTTGCCATCGCCTGGAAAAATGCTGTAATAACTATACAAATCCACAATGACTACAAGCATGAATGGCTCCCACTAACGTTGCACAGTTCTACAGTTTAAAAATATTGGTTTAACCCATTATTTCCAAAACATTTGATCATGGAACTTTTCTTTTTCTTCATGCCATTCACACAGATCATGTGAAACTAACATTTTCTGATATATAATTTGGGAAGTATTGCTCTAGGATACCATAGAAAGTGATTAGTATTAAGCCTATGGCTTTCATTTTCAATTTTATATGTTTGCAATATTCTCTGAGGGTTTGACCTGGAGTCAGATGGACTCGGATTTGAACCCCAGCTCTGACACTAACTTTGAGCCAGTTACGTACCCTAAGGGTCAGTTACCTTCTTCGTAAAATGCAAATAGCAATAGGACTGCCCTTATAAAATAAGGGTTACAAGAGACCTTGGTTGGTCCCTGATATATACTAAATTCTCATTAAATCGTAATTCTACTAATAATATTCTTTAGGCCATCTGATGTACAGGGCAAAATTACATAAGGGGGGGTGTATTTAAATGAGGAAGTGTAACTGTGAAGGAGTAATTTAAAAAGATGAAAGTCAACTAGATTTTTGTTATAAAATCATTTTTACCAAAACAAAAGTATTTTTGGATTACAAGCAGAATTTATGAGCTCCTCAATAGACAGTGTATACAAAACTCGAGTCCTATTTTAATACAGAAAGAAAACCACTTTTGCCAATAGTGAATATACATACTCCCATATTCACATGCTATGGGTCATATAATCTCCCTGTCAAGCAAGGACATTGGTAACACAGTTTAGAGACTACCCCTTGGTCAATGGACTGAGAAGCCAGCATTGCAGTCCACTGCAAATTAATTAATTTATTAATCACCCCAGGATCTCAGGGATGTGTTGACCTAACTGCAATGAAGTTGGGCCAATTCATAAGCCTTTTGTCATGTATCCAGTCTGCCCCCTAGCTTGACATGTTTATCAACCATGTGTGCACAGTAGAATGTGGATAGAACAATTTGTAATTACCACTAAATAAATGGGGGGAAATAGACAAACAATTGCCAGGCGTATTCCCATGGCAGCAACTTCCAACATTTATTTTCCACCTTTAGAAATGGCTTGAGATGTGGTGATCGTATGAGCATCCATGTGAAAAAGATGCTGTTCCTGCACCCTTAACTGGGAGAAGGGAGCCCAATTCACAGAGCATCTGGAACACTTGACTTCTGTGAGAGTACTGGGCTGCTCACCCCCGGCTTATACAAGGACAGAGTCTCTCTCTAGCCCTGGAGACTACTTTTTCTAAGTACATTTCTCAGCATAATAATGGTCTCTATTTCCATTTCTGCCTCTGCTACTGAGAGAGAATTGAGAACCACAGACTAATTCATGATCATTATCTGTATGTTTCTATAAAGAGTGGTAAAATGCTTATTGTGAGGAACGCAGCTGAAATGCCCATATTAGCATTTACAGCAGGAGATATACACCTCCCTTAGCTCTTCATTTGTGGTTTACCAGTTATCCTCTTACCTCCTAGTGACTCAAAGCTGTACCAGCAGCTAACCTCTGAATGTAGCTCCTTCCTCCTCAAGATGAGCAGCTCTAAAAAATGAGAACCAATGGAAGTAGCAGTCAAGATGTGCAGTTTTCAATTTACACAGTTACTTGGGACTTTTTAAAATCTGTTTTCATCTGAGCATATTAATACAGACAACAAAGAAATGAATTAGTAAAAGAAATGTAACATTAGAAAAAAAACTTAAGGAAAAAGAAAATACTGTGAAAGTATAATAAATTAATACTATAATAAAATGACAGTCTTTATGGTGAAGAGGCGATAACCAAAAAGGCAGCGATTATAGGTGCATTTATACTTGGCCTGGGACATCAGAAACACTAATTAAGACAGAGGGAAACAAGCAGAGAAGCAAAACGCTGATGTAAGATGATCGCAAGTAGTCTGTGCTCAAATCAGTCCATTTTAATGATTCATATGACACAGCGCTAAAATTACTGGAAAAAGTATTTCGATGATTAAAGCGTTTTTTTTTTTACTTTGGTATCTGTTAACGCAGAGAATAACGACTGTAAAACAGGTCTATCTTCTGTTTTAGTATTGGTTTTAAAGCATAAACTGGTATGAATTACTATGGAAATGAAAATGGTATTTAAGGTAGTATTCACAACTGAATTATTCTGCTAGCTTAGAAGTAATGATTAAAATGGCTAGAATTACAAAGTGACTTACAAAAAAGATATTAGTGAAAAATACCTTAAAGTTCACCTTGCCAGCTTTGCGATGGGCATACCCCCAAGTGTTTCACTTTTCAGGAGCGTTGCCCATAAACTATTCGGCAGCAGAGGGCGCTCTTCTGTCAAAATCCGAAGTTCTTTTTTAAAACCTTTTAGAGCCGCATACTCGCTAGCGTCCAAATAACAGTAGTTAAGTGTCAAAAAATGAGTCCGTATGAGCTTTGAGTTTTATTTAAGGGAGAAGGATATCGAAGTAGAACATTTATGAAACATAACTGAATGAGACCTTAGATTTTTTAGCAAAAAAAAAAAAAATATCTTCTAAATGATGTATTTGTGTGATTCACGCCACTATTTTCTGAGGACCGACTAGGTGTAAGACACCAACATATACTTTCAGCGTCATCCCCGGATATTGTTACGGGAATGCTTGTAACCTTAGCATGTGTTGTGTGCGCTTTAAGGGGAGGACATTTTAAAACAAAACGAAGAAACTGGAAGTCATCGTATTTCTCATATTCAAAAGTAAGGAATTCACTATGTCACAGATTTTACCTAAAATGTTTGCAACAAACGGCAGATACAGTTCCTATTCTCAGTTTACCTTCTGTACAGATAAATGATTTTGTAACATCTGAATACTAATATAAAACAATATCTGCACATTTATCACCCGCGATCAATGCCATCCTCTCGACAGAATCCTGGGTGCCAATATACTCCGCAACATCGGGTTGCTTCCTGAATTTCAAAGCGTGGTCTTTTTCTCCCTCTCTGACACTCTCTGCCACCACCCGCCTTCCCAGAGCCAACCAGCTCAGGTCAGGGCCAAGTTGCTGAACATTTCCAGTCGCTACAAGAGATTCTCTTCCCCTATAGAACCACAGGGGGGAAACTTTCCGCATCGCCGCTTCATATTGGCTAATTGGTGCTTTTTTTAAAAGACTTAGCTTTAAACATCTTGCATTTTCCGAACACGCCTTGTTTCGTTTTCAAGCTAACGAGGTCTTACTTGTGATCGTGCAAAAGCCTTTTTTGAACACCCCAAGTCGCGAGTCATTGGACAGGCCTCTAGCTGCGTGTCCAGGTGTCACGTGGTGCCTTCGCAAGCCACCCAGAGCGTTTGCTCCGGTGAAACCCTGCAAACTTTCTTTTTCTTTCTGTGGGAAGCAAAAAGACCCAGTCTAAAAAGCGCCGGCCCTCGGCTTGCCAAAATTGATCCTCTGGGAGGCAGCCAGCGTCCCGGACGACCGGCTGCATGACTCAAGGCTCGAAAGGTTCCCGAGTTCAAGCCACTCTGGACGCCGCCGCCGCCGCCGCCGCCGCCGCCGCCGCCGCTTCGCACTCGTCTCCCGGCCCGCGCGGCCGCCACCCTGCTGTCCCCGCCCGCCGGCCCGCGCGCCCCGCGCGCTCGCTGAGGGGGAGGGGCGCGCTCGGCCGCTGTCACCGCCCGGTTGAGCAATCCGGCTATGCAAATAGCGGGGTTACGACAGCCAATCGGAGGCCGGCTTTGCCGTGACGCGCGCGCCGAGAGCCCGTAGTATTTATAGATCGTATTTAAAGAGCCCTTGGGAGTCTACCCGGGCTCAGCTGGGCGGCGGCGGCCGCTGCGGCTTCGGATGCGGCGGTGGCGCTGCAGTTGGCCCTGCGCGAGTGCGGTGGCGGGACTGTCGCTGCTGGTCTCTTCCCTGTGGGGGTGTTAGGCGTGGAGGAGCGTCCGAGCACGTTCCTCAGTAGTTTTTACCCACTTCCCAGCTCGGCTTCTGGAGAGGGGGGGGAGATGCTGCAGCTCCGACAATAGTTTTGCTTAAAACAAAGCCAGGGATATGAAATCTCAAAGCTGTAGGGCGGGTGGGGATGGGAAGGGAGACAGAAGGTTTGAACGACCCCGCCCCGGCCCCACATTTGAGCCACAAACCGACGCCGTTTCCTGGTGCTGGGCTATGTGTAGAGGCGGCCTTCCTGGGGGGAAGGGAGAACAATACCGCCTGAAAAGCCAAGAGTCGTGGAATTTGGGGGCGGGGTGTATTCGTGGAAAATAAACTGCAAGATAGTGGCCGTGATTATCTTGGCGTTCAGTCCATTGATCTTCAGACTTCCAGGCCAGCGAGCTGCACACTGCAGTGCGAAAGCAGGAAACTGGCATTACGTCAGAGGAGAGAAAGAGATCCAAATTGCAACGGTTGCATCTGCAGGGCTGGCTCTTCCTTTTTCATCGGAGAGGTTCCGCGGGCTCGGGCCCTCGGTGCTGTCCCGGCGCGGCACTGCGGGCTTTCACGCGTAGGGCGGGCGCTGGCGGCGCCCAGTGTGCCCGGAGCCCCAGCCCTGGGCCACCACATGCCGTCCCCGGCGGGCTCTTTAGGAACCACGACTAATTCCTTTTAAAGCTAGCCCCGCGCTTAGCTGGATGTCCTAAATTCCAGGAGGGAGGGGGGTGGCGAAGCGCAGCAAATGTCGGCTGCTGCCCTTAGGAAAGCAGGTGGCCAGGGGGGAGGAATCCCAGCCGTGTGTAGAGCAGGACGGCTTCTCCACACCTTATCAGGGATCTTTTCTCCGTATTGAGGGGCATGGTCACAAGAAACTTGTTCTCTGCCAGGGACCCACCTCCTGAGGCCTTGCCACTGCTTCTTAGAAATCTCTTGAGGAGAATATCGTGAATTAGTACATTGTCTTGGAAAACGTTGAGCAGTCTCACCTGCTCCCTCATTCCTGGCTCAGGGTCATTATAAGGTAAGGGCAGTTACTACCCTTAATAACCCTGGTAGGGTTACTACCAGTTCTCCTAGGGTCCGGGCCCACTCCACCGTTGAACAAAGCTTAGCACAAAAAAAGGTGGTGACAGCAGCTCGTGGTTATCTGTGCTGTGTGCTGAGTGCTTTGGCAGACTGTCCCATTTAATTCTCGCAATAGCTGGGTGAGGTGAGTGCTATTATCCCCATTTTGCAGATAAGGAAACAGATTCTGAGAATCAGTGTGTTCCCGACCGTGAATGGGAACCAGGCAATCTGACTCCGAAGCCTGCACTGTCTGGGGGCCGGGAGCTGGCTTTGATCAGGGGACCTTCCAGGCTCACCTCGCATCACACGGAGAAGGCAAGAGCCTTCGTTCGTCCCTGCTACCTGTCAACTACAATAAACCTAGTCCTGGGTAAACATGGTGGGTGTCAGGTGGCATGTTTAATCCCCTCAAGTAAGAGAGACAGCTCCTGGACACCCAAATTATTTAAGCCAATTTTCTCATTGCTCCATGTTTGCAACAGCCTTATAAAGTCGTTTAATGATTAAACTTTATACAGCACTTCATTCCTAGCTCAGGCCATTGGATAACGTCAGATCTAAAGAACTGAGTGAGTTACCATGTAAATTGGGAAAGGGGCCTAATTCAAGGTCCGGTGAGTCCTCTCTTTGCTTTTCCCTTTGGTTGCATCATTCCGCCATCATTATCGTCTAGGCAGGAGAGAGAGCCACTGAAGGGAACCTGGTGTTGGCAGATTGTCTGTGATTAGTGACTGGGAAGGCAAATTCAAAGGAGGAAGAGTTAAGGAGGAGAAGGTTATACCTGTTTATACAATTACAATTTTGTGTACTAGAAACAAGTGATTTGAAAGCCAGGAACCTGGCGGAGGTTGAAGAACATTTCTGCCTCATGCCAGCTGGAAAGCGGTAGACTATCTATGGAATATGAGACCCAATTTCCCCATCTGTAAAATGGAAGTAACCTGCTACCCATCTACCCCTAGCCTTGCTCCTGACATTTTCCTCCGCTGCCTCTTCTTCCCCCTCTAGTTTTCTGCATGCTTGTGTTTCTCAAAGTTCCCTCCTAGCCTCAGTCTCTTCTTACTCAACACACTCTCCTGGATGGTTCTACCCAGGTCACGTCCCCTGTTACCATTTGAAGTCTTTCTGTCTTGCCCAGGTCTCTTTGCTGAGCTCCAGATCTATATGCAGGACATCCCCACTTGAACACTTCAAACTTAAATGTTCCAAACTGAACTGCTCGTTATCTGTCTCCCAGCCACCTAGGATGAAAGGTCAGTCCTATCTCTGCACATCCCTACTCAGTTATTCAAGCCAAAGCCTGGCTAATTCCACTTTCTCTTAACCCATATATCCAACTAATGGCCAACTCCTACCATGGGTCAGGATCTTAAGTGCCTTCTGTCTACCAACCCCAAAAACCTCCTCCACCATGCAGCCATATCCCCTCCATCAGTCCCCTTCAGTGGATGCCATTGCCCTTGGAATGCAGCCGGGCACGGCTTACAAAGCCACTCAAGAGTGGGTGCAGACCGAGGTCTCTAGCTGCTCCCCTTGCTCACACTCCACCCTTCAGCCATTCTTAAATTCTTGCAGTTTTTCTTTTTTTTTTTTTTAATTTATTTAATTTATTTATTTTTGGCTGCGTTGGGTCTTCATTGCTGCGCGCGGGCTTTCTCTAGTTGCGGCGAACAAGGGCTACTCTTCGTTGCGGTGCACGGGCTTCTCACTGCGGTGGCTTCTCTTGTTGTGGAGCACGGGCTCTAGGCGCGCGGGTTTCAGAAGTTGTGGCACGCAGGTTCTAGAACGCAGGCTCAGTTGCTCCACGGCTTGTGGGATCTTCCCGGACCAGGGATTGAACCCATGTCCCTTGCATTGTCAGGTGGGTTCTTAACCACTGCGCCACCAGGGAAGTCCCTTGCAGTTTTCCTAATGGCGCCAAATTCTTTTGTTGTTTCTCTGAGCTTTAGCAGAGGCTATTCTGAGAATGCTGCCTGCCGTACCATGTCATCTCATCCACAAGCCCCTTCTTCTGACTAAAAGCTCCTACTAACGCTTTCAGTTCTCATGGTGTGTCACTTCCTCCAGAAAGCTCTTCGAGCTCCACCCAGCTCCACTGTGGGTGCACCTCCAGCTTGTTCAAAGAACTGTGCTTTCCCATCACAGCACCGTTACCCTGTAGACTGAGTGTCTTTTAACTTAGCTGAATCTGTGTCCTCATTCGTGTAGAAGGGGACTACATCAGAATCATTCAGGGTACTTCATCAGCCTGCACCACAAAACCCCATCCACCCCTCACCACTCCCAGTCTGCCATAAGTGTATCCTAAAAGTTGGAACACGATGAGCCCTTGGTACTAATGATGTTCTGTATCCCTCAGGTGTATTGGGGTGGAAGAAAGGTTGAAAACCGCTGCACTAGACTGGCAATTCCGTAAGGAAGGATCATTATTCCCCGTGCACCTGGTTCAGTGTGAGGCACAGAGTGGAAAATACTCAAGAAATACTTGTATGATCTCACACCGGTCAGAATGGCCATCATCAAAAAATCTACAAACAGGGCTTCCCTGGTGGCGCAGTGGTTGAGAGTCGGCCTGCCGATGCAGGGAACACGGGTTCATGCCCTGGTCCGGGAGGATCCCACAGGCCGTGAAGTGGATGGGCCAGTGAGCCATGGCCGCTGAGCCTGCGCATCCGGAGCCTGTGCTCCGCAACGGGAGAGGCCACAACAGTGAGAGGCCCACGTACCGCAAAAAAAACAAAACAAAACAAAAAAAACAAATCTACAAACAATAAATGCTGGAGAGGGTGTGGAGAAAAGGGAACCCTCTTGCACTGTTGGTGGGAATGTAAATTGATACAGGCACTATGGAGAACAGTATGGAGCTTCCTTAAAAAACTAAAATAAGAACTACCATACGACCCAGCAATCCCACTACTGGACATATACCCTGAGAAAACCCTAATTCAAAAAAAGTCATGTACCACAATATTCATTCCAGCAGTATTTACAGTAGCCAGGACCTGGAAGCAACCTAAGTGTCCATCAACAGATGAATGGATAAAGAAGATGTGGCACATATATACAATGGAATATTGCTCAGCCATGAAAAGGAACGAAACTGAGTTATTTGTAGTGAGGTGGATGGACTTAGAGACTGTCATACAGAGTGAAGTAAGTCAGAAAGAGAAAAACAAATACCGTATGCTAACACATATATATGGAATCTAAAAAAAAAAAATGAGAGAGAATGGTCAGAAGAACCTAGGGACAAGACAGGAATAAAGATGCAGCCCTACTAGAGAATGGACTTGAGGATATGGGGAGGGGGAAGGGTAAGCTGGGACAAAGCGAGAGAGAGTCATGGACATATATACACTACCAAACGTAAAATAGATAGCTAGTGGGAAGCAGCTGCATAGCACAGGGAGATCAGCTCGGGGCTTTGTGACCACCTAGAGGGGTGGGATAGGGAGGGTGGGAGGGAGGGAGACGCAAGAGGGAAGAGATATGGGGACATATGTACATGTATAACTGATTCACTTTGTTATAAAGCAGAAACTGACACACCATTGTAAAGCAATTATACTCTAATAAAGATGTTTAAAAAAAAGAAAAAAAAGTACTTGATTGATTGATTGGGGATGTGGGAATTATATCAAATATGTATATTGAGTCCCCAGGATATAACAGGCATTGGGTAAATCTGGATTTTCTTGCCCTCCACTTGCTAAAATAGAGCTTAGGAGTTATTATTTAATGCTTCCTGTCTGCCATCCTTGTCACCCTTTATCCCCTGGTGAGTGAAAGTGAAAGATATTTACAGTAGGTTCCTAGAGCCCTGCCACTTCACTGCAGCTGTTAAAAACAGACAAACAAACAAAAAGCAAAAACAAAACAAACTAAAAAACATCCGGTGGAACCTGGGCCTGATTTTTGACTGACCCTGTTATTAGTAAGCAAACTGCCTCATATTTATTGTTTCTCTGTTGCTGTGGGGTTTTTTGGTTTGTCTCTGTTTTGTTTTGCTGTTTTTTTAAAGGAGAAATATGTCTCCCCAAATCCTTTTTTGAGGGGAAGCCATCTTCAGAAAAGGAACTTTGTTCAGATTGTCTTTGAAGAAGTAGGGGAGTCAAGACCGGAGGTAGAAGGGTGTAAGTTGGAGGCAGATGAGAGCCATGGCTCTTCCCTGAGTCTGGGCGGGGGTCTGCCAGCAGATGGGTGGCTGCGAGGCATTAATGGCTGGGGGTAGTTCTACCCAAAAGAGAACAAGATGCAGCTGGCTTTGGAGTCAGGTCTGCGTTTGAGTTTGGCTATGTGGCCTTGGTCAATAATAGTCCAGCTTCACTGGATCCATCCTTGGTTTCCTCCTTGATAAAGTAGGATTCCATTTGTCCTACAGCATTTCCCATTGGTTGACCAATGGGGTATATTTGCAGAAATACCGTGTAAGATGTAAATGTAAAGTACTACATAAATGCAGGGTATTGTTCATACACTAAATAATTGTAAATATAAGGTATTAAGTTATAGATTGGAAGTTAATACACATTTATTGTGTATCATGTGGTTAAGTGATAGGGCACAAATATGAGTGAAAGAGAAAAGGAATTTCTATTTATTGATCCTGCCAACTTCTGTTCCAAGTGTTTTATAGTCATTATCTCTTCTAACAGCACCAAGATTCTGCACTCAAGAGGCTCATATTCAGAAAGATGACACAGGTACATATAAAAATTCATATAGGGACTTCCCCGGTGGCACAGTGGTTAAGAATCTGCCTGCCAATGCAAGGGACATGGGTTTGAGCCCTGGTCCAGGGAGATCCCACATGCCGTGGAGCAACTAAGCCCATGCGCCACAACTACTGAGCCTGCGCACCTAGAGCCTGTGCTCTGCAACAAGAGAAGCCACTGCAATGAAAAGCCCGTGCACCGCAACAAAGACCCAATGCAGCCAAATAAATAAATTAAAAATATATATATTCATATAAAGCAGCTATGATAATGTCAAATTGTCAGATGGGAATACAGATGATAGAGCTGTTAATCTGCTAGTCTCTCAGAGGTGAGGGGGAAAGGTGAGGGAGACAAAAAGAAATAACGACATTGGTACTTGGGCCTTGAAGAATAAAGTAGGATAAACAGACCCATAAGGAGGGGAAGGGCATGTCAAGTGGAGGAAATCGCAGTGATAAAAGGATGGAGTGAGGAAGGTGTCAGTCAGTGAGGGGAGAGGTAAAAGTTGCAGGGTATAGTGTGAAGGGTGATGGCAGTGGGTGGAGATAAGGGTGAAAAGTGGACATGGCACTAATCCTGGTCCTCTTTATATGTCATGCCAAAAAATATGGATTTTATTCTATAGGTAGTGGTGTCAGACTCCCAGGACATTTTTTTTTTTTTTTTTGCAGGGGGAGGAAAGTGACATAGGTTTGTCTCTTTTAGAAAGGTAGTGGCCTAGTAGCCAGACAGGAGACAAGGAGGCAAGTTGGGAAGTAATTGCAGTAGTTCAAGCACGTGATCACGAAAGCCTAGAACAGTGGTTTTCAAATTGCGGGTCACAGCCCATAAGTGGATCTTAAAGTAATTTTCATGGGTCACACTTGCATTTAGAAAAAGTAAGGTTAAATGGAAAAGAAAATATTAAAGAGTCTTATGAAATAAGGATCAGTGTTTCATAAAGCTTCCATTTGATTTACTCGTTTGTTATGCATAAACTTTCCAGGCAATTTGAATTTTTAATAAATTCACTTGTACAATAGATTTAAATCTTCAAAATGAACAAAGTGGATTTACTTAAAATTTAGCATGTTTAAGTTTCTGTGTTTTAACATAGCCACCATTGTTATAGATACAAAGCATGACAGGGTTGAAGCCATTTAGTATTATGTAGGGTTTATTACCTGGAAAATAAAAGACAAAAGTGAGAAAAAATGGGTGATTAATTACTAGATTTCAGTCTTGAGTAAGTTTTCTCTTGGTTGCATTTTGCAAATTATCTGTGTCTTAGAAGTGACTTTATTAAAAACTTGAACTGCAGAATGCATATCCTGTGTCATGATGCAAAATGTATTTATCAGCGTGGGTGATGGTCAAAGAAGCTTACAAACAATGACTTAGAAGACTGGGGCAGCGGCTGTGGGGTGAGAAAGAACGATCGAGGTATCAGAGCAATTTCTGAGGTAAAATTAAGATCAGTTAACTAATTGGATGTGGGACTAAAGGAGAAGGAAATTGGGATAACTCATGGGTTCCTAATTTGGCCTGCCAGGGTGCAAGGGGGTATAGTTCAGTTCACTTCAACCAGTATCTCTTGATAGGAAGTACAGAAACCCAGACGAATGAGGAAGACACAGTTGGGACTCTTGATGAGATGAAAGAGACTCTAGATGAAAGAGACTCATCACAGGGTACGTTAATAAAATAGGGTAAATGTAGGCAGAGGAAGCATGGCCTGGGTCCTCACGGAAGCTTTCCAGAGGAGACATCTTTGAGCGGAGTTTTGAAGGAGAGTTAGCCACAAGTAGGTAGGTAGGACGGGAACACTATAACAAAGGCCAGAGAGGTGGAACAGCAGGATGTTTTTGTGTGAGTGGGTGTGTGAGCCAATGTTGTAAGCAAGTTGGTGTTACCAGAACACTGAGAAGCTAGAGATGAAGTTGGCAAGGGTAAGGAGACAGGTTGTGAAAAGCTTTGTCGCACTAAGGAGCTTAGCTCTTGTATGAGAGGAAGAGCCACTGAAGGGGGTTTTAAGAAGGTTAGTAACAAGGTCACAATAAGATGACTGTGTTTGTTTGGTTTTTTTTTTTTTGCGGTACGCGGGCCTCTCACTGTTGTGGCCTCTCCCGTTGCAGAGCACAGGCTCCGGACGCGCAGGCTCAGCGGCCATGGCTCAGGGGCCCAGCCGCTCCGCGGCATGTGGGATCTTCCCGGACCGGGGCACGAACCCGTGTCCCCTGCATCGGGCAGGTGGACTCTCAACCACTGCGCCACCAGGGAAGCCCGATGACTGTGTTTTAGAAAGCTTAGTCCGGCTGCAATGTAGAAAAGGTCTTTAAGGGGAGCTAGACTGAAGATATTAAATCAGTCCAGGTGAGAGATGATGCCTGCATTAGGGCAGTGAGAAAGGGATGAAGAAAAAGAGAGTCAAAAATTGACAAGGCGTGGTCACTAGTTGGATAGAGAAAATTCTGTCAGTCAGTGTCTGATCAGGAAAGCAGAACCCAGGCCAGCAGGTTTCACAGAAGAAATTTAACGTGGGAATTATTGTAAAGAGTGTTAGAAAAATGGAAGGGCAAATAGGAAACAGTTGGAAACCCCAAGATTAGGAAGAGCAGGGATACTACCCCCAAGACTAGAGGGACCAAAGGGACAGGTGGTGTCACCAGCGTCCAGGAACTGTGGCTGCTGGGGGGAAGCTGGGTCATGAAAGAGATGCAGTCACCTGAAGCAAAGAGAGGGAAGACATGCCCTCCCGTGGCCCTGTTATCTCTGTTGTCCAAGCCTAACTAGGAGCTAGTTGACAATGGGGCCTGGGAAATGTGGCTTGCTGTGTTTGGCCTTTTGCAGGAAGAGCAAAGCAGAAGGTGATGAAAAAATAGATCCAAGCATAAACAGTCAATTTAATAAGGCACGACGGTAAAGGAGAAGTAGATTAATTCCTTCCTGCCATCTTGCTTGGATTGAGGTTGGATGGTAGTGTCGGAACCTGAGATTAGGAAGCTGGTGCAGATGAAAGGGGTGAGGGAGGAGAGACAGATAAGGACAAAAATAACGTGACTTTTCAACACTCCTTCACAGTAGTATTGCTATCTACACACAGGATTCGTAGGTAGAATTTATTTTAAAAGAATAGTTTTAACAAGTGTTCAGAACAGCTTTGTGTTCGGAACAAGTGTTTTTTACAGTAAGATGGGGGAAAGTCCTCAATGCTTTAAAATGCACAAAGTCTTTTCCCCAGTACTTTAACCTTCCCCTAGGTCTCATTTGTAACATTAGTGTTTGCTATCTACTTAAAAAAGTCAGAGGAATTTATTGAATCCTTACTATGTGCCATCCACTGGATGGTTTACAGAGAGTTTACAAACAAAAGACGACATATACTGTCTCATTTAAGCCTTACAATAATTTTATGAGGTTGAGATGATTAGTCTTCCTTTTTTACAGTTGAGAAAACTGATGTCTGGGGAGGTTCCCCTTCCCACCTAAGCCTCTCAGCCAGTAAGTGTCAGCTGGGACTGGGACTTTGGGGCTGTCTGACTCAAAGCCTATGCCCTTCACTTGTGCACTACAAAACCTCGCACAAACTCCAAAAGAGCTTAAGTCCAAATAAATAAAACTGTGATAATATAATGGTGTCCACACATCCAGTTGCTTATGGATTAGTGAATATTTCAGTGGCTTTTCTCACATCTTGTTCACTATAGATTTTAACAGTTATGGTGCTTTTGTTTCCCAGTCTGTAAAATGGAAGTGTATTAGTCAGGACTGTTGGTGGCAAGTGACAGAAATCTAAGTGCACACAGATTAAACAAAAAAAAGAAGCTCACTTGAAATAAAAACTCCCAGGGTTGGTTTTTCTCTGCCATGGCTATACATGTCTCAAACATTGCTTTCAGGCTTCTCTTTTACTCTCCATCTCTTAGCTTCATCTCTTCCTTGGATTCATTCTCTTGCAGACTCTCTCCCAGTGGCAAGAAAGGTCATCTTCCATCATCCCAGGTGTACATAGCCTTGCTAGCTGGTTGTCCCAGAAGGAAAAATGACCTCTATTCCCCTGAAACCATGCTAATCTCCAAGGCCCAGCCTGAACCTGTAGCCATGCTGGACTAACCACTGTATCTGGGGAAGGGAGTCCTCTGATGCTCAGGCCTGTGATGGGGCAGGCAGAGCTGTCTGATTGACAGTCCTATCAGAAGCCCATGGAGTGGAGAACAGAAGCAATTGCTCAGAGCAGGGCCTATAGGGCAACAAAAAAAGTCACAGATTTCCACAACAGGGAACATGTGGAACTCTCATTTTACCTGCTTGTCCAAACTGAATCCTGGAACTATTTCAAGACCATTGGATAATTGTGCATTTTTTTCGTTCATTTGGGCTGAGGACATTTCCTCACACTTCTTTTTTTTAGTAACACTTTTACTTGGAATTCTAGGGTTCTGTAAGGGCAGAGTTAAAGCATCAGGGTTATATCTAACTCCAGAAAACATCCAGAACCTCTCTAGCAACACCGCTTTTCTACTCCCCACTCCCTCCCCTCCAAACTCCCCTCCCATCTTCCTTCGAGGAATCTAAATCGTGATTCTATAGAAACACTGGGTTTCTTGATATGTGTGGTCATTAGTGGGGTCTAGGGTCTAACACATTGTTCTGGCAATCAGTCGTGCTTTTTTTGAGGGGAGTCAGGAGGAAACAACCAAAGACTCTCATTTTATTATCAAAATATTTCAGAAGATTTCACAAGAAGTAATAAGTAACATTTGATACAGCCATGTGCTGTTTTCCATCTTTAATCCTAGCCTCGTTTATTTTAGAAACCAGCCTAAAATGACCAAGTTTATTCTTTAAAACGCTGAGACTGTGGCGAGGCAGATACCCCACAGAAAGTAGACAGGGACCCACGAGCCAATCATTTGTTTTTCTCCTGTTGGCATGGAGCCTAGCTTTAAAGCCTAAGTGCTACTACTGGATGTTCAAATCTGTCAGTACCTGTTAAGTATGCCCTACGCAATTATTCACAAAACTTGCTGTAACTTGCTAATACAGCTAGCTAGATGTCTATGTGAATTAGCCATTCTACTTCTGGAAATATCTGCAACGGGTACAGTATGCTAGTCTCTCCATTCATGGTTTTCCCCATAATAAATAATAGTTGGAGTATTTCTTCTTCTAATGAAATATTTGAATATTTATCTAGCAGTCCATAGACACCACAGGAGTTCCAGCATTCAGCCAGAGTTCCACTTGCCTGGTGTTTGCATTGTAGAGATTCTCTCAGCTGATCTGGCTATTTTGGAATCAAAAGGTAGAACCTGTTCTCACTTAAGCGATTTTTGTGGCAAATTTTATGTTCCTATTTATTTAATTCTATGCTCTTACTGTCTAGGTGGTTAGGATGTCTAGAGTTATTTGTCTATTTTATTTTTATAGCCAGCTAAGTTACATATTAAGACCATTTAACCTTCTTATGGCTAAAAAAAACCAGTTCCCATTCCTTACCATTTTTATGCCCTATTTTCTAGTTCTTTAATCAGTCTTTGTGCTATGCTGTTCCCTTTCTGGTTTCTCCACATTCTTTTAAAAATATGAAGCCTCAGACTGGATGTGAGTTTCTACTATGGGTTTAACCATCCCTACATATATTGGGAAAAATTACTGCATGGTTTTTGCATGTCCTGTTTTGGTTTGTATACAGTACGATCCTGTCAACTCTTTTGAAATAGCAGGTCCACACTGCTGACACATTCACCATGACGTAACCTGCACACCTAGGTGGTACTGTAAGACTTCCTTTTAACTGTTTTAAGTTAAAGCATCATGAAAGTTGTTATGGTGGCTATAACTACCCTTCAAGAAAAATGTGCTTCAGAATAGATCATCATCATCATAGTCTACATTGTAAGGCTATTTTTACTTCTAATAGTTCAAAATCCTTTGCAATAAGTTGTGTAACATCAATTAATTATATGGTTTCAAAATAAAATTTTACACTTATATTCCGTATGTGATTTTAGACCCCCAAGCAAAACTTTTCACGAAGCGCTCCTCTTTTCCTCTAGTACTCTCAAATGCTTTGTCCATTAGTTCTTGGGGGTCCTCCTTTTTGGGAGGCTTTGACTTCTCACAGGCCTTGCTTAAGACTTCTCATGACTAACTAAAATCAGTAGACTTTCATAAAATTAGCATATCTCAGAAAATTTTCTCTTCAAAAATATTTTCCACATGGTCCAATCATTTATTGTCCTCCCTCCTACTTCTAATAATCATGCCTAAAATCACTTTTAAATAGTGCTTATCAAAAGGAAAATAGCGTCCATTAAGCGTCCTGATCGATGCTTTCTTATTTCAGGCAATGTTCAGTTTGCATGCAATATCTAGCCTTCTCTTTGGAGTTCATTAGATTACAAATAGACAATATCCATCTAAACAATGTAAATCTATTCCTTTTAGCTAGGCTCAGGAGTCATCTTGGTCATTATATTGATGGACAGTATTGTGCCATACTCCATTTAATTTTTGTCTATAGATCACTATAACCCATTTCATTTCTGTATTGGTCAGGGTTCATTAGCCAAGAATAAAATCTACTCAAGCTAGTTTAAGGAGGAAAGGATTTATTATGGGGTATTCAATGGCTTAAGAATCATTGAAATGGCTGAAGAAACAGACTCAAGGTTGAGCTTTAAGGACAATTCGCAAAGCCACTCCACTGGACCAGCTACACTACCACTGCCAAAATCAGGGAGCTACTGCCACAGCTGCTGGCTTCAGAACCCCTTCATACTCATTACAGCCCACACCAGTAAAATAGATGCTCCAGCCCCTGCCTTTGAAGCTGGTGACTGGACAGCCGGGGTGCTGTACTGATGCTGCCACAGAAAAACTCAGCCCCTCCAGAGCCGTGCTTGCAAGCAGGGGCAAGAGAAGGATGATTTGCTCTTACAGAACTACACCAGGGAGGGACTTTCCTGGCGGTCCAGTGGTTAAGACTCTGCGCTTCCACTGCCAGGGGCAAGAGTTTGATCGCTGGTTGGGGAACTAAGATCCCGCATGCCGCGCAGCCTCTCTGGCTGACCCTAAAATTCTAGGACCCGACTGCAAGGAATCTGGGAGACTTTCCAGCCTCTGTAGAATCGGCAGGCACGTTAGAAAGATGATGACAAGGATGTTGAGCACCAATCTACAAAAGCCATCACAACCACAATCAAATGGCATCATAAATTCATTGGAATGGAAACAAGTTATACCTCCAAGCCTTACAGGATAAGTGGAACTACCTTTCAAAAAATAAAACGACCGTCACTTTCAAGGATAAATTATAAATCAGTTTTGTTATGCAAGATGGGAGAAGCCCTTCTTTCTAACTCTTAAATATACCTCCAAAAAGATTTTGATATAAGATTAATATTACATTAGCCTACAACTCTCTGTGATGACTGTTAATGGTCAGTTCTGTCCTTGTGCAACAGTATATGCACATCTGCTCTTTGCATTACACTGAGGTAGGTATAGTAGAGATTGAAAATGAGTAAACCCACATTGCCCCTTCCTACAACTCACATTATAGTGGGAAATAGAAATAAACATGAAAAGATAGGTTTTTCCAATTGAAAAATCTAGGTTCATCTCTCCTAGTTTACTTAACAGATGTGTAACATTGTCATAGATATATACACATACCAAGAATAATTATAATGTACGTAGTCTACTACCCCAATAAACAGTAAGAAAGTGTTCACATCAAGGGAACTAAGCCAAATGAACTCTTGTTAAAAATTGCTATATATATATATATATATATATATATATATATATATATACACACACAGAGAGAGAGAATGAAAAGGAAAATAGAGAATGAAAAGGAAAATAGAGAATGGCTTAGTAGGCCCTTAATAAACTATAGCTATTAAGTAGTTGTAATAATAAAAGCAAAGAGAAATAATAAGAGGATGCAGTAAATGATAAATAATCAAGTGAGTGATGAAGGTTAATTACCCTGTAAAACATTTGATCATCCGCATTGTAGGAGCTAATTTTAGCCTGTAGAGTTAAACCATCCAGACTGGTTTTTAAAAACTTTTCCTCATCAAGCTTTCTACAATGAAGATAAAAGGTTTTGGGACATCATAAAACCTCCAATACCTGTAGACTCAATTTTTTTTCATGTCATAATGTATTTTCAGCATCATTCAGTTAACTCTAACAGCATACTCCTTGTTCAAAAGAGCTTAATATTTATAATATATTTACTTATATTAGAGTACAAGCTGTAATTTACTTACATTAACATTTATCTCTTTTAATGTACAGTTCCACTTTGTGAGTTTTGACAACGCCCAAAGTCAAGGGATGACAACCACAATCAAGATACAGAACATTTTCTTCAGCCCAGAAGGTCCCTAATGTGCCTCTGTAGTCAGCGCCGTTCTCCCACAGCTCCTGGGAAGCACTGCTCTATTTTCTGTTCCTCTACTTTTGCTTTTCCAGAACCTGATATCAATGGAACCAACAGTAGCAGTCTTTTGTCTCTGGCTTCTTTCATTATACATATTATATTTTAAATATTATATTTTCATGATACATTTTATATTTTTAAATGAAATATACAGTTGGGCCTTGGATATTTAGGAAGCTTTTAACTAACTTGTAAATGTATACCTGGAGTTATAGTTAGGGTGCCTTTAGTTAGCTTTGGCCTTTTATTTAAGAACTAACCCTCAAGAACTTTTACATGACAGGTAATCAACAAAGTCTAATTAACGGGGTTTTTTGTTGTTGCTGCTGTTCCAGGAGTGAAAAACTGAACTAAACAAAAAACTGGGCTTTCGCGTATTTGGGAAACACTGTTACATATATAAGGTAACCTATGGAAAAACAGTTTCCTCATAATCCTTTGAAAGAACTGAAATGCAAAATATCTGGTACACTTTGTTCTGGTGACAGTAATGTCTACGAAAAGCACGCCTTTTGCACTTGTAAGAGTTTCAGTTTTGCACCGTAGATTTGCCTTGATAGTAACTGCAAACAACTGTAGCTATTCTCTCTTCAGTTTTGACGGCAAGTTCAAAGTCTGTCAGATTTATTGTCTGAGCACAGGGTGAAGCATAACTTTCAGCTTAAAAGAGCTTCCTAGTTGTATTTCTTGTTAGAGAATTGCTTAAATGTACCACTGGGGCATCTTAAAATTTGAGTTTAGCTTTGGTTGTGAACATGCAACTGCTTAGAAGCAGGAGGAAAACAACATTTGAACTAGAACCATTCTTTTGGTGACTTTTTGCACGCTGCTAATCCTTTAACTGAATGTTTTCAGGGTCATCCATGACAATTTTTAAAAACAGCTTCATTGAGATGTGTTTATATTTCAGAAAATTCACCCATTTCTAGTATGTAATTCAATGTTTTTTAGTATATTTACGTAGCTGTGCAGCCGTCACCATAATCTAATTTTAGCACATTTTCATCACCCCCAAAAAGAAACCTTGAACCCATTAGCATTCATTCCCCATTCCTCATACCCCCAGCCCTAGGCTAATCTACTTTCTGAATAGCAATGATTTTTAACGTAAGGCTTTTTTTTTTAACCCTGTAGCTAAAAAGAGGCCACATTTTAATATTTACTCATGTTAAATTCTGTAATTTTAAATATTAACTTGGCATAATTTGTTGTTACCTTTGTCAGAATGCCTAGCTCCATTTGAATTTTCCTGAAACTAGTTCTTTTTTAAAAAAAATAGATCTTTCCCTTTCTTCCTTCTTTGCAATTTTTAACGCTCTTTCTTTGAATCCTTTGAACATGTAGCTAAGGGACGGTTGGTGCTCAGGAAAGCAAATATTAGCATGAATATTTCCCAAAACCCCTTCCTTTAGCAATTAACAAGAAGTTTACATAACTAAAAATATTACAGTAACACACATTTTCTCAACAAGTTACTTAGTGAAAGTAAACAACAAAAATTTTAAAATATATGAACAGCAGCATTTTTGTTATATGTGCTTTTAAAGGTTTATTTCTGTTTAGCGTTTAAAGGAAAACCTGTTGGGTGGGGTGGAGAGATGTTGCCTAACTGCTACTTTGTATTCTTTTACTAGTGACCTCAGCTGGCGCCTGAATTTTTACTACTGGCAAAGAAAACAGTGTTTGTAGTTCTCTCTGTAACAGAGATCTCATTGGCTGAAGACAAATGCTTAATTATTAGAAATAGAGTGCCTTAGGGATATGCCTTGCTCAGAATAGTAGACTCAGCAGGAGGAAAGAATCAGAAATCATATTCCTTTTGTGGTAACGTCCAATTTGACGTCTTAAAGGGGACTTGAGAGGAAAAGTGGATTTCAGAAAAAAGGTTGCTATTAAACTTAACTGAGATACATTTGTTAAATTTATTTTGGTTAGTTTGTATATTAGTTATTATTGTTGTGTAACAAATACCCCCCCCCCCCAAATTTAGAGGCTTAAAACAACAATAAACATGCATTTTTTCTCACAGTAGCTCTCCATAGACCAGGAATTAGGGAAAGGCCTCCCCTGACAGTTCGGGCTCAGTCTTCTCAAGAGATTCTCTCAGCTGTCCCGCGAGGTTGACCTCATGTAAAGGCCTGACTGGGGCTGATGGTGACCCACTCCTGTGGTTGTCAGGTTGGTGGCAGCTGTTGGCAGGAGACCTTAGTTTTCCCCCCACGCAGGGCTCTCCGTAGAGCTGTTGAGCACCCACGACGTGGCATCTGACTTCTCCCAGAGTGAATAATAAGAGGACAAGGCACAGCTTCAGAGTTTCCTAGTCTCAGAAACCATTACCTCTGTCTTACTTTATTGGTCACACAGAGCAGCCTTGGTTCATTGTCAGAAAAGGCTATACAGGGGCATGAACACCAAGGAGGTGAGAATCCCTGGGGCCCTCTTGGAGCCCGGCTACAGAGCTTATACTATAAAACCTTGCAGATGATTTTTGAATGTTACCAGAATGCAAAGGCATTATTTTCTTTTCATATATAAAAAATATGTATTTATATTATACATTAACTATATTTATATATTACATATTAAATATATGTAGCCATTATATATTTTATATATGTAGTATAATGTGTATTATAGTACACATATGTAAAATATATATGTAATATTTTATATATATAATGTGATCTCCCCAGTGCACAACAATGGGCTGGTGAAAATACATACCTATTTTAGATTCCAAGGCAGTTATCATCTACTCATTGAAAATATGCTATTCACCTAGAACTAGGCTAGAAACATATGTCAAGGGATGTGGCAGAAGTGACAGAGTCATCTCAGAATTTTATCTGAAGGATATCTTTGTAACATCTTTTAAGAAGGATGTCCTCTGCCAAAAGTTAGGGAATTCAACCCCCGTCCTCAGGTTTATGCCTATAGCTCCAAATTCTTTGGGGAAAATTCTGTTTTTCTCCTGGTCCTGAAAGAAAGCAGAATGCCACCTATTAGAAACAAGGACATTTTTTTCCCTACCTATTAACACCAGATATAGCATGACATGTCCCCTTTTCACAGAGAAATGTCGATTCTAGACACGCTTTGTTTTGAATATCGGGATGCATCCAGCATGAGTAGATACATTGGAATTTTCCTATTTTTCTACATTTGCTCACAAGAGAAAAGGAAGGTACGCATCAAAATGCTACCAGAGAGCATGTGAACAGTAACTGGTTATCTGCTTCCCACCTTTCTTTTCTTCTAGAAACGGCAACCCACTCTATCTGATAAACCCCACCTCTTCTTGCTCTTGTCAATTGTTCCAGATGGAAGCCGCCATTTTCCTCTCAATTCTGTCCCTCTGGCTGCAGGAATTGCTCAGTTGTACTACCCCAGGGCCCCTGGCCACAGTGATTAGTTCAGAGATTAGACTGTGACTCAAGTCAAACTAATCAGAGTGCTTGCGGAGGGCTTTTGTAACTGGCTTCTTGTAAGAGGAGAAAGAGCTCTTCTCTCCCCAGTCACAAAATGATTCTTGGGCTGCCAGTAGCCAGTGTCATTCCTGGTGGAAAAGAATCAGTCTGAGAGAATGCAGTTAACAAGCAGAGAAAAGTGAAGATGGGACAGAGCTAGTCATGAGTCCCGGCTTCCAGAGTCCTCAAGGCCAGCTCACACACTTGCCCCTCCGAAAGCTTGGTTATAGGAGCAAATAAATCTCTGTATTTGTTTAAGATGGACCAGATTGGGTTTCTGAAACTTATATCCATAAGCCTTGACGAATACCTCTTGAGAAGGGGTTTAGGAGGATTCCATCTTCAATTTTATGTATTAATTGTACTACTCAGAATATTTGTGGTTGCAGATGATAGAAACCCTATTTGAGCTATCACAAACAAAGAGAGAGTTTACTGGGTCACGTTTCCAAATGTATCAAGGACATGGGTGAAGCAGGCCTGAGGAATATCTGGAATCAAGGATCTAAATGCCATCAAAACTCTCTGCTATTTTTCTTTCTGGATCTCAGCTGTATTCCTCCTTAACTATGGGCTTGCTTTTTTCACCCAGTGGGGACATGGTCATTGCTGGCAGATTCTAGACCCACATGTTCATGGTATCAGAGAAGAAAGTTCTTCCTGTCCCGTCTTAGGTCAGCAAAAATCTCAAGAAAGGATTCTGATTGGCCTGGTTTGGGTCACATGCCCATTCCTGCACCACTCCTGTGGCCAAGGATGTAGGTACTGTTATTACCCAAATTGGTTCACATGCCCTCTCTTTGAGCCTGTGGCCAGCGCTGTGGGATCACTCAAGAACTTGGCAGTTACTATTCAGAAGCAATGTCTAGGGTGAGGGAGAAGGAATTGCCCTTTAAATAGAAAGAGAAACAGGGAGAAATACTGGCTCTGACATAGTCACTGGGGAAATCATTAAAAGTATGGCAACAGATGTCAAATTTTTGTGTTAACCACAACTCTGTATTGTTCATATACTTTATAACAGATAGGTAACACTCTGAAAAGACATTGATCTGTATTATATGCTTGTTTGGTTTCAGTATTAAATGCTTTTCTCCTGAAGTAATATCAAATTTGTAAGAAACCTCAGAAATCATCTGGTTTGACTACAACTAATACAAAGTACTTTCTTATGTTGTCCTGGACCAGGGGCTTGAATATCTTCATATCTTCAGTGATGATGTGAAGAATGAATGAAAATACATTTCTCTGTGAAACAAAAAAATTAGGACATAAGACCTAAAGCATAAGTTGACAAAACCAGGAGCTATTCATTGACCTGCAATCTTTGTATTACCTTGGGAAAATCACAATTTATCTGATTTCCTTTTCTTTTTCAAAAATGAGCATAACAATACCAATACTATTAAAGGTTTAATATACCAGTGCGGGGCGGGGAGCGAGGGCTCCAATATCAAATAAATGCAAAATACAAGGAGCGGTTTTAATCATTTCTTTCTACTGTTATGAAAATGATATCATTCCATTAAGGTATAAAATTAGGCTGAAATGTTTAATGGTAATTTAAGTTCAATTGGTGTATTCTTTAGTATTTATTGAACACTAACTTGTTCCAGATCCCTTATAGGGTACAAAATGTAGTCTGTATTCTCCTGCACAATTCTTCAGCAAGAGTTTTGTTTGCTGTTCAGGGACACTGTCTTCTGTCAGTGAAGTGCTTTCCCATGAAGTAAACTGAAATCTTAAAGGTGCAAGTGGCATTCACAGTTGTGAACATTTGCAAGAATGAAGATCGACTATAGCTGTCATAAGTGTTGAGAAGAATATGACATTAAGTATCAAAGCACTAAGAAGGTAAAATTCAATATGAAAGTAAAAATTAAAGAGAGCAATTTTTGCAACATTATGTTTGTCCTACTTGAGTATTCAGGCAAAATAATAATAATAATGAGAATAGTAACAACAACAACAGTCAGCCTCTATAGGTAGGTAAGAAAAGCTGTTTCGTCCCTGAAATTCCAGAGGGACTTTTGTACACCTAAGACAAGCTTTTTAGAAAATGGCCTGGGTCCGAGGTAAAGTGGGCACTAGTTGGCTAGGGATTTGCCAAGCGTGCACTTCAAGTATGGGACAGTGGGGACAAACATGAATAAATGTACATTTCAATCCTGGTCTACTTACCGGCAGTGTGAATTTTGACCTATGGGACTTAACCTTCATAGACCTCAGTTTCCACATCTAAATTTAAATATATGCACACATATATATTTAGGTATATAAAAATGAATTTAAATATATATATAGGGCTTCCCTGGTGGTGCAGTGGTTGGGAGTCCGCCTGCTCTGCAGGGGACACGGGTTTGTGCCCCAGTCCGGGAAGATCCCACATGCTGCGTAGCGACCGGGCCTGTGAGCCATGGCTGCTGGGCCTGCACATCTGGAGCCTGTGCTCCGCAGCTGGAAAGGCCACAGCAGTGAGAGGCCCGCGTACCGCAAAAAATAAATATATATATATATATATATATATATATATCTCATACATACACATATTTTATAGCAACAACAACTAATTTGCAGACTTGTGTGGGCTACATGAGACGATTATGTGAAGTCTGGTGCCTGGAATGTAGTAGGCATTCAATAGATATTAGCTGGATTGTATTTATATTATTCTGTCTTGAGATAGCCTCACCTCTGAAAGGTAACATGATGCAGTCAAGTTGAATCGCACAGCACTTGGATAGATTCGCCATTCAACAGCTGAATTTAGGTGGCTAGAATCATTGTTATACGCAGATTTGCAGACAATTTTAAAAATGTATCTTAATGACTTGGTACTAGATTTTTTTCCCCATTTCTTACTGTGTATGGGGGGCAATTTTTACATTCTATTATCCCTAATGATTACCATCACACAAAATTAAGTGGCTGTCTCAAACTGTAAGGAATCTATGTGACCTCAAGATAAAAAGGATTCCAGGGAAGCTCCTGGGTACTCTGTTCAAATTACCCCATGATTGAAAGAGCTATTTTTTAAAAAGAACTCTATCGAAACTGGGAATTTTTAAACATTAGAGTAAGAAGTAAAAACGGAGCAAACTCTTGCTTCCACAAACTGTGATAAAGGTTAGGAACCAATGTGTGCCGTATAGGAGTTAGCCAAAGTCTAGACATAACAATTATTACATAACAGTGCAAAAAGTACGCATTCTACTACTTCTTGTTATTTTTGCCCACCTCCCAAATCCACTTTTTCTTTATTTCTCTCTTTTTCATACTAATACATAATTTTGGCCAATTATTACATTCTTTCCTCTACAGCTTAATTTGTAAATTCGAGAGCTAGTAACATCCTAGGTCTAACACGCTGTAGTTTGTTAGTCTTTTCCCCATATCACTCAGTACTGCAGATCACTCAGTAATTCTCTCTACTTCATAGCAGGATACCCAGTTGTTTGAGCTGATTCTGAGCACTTTTAGTATCAGAGAATCTTTAAAGTATACAGGTACAAACATCTCACTGTATAACAAATGAGAAACAATGCTAATAACCAGTGATCACAATTAATGACAACATTGTGTTTCCTGTGACTGAATCACGATGACAATCCAACAGCTCAAACCTGTAAAGTAACTATATCTGTGCCCTAGTTTGCATAAGATACTGAACAAATCCTCTTTCTTGAAATACCATCTATATAAATCAGTTACAGTATATCAAGTAATAAACTCAGTGCCTCCCTGAAGCATTTTTTTCTCTTTTTCAATTTAAACTTTCAGTTGAAATAATTTCAAATTTACCAAAATGTTTCAAGAATAAAACAGAGAACTTTAAAATACACTTTATACAGATTCACCAAATTTTTTAAATTTGCTACATATTTTATCACTCTATTATTTTTTGGACCATTTGAATGTAGGTGGCGTACATCGTGCCCCTTTATCCCTTTACACTTCAGTATGTATTGCCTAAGAACAAGGATATTCTTTGTGTTTAGAATCACAGTATAGTTATCAAATGGAGGAAATTCAGTATTGCTAGAATACTTGAATCTATAGTCGGTGTTGGAACTTTGTCAATGTGTTTAATAATGAACCTTGTAGCATTTTCTCTCTTCAATACAGGACTCAGTGTAGGGCCATGCATTGCCTTTGATTGTTATTTCTCTTCATTCTCCTTTAACCTGAAATAGTTCCTCAGCTTTCTTTTGTCTTTCATGACGTTGACATCTTTGCTTTACAGATGTTTGCTTTATGGAATATTCCTCTACTTGGGCTTGTTTGATGTTTCCTTATAATTAGATTCAGGTTATGCATCCTTACATAAGAGATGTTATGCTCTTCTCAAGGTATTCCATCCATGATGGACACGTGATATCCATCTTTCTTCACTAGCAATATAACTTTGGTAAATTAGTCAACATGTAGTCTTATTTCTCCCTGTGTAGTCACTGGTTTTCCCCCGTGTGACTAGTACACAACCTATGGGGTCACATCTATCTTTTAGACCAGGGTTTGCACCATATGTCAGGACCATTATAGAATGTTCAAAGTTTCTTTTCTCTAAGTATGTAATGATTCCTGCTATGTTTGTGTAAAAAAAGTGAACATATCCATATATAGCATTCATATCTAATAGAAATCCAGCAGAATATCTAATAGAACGTATCCATATATAACATTCATATCTAGTAGAAATCCAGTAGAATATAGAATATAGTCCTGAGACTATAGCCTCTGGACTTGGATGGCTTGGGTTTGAATCCCTATTCCACCACTTGTCTGCTGGAAAGCTTTCATAAGTTACCTTACCACCCTGTGCTTCAATTTTATCTTCCATAAAATTTAGGAGGTAAGAATACTGCCCTACTTCATGGTGTTGTAGTGGAATTAACTGAGTTGATAATATATGCCTGGCACATAGTAAGCACACAATAAATATTGGCCTTTATATGTAATTTATATTTTACCCATAATACATATTTTAGGGTATTCTTTTAAAAAATACAAAATAGTAACTAAAAATCCAAATAATGAGGCAACATTTTAGATGTAGCCATCATTCTTCCACTAACAGATCCAAAACAAAACTTAGCCAGGTACATATATTTTTAAATCTCTAAAGCAAATGTTTTGACTTTCTTAGTTATTCAGTTCTTGAATAAAATTTACAACAAGCTCCTACAAGGTGCCAGGCGCAGATGTAGGCACCGGGTATACGGTGATGAACCAGACGTCTCCCGTGGAGATTATATTCTAGTAGAGAATATATATAAAACACAGCAATGGGGCTTCCCTGGTGGCGCAGTGGTTGAGAGTCCGCCTGCCGATGCAGGGGACACGGGTTCGTGCCTCGGTCAGGGAGGATCCCACATGCCGCGGAGCGGCTGGGCCCGTGAGCCATGGCCGCTGAGCCTGCGCGTCCGGAGCCTGTGCTCCGCAACGGGCGAGGCCACAGCAATGAGAGGCCCGCGTACCGCAAAAAAAAAAACCAAACAAACACAGCAATGTATAAATTAAGATAATTTCAGGTGGTTCAGAGTGCTCTGAAGAAAACAAAACAGGGCAATGCAATAGAGAAAACCTGGAGTGACAATGATAGAGGACTTGGCCAGGGGAAGCCTTTTTATGACCCACATTTAACATCTCTTCACTGCTTATCTGACAAAAAATGTTATAGAGTTTTGATTTGAACTGAAACAAGATCGAACAAATCTTTCCTAGTACATTAAGCTCTCTATGAATAAGATAATATCATGGCTATATAATGGTTTTCAGTATTGAGGAACAGGTATCAGTTAAGTTGATCTTGAATGGTGCTGTTCTTAATTGAAAACGTGCCCCTCGATCATCATCTCTTCTTAATTAAGCTGCTGATGTTGTTGATTACATAGTTCTATTTAGAAACTGGTTGCAGAAGCACCTCTTCCTTCCCTCGGTCTATTTTCTGTCTTAGCTGTTATGGATGCAAGTCTTCCTTTAAAATATGCTTCATGGTGTCCAAAAGCAACCCAAAAGCTGAAACTGACCTCATAGCACACATCATCATTCCTTAATTTCTGCAGTCTCCCATTTGCCACCTCCAGTGCTACACTGGCCTTAGGCATTAGAACATCCCCAGATTATTTTTTATGCCTTTTGAGATCTTATTCAGGGTTTCTCCTGTGACCATCTTGGATGTAAGGTATTCTGGGCTTGAAAGTCAGACAGACTTTCATTCGATACTGGGATTTACCACTTACCAGCTGAGTGAACTTGGGAGAATTGCTTAACCTCTCTGAGCCTTATCTACAATGTACGGTAATTGCAAGGCTTGGATGAAATTAAGCGGTTCTATATATGTGAAAGCCTAATAGAGTATCTTGTCTGGAGTTCAAGGTACTCGTCAAATATGACGTCCTCTTGCTCAGCTCATACCTCTGGGAACCTGTGTAGAGCTGATGAGTCTCTCTCCAAGGAGTCCCTGAAACTGGTCCAACTCCCTTCAGGATAGATTTTCTTATCCTGGGAAGAGAGCAAATATCTGGATGATGAGGTATTTTCCAAAACCACCTCAACAGGCTAGTCCAGGTTTTCTTATCCTGAGAACCATAGACCCTAAAGCCCAGGAACCCTGAAGACCGCCTGGAGAAAGCTGGGGTTTCTCCATGAAGGGAAAGCCATGAAAAGAAAGCCATGAAGAGCAAGCTTTGCCCATTCTGATTGGTATATTGCTGCACGGGCTGACTTTCTAGTTCTGCTCCACAGGATCTCTGCTCCTAGTTTTTTTTTTTTTTTTTTTTTTTTGGCCTCTCCCGTTGTAGAGCACAGGCTCCGGGAGCGCAGGCCCAGCGGCCATGGCTCAGGGGCCCAGCCGCTCCACGGCATGTGGGATCTTCCCGGACCAGGGCACGAACCCGTGTCCCCTGCATCGGCAGGCAGACTCTCAACCACTGCGCCACCAGGGAAGCCCTGCTCCTAGTTCTTGACAAAGTATTTATACAGCAGTGCCTTTTAAATCCTAATAAATTAGAAGCTAATGCTTTCATCACACTCCCTAGTTCACAGTACCGATGCACCTACCACTTGCATATCTTTTAGTGACTAAAATTCAGTAAGAAATCATAGGATACGTTGGGAATCTTGGAAAGTATTTATGGTAGCCTAAGGAGGCAGCTGGAATAATTTTCTTTTTGTTAACACTAGATGTTTGGTTCTGATTACAAAATAACACATTCTCAAAACTAGAAAAATTAGAAAGCAAGAAAAGCGATCATGTATATAGCATTTCAGAACAGTAGTCCAGAACAATATTCCTCAGAAATGTGATCTGCTTCAGAATCTCCCATTTGCTTGTTAATGTTGCCGCTTCATGGGCCCTCCAGTCGTACTAAATCAGAAGTGACATTTAATGAACTTCACATGTGACTCTTCAGGCAGGCTAAAGTCCCATAACTAGGCTCTTACCAGATATTTAATATGTTTCTTGCCCTTCAACTGCTCATTTTTTTTCATGCAAATATATGAAGGCAGGTCAAGATTCTGAAAATGTCTTTTGTAAAATGATTTGCAAGTGTCTGTAAAACAATATACAAGTTTCTAGTGAATTAATGCTTTGCCAGATAAAGTAGGGTTTTCTACAAGAAGGGTGTAAGAAAAACATTGATTGACTAGGAAATTAGCTGCCAATTTACATACATTTGCAAACAAATCCCACCCGCCACTTATATGGAGAGGCAGTCGTCTCAAAAGCCTAGAGGGGCACTCACTGAGGCTGCTTGTGTTAGCTTTTTTAGTTTGGTTTTAATTCTCATATACCAGGTGTAAAGCTAATAATACACAAAACGCACTCCTTGTGTGGGAAGCTGGGCCCAAGTCGGGCTCCACCCCAGCTTAAGGCACCTACATTTCACCACCCCTGTCCAGTGTTTGTTTTGAGTCCTGTGGCTTTGAAAAAGGTGTGGCAACCAGAGTGGAGATTCCACGAGTGCACAGTGGACAGGCTTATACCTGTAGGCATGACTTTGTCTCTGTGGGTTTAGGACACCGTGTACAAGTATGATGTTTTGAGCATCAGGACTCATTGACCGCAGAAATGGTTGACTAAGTCTGATTTTTTTTTTTTTTCCCCAAGCCAAGTTGCATAAAGGGAAAGACTTAGAAAATGGGCTGCGGGGTCAGATAGCCCTGACCTCAAATTCTGATCCCGCCATTCCAAATTATGTGACCTTAGGTTTCAGTTTTCTCATATGCAAAACAAACACAATTCCTAGCAGGAGGGTAAGGATTAAATGTCATCATGTATGTAAAGTGCAAGGCACATAGTAGTCTTGGTAAGTGGTGCTATAATTACTATCCTTTCACTTAAACTTTGAACACCTACTCAAATACAAACCTGAGAAGGGAGGAAGATGAAATGGACTTAGCACTGACAGGTGGTTTTCCTTTTGGAGGGGGAGGGCAGCCAGTCTGAAGGTACTACCAGCCTCTTGATGAGGATTGGGTGACCATGTGCAGGGCCAGGCTGTATGCCAGCTCATCAATGACTGCCCAGTACTTCCCAGATATTACAAAGGACACGTAATGGCTGCAGAGACAGAGGGAGAGGAAATCTGAGAATCTGGGCAAAGCCCTAAGCAATTGTGTCAAACAGAAAATTTTGCTTTCTACTTTACAATATATACAGGTTTATTTTTATATAAAAATGGTGGGTTTTCTCTCCCCAAGTCTTCATGGTAAATTGCTACTCTAGGGAGCTGCACTGTGTTTATCCTAAAGCCTCAGATGCCCCTGGGTGAGTACATACACAGCAGTTTGAGAAGCAGCCATCTGAAATCCGAAAGAACAAGCCCACATTCCTTCTTAAGGAATTTAAGTGCTATTCACTCTCCTCTTCCCAGCTTTCCCCACACACCTACTGTACCTCCACCTCCCAGATGCAGCTGAAAAGACACTCTGGATGCATCTCAGGGTAACTCTTCCATTGCTCCAAGGAGAAGGACCTAGCTTTTTTCATCTTTGTGTCCTTGTAGTGGAGGGGATACTTAGTAAGCACTCAACAAATAGTTATGGACTTAATCAATTAATGAAAGGAAAACAACTGGAAAGGAGCTGTTTTCAAAAGACCTCTTCCTCACACCCAGGATTGTCCTCTGGCCAAAGAGGATAGAATGAGCCCAACGTTTTAGAGGGAGACATTCTGAATGATGTTAGCTCATATGTATTAATGTGGAACCTGGAAACCTGGTACAAACAAAAGCCTTTGCATTCATCGTACGGCCTTATTATACTTTCTTCTCATACTATATATTTTTAGGGAAAGACAACATTTAAGTTAAAACTTCTAAATTTTGCAGATAGATCCAGTGTTGGAAAGCGAAGCAAGAGATGAGTTGCTGAAACTGGTTCATTTTTGTTTTCAGATTTTTTAGTTTGTCACAGCAGGCAAAATTCAGTCTTACAATGATTTTTCTCAGTTTTCCCCATTAAATAGATAAGTAATGATGTGAAAAAGCAGATACACACACACACACGCACACGCACAAACACACACACACACGGACACACGGCTGTTGAGAGAGGAAAGAAGTGAAACCATTATAAGACTCCACTGCTCTGGGAATCTTGCTATATATGGTTTTAAATAGAGAATAAGCACCGAAAATTGTTGGATGCAGCAGTTCGGTTCATTTAATTGCAGATACGAGAAATAACAACAACCAAGAAAACAACAACAACAACAAAAATCTACTTTCAGACTGGTTTGCTCATAAAATGTATTACTGCCCTGGAGGTCTGCGTTACCTCCTACCTATAGTACCTTAGTCATCCTATATATAGTGCTGGGGCATATCCATATCTTAAAGAAATATATGACCAGAGTTATAAGTTTATTTTTAATTTTCATTTCTATTCTTACTTATCCATAGTCTAATTGATTTAGGGCCTGTTTGAGAGTCCAGTTCAAGAATTATTTATTGAGCTTCCATTATGTGCCGGGTCTGTGCATACTTAATGATTTCAGTCCCTGATCTCTAGTAACTGACAGTCTAACAGAGAGAATGTAAATAAACACATACAATATAGCTCATTTATTAAGTCCAGCTTTCTAAGGCCTTCACTAATTGACCTCATTAGTACGTGCTTTATCTTTATTAACAAAATTATAAGCATGATTAAAAATCTCAAATCCACTTCAAAATGCAAATCTATATATACACTCACTGACGTCCAGGAAGAAGCAAGAAGGGTAGGAATTTGAGTGTTAGAGTAGTATTTTTCATTGGAAAATATGCAAGATAAATTATTACAGTACAAGCCTAGCTTTAAAGGAGACTTTTTTATTTTAGGCAAATACTGTAATAATTCTTTCCCACTGAAATGGAAAGTATACTCCTAAATTTAAAAAAAAAAAAAACAGGAAATAATTTAAAACCATGACTATTTTCCTCAGAATTTTGCCCCTAATTCAACCTTATTGAATTACTTAATGTTTTCAAAAGTAGGAAATGTCAGCCTTTTCAGGGATGTTTTCTGAAGTTACTTGTCAGTGAATCAGCAAGGAATTTTGAATAAGGTTGCTCCCCACTAAGTATGGATCATTTCTAGGTGCTTCAGAGTATTGCTGAGTTTTAATTATTGCCTTTCTCTTGCCTTAATGAGCGTCACATGGTAAACCTCCATGAACAGAGATCACAAAGACCTCTGTGGTTGAAAATTGATCAAAGAGAATTCACAAAGTCCAGAAAGAAAGGTGTGAGGCTATGAGGTGAATATTGTCAGGTTCCTCACCCCACAGAACCCAGACCTGTACATGCTCAGTAAGTGTTGAGAGAGGCTAGCAATCTACCTTGAAATTCAGGTGAAAAATACTAACCGTGAAATGGCTTAAGAGCTTATCACACACAGGAACTATGTCCAGTTAGAGATTTTGCTTCCAGGAACCACTGAATGTAAATACTCCAGGGAGAAAATCAAAATACTTTCAAGAGATCTGATTTTCCTGGAGGAAAGCAAGGCTGGTGTTCTTTAGCCAAGACATTTATACTCTTGCACCTTTACAAAAAGATCTGCAGAAAGATTTACTCATTAAAACAGTGATTTTTAATTTACTCATTAAAACAGTGATTCAGGCTTGACTTACAAAATGACCGTAATACCTATCCTTTTTGTTGCTGGCCAAGCTTGGGTTAGAATCAGGCATTCATATTCATACTTCCGGTTGTAGAAAGGAAAAAGGAAGCTTTAAGGATACTAATGAGCTATTCCATTTCAAAGCTGTATTTGAAATTATCTGCTACTCATAGAGTTGTGACACCAGAAGCTAGACCTCCAATAAATTAAATCTTCAATGAGTTATGGCAGATTTGGGGGGAAATCATGGTGTTCTTGTCCTCTATAGTGCATTGAACTTATTCCTACTGTAAATTTTGCCATACTCTATTTTATTCTTCGCTCTCACCATACATTAATCTTTTTCAGGATTCACTTTGCTGTACAGCAGAAACCAACACAACATTGTAAAGCAACGATACTCCAATAAAAAAAAAAAACCTTTCCCCGGGCACAGATGGTGTTTTATTCACAACGAATTTCCAGTGGCTAGTACACTGCCCAGTACATGTTAAATCCTTCAAATAATAGTTGTTAAAGGAACACATAGACATCCATTAATATATAATCTAATGACCGCTAGGTAAGCAGTGCTATGTTACAAGTATGATGGAGCACCATGTTAGGAAAGTTCTCTTTCTTCTAAAAGCCTAGATTTTTATTACCAGTCTGTAATATTAACACAAATATTATTGCTAACAGGATTGTTGACACAATTTGAGCAGTATAAAGAACTGTTTCAGTGATACAAAGCATTAAAGCATTACAATACAAAAGGAGAGAAGATTATGCATTTAATATTTTTGTACAATTCCAAGATAATCTTGGAAGTTCCTTGCACATTCTTCTTCTTTTTTTCTTTTTAATAATTGCAGGTACCATTAGGCGATTTTCTGAAACATATCTTTACACTCTGGTCCAATGGATTTTTTTTAAAATGTCTTCAAGGGAAAGGGGGAGGGGAATAAATTAGGAGTATGAGATTAACAGATACACACCACTATATATAAAATAGATAAAAAACAAGGATTTGCCATATAGCATAGGAAACTATATTCAATATCTTAAAATAACCTATAGTAGAAAAGAATCTGAAAAAGAATATATATATATATGTTTAACAGAATCACTTTGCTGTACACCTGAAACTAACACAATATTGTAAATCAACTATAGTTTAGCTTTAAAAAACCAAAAAAAAAACAAAAACAAAATGAAAATGTCTTCCAGACTGTATCTGGGAAAAGAAATAATAAACATTTGTGGATTTTACACTATGCCCCCAGATGCTGTACTAGACGCATTCTCTATTTTATCAAGATGATCTTGTGAAGTAGCTGTTAAATTCTTATTTCATGGTAAGGAAATTGCTATCATTATTTGTAACCTTTCAAGGAATGGAAAATATCTGGACTGGAAGATGTCTAGAGCATGACTGTGCTCAGTCCTGAAATATATCAGTACTGGAAGGTGTCTGGAGCAAATGAAATGGATCAAAACACTGCTCCCCAAGGAATAACCACTTGTCA
The DNA here is from genome assembly GCF_951394435.1 of Stenella coeruleoalba. Classification (NCBI taxonomy): domain Eukaryota; kingdom Metazoa; phylum Chordata; class Mammalia; order Artiodactyla; family Delphinidae; genus Stenella; species Stenella coeruleoalba. Next base: position 81,699,347 of record NC_137157.1, read on the forward strand.
CAGCAGCTACTGTAATAAACTCATACAGTATTGTTGAGTGCATTCCCACAGGGTCTTTTAAATTTATTGAGATGGAGCTAGGACAGTTTAAGCCTTGTGGATGAGATTGCTAGTGGAGAATAGATAAGGCCAAGCTGCCCTGTTTGGGTCACAGAGAAATGCTGGTGTATTCCCCAGGGCTCAATCCTCACAATTCTTTATGTCTACAGATATAGATATATCTTTATATCTATAGATAGATATAGATATATAGATATAAACCCCAAATTTATAAATAATTTGGCTAAATATATATCCCAAAATTATAGCCCCAACTTGGACCTCTCTTGAGTTCTAGACTCATAGGTAAAATAATTCCTTGACATTTCCACAACATGTCGCATGTTGGGTTCTTGATATTTCCTCCTCAGATCAGCTCCTCCCACAGTCTCCTTCTCCATCAATGGCAAGTCAGCTTATAAGGTCATTCATAACTGGCACTCGGTTATGTCTCTGAGCTCATCTCCTACTGCTCTCACCTTTGCTCACTCTGTTCCAGTCATATGTCCTTCCTTGCTGTTCTTTAAGCACACCTGGCTAGCTCCTGTCTCAAGAACCTTGTACTTGCTGTTCTCTTTTGGGGATACTTTTTCCCTAGATATCCGCATGGCTTTTGCTCCCTTACCACCCTCAAGTCTGTATGTGAATGTCCTCTCAATAAGACCTTCCCATTTAAAATTGAAAATTTTCCCCACCTGACTCCCCAATGTTACCAACACTTTCTACCCCACCTTCTTGCTTTACTTGTCTATTTTGCACTTATCACTATCTAATCTACGTAGAATAAAGGAAGTGCTTAATAATTATTTGTATACATGGAGTATTTAATCTCCTCAAGTCTGCTTTACCCACCCAGATCTAATAAAGTTCCAGAGAATTCTATTGTTAAAGTCATTGCTTTGAGTGAGGTTATAAATACTCAGAAGAATCTGATTATAAAGTAAATGTGCTATTTGAGCAAAGATAACATTAGCCAAGGGGTACTCATTAACCCCTTAATAAGCACTGTTTGTCAGATGAGCAGGTTTTTGTTTTGTTTAGGTTTTTTTTTAAAAAAAAAACAACATTTATTTATTTGGCTGCGCCGGGTCTTAGTTGCAGCATGTGGGATCTTCACTGCGACATGCAGGATCGTTTTTTTTTTTCAGTTGCAGCATATGGGCTCTTAGTTACAGCACGCGGGATCTAGTTCTCTGACCAGGGATCAAACCCCAGCCCCCTGCATTGGGAGCGTGGAGTCTTAACCACTGGACCACCAGGGAGGTCCTGGGCAGGTTTTTATCTAATCAAAAACAAAGCCCTGAGGGATGAGGACAAGTTGGTTAGAGTAAGACCATGTGGTTCAGAACAGGGACTATGAATGTGAGGGTCCTGAGGAGCTAGTTTCCTGGGACCTGAATGGGAGGTGGGGAAGTAGGAAGAACTAAATGGCCGAATTTGCCCTCTAAAATTTTGCCTAGGACTTGACTATGCCCAAGGGCTACGAATCCTCCCTTCCTTCCCTTTCACCTTTACCCTGTGAGTTTTCTCAGCATCTTTTTATAGTTGTCTCTACTAATCAAGAAAGAATAGTCTCTATGTATTTTAGTTCCTTTTCCCAGCAAAAAGAAATAATACATTATTTGTATAATGCCATCTGAGATCTGAAATGTTTTTCAATGTCCACCTATAATCTTCTTGCCGTAGTTTAAGCTTATTCTTTCTTTACACTCTCTCTAATGGAAAGAAAATATCTGTTTAACAAATAATTCATAGAATGTAGGTACTTCAACCAGTATTTATAAGCCAAATTTAGTCAACCCACTTTGTTGAGACACTTCACCTTGGTTTTCTCTAGTTTAAATATTCCAGACCTTTAAACCTTTTCCTATGGGGCCTATTTCACAACTCTTTAATTAGTTTTTTCATAAAGTCATCTCAATTCTTTCTTTTCTCCCGAATAGCATGAAAACTTTTCAGTCAGTAAGTTTCTTTTGAATCTCTGAATTCAAAACATGTATTTATATCCTCACTGAAGAAAATTACGTATCTTTAAATAATTTATTTTCTTTACTTAAAACTCTACTATGCCAATCAGCTTATAAGTGTATCATAGGAATAACTCAATCAGGAATAAAGAGTTTGAAACTTCAGACATAGACAACCCAGTAGTTATCAAAGGCCTAGACTTGTTCATTTGTATTAATCCTGTGTTAAAAGTCACATTAAAAAAAAAAAGAAATCTTACAGGGAGGATTTTTTGTGTAGAAAGAATTATTCAGAATTTCTAAACTAAAGTTACAAATTTCTAAACAGTAGTTTTTTAAATTAAGGTGTTAAATTCAGTTTACAAATAATATTCTAAGTTCAGTAAATATTTTCAGTCACATCTGAGGGCCATCACTTAATGTTTGATCTCATTTACAGTTAAAGGAACTCCTTTGAACATCTTAAATTCTATTTACAAATTTAAAATATAGGTTTTTTTTTACACTATAATTTTCTGATTTAACAAACAAAATCTTCCTGGTACCAAATAAACCATAAATAAAATAAAATAAACTTGTAAGTACAATGAACTTTAAGATCTCTTAGCTACTCTATTATGTATCATACATCACCTCGATAAGATTTCAACTTAAATCACAAGTCTAAATCTGTCGTGTATTAGCGGTTTGAAAGTGGTAACCAAAAAACTGATCTGTTAACAAATTCCAAACATCTCAAAAATACTAAGTATACACAGATTTCCTAACGCAAAATATGTTAATACCATGAAAAACTTTCTAAATCTTCTTGGAATTGAAAGATGCTTAACCACCAAGGAAGTAATTATGTCATCCTTCACAGTTTGGATGGTTACCTCCCCACGAAATTTTTACATTGTCTTTTCAGCTTGCCAAAGCTTCATAAGGACCAGATGGTCCAGGCTGAGACAACATTGGATCCTTGTTTGTAACACGGGAGGGGCACCTGGCATACTGAGTCCTATTTATAGCATCTAACAGAGAGTTCATCGTTTAAAACAAAAGGTGGTCACTTAGCCAAGGACCTTAGATTTGAATCATTTTATCCCCTAATTTTCAAGCCATATTAGGTTTGTGACACCCACTCTTGAAACTGCCTCATTTGATTTTGTATTTCTTTGGCTTTCAAGATATGTAAAGTTCTTTTGAGTCAAACGCTTGTATTCTTTTTATATATTTTTAAAGTTTTGGAGCCACCCAACTCTTGTAGGTATTAAAATAACAATCCATTAAATTCTATCTATGTCTCATGGATTTGTCTGGTTGTTTTATCATAAGTTCTAAAATCATCAAAATGACACCTTACAAATCCCTTTCTAAAAATGTATTCCAAGGAAGTATTTATATATGTGCAAAAGAATTTAACCACAGGGATTTCATCACAGTATTATTTTTAGTAGAAAATGACCTAAATGTCAAACAAATCTTTTTTGTTATTTAAAAATCCTATAAAGGCTGGGACCAAAGTTTGTTCATGTCTTTGTCTCCCTTTTCATTTAGAATCTGCCTAATGGCATTGCACATAGAAGGTGTTCAATAAATGCTTGTTTACTGAATAGATAACTGAATACTCTCTTGAATATTCCTCTGCAGCAATTTTGACACTAGGAGTATGGCTTAGGAGGACGTTATATTCCAAAACACCTCCGTGAGCCATTCTTTAAAATGAATAATATGTGTTCTATGTCTCATGTCAAGTGCTATGCAAACTCACAGCTTTAACCCTCTCCTTATAATAATAGGACATGGCCCTTAGGCCCCTCTATGTAAAATTCTAGATCTGCCACTCCCTGTAAGATGAGGTTTTGAAAAACGAAAGAGGAAAAAGAACTTCCTCTTATCACATCTATCCTTTAATGGGAGCAGAGAAAGTGGAGAGTGCCCCCAAACCAGCTAAGAGATGCCTCTGCCTTTGTTATCAATTAATCATATCAAAATATTTCCATTTTCCAAAGTTTGTTCAATAAACATGGGTTCCTTATGTAATAAAGCAAAATAGGCTTTAAAATTATGCTTAATTCTATAATCTGCTTTCAACTTTTTTCACTGGTCGTCTAGATGCTCTTGTTTGTCAGTGGCAGGGGCTTAGACTGCAGTGTCACACCACAGGCTTTCGAGGCCGGGGCTCTGCTTGGTTGAAATTCATTGTCTTTGAAAACTTCGCCTATATCATACAAGAGTGAACCTGGAAACTCAGAGAGAGAAAGGAGTCCAGAAAATATCCCAAAGCTTCAGTGACAGGCCAGTTTGGCTCCTGGGAGCTCTGCCTCCATCCTTGAAATGGAAACGCTCACAGGTTTGCAAATTCAAGATCTTTCCCAAGTCTTTCAGTAGATAGGAAGTTCTGTTTTCCAAGATGAGGCAGACAGATAACCAGATAGCACTATGTGGACGATAAAAGAGATGTTACTGTCAGTGTTGAATAAAGAGGTAAGATTTACTGTGAATAAACAGAAAGGTCAGCTGGCCTGAAGAGGAAGAGTGACAAATGTGAAGGAGTCCAAGGGGTTCACCAATGTCTGCACTGGGTGGAGGTGCTGGGAGTCCTTGCTCCTTGGCGGAGCTTCCTGGAGGAGCTTCCTGGAGGAGATGGAGTTTCAGCAGCTGCTTATTTCAAAAACAGGTATCAAAGATTATCATAGAAATCAGCACAATATCAAATTATGCACCCCCCCCAATTGTGAGATGTTGTAGTAAATGAGAAAATAGGACATATGTTTCTGGAGTCTCAATGAGAACCTCAGAATTGGTGAATTAAGAGCACCTTGGACCATGATCTTAGAATATGTCTGGTGGTCTCCCCCCTACCCATCCTCATTTCAGTCCCTCTGTTTATCTACTCTACTCCCATCTCCACCCCAATAGCTCCTGATCTCCCTCCACGCTTTGACTCCCCCACCCTCTGCGCCCTTCCCCCACTTATCCATTGGATATTTAAGAACAGAGTATAAGTTCACTGTGATACGTGATAGGAATATGGGCATGTATGTGATGTGCACGATCGTGGTTAAAGGCAAACACCTATGTTCTAATCCTGGCTCTGCTAGTTTCTCTGAGCCTATTTTATCACAGTTAAAATGAGGATAATCAACACTGTTGTCAGGATGAAATGAGACCATGTCTTCGAAAACACCAAGCCTAGTGCTCAACTTCATGTGTGATTGGATGATAAACCAGCATATTTTTCAAAACATGAGAATATGGCCAATAACAGATGAGTTTTTCCATAGTCTGATTATTTTCCTTCATTAGTTTTGCAACAGGTCTCCCGTCAGCTCTTTCTCAGTTCTGGACAAAAGAAATTTTAGTCTTAATAACCACATCCGACTGAAACATGGTGTTAAAAACAAGGTGCTGTACTACCGACTGTGAAAATGCAGAGGTTTTGGATTTACGATCGTCCCGTTGAAACCAAGTCTCCCTAAAATGGAGTTCCCTTGCCAAGTTTATGATTAACCTCTCTATCCAAAACTTTATTGCCTTTCTCGTCATACCCCAGTTCCCCTCAAGCTTGAGGAGTAGCAAAGAAAAGGGGGGATTGAAACAAAGCAGGACCCTATGGGGCCTTACTGGGTACAAAAGCACCTCTGGGTCTCCCGTTTCTTGTTTGCAGAAAAAGGCTTTAATTTTCTAGGCCTTCCCTGAGTCCCAAAGAGTGGACTCAAGCACTTACTAATTAGAGAAGTGAGGGAATGCAGAAACAAAGGAAAAGTAGTCAAGCAAGATAGCTTGAACAATAGTTCAGTATTAAAACAGGGTCCTACTTCCTCCCCAAGGGATGTGCATACGAATCTGATGTATATCTTTGAGTTGTTCTGCAGAAACTAAGACTCTCACCCAGGTAGAGGATGGTGACTACATGCTGACTACAAGCACATAGACCCCAGATTGGTTGGAACCAGAAGGTTAATGATTAAGATTCCAGAAACATCACCCTGTTACCTCACCACCAACCAGTCTGAAGAAAGTCCATGAGCTGCAGCCCTCACCCCAAATGTTGCCTTTAAAAACCCTTCCTTGAAAGCCATCAGGAAATTCAGGTCTTTTGAGCACAAGCTGCTCATTCTCCTTGCTTGGTGCCCTGCAAATAAATGCTGTACTTTCCTTTACCACAGCACAGTGTCAGAAGATTGGCTTTGTTGTGCAGCAGGCAAGGGGACCCAAGTTTGGATCGGTAACACCATGTGACTTTAGCGCGTAGGTCTTGAGATCAAAGAAAGGCTTCTTCCTAAAGTCAAGCTTCTTCCCTTGCCTTTTCTACTGTCTATTGCTCGTGCAGCTCTTACCTTTGCAAAGATAAGGCATTTCTTGGCTGCTCTGCACTACATAAACCTTCCCTTACTGAGTACTACCCATAGTACTTGCCGTGAAACTCCAACAGAGACTTGGCCATGAAAATAATATTCATCATATAGTCCCTATTTGTTGAGCATTTGTATTTGTCTAATCCTTACAACAACCCTGCAAAGTAGCTATAATTATCCCAATTTTACAAAAGAAGGCATTAAGGCTGAAAGAGATTAGGTGGCAGTGGTACAGTCTGGATTCAAAGCATGAAGCTTTCACTACACTAAACTATCTTTCCAATATGCTTATTATTTATTCATTTGGTTTTTTCAATTTGTGGGTTAATTAGTTCATTTGTCTCCCTTTCCATAAACTATTAATGGCAATACCTCTGAACAATGGACTTACATTACAATGTGGTTTACTTGTATTTGTTTCATCTTCACTTCAAGTTACAGTCACCCGTTAAACAAAGCTAATGCCCTCCGGTTCTTAGGTACTGCCATTGTAGACTTTCAGGACAAAGCTAGGGATGCTAAATACTCTCTATACATACTTATTAAACTAACTAAATTAATGAAGAAAAGGGGAAGTCATAATGAGAACCCCAAATCACTGCTATCCTTCAAAGTTTAAACCCGAGAACCTAAGTCAATAGGTATTAATATTGACTCAGAGTGTAGCTCAGTGTCACCAATTTTCCAAATGAAGGACTTGAGTTATTTGTTTTTCATGATGAGGTGAGCCAATGCAGGGCTAACTCAAATCCTTACTTCTCAAATGTTTTTTAAAAAATAAATTAAAAAAAATAAATAAATAAAATAAATAAATAAATAAATAAATTTAAAGTTGATATTTAGTTATAGCCAAACACATTCAAAAGGTAGCAATGACAGCCAATTTTTTTGTCACTCAATTTTTAAAATAGCTTACCTATGTGTTACTTGTTTAGACATTCAGATATTAGTAATATATTCTCTTACTAAAATGCTAACTGCCAAGATTCAGCCCACAGGCATATTTTTACAGGCAAGTTAATATCCCTGAAAATTTATCGTAGAAATACACAATAACGCCTACATCCCCAGGGCCAACATCCACAGCAGCTTCTACAGACCTATGTGCCACAGGAGGTAGCAGTTTTTCCCAAATGAAAAGAACTCATAAAAATCTCAAAGGAAATGAAAACACCTTTTTAAAACATGAAGCATCAAACCATCCAGTCTCATAAGAAGGGAAAATACAGGCTAAAAATACATCCTGTGTTCTTTCCAACCCTGTTTATTGTATTCATAAATAAAAATGTCCTGTATATTTTATTCATGCATATACCATAAATTTTATTCATATTTATTCAATAGGAACAGGGCTAGAGTTTCCTGCCAGTACCATGGCTTTGTCACTTATAATCATGTGCTTCAGTCCCTATGGTCTTGGTTATTATCGAAGAACTCACGCCTGTGAATTACAATTGGGGCATAGAGAAATTGCATCAACAGTCAAATATCAAACAGTTAGTGCGTGTTTACCACAGGCGAGACACTGTACTAGGCACTGTGGCCATATTCACAATGAAAGATACAATTTTTCTCTCTAAAATAAGAGTGAAACCCAGATATTATTACTAGCTGCTTAATATGGTATAAACAGATAACTGATTTCTATAAACCTTTGAAGACTGAGCCATGAAAAGAATTTTTTGTAAAGTCTGAGTTAAAAACAATTCATCAGTCAATATTTCAAGATGATCAGTCCTTGAAATTATGAGATTCTCTCTAGCTGTATTGATTCTAGTGCCCCGTATGTTGTTGTTTAGAGTGGCATTCACCAAAATGCATTCCAGTTTGAACTGAGGCGTTTCTTGGCTGCTCTGCACTACATAAACCAAACAAAGTTAACGAGAATTTCTCAGAGCCTTTAACGTGGTAATGAGTTCCCCAAACATATTCAACGATAGAAGTTTTGTTTTGTTTTGTTTTACAGCACACTTACTAACATCTAATGGTACCTATGTTTATGTCCATGTTTGTCTTCTCAGGAGTCTGGAAGTTCAAAGAGAATTTTTTTAAATTTTGTGCTTCTTTTTGTTACCTAAAACAATTAAAACAAGTATCTTTTGGAAAATCAGAATGACTACGTTATACCTGAGTAGCGTCATATGATTTCAGTGTCCTCATTTGCATTTCTGTTTATGATGGGGTTAATAGCAAGCCAAGTAAAATCATGATATGTTGCACAAGTAAAGATTTCCCAGTAGTTTGAATAGAGGAAAGTGGTAGGAAAATGGAAACATTACATTGAGCATGGTGTATAGACTGGTTGAACTCAAGAGAAACTGCTCTGGTTGATAACTTATTATCTTAGAGCAGGATTCTAGTGTATATATTGTGTCTCTGTATGTACATTCCAACTTATGACAGTTTATTAACATTAGCATATTTAAAATTGTAAAAATTTACAAAATTGTTCTAATTATTGTATTTTGCAGGACATTATTAAAATTACTAGTAAAACAAAATAATAAGTGATAGTCAAATATCAAAAAGAAAAAATAACTGCAGTGCTAATGGCAGTGCATCAAAGGATTCATCATGTGGGAAAGCAAAGAAATCATGTAGATACGTAAAATAAACCCCACAAAATCCATCTTTCCACTATTTAATGCAAAAGTGACAATTTAGTTTCAGCAAAACAACATCAACCATTATGTTAATATTGTGGATTTATATTGTGTTGGTTTTATTTGACTTTGATTTATAAATTTGGTTTGGTTTATTGTCATATGAGAGCCACAATAATTAGGAGTTTTACCTAGTCTTATATATATATATATTTAAATCGTATTATAATAAAGATAATTTGTCAACACTTGGGGTCTTCAAGATTCTTCCTCCCTCTTTACTCAGTTTTGAAAAACAACATTGATACGGTGAAAAGAACAGTAAAGTTGAAGTAAAAAAGAATCGGGTTCAAACTCAACATTTAAATCTCTCTGAGCCTCAATTTTCTCATCTGTGAAAGTGGAATAATACTAAAACCTCCTCTCTTGCAGAGCTATTGGTTGAAGGTACTTAGTTCAATATGTGGCACATAATAGGATTTAGATAAACAGTAGTTGATTTTTCATCAGTCACAATCTGTCAAAATTTGTCACTATACAGTTTTTTATAGTCCAAACTTGAAAATTACATTTGACACTTCAATTGGGCAGCAAAGGTAATCTATCCAATAATAAAAGAATGATTTAGTCAGAATGCACATTATGATTCTGTTTATAAAATAATAATTATATATATATACCATATATTTGGTGATATGTATATATATATTTCAAATATATATAAGTGACCAAATATACACAAGTGGCCATGTATTAAAATCTATTTTTGGTGGGGCTGAAGCTTAATATCACCATTATAGAGTCAACTTCTGGGATACAAAAATAAATCTGAAGTGTTATTTTTAAAAACTTTTTTATGATTATAATTTTATTATTAAAAATTAGACAAATTTTATAAGTTTGATGTTACAGTTCAGGAACAATAATTTCTTAGCACAGTCAGCTGTTAGATTGTTCTAGAGCCTACATTTGTGTTATTGGAGAGATGCCCCCTTTCAAGCAACATCACTCACTTTTCTTGTGCAAAGCAGAAAATGTTTTTCAGTAACAATTTCTGGAAGAAAATTTGTACCTAGGATTCATGGTGTGGTTAAGTCTGAAAAATCCTTCATCTTTTCATAGTTGGCAAGTTATACCAATCATTTTAGCTAACCTTTTGCATACATTTTTTGAGTCCATGGACTCAAAACCATAAGGAAGTATCTTATAAAGCAGAGGTCCCCAACCCCTGGACCACGGACCTCTACTGGTCCTCGGCCTGTTAGGAACAGGGCGGCACAGCAGGAGGTGAGAAGCAAGTGAGAGAAGCTTCATCTGCCTCTCCCCATCGCTCACATTACTGCCAAAACCTTCCCCCCCCCCCAGCCCCCTGCCGCCTGCTACCCACGAAACCTGCCCCTGATGCCACAAAGGTTGGAGACCACTGTTATAAAGCATTCTTACAAAGTCTATTGTTTTGAAGTTTAAATAGTGAATACAAGGTATATTTTGAGTATCTCATCTTTCTCCAAGGTTATCTTCTTTCCTTCATGCATGTTATCTTCATCATGAAAGTTATTGTACATACTTATAGAGCTTTTTATCCTTGCGGAATTTATATATGGTAACATTGAATTATTTTAATTCATCCTCACAAGGTACAAAGAAATCACAAATAGAGGCTTCTTTTTGAAAAAAATAGCCTAAAATGGAATTAAATACTAACAAAGACTTAAATACTATTTTAAAAGACGGTTTTTGTTTAATGTTATGAATCCTCATTCACAAAACGACTTTATTAGATTAGCATTATGGTATGATGTTAACAATATCTATCTCTCTTTTTCTGTCTTAAGTTACTACTTTTATGTGTCTGAACATTTGTTTGTAAAACGTTTGTTATTTTTCCTAAAGCTATCTTGCTAATGTCTCCTTTTAAAAAGTCCACAATCCTTTATCTGGAATTTGAATATCCAAAAGCTCTGAGAAATGAAAATATTTTCGTAACTCATTTGGCTGCAAAATTTGTCTGATCTGATGTGAAGCTTTGTAGAAGCATTCATGCATTTTACTAGGCAGTAATGTGTTTCATTATTTTGTTTCCCAGTCCCCCGTTTTTACCCTCTGGACGAATTGATAGATACAGTACATGTAATGTACAGTATTACCTTCCTAAAATCTGAATATTTCTGCATTCCATGAGAAATTTGGGACAAGGAATTATGGATCTATATTCACAATAACTGTCAATCTTTAAATATTTGAAGTTTCTTAATAATTAAAGGAAATTTTTGGTACATAAAATTCATAAGCTTACAAACATTATTAATTATTGCAGCGTTTTATTCTCAGAAGTCAGAATGCATTTATGCTTCAGCTGACAAAATCTGAAAAAGGCACACAAGTGAACTTTTACTCTAAGTACTTTCTAGAATGTTCATATTAAAAGCATTATAGTATTTCTATAAATACATATATTATACATTTCATTATAATATTTTATTTCTAGACTGCTTATATTATAGATATATAATGCATAAATATTATAATCACTTATATTTGAAACTGAATATTCAGATACTAATATTAATCTGAATAACATACCTTGTTTTATATTACTGATGCCACGTTATAGAATCAGCTATTCTGACTTTCAGAAACGAAAGTTAAGTCTGAAACTGAAGCCACAGTAAATTTTGCCTGAATACTGAGTTTGAAACCAGACTTCAGTGGATCCTAAATTATAAATGTTTGTGTATTTTCTAATTTTTCTCAAAGTACATTATTACATATATATCTTGAAGTAGTTTGGACCCGTAAAATTTAATACAGAAAGAGCATTTGTAACACTGGTGATTACTTTTCAGAAATCAAATTATGGAGCTCTCTTCTTCAGTACTTTTCTTTTTTTAATTAATTAATTTATTTATTTATTTATTGTCTGTGTTGGGTCTTTGTTGTTGCACTCAGGCTTTCTCTAGTTGCGGCGAGCGGGGACTACTCTTCATTGCGGTGCGTGGGTTTCTCATTGCGGTGGCTTCTCTTGTTGCGGAGCACGGGCTCTAGGCACACAGGCTTCAGTAGTTGTGGTTCGTGGGCTCTAGAGTGCAGGCTCAGTAGTTGTGGCGCACAGGCTTAGTTGCTCGACATGTGGGATCTTCCTGGGCCAGGGCTCGAACCCGTGTCCCCTGCATTGGCAGATGGATTCTTAATCACTGAGCCACCAGAGAAGTCCCCTTCAGTTCTTAAGAATAAATTTACTGAAAAGCAAGATTTTTAAAAACCAAGGCAAAGAATAAGACCATGCCTGAGGGAGAAGGTGATAGTATATGTGTGGGTGGGAGTAGGGTGTCCATGGATAAGTAGCTTCCTATAGTGTAAAGACCATGGGCTTTGCATCCATACAGTCTACATTCAAAATTCACTTCCACATTTTTCTAGCTGAATGATCTGGGGAAGTTACTTATTTTCAGACAGTTGGTGTCTTCATTTATAAAACTGAGACAATAGGGCTTCCCTGGTGGCGCAGTGGTTGAGAATCTGCCTGCCAATGCAGGGAACACGGGTTCGAACCCTGGTCTGGGAAGATCCCACATGCCGCGGAGCAACTAGGCCCGTGAGCCACAACTACTGAGCCTGCGTGTCTGGAGCCTGTGCCCCGCAACAAGAGAGACCACGACAGTGAAAGGCCCCCGCACCACGATGAAGAGTGGCCCCCGCTTGCCACAACTAGAGAAAGCCCTCGCACAGAAACGAAGACCCAACACAGCCAAAAAAAAAAAAACTGAGACAATAAAAGCTACCTTTCAGGGTTGTTGATAATATTAAACAAGTTAACTTATGGAAATATGAAACATAGAGCCTATCACTTAGTAAACAGTCCATAATGCATGGGGAAATTATTTCTTAGGGGAAAACATTTTGAAGAGGTCAAGCGTAAGATGTGATCCAAACTCTGCCTTTACTAAGCAAACTAAATGAATACCTGGGTGATTTTTCTGCCCTGTACTTGTTACTGTGTCCATCCACGTAATGGGAATTTCTGGAGGCCAAAGATGTCTGAGCTCCTTAAATGAAAAATGTTGTAACAAAGAAAAGTGGTGTTCTGACCAGTTCTTTCAACCACATTGCAACTGCACCATACAGGAAGGCTTTAATTGCACCACCCTCCTCTCACGTTTTCTCCTGAGGTTTTAGCTGAGAAGGCTGCTGGATCCAGCTCTTTTCTGTGTTCCTCGGAGAGCTGTGAGAACTGAACCAGAGCAGCCACGTACGAACTCTTTCTCTACAACCGGGAAAATCCTGAGACCACTTGTTACACCAGTCATATCGCTAGAAAAATGGAGAAGTGGAGAACACTTCGCAGGAGGTTGGCTGACCTACAGTTTGGGAGAACTGGAAATGTTTCTATTATTGTTATCATCAACAGCCATGTTGTGACTTACTCCGTGCAAAGATGTTTCTTATTGTCTTGAAATAGGGCAAATGCAGTGTGAGGAACAATCATTAAAAGTAAAAACATGCCTCTCATTTTTCTAGCATGAGGCTTTAGAAAATGTAGCTGGTCATCTAAGACAAAGTTTAGTTAAGTGGTTTAACTATCACTTTTAGGAATTCACCAAAAAATCTCTTTGGTGGTTATTTCAGTATTTTTATAGCAACAGTTGCCATTATACCTTATTTTGTTTATTTATTTACTGGTTTGCTATAATTGTATCCTCTTCTGGAATTTTCACTTTTCTCATAGAATTAAATAGTTAAATTCAAAAAAAAAAAGAGAAAGTGTTCAGGTATGAAATTTTCACTTACATTTCTTAGCAACTGGAATATATAGCAAACCTACTATATTTAGAATCTGTGCAAGACACCAGGGGGAATACAGGGAAGGACAAGGCACAACACTTGTAATTGAGCCAAGTGTAGCAATTTTATTGGGATCAGGTTTGCTTCGCCAAATGGCAAGGAATCTGTGTGAAGCATTTGTACTTCTAATTAAAAGGCCCAGAGTCGTTTCTTCAAGTCTCAGCCCTAATTCATTTCCAGACAGCCTTGCAGTTTTGAGGTGATTTGTACAGCTTCTGCTAAGACTGTGGAGAAAGCTCGTAGCAGTCAGATGTCTTGTACAATTTAGAGATTAAATTAGAGAAAAACACCAAAGCAACTCTGAGGGAAGGAACCATGGAATGGTCCTAAACTCTACAGTGTTCATAACACATATAGGCACTTGATAAATATTTGTTGATTAAATAAATGTGCTATATCAGATACTGTGGAGGCTACAAAGATGAGGAACACATGATTCCTCCTCTCTGGAGGCTCATCTCTCATGGGGGACAGGGACACATAAATAACAGTTAACAAGATAGACTTGCCTGTGTTGGATACCTGAACCGATCTCAACTTGACCACAACAGAGGTCATGGCGGACACTGCATTAAAAGAGGTCGTGAGCCCCTGAACTTTGCTCGACATCATTCCTGTCTGCTCATCTTGCAGCTGTCAGCCTTGAACCTCTTCACACATCAATGCATCTCATTCCTGACCTGTCTGGCATTCTATCTTGGTCCTGCCTGTTGGTGTATAGCTTCACTTGGACTGGAAATCTTAGCTGGAATTGCTGACCTTGGCACTGCCCCAGCAAACGTTTAGGATAGACAGCATGGCGACTAGTTAAGAGCACAGACTCTTAACTATCTGGACCATCTGTATTGGAAGCTTGGCTCTGCTATTTATTCGTTCTTTACTATGACCTTGAGCACATGACATACCCTTTTTTTTTTTTTTTTGATGCCTTGGTTTCTTAATCTTTTGAATTAGGAGTATAATAGTACCTAACTCACATGGCCCTTATAAGAACAAAATGAGTTAATACTTCCAAAGCACTTAGAAATGTTCCTGGCACATAATATCTGTGTTAAATAAAGTTTACCTCCTATGGTTTCCTCTCAGGACCGCTTCACTAAACTGCAGACAATAGGTCTCATGGCTCTATGGCCTAACTGGGTCCTAGGACACCCTAGCTGACAAAGAGCATTGAGTGAGCAAAGGCAAGGAGGTGGGAAAGTGAAGAATGTCTAATTAAGAGCCCAGTATGGCTAAGGCAGTGGGCTCAGGGGGCTGTACATGGAGTATTGACTATAGAAGGTTGAAAAAGACCAGGTTTTGGAGTAACTCAAATACCAACATGGGGAGCTTGTGATCTATTCTGTAAGCCATGTGGCATCACAAGATTATGTCAGTGCTCTAGAAAGAACCCTAGTAGTAGTAAGGAGGATGGACAGGAGGATGGGAGATTGTGCAGGCAAGAAAATATTTTTCAAAAATTTGCAATGATCTAGGCAAGTGATGATGAGACACGAAACTAAGGTGGTGACAATGTCAGTGACATAGAGAGAGAAAATGCTAAGACAGGAAAGAATATTTGTAAGCAAAACTAAAAAACAAAAAATTATTTGTGTATTTTTATAGGTCAGGCATGTACCATGCGGTTTGTAAAACATCTCATTTAACTGGTGCGACATGTAGGTTTGGTAAATATGGATGCTTGATTCATTCAGATGAAGAAACTCAGGGAGATTAAGCAATTAGTCTGAGGTCACAGTTCAAAGCAGCAGAAGACGGATTCAACCCGAGTCAATCTTGTTCCAAGGTCTGTTGTTTTTTTTTTTTTTCCACTGATTATGTTCATGGAGGAAACAAGAGAAAGCAAGGAGCTGAATGTGCTCCTAAATGCTCTTGGAGGCTAGAAATGCATTAATCCAGGTGAGCAAGTTTCAGAGATGGTATGACTCCTTTTGCTTTGATTTTAAATTTTAAATTGTTTTGGAGTGTGGAGGCATGTGGTAGGCAATTGGAAGTTCAGGCGTTGAAAGAGGAGAGAAGTCAGGATTGGAAACATAACTTTAGAAATCATTTGCAAAAAGGAAAAAGAGTTGAGATAAGCTCTGCAAAAGAGAGCACAAAAAGAGTAAGATAAAAGAGGGTCAAGAAAGGTTCTCAGTAGCACTTCATTTAATGGGTAGAAGAGAGAGAAAAGTTTGTGAATCATAGTGAGGTCAAAGGCCAGGGAGGGGAGTCCAAGACTCCAAGGAAGAGAATTTCAGCAGGAAGTAGGTGGTCAAGTGTCAGATGCTGTTGAGATCAGAGAGGGTAAGAACACAGAAAAAGGCCAGTGGATTTGGAAGCCACTGGGACCTTTGGGAGAACCATTTTAGGAGAGTGGAAGGAGTAGACCTAGATTTTCAAGTGAAGGGTTGGCAATGAAGAAAAGCAGATGGGACATTAGGACAGGGGTGGGGAAAATAGAACATGTTTATAGGTTGAGGAGAAGTTAAGTCAGCAAGGGTGATTGGAACTTCACGATGGAGAACAAGGCTCTAGAGAAGAATGGAGAGGATGAGATCACGTGCAGATGGGGAGTCTTCCTTGGACAGGAAGTAAGCCCCTTTCTCTTCAGAGATCCAGAGAAACTCATGGTGATGGGCAGCATGTGAAGGAAGCCGTGTTACCTGATCTCTGCTTCTTCAAAAAAGTAGATGCAAATAATGATCTGCTGAAGTTGAATGGCTTGAGGGGCACCTAAAGGGCATGAGAAGAGAGAGTAATCCAAACCCTCCTCTTTCACCATTTCCTGCCATAGTTTTTTTTTTTTTGCGGTACGTGGGCCTCTCACTGTTGTGGCCTCTCCCGTTGTGGAGCACAGGCTCCGGACGCGCAGGCTCAGTGGCCATGGCCCACGGGCCTAGCCACTCCACGGCATGTGGGATCTTCCCGGACTGGGGCACGAACCCGTGTCCCCTGCATCGGCAGGCGGATTCTCAACCACTGCGCCACCAGGGAAGCCCTGAATTTTATTTAATTTTTTTATACAGCAGGTTCTTATTAGTTATCCATTTTATACATATTAGTGTATACATGTCAATCCCGATCTCCCAATTCATCACACCACCACCCCCAGCCACTTTCCCCTCTTGTGTCCATACGTTTGGAACACTTTTCTTTTTGTCTTTGAAATTTAAACTTGTTTTCCTCAGGGAAAGTTGGCTGTTACAACATAGAAAAGACGGTTATTTGTCACAAGTCTCCAACTCTAGAATTGAATAATGGCAGAAAAAAAGTTTGAGATTATTGCCTCCGTTTTACAAGGTTACACAAAGTAAAGTTCATTCTATTCATTATTGACCAGCAACCTAGACACTCAATGTTTTGCTTCTACTTGGGATAAAAAAGAAGTTTTTATTGCCCTTTCCCCGAAATCATGTAATTATAGGGATTTTGAAGTTACTGGCTCTACTCTCTGACCTTCAGGCAGAACTGTGTTTAAAAACCTCCCTGAGCAGCTGAGAATTGGTCTTGTTTTGAGATACCTTTAGAGCAGATTATACAACTACAACAAGTAACCTCCTGTAGTGTTTAGAAGCTGGAGTCATGCTGCTAATCTAATCTTCTCTCTGACATTTCTTTCTCTTCCTCTCTTCAGTGAAGCTTGACAACCACTAAGTAAGTTTGTGTAATTACTTTAGAGTCATTTCTCTTTCTTAAGAAGAAACATGAAAAAACTTAGGAAATAGAGTTACTGAATTGTGTACTCCTGCATGTGGGGCTGTCCTGGACATCAAAGATGCTTACATAGATATAGAGAAAAATTACTTGCATATACTGCATATTTGAATTTGGAGTACAAATATTTGAGGTTGAGTCCTGGTTCTAACTCTTACCAGCTATGTGGCTTTCAAGGAATATAATAATCTTTATGAGATTCAATTTCTTTATGTGGGATCATTATATCCCACCAGAGTGATGTTTCATACACTGTGAACTATGTAAAACATGACCGTTGGTATCCCAAGTATAAACACCCCAATCCTTTCCATTTCTACTTTAGCTTTATAGAAGAGATTATTCTTTATCTTATTTTTTTAAAAGATCTAAAACCATATTTCTTTTGGAATGGGAGCATGCCCATTTACCCATAATCCAATATTACTCAATTATCACAGAAAAATTGGAAATTATTCTTGTGTACCTACCTTCTTCATAAGATTGTATGTTTTTCAGGGCAAGGATTCTGCCTTATTAATCTTTATAGCCACCACTGTTGACACAATGTTCAGAGTAAGTATTTAGAAAATATTTATGGGGTTCAAAAATTGCTTGGCTGAATTATTTATACTACTTTAAATGTTAGCTAGTAACCTAAAGGGAGATTTGATGAACCATTAATTACTAGTAACTCCTTAACTCCTTCTCATTTTCAAGTGTACAGAAAAATGTTTTTCTTCCTCTCCCCTACATATACCATCATAAAGATACTTAATGTTGAGTAATATAGCATATCCTAAATCACAGAAACTCGTCTTTGTCCTAAAACTGTATGTTCATCCTAAAAGAGAAAAAAAAAATTCGTGGTTACATAGATCCGTAAGATTAATTATTAGACAAAGAAGCAAGTAAGATACTAAAAAAAGAGAAATGACTGAAAGAAGCAAAGGACATTTAAATGGCAAATATTTTACCCCAGGGATCTGGCTAAAGTATTTGAAAATCTTGGGGCCAATTATCTGAAGTCTGGAGACTGTTGACAGGGTAGTCACAGCTATGTGGGTGCTGGAAAAGAATATGTCTTTTCTTTAGACAAGCTTCCAGAACTAGTTCTCATGAATGCCTAAAATATTTGTTTTATAAAATCGTGTCAGGAGGTTTCTCCCCCCTTCGCTTTAAGAGAAACTATTGTCCTCTTGAGCTTCTTTTCAAATACAATTTGCTTCATGCTAGTGTGTGTTATTGGATATTTGTAGCAACTTCATAAATTCTTTCAAATTCTTCTGATTTAAACCTTTTCCATTTAAAATGCAATTTTTTAAAAAAAGGGTGCACAAGAGAAATTTTATTTTACGTGCTCTTTTTGGTTGACCTTGTCAACCAAAAAGAACTATTTGAGTTCACCTTCCAAGGTCTGGGGCAGAGAATGCATGGAGACATTTCTTCCTCAAGATCCTTGGGACTGGGCATCTTACACATTTGTCCAAATGGGCCGATGGTCAAAGAACCTAGGGGGATCCCAGAACCACTAAACAGACAGAGTTTTTAGGATGGGCACAGCCTATTCACGGCAGATGGGCTACAATAAGACCATTCATACCCAAATGCAGAAATCTGTGATCAGTTATAGACTCTTTGCTACTCGTCATGAATGTAACTTTACCATTCCTCCAGGCACCTGATAGGAAATCCTCTTACCATCCCAGGTACAGAGAATTTTCACACAGTTAAAATATGTGCTTTGAATGACAGGTGTTGTGCGGAGAAATGTTACGTTGTGAGGATTACTCTTCACAGCAAGGGAGACTCTGTGATTAGAGCCTGTTTAAAAAAAGATTTCAGCTCCATCCTCCATCTTGGGAGATTATCTCTCTATCTATTCATATATCTACCTTTCTATCTATCTTTATTCGTGGATCACTTTCTCTGGGAGAAGTCATATCATAAGCAACCTAACGGAAAGGACCACATGGTAAGGAACTAAAGCTACTTGTCAATAGTCATCTGGATGAGCTTGAAAGCAAATCCTCTAGCCCCAGTCAAGACTTCAGAGACTGCAGCCCTGACTGTAATCTAACTGCAACCTCATACAAAACCTTGAGCTAGAACCGCCCAACTAAATCAATCCAGATTCCTGACCCTCAGAGATAATGCTGTTTGCTGTTTTAAGCTGCTAGATTTAGGGATGAATTGTTACACAATGATAGATTATCAAGGCACAGTGGTATGGCTCTAAGAAATCTAAGAGGGGACTTCCCTGGTGGTGCAGTGGTTAAGAATCCACCTGCCAATGCAGGGGAAATAGGTTCAAGCCCTGGTCGGGAAAGATCCCACATGCCAAGGAGCAACTAAGTGCAAGCACTGCAACTACTGAGCCTGCTCTCTAGAGCCCGCGAGCCACAACTGCTGAAGCCTGCGTGCGCCTAGAGCCTGTGCTTCGCAACAAGAGAAGCCACCGCAATGAGAAGCCCGCGCACCACAAGGAAGAGTAGTCCCTGCTCGCCATAACTAGAGAAAGTCTGTGCACAGCAACGAAGACCCAACGCAGCCAGAAATAAAATAAATAAATAAATTTATAGGAAAAAAAAAAGAAATCTAAGAGGAATGTTAAACAGAGGAGAGAGACTTATATCTTACCAAAATCCCAGCTCATTCTCAACACATCTTTTGACATCAGGGGCTTTTGGCTAGACCCTAGTTGAGAGATAAGATGGTGGATTAGCTTGTCCTCATCGAATCTTCCAACAAAGGAGGGAAGAAAATGCCTAGTGTGGATAATAGAAACTCAACTGGAGAGGACCAAGTGGAGTCAGGGTCGAAGCTGAGAGAAGCTTTTGGTAATCTATTCAACAGTGGAAGGGGGCCTTCCCTGGTGGCGCAGTGGTTGGGGGTCCACCTGATAATGCAGGGGACACGGGTTCGAGCCCTGGTCTGGGAGGATCCCACGTGCCGCGGAGCAACTAGGCCCGTGCGCCACAGCTACTGAGCCTGTGCTCTAGAGCCCCTGAACCATAACTACTGAGCCCGTGTGCCACAACTACTGAAGCCCACATGCACCTAGAGCCCGTGCTCTGCAACAAGAGAAGCTACTGCAATGAGAAGCCTGAGCACCTCAACGAAGAGTAGCCCCTGCTCGCCACAACTAGAGAATGCCCACGTGCAGCAACAAAGACCCAACACAGCCAAAAATAAATAAATAAAATAAATAATTTTTTTAAAAAAAAGAGTGGAAGGAATTACCTACCAACATGCAGGAGTAATAGGTTAATAGAGAAACTTGCTTCTCACAAATCTTCCTCTTCAAAAGGGAGAGGAAAATGACCATTCAAGACAAGAAGGGGCTCAACTTGTTTTTCACAAGCAGAGTCTGAGATCGTATAGGGGAGGGGGGCCTGAGAGCTAGGTATAAATGGTGATCTTCTCCAAATAATCTTTTTGGTTTCTGGGGAAAAGAAGAGCACAGAAGTCCACAAATAGCTTCAAGTCAGAGGGAAGCAGAGAAATGGGGACACAGGGAAAGGGGACTTTAAAAATCTTAACACTAAGAAGTCATTCTCTTACTTGATTAATTAAAATTTCTAAATGTCATATTTCCATGCAAGTGAGGTAAACCAAACAGCAAATTGGGTTACATGTCTTGCTCTGGGAAACCTAACCAGCTAAATAGAATACTCTGTAGAAGAAATTGCCTGACAAAATTTACCCCAGCAGAAGCATGTAGCATGCTTTGATAAATAGAGGGTAGGATAGATAATGATTGCATCCTGAGAAGTCCAGTGGATCCCAGGAAATAGGACTGATGGTCATGGTAGTAAGGCTGACTCTGAGATCTCAATAAAAGACACTAGTTTAGGAAAGTTTCCCAGAAGAGCAGAATCTTTCTGAGCCCTTTTCTCTTGGGGATGGTGACAAACAGTGAGAGGTACACTGGAGGCAAGGGGAAAAAGACGTTGAAGATTGAACTATAGACCAAATTATTCTGCCAGTGCTATCCCCAACCAAAGTTATCCCAGCAGGAGATAAGAGAAATTGAGAAATGAGACACTAAGTAATAATCTGTCGGATATCCTAAGAGGAAAAGCAAATGATGAGAAAAAGATAGTGACAAGTGTCCTTCTAGCATCAAAATGTAAATTCTAGATTTACTCTTGGGAATTCCCTGGTGGTCCAGAGATTAGGACTTGGCACTTTCACTACTGGGTCCTGGGTTCAATCCTTGGTCAGGGAATTAAGATCCCACAAACCACACAGCGTGGCCCAAAAAAAAAAAAATTAGATTTATTATTAGGGAAAGTAGCATCATGTTACAGGATTCCTCATCTAATTTTCACATTTGCTAGCCAATAATTTACTTAGACTATAGACAAAGTAATTCATTGATTATATTATAGAACAATAGGAGTTACACAGTGTTGAGAGGGAAATAAAAATTAGGCTACAAACAGTACATGCAATATAATTCTAATTTTGTATTTTTTTGTTTTTTTTTTAAAGGACTTCAAATGCTTGGCTTTTTATTTATTTATTTATTTATTTATTTATTTATTTATTTATTTATTTATTTATTTATGGCTGTGTTGGGTCTTCATTTCTGTGTGAGGGCTTTCTCTAGTCATGGCAAGCAAGGGTCACTCTTCATCGCGGTACGCGGGCCTCTCACTATCGCGGCCTCGCTTGTTGCAGAGCACAGGCTCCAGACACACAGGCTCAGTAGTTGTGGCTCACAGGCTTAGTTGCTCCACAGCATGTAGGATCTTCCCAGACCAGGGCTCGAACCCATGTCCCCTGCATTGGCAGGCAGATTCTCAACCACTGCGCCACCAGGGAAGCCCTAATTTTGTTTTTTAAAAGCATGTATGTTAGACCCAGGGCCAAGATGGCAGAGTAGGAAGACCCAGAGCTCACCTCCTCCCACGGGCACAGCAAAATTGCGACTATTTACAGAGTAACTATCCATGAAAACAATCTGGAGACTAGCAAAAAGATCCTCTACAGCTAAAGATATAAAGAAGGAACCACAACAAGATGGGTAGAGGGGCGGAGACGCAGTGTATGTAGGACCCTTACCTCTGGGTATGCAACCCACAAATGGGAGGATAATTACAATTACAGAAGTTCTCCCCAAGAAGCATGAGGTCCAGGATCCTCGTCGGGCTCCCCTGCCTGGGAGCACTGCTCGTCGAAAAGATGAGCCCCAAGAATGTTTGGCTCTGAAGGCCGAAAGAGTTTGCTTTTGGGAGACCCAGAGGGCTGTGGGAAACAGAGATTCCACACTTAAAGGGCACACACAAAAGAGATGCTTGAAAACTCAGGGCAGAAGCAGTAGTTTGAAAGGAGTCTGGGTCAAACACACTTGCTGATCTTGGAGAAACTCCTGCAGAGCCAGAATGCAATTGAAACTTACCCTGGAGACATAGACACTGGCAGCAGGCATTTTGGGGAGTATATCCCACAACAAGGACACTTGTGCTCATAAATGCCATTTGGGAATCATCCCTCTAGGTTATTAGTCCCGGGACCTGGCTTTGCTTACAATCCATCGGCACCAGTCCTGGGATGTCCCAGGCCAGGCAGTTAGCTGGAACACAGCCCAACCCACCAGCAGTCCGGCTGCCCTAGGACTCCCTGGTCCCCCAGCCAATCCAGGACCTGGTGCCACCCACCAGGGGTGGGCACCAGCCCCAGGATTCCCTGGGGCCTAGCCCCACCCATTAACATGGTGACACTAGCTCCAGAACCTACAGGCCCTGCAGCCAAAGACCCCAGGATGTGACTCCACCCACCAGCAAGAAGACACCAGCCTTGGAACCACTGAGGCCTCGCATCCAGCTGGGTCAGGACATGGTACACTCACCAGCAGACCAACACAAGCTCCAGGACCCCATGGGCCATGACCCTGCCCACCTGCAGGCCAACACCAACTCCTGAACCCTTAGGGCCCTGCAATCAGAAACACTGGGACCTGGATCTACCCATCAGTGGGCCAATACTAGCTTCAAGATCTAGCCTCACCCACTAGTGTGTGGGCACAAGCACAGGGACACCCTGTGCCCTGGCAGGCTTAGACTAGCTCCAGGACACCTTGGGCACCTCAGCCAGCCTTGTCAAGATCCAGCTCTATCCACCAAGGGGCAATCACCAGCTCCAAGTCACCCCAGACCCTCTAGCCAGTCATGTCAGGAATTGATGCTGCCAACCAGCAGGCAAACACCAGCCCCATGCTCTCCCTGGGTCATGGACCTGCCCATCATCAGGCTAACACTAGCTCCAGGACCCCTAGTCCCATAGCCAGCTACTGTGGGATCCGACTCTGGCTACGACTAGGCTAGCACTAGCCCTGGAACCTCCTGGGACTCTGTAGCCAGTCACCTCATGCCCAGTTGTGAACCAGAACTAGAACCAGGACTCCTCTGGCTGTACAGCCAGCAGAGCCAGAATCTGACCCCAGCCACCAGTAGCTGGCAGCCTATGTACAAAGCAGGGCCTGGAAACCAACTACACTGGGGGTCAGCCACGGCTACCAGCACACCCACGGTAGTCAGCCCACACAGAAGGGTACCCTTAAATGATATAGCCCAACAGTAGATTAGATAATACAGAACAATATATCAGCAAACTAGAAGACACAGTGGTTGAAATCACTCAAGCTCACAGAAAACAAAATTTTTTTAAATGGAGAGTTTGAAAGATCTCTGAGACAACATCAAAGTACTAACATTCATATTATAGGAGCCCCAGAGGGAGGAGCGAGAGAGCGAGAGGGATAGAAAAGGGCAGAGGACATATTTGAAGGCATAATAGCTGAAAACTTCCCTAACCTGGGAAAGGAAACAAACATCCAGGTCTAGGAAGCACAGAGTCCCAAAAAGAAACAACTCAAAGAGGACAAGAGCAGGACACATGGTAATTAAAATGGCAAAAATTAAAGATAAAGAAAATATTAAAAGCAGCAAAGGAAAAACAAAAAGTTACATACAAAAGAACTCTCATAAGGCTGTTAGTGGACTTTTCAGCAGAAACTTTGCAGGCCAGATAGAAGTGGATGATATATTTAAAACAATAAAAGGGAAAAGCCTCAAACCAATAATATTCTACCTGGCAAGGCTATCATTCAGATATTATAGAGAGATCAAAACTTTTACAGATAAGCAAAAGCTAAAACAGTTCAGCACCACCAAACCAGCTCTACAAGAAATATTAAAGGGACTTCTCTAAACAGAAAAGAAAAGGCCACAACTAGAAGTATGAAAGGAAGAAGCTCATTGGTAAAGTCAAATATACAGTAATGGTCAAGTAGGAAATTTAAAAGATAAAAGTAGTAAAATCATCTATATCCACAATAAATAGTTAAGGGATACACAAAACAAAAGGGTGTAAAATATAATGTCAAAAACAGTAAAGGTGGAGAGAGGAGTGAAAATGCAGGGTTGTTAAAATGCATTTGAACTTAAGAGATTAGAAAATTAAAATATATATATTATATATGTAACTCATGGTAACCACAAAGCAAACATTTATAATAGACACACCCAAAAAAGAGAAAGAAATCCAAACATTACACTAAATATAGACATCAAATCACAAGAGAAGAGATTAAAAGAAGAAACGAGAAAAAGAACCACAAAAACAACCCCAAAACAATTAACAAAATAGAAACAAGTACATACTTCTCAATAATTATTTTAAATGTAAATGAACTAAATTCTCCAATTAAAATATGTAAAGGGCTGAATGGATACAAAAAGAGAACCCATATATATGCTACCTACAAGAGGCTCTCTTCAGATCTAAAGACATACACACACAAAGTGAGGGGATAGAAAAAGGTATTCCATGCAAATAAAACTGAAAAGAAAGCCAGGAAAGAAATACTTACATCAGACAAAATAGACTTTAAAACAAGGACTGTAACAAGACACAAAGAAGGACATTACATAATGATAAAGGGATCAACCCAAGAAGATATAACAATTGTAAATATATATGTATGCAACATAGGAGCACCTAAATACATAAAGCAAATATTAAGAGACATAACGGAAGAAATTGACAGTTACACAATAATAGTGGGGAATTTTAACACTCCACATACATCAGTGGACAGATCATCCAGACATAAAATCAACAGGGAAACACTGGCCTTAAATGACACATAAAACCAAATGAACTTAATAGATATATACAGAATATTGCATACAAACCTGCAGAATGCACATTCTTTTCAAGTGCACATGGAGCATTCTCCAGTATAGATCACATGCTAGGCCACACACACACACACACACAAAAGTCCCAGTAAATTAAATTTAAGAAGATTGAAATTATATCAAGCATCTTTTGCAAATACAATGCTATGAGACTAGAAATCAAATACAAGAAAAAGAAACTGCAAAAACACACAGATATGGAGGCTAAGCAATATTCTACTAAACCACCAATGGGTCACTGAAGAAATCAAAGAAGAAATTTAAAAAATACCTGGAGACAAACACATGTATTTTTTGTTTTGAAACAAAAATGCAATGACCAAAAATCTATGGGATGCAGCAAGAGCAGTTCTAAGAGGGAAGTTTATAGTGAGGCAAGCCTACCTCAGGAAACAAGTAAAGTCTCAAGTAAACAACCTAACCTTACACCTAAAGGGACTATAAGAAAGAAGACAAAACAAAATGCAAAGTTAGTAGAAGGAAAGAAATCATAAAGATCAGAGCAGAAATAAATGAAATAGAGACAAAAAAATAAAATAGAAAAGATAAATGAAACTAAGAGCATGTTCTTTAAAAAATAGACAAAATTGTAAACCTTTAGCCAGAGTCATCAAGAAAAAAAGAGAGACGGTCCAAATCAATAAAATTGGAAATGAAAAAAGAGAAGTTACAACCGACACCACAGAAATACCAAGGATCAGAAGAGATTACTATGAACAATTATATACCAATAAAATGGACAACTTAGAAGAAATGGAAAATTTCCTAGAAATGTATAATCTCCCAAGACTGATTCAGGAAGAAATAGAAAATATGAACAGCCCAAATACAGTAATGAATTTGAATCAGTAATTAAAAAAAACTCCCAACTCCCAGTCCCAAACTGAACAAAAGTCCAGGACTAGAAGTCTTCACAGGTGAATTCTACCAAACATTTAGAGAAGAGTTAACACCTATCCTTCTCAAACTATTCCAAAAAATTGCAGAGGAAGGAATGCTTCCAAACTCATTCTACAATGCCAGTAATCACCCTCATATCAAAATTGGTAAAAGATATCACAAAAAAAGAAAATTATAGGCCAATATCACTCATGAACATAGATGCAAACATCCTCAACAAAATATTAGCAAACTGAATTTGACAACACATTAAAAGAATTGTACACCATGATCAAGTAGGATTTATCCCATGGGTGCAAGGATAGTTCAATATACACAAATCAATAAATGTGATACACCACATTAATAAATTGAAAAATAAAAATCATATGATCATCTCAATAGATGCAGAAAAAGTTTGAGAAAATTCAACTTCCTTTTATGATAAACACTCTCCACAAACTGGGTATGGAGGGAACACACCTCAACATAATAAAGGCTACATATGATGAGCCCACTGCTAACCTCATACTCAGTGGTGAAAACCGGAGAGCATTTCCTATAAGATCAGGAACAAGACAAGGATGCCCACTTTCATGATTAATTCAACATAGTACTTGAAGCCCTGGCCACAGCAATCAGATGATAACAAGAAATAAAAGGAAATCAAATTGGAAAGGAAGAAGTAAAATTGTCACTGTTTGCAGATGACACAATAGAAAATCTTACATAGAAAAATCCTAAAGACACCACCAAAACATTTCTAGAACTCATCAATGAATTTACTCATAGGTAAAGTTGCAGGGTACAAAATTAATATACAGAAATCCATTGTGTTTCTATACACTAAGAATGAACTATCAGAAAGAAAAATTAAGAAAAACAATCCCATTTACAATTGCATCAAAAAGAATAAAATACCCAGGAATAAATCTAACTAAGAGGTAAAAACTATACTCTGATAAGACACTGGTGAAAGAAACTGAAGATGACACAAACAGATGGACAGATATACTGTGATCATGGATTGGAAGAATTAATACTGTTAAAATAGCTACACCACCCAAGGCAATCTACAGATTCAATGCAATCCCTATCAAAATACCAATGGCATTATTCACAGAACTAGAACAAGTAATTCTAAAATTTGTATGGAAACACAAAAGACCCTGAATAGCAAAAATAATCTTAAGAAAGAGGAACAAAATAAGAGAGATCATGCTCTCTGATTTCAAACTATGTTACAAAACCACAGTAATCAAAACAGTATGGTACTGGCACAAACAGACACATAGATCAATGGAACAGAATAGAGAGGCCAGAAATAAATCCACACTTATATGGGCAATTAATCCACAACAAAAGAGACAAAAGTATACAATTCAGAAAAGACAGCCTCTTCAAGAGATGGTATTGGGCAAACTGGACAACTACATGCAAAAGAATCAAACTGGACTACTTTCTAACACAATATACAAAAATAAATTCAAAATGGATTAAGACTTAAATGTAAGACCTGAAACCATAAAACTTCTGGAAGAAAACATAGGTAGTATGTTCTTTGGCAGCAGTCTTAACAATATTTTTTTGAATACGTCTCATTAGGCAAGGGAAACAAAAGCAAAAATGAACAAATGGGACTAGATCAAACTAAAAAGCTTTTGTACAGTGAGGAAAACTATCAACAAAAAGGAAAGGCTGCCTATCGAATGAGAGAAGATATTTTCAAATGCTATATGCAACAAGGGGTCGATATCAAAAATATATAAAGAACACAAACAACTTAATCAAAAAAAAATTTTTAAATGGGCAGAGGACCTGAATAGACAGTTTTCCAGAGAAGGCATAAAGATGGCCAACAGGTACATGAAAAGATGCTCAACATCACTACTTATCAGGGAAATTCAAGTCAGAATCACAATGAGATATTACCTCATGCCTGTCAGAATGGCTATTATCAAAAAGACAACAAATAACAAGTATTGGTGAGGATGTGGAGAAAAGGGAACGCTGTGCACTGTTGGTGGACATGTGAATTGGTGCAAACACTATGGAAAATAGTACGGAGATTCCTCAAAAAAATTAAGATGGAACTACCCAACAATTCCACTTCTGGGTGGAAAACAAAAACACTAATTCGAAAAGATACATGCACCCCTATGTTCATTGCAACATTATTTACAAGAGCCAAGATATGAAAGCAACATAAGCACCCATCAATAGATAAATGCATGATGAAGATATGATATATATATATCATGAAATATTACTCAGCCATAAAAAAGAATGGAATCTTGCCATTTGTGACAATATAGATGGACCTAGAGGGTATTATGCTAAGTGAAATAAGTCAGAAAGAGAAAGATAAATACTGTATGATTTCACTTATGTGTGAAATCTAAAAAACAAAATAATTGCACAAACATAACTATACAGAAAAAAAGTCATAGATACAGAGAACAAATAGGTTGTTGCCAGAGGGGAAGAAGGTGAAGGGAGGAGAGAAATAGGTGAGGGAAGTTAAGAGGTACAAACTTTCAGTTACAAAATAAATGGGTCACAGGTAGAAAATGTATAGTGTGGGAATATAGTCAATAATTATGTAATACCTTTGTATGGTAGCGGATGACAATTAGACTTATGGTGATCATTTTGAAATGTATAGAAATATTGAATCACTGTGTGTGTACCAGGAACTAACAGCGTTATAGGTCAATTATACTTCAAAAACAAACAAGTAAACAAAGTCACAGAAAAAGAGATCAAATTTGTATCTACCAAAAGTGGGGGGTGAGGGAAGGTGGAATTAGATGAAGGCCATCAGAAGGTACAAACTTCCAATTAAGATAGATAAGTACTTGACATGTACAACATGACAAATATAATTAACACTGCTGTATGTTAGGGATGTGCTGGAGTTGATTTGTTAACAGTCATTTGCTCCCAGTGAGCAAGCAAGAATGCAGCTAGACATGTTAGAAGTTTAGGGGAAGTCGCCAGAGTGTTTACAAGGAACTCTGGATGCTCCTCAAATCTGGTGCAATCTTTATTCAGCACAGGTGGTATCATATGTAGCTGTACATGCCTATGGAAACTTAGTGAGGCCCGTGTTCAACAGGGAACATGCTGGGTTATTGATTTATTTACATATCCTTCTCTATAACTTTCCATATCCTTTGCTATTCCAAAAAAATTTTGAGGTGATTTATTGGCTTAGTATATATATACTCTACAAACTTAAATCTCCTGTTGCACTGTATTTTGCCTGGTCTTGTGGGTGCAGAACAGAAATGGGGCCAGAGGAGGTATGGGAATATTAATCAGCTGAGGAAATGCTATACAAGCATCAAAGTTGGAAATACTTGCAAAATATCCTTCCACTCCTGGCTGAGGGCATAAAGGGACAAGTGGGAGCTTTATGGATTTTTAGCCCTAAGTATCATCACCTGCTCTTCCATAATTGTAAAACTCTGTACTACTTCAAGCAATGAGGAAAGATTTGTGACTAAACTAAATACAAATAATTTTGCATTAAAAATTGATATTAGCATGCTGTAATGGAGATTAAGCAGAATTTGGTATCAAAATACCTGAATTCAAGTTTGCCAAACCACCCCCTATTTCTACTCATACATCTCCATTTCTTAATCTACAAAGCTTCAAGTTTTTGGAGGTAGGGAAAGAGTTCTTATAAACAAACAAAACAAACAAAATCAATAACCATAAAGGGAAAGACTGATAAATTGGACTACATTAAAATTAAGAATTTTTTATCAGAACACATCAAGAAGAAAGTGAAAAAGCAAGCCATAAACCAGAAAAAAACAAGCTGTAATATAAATAAATGACAAAGAACTCATATACAAAATACATGAAGAACATCTACCAGTCAATAAGAAAGACACCTAATCCAACAGAAAAAAATGGACAAGGGATTTCAACAGATACTTCACAAGAAAAGATATCCAAATAGCAATAAACACATGAAAAAGTGCTCAATCCCATTGCTAGTAATCAAAAAAATGCAAATTAAAGGGAGATAGTCCTACACACCCACCAGAAAGGATAAAATTAAAGACCAACAGTCGCAATATGATAGTGAATAGCAAGAAAAACAAGAACATTTGTATGCCGTTGACAAGGGTATAAATTGGTATAACCAAATGAAAACAATTTGGCATTATCTAGTAAGTACATATTTTGTGACTAAACAATTTCAGTACCAGGTATATTTACCCTAACTTACGCACATGTGCACTCCAGGACACATGTACAAGAAAGTTCATAAAAACATTATTTGCATTAGCTAACCTGAAAGCAATCCAAATTTCCATCAACAGTAAATGGATAAATAAGTTGTGAGGTACTCATTCAATGAAAATACTTCATTGCGATGAAAATGAATGAGCTACAGCTGGAAACAACATTGGTAAAATTCAAAAACATCTTGAGTGAAAGAAGCCATGCACAAAGGAAAACAGTTTTCTTTACTCTGTTATTTATATGTTCTGTATAAATCAAGCTAAACAAACAAACAAAAATCATAGTATTTGGGGATGCATAGATGGGTAGTAAAACTATAAAGAGAAGAAAGAAAATGATGGCCATAAAGTCAGGCCATAAAAGTGGTCACCTGGGCAGTAGAGGTTAGGGTGAGAGTTGAGGAAGGTATGAGGGGATTTGGGGATCTGACAATGGTTCTTGATCTGGAGATGGTTACACACGTGATTATGTTAATTCCTTGAGCTACATGTTTTGCATGCTTTATTGTATGTGTGTTATATTTCATAATAAAGGAGTTAAACTTTATTTTAAAGGACCTAATTCTATCAGCCCTATCTATATCAAATGTCTAAGTTAAATACCAAATTAAAGGCATTTTAAAACTATAATCTACCATATATTTATACTATTGTTGTTTCTATCAATAACAATAGGCGAATAACTATAAAGAACCAAAGAGCCATTCTTAACAATGCCAATACTAGAATAACATATCCTCAATTGAAAAATCACATTTCTAAGGGCAGAATGGCTACCAGCTGAAAACTCTGTTAAAATAAATTCATCCTGTCTAGACCAACTCAGCATCAAAACTGAAAACAGATGACTTAGCTATTTCCTTTTCTTTTTAAATATGACTAGTAATGCTCATTGATATGACTTTGGGGCTAAATATGTGAAAATTAAGTTAGAAAACTCAAGGTAAGAATTGAAAATCAAGAGAAAAATTCTAATTGAAGATCTAGAAGCATAATTTAAATTATGTTTCTTCCAATTTCTTGTGTATAGTTGAGGTTTATTTTAAACAATTACAATTTATTACTATTGATAACATCTATGATAAAATTAATAATAATAAATAGTGCTGAATTTCAGGGGATGTTTTATTTCATATCATTCTCTTTGTGAACTTAATGAGGATCTTTTCTTCAATTATCAGTACCCCATCATGTCTGCAATCTGTTACCTATTATTATTAATAAATTACTACTTTCATTATACTATTCTCTCTTCAGTGATTTAGTGTCATCTATAAAGACAGGAGTTTTTATGGGAGAAATCATTTATATATCTCCTTGGGATTTTGTATATCTCCTAGGAATAATCCTCAACTTCCCCCTTTCTCACTCCACAAACAATCAGTCACCTGGGGTGGTTAAGAATCCGCCTGCCAGTGCAGGGGACATGGGTTCGATCCCTGATCCTGGAAGATCCCACATGCTGTGGAGCAACTAAGCCTGGCGCCACAACTCCTGAAGCCCACACGCCTAAAGCCCATGCTCTGCAACAAGAGAAGCCACCGCAATGAGAAGCCCGTGCACTGCAACGAAGAGTAGCCCCTGCTCGGCACAACGAGAGAAAACCTGCGCGCAGCAACGAAGATCCAGTGCAGCCCAAAATAAATAAATTAATTAAAAAAATAATATAATCAGTCACCTGGTCCTCCTGATTGTACTTTTGTCTTTTTATTTAAAAGCTCTGGATTCTGTATTTTCTTCTTTCTCACTGGCAATGATTTTAGTTTCCTCCTAGGAGTTATTAAAAAAGACATCCTAACTGGCTCTTCTGCTTTTAATCTCTCTCTCCTCTAATTCATTCTTCATGTGAAACACTTTTCAAAACAAGGTTCGATTGTGTCAGTCCCTCTCCCTGAAATCCTGGTGGCTCATTTCAGCCTCTAGTTTTATCTCCTGCCACCAATCCCTCCCCCCACGTCCCCTGGACTCCAGAGATAACTTATGCTACAATTACACTGAACCTTTGGGCATTGTCCCAACCCAGCCTTCCTGTGCCTGTGTAAGCCTCCCATTTCTTTCCACTGGCACACAGTAGGCATTCAATACGTGCACATTGGCTGTAAGCCTGTTAGACCCTTAGGGAGAGGCTTCTGGCTCCCTCAGGCATTTAATTGCTTCCTGCTTTGGGCTCCCAAAGTGACTTGGTTCCCCTCCTGATTATTGTTTTGTAAGTCTGCAATCTTTCTTCAAGAATAGCAGCCCCAGGCTTCCCTGGTGGCGCAGTGGTTGAGAGTCTGCCTGCCGATGCAGGGGACACGGGTTCGTGCCCTGGTCCGGGAAGATCACACATGCCGCGGAGCGGCTGGGCCCGTGAGCTGTGGCCGCTGAGCCTGCGCGTCTGAAGCCTGTGCTCCTCAACGGGAGAGGCCACAACAGTGAGAGGTCCGCATACCGCAAAAAAAAAAAAAAAAGAATAGCAGCCCCATTTTATTGATCTTTGTATCTGAATAATACCTAGTACCTGAATAGTACTATATATATTTATTTATCAGTGCGCAATAAAATGTAACTCTCCTTATTTGTCTAATTTTTATGAACGATAAAAACAATGGTAGCAAATGAATAAGGAAACTCCTTTGAGGGACCTGGCAATGGCCACTGCTAGAGAATTGACCCTTTCATTTAAGACTTTCAACTCCATGGACATTCAGTAAATGACAATTAGACATTTCCTCTGT
Organism: Stenella coeruleoalba; assembly: GCF_951394435.1. NCBI lineage: Eukaryota > Metazoa > Chordata > Mammalia > Artiodactyla > Delphinidae > Stenella > Stenella coeruleoalba. The sequence continues at coordinate 81,732,884 of NC_137157.1, forward strand.
ACCAGTTACTGTGCCAGGTGCTGGGACACAATGAATCATAATCCCATTTTCATAGCTCTTTATACCTGGTGGAATAATGGACCTACCACCATGGGGTCTGAGAAAAATATTTCCTATTTGCCTTCACTCATAGGAGAGGCCTGGAATATCCTATGCAGAAAGGATCGGCTTTTCTTTTTCTATCTTAGCCTTTAAAATAGTTCCTTTCATCATAAAGGCTCATACAAGCCTTTCTCAGCTTCTCTGTCACTTGACCTGAGGTTTTCAAAGTATCCCCAGAAGAATCTGATTTGACAAAAGAATCTTCAGTTGTGATGATGTGAAATTGATCCTCAGTCACATGTTCTCCTTTCTCAGACAGCAATACTAACCACGATCCTATTAAGTGGCGCCAATCATGTTTGAGAGTCCATCATGTGACCATGGGGCTATCTAGCCCCATTTGAATGAAATCCTTTAGATCTGCAGGCCGTCTAGAAAGTGAAAAATCACAGACCATCAAGTAAGCTTTACTCTTCGCAATCAGCTCTTAGGGTGAGCTATTCAAGACACGATGCTAAGGCATTCCTTTTGTTCAAGAAAATAATTTTCTTCCCTTCTAATGTAATCGATTTCACATATTTTTTTTTTGCCCTAACAAAAAGACTTTAAGGAAAGGCTTTATGTTAATTATTAAACACACACATATTAAATTCTCATCTTCTAGACCAGGTTGAGAATGAAAGGCAAACATTCGGGTTAATTATCTCCCTGTGTATGTCATTCATAGATGGTCAGGGTTCCAAGCTTGAGTTGATAAAATCTATATAACATTGTAAATACATCGATATAGTTTAACCTAGCCTCAGGAAGAACGAGTTAACAGCTAACTTTAGATATCACCCCACATTGCCTGAAATTCTCTTCATTTTGTCACATTTCTAAACTTGAACAAATCCGAATTTTATTTCAATTAACAACTTCTACATTGAGAACATGGACACTTCAAGGGGCCCAGTCATTCTCAGCTTAGTACCATTCAGTATCCGATTGGTTGTCTCCTGGAAACATTCTAGTGAAAATTAGCATCAGATGGATTTCCCCCTAGAATCCAGTTGAAAATAGAGGCAGTCAGATAATGAAAGTTTTAATGAATAATGAGCTAGAAGTAGTGGCGAAGTAGAGGGTAGATTGGATCGTTTCTAGTGAAAGGCTTTGGGGTACCAAAGGAAAATATGAGAATATCCAGTACTCAGAGGAAAGGTTATTAGTTAGGCTACTTTTAGCAGCAAGATTGGCTTTGAATTCCAGTAGACTACAAACACAGAGTTCAGCTCTACTTCTCTGTAATCTCTTGCCTCGGCCTTTCTCTGCGTGTTGGCTTCACCTGCAGCCTAGTAAAGAAGGCTGTAACAACTCCAGATGCCAATTCCAGACACAACACAACAATATCCAAAGGAAGATGGCACTGCAGGAGGGCCAAACCTTCTCCTGAAGCCCCCAAACTTCTCCATTATGCCGTTTTGTTTGGAATTATGTCACAAATGCGTGCCTAAATCAATCTCTGGCCAGGGGAGTGAGAACGCCATGAATGCCTTAGATCAATCAGAATTTAGCCCCTGAAGCTGGAAGTAGAGCCAATATCCCTTGAAGCACCTAGCCCCATGGAGGAGGATGGATACCTAAGAAAGTGGGGGTCTGTTAGGCAGAACAGTCAAGGAAATTGGTTACTGATTATGCAACCAGTGTCTGCTTGGTAAAGGATACACAATTCTACGAAGTGAAAGAGAGGGGAAGACACAAGAGGGGGAGGGCTCCAAATACAAAATTCATAAGCTTCAAACTTTTGTCTAGAGTTCAACTCTGGTTTTAAATTTATTTTTAAGTAATATCCATTATAATTGTACATCAGTCACAGAAACACTTGTCAATAGAGATTTTCTATTTGCCAAGTATCTGTTAATAGAAACAGTCTGGTAATAGAATTATTGAATATACTAACTAGGACATGATACTTCCTTTTCCCAACCAAAGCTAGTATAAAACAACTAATTTTTGCGATAATGGTTTCACAGACAAAATACTACATGTGCCCTATAATTTAATGAAAAGGTAACTTGATACATGCATGGGTACCTAATATTTTGTGATTTAGTGCTAAGAGGAGAATATATGTTGTTTAATTTAATATTTAGATGCATCGTCATTAGTTGTGTTTTCTAGTATTCTGGTATCATGGCTGTTATTTATTCATTCATTTATTCATGCAAATAGTATTTATTATCTATATATTTTATACCAGGCACTAAGCAAAACTAAGAATACAAAGTTTGGCAAAAACTGAAAGAATTCTCGTGAACAAATAGATGTTTCACATAGTAGGTTTAGAAGGGTTTTTTATTTTATATTGGAGTATAGTTGATTAACAATGTTGTGTTAATTTCAGGTGTACAGAAAAGTGATTCAGTTATACATATACGCGTATCTATTCTTTTTCAAATTCATTTCCCATTTATGTTGTTATATAATATTGAGCAGAGCTCCCTGTGCTATAGAGTAGGTCCTTGTTGTACACACTACTATATTTAAAATGGATAACCAACAAGGATGTAGGTTTAGAAGATTTAATCTCTTGAGGGATACCCATATTTTTAAAATCATCCAAATGTAAACAGACTGCAAGAAGTAAGAAAGAAAATTTTAAATAGCCAAATTTTATTCAAAGGGAGAAATGGTCTGGTACATAAATAATATGGTGTTTTAAGAATTATTGTCGGGACTTTCCTGGCAGTCCAATTGTTAGGACTCTGCACTTTCACTGCCATGGTCCTGGGTTCAATCCCTGGTCGGGGAGTTAGGATTCCGAGAAACAGCCAAAAAAAAAAAGTATTATTTTCTTAAAAGCTTCTTGTGGAGGTGAATTTGCATTTTGGAAGAAGCTATTGGGAAATATAAGGATCTCAGTTCCTGTTGCCTTATCTCCATAGATGGTAAACACTTAATGTGTTCAAACTGATGATATCATCGACCATTACACCTTTGCAAATAGTTACCTCATTATCAAATGTGAATAGAATAATGAAAGGGGGAAAGACTCACAGAATCTGACAAATATATGCCTGTCCTGTTAAAGAAGCGTACATTTTAAAGAATTATATTTGTGTTTCATAAAATGTAGGAATTTTGACTGTCAACACCTTGGAAGCAGAGGCTATTTTTTATAATTAGATAATTTATGCAACCCCCTAGTGTTTACTAGGATATTTTATATTCAACATTTGCTTGAGTATTTTATACTGAGAAAAAAAATTCATTTCTCATTGTCCATTTGTAAAACTTGCTCATTTGAGGAAAAATTCAAAGTACAGTGCTAAGGGTTAGAAACACAAATACAGTTTTGAAACTACTGTCAACCGGCAACGCATTCAAACAGCAATGTCTGTTTATACACAAAAATCTCAAGTTGACTGACATTAAAGCAGGAAAAGTTATGTAAACTCACAGGGAATATAAGTGCATCCTTCATATCTAATTCAATTATATCCAATTCGACTAAATAAATACACTGCAAAATCCTAGATGAAGCTTAATGAGGGCATAACTAAAAACACTAGCAGTTAGAATACAAAGACAATTGAGCAATATTGCTACACAGGATAAAATACAAACTCCTTAGTGTGGCATGAAAGGGCATCACAGTCATGCTTCTGATTGCCTTTCCTGCTTCATCTTTTGCCAAACTACCCCAAGTTCCAGCCATTGAACACTGTCTAGGATTCCCCACATCCTTCACATCTCCCTGCCTTTCCCCCAACATTTCATTTTTAATATCTACAAGCTTAAAGTTTTGTTTTGTTTTTTTCTTGGTACACGGGCCTCTCACTGTTGTGGCCTCTCCCATTGTGGAGCACAGGCTCCGGACGCGCAGACTCAGCGGCCATGGCTCACGGGCCCAGCCGCTCTGTGGCATGTGGGATCTTCCCGGACCGGGGCACGAACCTGTGTCCCCTGCATCGGCAGGCAGACTCTCAACAACTGCGCCACCAGGGAAGCCCCGGCAGGCATCCTTTTGCAATATATACATATATCAAATCACTACAATGTATGCTTTACATATCTTACAATTTTATTTGTCAACTACACCTCAATAGAGCTGAAAGAATTTACAAAATCTAATAACTGTTCCTTATTTTTTCAAAAAAAGTGTTTTATTAAAACAAAGCAGAAACTGAAAGATACTTGACTTACATAAGGAAAAAAAGGAAGGGAGGAAGCACATCAAATAGTATCCCCTGAACAAAATTTGCTAATTTTTCCTGCTATTTTCCAACTCCTCAGTCTGAAGCATAATTATAAAGATCAATGTAGTATTAGTGACATTTTAAAATATACAATCTCTAGGTTCCCTGGTGGCGCAGTGGTTGAGAGTCCGCCTGCCGATGCAGGGGACACGGGTTCATGCCCTGGTCCGGGAGGATACCACATGCCGAGTGAGCGGCTGGGCCTGTGAGCCATGGCCGCTGAGCCTGCATGTCAGGAGAGGCCAAAACAGTGAGAGGCCCGCGTACCACAAAATAAAATAAACAAGTAAAATATACAATCTCTAATTAGTAAATCTATCATCCATCTCCATTTTCTATCAGTATTTCCCTGTTGGCAATGACTGAAATGCCATGAAATGTTGGCATTCGCTGAAATGCATTAATTGAGAAAGTCCATCTTCATACATGACCCTGGAAAACTGAGAGGCAGAGTGTTCTAAAAAATTGATTATAACTCACTTTTATTTTATTATTTAAACTGTTTATTAAATAGACCAATATGAAAAAATAACTTTGCTACTTGATTTATGAACATATAAACAGACAATAAACCTCGTTAAAATGAAGAAATGAAATCAAGAGCACAAAAGGAGAACTTGGCCTTGGACAGGAGAAGAAATATTTATTCCATCATAAGAGGAAGGGGAGCAGAGTATGTGGGAACTAGTGTAGGTAGGATGGTAGTTTGGGTTATGGAAAAACAAAATAAAATAAATGAAGGCGTGAAAAAGTGGTAAGAGACTCCCTAGGACTTGAGGACTGATTGGCTGTCAGGAATGGAAGAGGACTGACAAGCACTCAAATGTTTCCAGCACTGTGGATGAATGTGTGTGTTTGTTTGGCGGGAAGTCCTGCTGACAATACCAGTGATCAGTTCAGTCATTCATTCGTTCATTCTCTCACTCATTCAGCAAGAGGTACTATGAACAGGACAGACACCATTCCTGTCCTCAAGGAGCTTCTGTTTGAGTTTACATAGTAGTTATGAGGACTCCGTTTTTTATGAGACGTTACAAGTAAATGTACGGCTATAATGTTCTGTGGTCATGAATAAGGACAAGGGCTATTTGTTGTTCCTCAGATGTATTCTTCAGTTAAGATAGCTTGAGAGGCTAGCTTGAGGGGCTTCCCTTCCCTGGTGGCGCAGTGGTTGAGAGTCCGCCTGCCGATGCAGGGGACACGGGTTCGTGCCCCGGTCTGGGAAGATCTCACATGCCGCAGAGCGGCTGGGCCCGTGAGCCATGGCCGCTGAGCCTGCGCGTCCGGAGTCTGTGCTCTGCGGCGGGAGAGGCCACAACGGTGAGAGGCCCGTGTACCGCAAAAAAAAAACAAAAAAAAAAACCACACACAAAAAGATAGCTTGAGATACTCCTTTAATTATAAGAATTGATTTTTATGATGACTGTGTCATAAAACTCGAGGTCAGTTGGTCCCAAATCTTCATCCTCATATAGATACAGGGTGGGCACAGTTACTCTGTTCTTTTGAGTAGAGCCAGTTGCTCTAAGCTTTATCTGACCCCTCCCCTGAACCTTACAGGTAACTTGTGATTACATTCTTTCCTTAGATATGCTGATGTAATCATTCAAGTTACTGCAATATTTGACTAAATTGCCATACAGTAGAACTTAATGGTTAAGAGTATGGATTCTGCAGCCAAATAACCCAGATTTGAATAACAGCTTCATCACATACAAATTGAGTGACCTTGGGAGCATTACTTAGTTTTTCTAGGCCTCAGTTTCCTCATCTGTAGAATGGGAATAATACATAGAGCGAGATACACACAAACAGGTGCACATATATGTAGTGAAATCTGGATAAGCTCTGTGGATTATATCAATTTCTTGGTTTTGATAGTGTACTATATAGTTGTGTAGGATGTTAATATGGGGGAAGTTGGGGGAAGTGTGCATGGGACTTCTCTATACATTTCTTCGAAATTTTCCATGAATTTATAATTATTTCAAAATAAAAAAAAGTTAGAAAAAATGTGAATAGTAATAGTACCTACTTCATGGGGTTTCAGAAAGATTAAATAATTTGATGTGTATATGCAGAGTCCTTGGAATAGTGCCTGGTATATATTAAGCATTATTTAAATGTTAGCCATTGTTTAAAGGTGATTTTCATTATTTTTTCTCTGATTCATTTTTATAGCTTAACTCCCTGAGGGCAACCATATTTCTTTTATTTAATAACTCTTGAGGGAACTATGCGTAATATGAATATTATATAAATATATCCATTATTTTATATTTATAATTTTGTACAGTGTTGGGCACCCAATAGACTTTCTACAAATGTTCATTTAACATTCTCCTAGTGATAACATCTTATGTAACTATGGTACATTCATCAAAACTATTAACTAAGCTACAGACTTTATCTGATTTTGCCAGTTTTTTCCCACTAATGTCCTTTCCCCATTCCATGATCTAGTCCAGGATACACATGACATTTAGGTGTCATGTCTTCTTAGTCTCCTCCTATCTCAACAGTGCCCTGGTCTTTCCTCATTTTTCATGATCTTGAAAATCTTGAAGAGCTCTGGTTGGGCATTTTGTAGGTTTGCCTGACTTTTTTTCATGATTAGACTAGGGCTATGGATTTGGGGAAGAATTCTACAGGGTGAATTGTCATTGTCCTTGCATCACGACACCCACATGACTTATCACTGATGATATTAACCTTAATCTCGTTGTTAAGGCACTGTGTGCCAGGTTTCTCTGCTGGAAGGTTACTGGTTTTTTTTTTTTCCTTTCCACACTTTGAAAGCAAGTTATTTTGTGCAGCCCATACCCAAGGGGCAGGGACTGAAGCTCCACCTCCTGGAGCAGGAGTGTCTAAGTATATTATTTGCAATTTCTTATAAGAAAGATTTGTCCCTTACCCTCAATTTCTTTATTTATTCCATTATTTATTTAAAGCAGTGTGGACTTATGGATATTTATTTTATTTCTTGAATTATAAACCAATACTCTATTTTGTTGCTCAAATTTTCTAGGTTTGGTCCTTGGGAGTTCTTTGGGGTTAACTCCTGTGTCTTTTTGACATACTCCCATCCTTTTTGGTTTTTAACCATTCTTCAAAAGCATAATAAGTGACAACGCACACAAGAGTGTGTCATATATGATTTAAACACATTGGCATCCTCTGGAAACTTAATGTATGTTGACAGGTACCTTTAATTATGACATTCTCAATAAATACTTCTTGATATCACTGTTTTCATTTGAAGTTTTGTTTTAAAAAATGAGGTTCCTTGAAATTTTTCACATGTTGTTCCACTATCAAAAAAGGAACTTGGAAAACAACTGATAGAACACTGAGTATTCCCTATGCTTCTCACTCTCCTGGAAAGTGAGCAATCTGTTAAAAGAATGCTTTAATGATTTTGTTTTCCTATTAAAAATAATAGCACAGTAAGTAGATCTGCTTGGTTGAGAGATGTGACTTAAAGTAAGGAAGGGCCTCATGATCTTGGTATCTTGCTGCTTTAGAAATTCTAGAATAGCACTGCTAAGTGCTCTCATAATGCCTTTCTAAATATTTATTTGAAAGGTTCTTGCAGAGGCTTTTCTGAGCCATCCGGCATTCATGAACATGAGTTAACTGGAAGTCAGGCAATTTTCTGGAAAGAAATGCAAATGCAATGAAGATCTTTGCATCATCTGCAAGTTCAGAAAGAAGCCAGGGAACTGAGCTGGGAGAGGAACAAATGAGTTTATTTAGAAACCTACAGAGTTGAGTAGATTTGTCATTTTAATATACTTAAGAAAAATTTAACAGTGTAAAGTAACTACTTTGTACTAGGCATTAGAACAGACATGTTCGTCACCTTTCTTATAAGTTTAGAGGTTAAATCTTTACCCAAGATCATTGTATTAGGATTTTGCTGCAAGTGACAGAAAATCCAAAACCACAGTGGCAAGTATAGAAGTTTATTTCTGTCTTGTATGAAAGACCGTGAGCTGATATGATGTTTCAAACTATGCATGGCCTTGACCTTATGGTCCAAGATGGCTGCATATGTACTCTAAGCAAGAGGAAGGAAGGAGAGGTCAAAAAGGGCACCATGCTGCTTTTTAGGAAGATTCCCAGAAGCTTCCCCGTGACACTTGCATTTACACCCTGTTGGTCAGAACTTAGGCAGGTAGCCATATCTTGCTGCAAATTATGCTGGAAATGTAGTTGTTCCTTTTCTAAGTGTCTCTGTACCTAGTCAAGTTTTCTACATCTCCAGAGGGGAAGACAGATATTAGGGACAACCAGAAGCCTCTGCGGTAGTCAAAACGGCACAGACGGGATTTGAACTCACATATGTCCTGCCCTCAAAGTCTTTCTAAAACAGCTTGGTCCATGGAGAAAAGTATAGGAAATGCGTTGAATTGCCCCCATTTTTAGCATTATCAAATTAACTGAAAAAAGGAGCACGTATGCGACAGGGGATGCCAAGAAGCTGAAGAAGTGTAAAACGGGTTTAGAAGCTCCCTTTACATTGGCAAAGAGTAATCTTGGTAAGTCTTCAGGTCCTCCTGGAAAGGAAGAACAATACTTTGAGGACCACTGTCCATAATCCTAAACTAGACCTGTGCTGTCAGGTAACACAGCAGCCTCCTGCGATACGGATATGTGGCCATTGAGCATTTGGTGACTGGTTCAGATTGAGATGAACTGTAAGTTTAAAACATACATTGTATTTCAGACTTAGTACCAAAAACATGAAATGCATCACAGTAATTTTTGGTATTGATTACATGTTGAGAGTATCACATTTTTTATATACTGGGTTAAATAAAGTACATCGTTAAATTAATGTCACATGTTTCTTTTTACTTTTTTAATGTAGCTACTGTATTTAAATTTACATACGGGACTCACATTTGTTGATGTGTTATATTTCAATTTCAATGTGTCCTACAGCTGTCCTATCATTGAAACAGTTTTTTTTAAATGCTCATAGGATCTGTGAGAAAGTCATCTCTGAGGGTTCCAAAAGGAAGGATGTGGCCAACTGGCTCAAATAAATGACCTCAGGTTCTTTCTGGGATCGCTTGCTCAGCTTCTATGAAATGTCAATGACACTGGCTGATCTCCGGGTAACTTGTGTGGATTGACTCTAACACTGGGATTGAACTGAGCCTCTCCAAATGACACTTCTGAAGCATATGGCCCTTGTTATTACTAGACAGATAAGGTGATTTGTGGAGGTTACTTTTTGAAAGTACCTCTATGTGGTTTATTCACATCCACAAGGGGAAATACTTCTGGGTTCAGTTCAGTAATAACAGCTGGTCAGCACATTCTACTTGAAGAACCTCATGATTTCTCGAAGATGACTGAAATCAAGTCCTCAAGCACATTTACAAGTTGTGTAGTAACTTAATAAGTCTTTGGCTGGCTCAGAAGTATTAAATTCATTAAAGCAATTAGGTGCTCTCTTGTTATCCTCTTATCTATCTCCAGCTTCGGATGTCCTTTAGTGGCGATTGATCTACACTTTCCAGTTGAAAGTTCAGTGTTCTCTACATAGAAAAAGGAAGGAGGATTTGAGGAATTCTGCATTTTTTGGTCCATTAGTATTTTATCATATATTGTCAGCAGTGAGTATATCTCTTCCTTATTCTTCTATTCTGAATATGCTTATATATATGTACAGGCATTTATGTTAATATATACATATGTATATAAATATAATATCTTCTTTTTCTGAATATTACATACATGTAGGTAGACAAATAGAGAATCAGTTTTTATGTCCTTAGCATTTTCATCAAATTTCGTCTCATTCCAGATTTCAAATATTCTATTTGTCCGTTCTACCATTGTAACTATCTTTTTTTTTTTTTTTTTTTTTTTTTGGTGGTACGCAGGCCTCTTACTGTTGTGGCCTCTCCCGTGCGGAGCACAGGCTCTGGACGCACAGGCTCACGGGCCCAGCCACTCCAAGGCATGTGGGATCTTCCCGGACCGGGGCACGAACCTGTGTCCCCTGCATTGGCAGGTGGACTCTCAACCACTGCGCCACCAGGGAAGCCCGTAACTATCTTTTATTAGCTTCACATGATTCAGCACCTGCACTGTTCATTTGAACTATTTGCAAATGACATTTATACCAAAGTAAAATAATGCACCTATAGGTTTCAAAATAAACCTTTGATAAAGGACTTAAAAGGCTTTCTTGTTTAACAAATACTGCCCTTGATGGCAAAAAATTTTAAAGTGTATTATGATGAAAGGTGAGTGAAAGGAAATGGTGGCAGTGGGGAGAGGCAGCTGTTGCCTATTCAAGGTGCATTAATTTAAAAAAAAAAAAACTGCCAACTTGGCTGGGGTTTTTTTGTTTGTTTTGTTTTGTTTTGTTTTGTTTTTGCTGTACGCGGGACTCTCACTGTTGTGGCCTCTCCCGTTGTGGAGCACAGGCTCCAGACGCAGGCTCAGCGGCCATGGCTCACAGGCCCAGCCGCTCCGCGGCATGTGGGATCTTCCCGGACCGGGGCACGGACCCATGTCCCCTGCATCGGCAGGTGGACTCTCAACCACTGCGCCATCAGGGAAGCCCAACTTGGCTGTTTTTTAGGTAACTTAAGATATTTAATTTTTGTAGACCACTATTATTTGGTTCTTCTCTTCTTCTAGGACCAGCACCCCTTATTTTGGGAAGTTTGTCTGCCTTGAACTCTAACATGGTGGTTCTGGTGGCAATGGCCGACTGTAGTACCCAAATAATGGCCATAAAAATGATGATATGATGCAAGTTGGACCAATGAGGGTTTTTCCCCAGGATTTAGGAAAGAGAGTTGTTCTTCGCCAAAGAAAGCAAAGGAGCAGGGGTGTGCCTGACCATGTGATAGGTCTGAGAGCATATCACTGACATGCAAAGAGAAACAGATTCGTGGGAAAGACAGAGAGTTCTCAGGGTGTTTGTGTATCCTAGGGTTTTATTAATGTTTCAGGCACAGATACAGCTTATACTTAACGATAATTCAGTTATGTGAGCCAATAAATTTCCCTTTGCCTAAGTGAATTTGAGTTGTGTTTCTGTCACTTGAGAACAAAAAGTGTCCTGACTAATATATTATCCTTTTTGTAGTCAGCCTACAGATGGCTGCCAAAGATCCTCAACTCTGGTGGTCACTCCCTTGTGTAATATCCTCATAGATTGAATAGGAATGTGATCTATAAAGTACAATAGATGTGATGGTCCATGACTCTGTAGCTAGATCATAGAAAGTATTAAGGCTACTATCTTGGTCTCTCCCATTGATTGCAGAGAAGGGAGCCAGCTGCCATGTTGTAAGGATGCTCAACTAGTCTCAAGAAGAGACCCACATTGAGAAGAAGTAAGGCCACTTGCCAGCAGCCAACACCAACTTGTTACCATGTGAGTGAGCCACTTTGGAAGCAGATCCTCTAGCCCCAGAAAAGCCTTCTGATGACTGCAACTTCATGAGACACCTGATTTAAAACCCCCTGCCACGCCACACCCAAATCCTAAACTCTTAGAAAATGTAAGAGATAATGAATGTTTATTGTTATTTTAAGTCACTGGTTTGGGGATAATTTGTTAGCCCAAACAAATGTATCATCAATATCACAACAGATAACTCACACAGCTTTGAAGGAATATTGGAAAGGAAAGTGAGAAGCTTACTGCAATAATATAGTTCTTTCCCAGAGAGATAGTCAGAGACTAAGTTGGCAGCCGCTGATACCCAGTATTCCTATCCTATCCGCTTTGCACACTTAACTTGGTATACACATTAGCACCAACCCTCACAGAAACTATTATCTCAATATAGAAGAAAAATAGCAAATCAACTCATTTGAATTCCATTTCATGACAAAGAATAATCTGTTGGTTTAAATAAGATTCTATATTGACTCAAACATATTAAATCTCAGTTGCTGTTACTCATAGAAAAATAAATATTAACTTCTTGTAGACGTTTAAACACATTTTTCCCACTAGTCAATATAATAAAGGTAAGACTCTCTGTCAGACAAATGAGTAATTGAAGACTTCTCTTATTATCATCTAAGGAGGACTCTAATCACTGGATTTTCTAATTGGCTTCTCTATTAGAATATTGGATTTTTACCTTGATGTATTACAGTATAATACACAAATACAATACAAAGTTTTATTTTTTCATGTGGTGTTTGTAAGCTTGTTAAATAGCATTAAATATTTACTCTTTTTCCCCCTGCTTTTATTTTCCATGTTCTCTAGTTTTGATAGTTATTACATGTGGTTTTTTTTTTTTTTTCATGGAATTCAGTTCAGCTTCAGCCTCAAATGATAACTCAGCCAATGGTTGTAGGTGGTTGTTCCATTGATCTCAGTGTGAGGCAGAGGCTTGAAAGCCAAAAGACCCATGTTTGTTTGTGGTCCCAGCATTAACCATGGTGTGACTTCACATACCTTCTCTGTACTTATTTCTCTCATTTATCAATTAAGTGCCCTGAACATGTAAAATCCTAAAATTCTATAAAATTGGGAAAGTCACTGAATATTGAATCTTTATTTATCCACCTTGTAAACTGCCACTTCAGAAAAATCATCATTTTTATGCGTAAGGCAATAGATTTTAGTCACACTCGTGTTCTTGATGCCTGGAACTGCATTTTGTACAATGATCTCACTGTGGGAAAGATTTTTGAAAAAGAAACATTATCAACAAGGTAAAATGAATGTTTTAAAATGTTGTTAAGAAAAAGTACCTAGAAGCCAGGGATGAGTCATAATTATAAAAATGATAATACCTTATATTTGAAAACCACTTAATATTTTCAAGAAATTATGATTTAAATGACAACTGAATTGCTTATTAGATAATCTGTGTGAATAACGCAATGGGGTAATGCCCCTTCCTATGTTCTTCCTAATTACTTGATTGTACAATGAAAAGTTTCTGGAAGGCTGAATTTTCACAATAATTGTATGGTTCAATATCTATTATACAATATAAACGTTTCTATAGCAAGACTGAATGTAACTCGGTTAGTCAGCATTTTATTTATGACACTCCTGAAAAATCCTTCTCTAAACCAATAATGAAAGATTGTCATGACTAGTAGAATTATACCGTTCAGTATTTGATGTGGACAGGAGCTAACATTCATTTAGTTACAATGACCCTGGTGCATTGTACGCTGTGTCTTATTAGATCCACACATCAAACCTGTGAAAGAGGTACCATTCTCCCTGTTTTGAAAAAGAAGAAAGAAAGGCAAAAGAAAGTAATTAATTTATGCATTTTGATATAACAAAAAAGAGGAGGAACTGGGATTTGACATATATCTCTTAGGATAGCTTTCAAACTTTGTGTTAAGCTATGGAATCTTTTCTTAAGGCAAAAGCTTCCGTGCATGTGAAAAATAGAAAACAGGCAAATTCCTGGATGCTTCGGTTGAACAGCTGTTTTTGCTGCTTTACTTCTCTTCCTACCTTGTCCCTCCACTGCCCTGGAACATCCCCAGTTTGAAAACTACTGGGTTATGCCATTATGCCTTCTCACTCTAGTTTCTCTAAAGTCAACAATCCTCATTCAGAGTACCAAACCGTCTTCTACTAACAAGAATATTTGACAAACCAGAGCAACACACTAATTCAAGGTAATATTTGTCAAGCTTTAGATATTATTATACAAGGTAGATATGATGATGATGATGATGATGATAGAATTTACTCTCTATATAAATGGCATTTGTTTAGTTTCAAACTGAAATAATAACACATGTGCAGGCCTTCTCAGGCACCCAGCCAGTTTCACTCTTCTCTCCTGAAAAGCGTCAGAGTAGTTCTTTGTGAGAGGTTCCGTATAGGCATATTAACCTTGTGTTTTTGCCATGTAACCCTGCCAATTCGACAGGGATTGACAAGGCCTGGAGTCTGGCGGCCTGTGATGGAGTCTGGTGGCCTGTGGTGAAGCCTGGCACGAGAGGCACGCACTTTCTTCTCTCTTGCAGAGTCTGAGTATGAAACCTCCAGGGAGGGTCAGCATTGGGTAAATGCAGAAGTGAGGAGAAGGGTGACAGGAAACAGAAGCCATGAGTAAGCAAAGCCATGAGGCAGAGAGAACGTGAGTGGTGTGGAGTCAGTAGCAATAGTTGGAAAAATAAGCAGGTAGAGAGAAACAGACAGAGGAGCTGAGTCATGTGCCTGGCAACAAGCCAAGAGTTCCTGTGAGGTCACCGGAGGGTAGCTTATACGACTAGACCAGGGCTTTTACTCAGTTGTTGCTGAGTGGCTAGAACAAAAATCTAGTTTTCCATGAGGCTTCCATGAGACTTTTATCTATCTCTTCTACTTCCCCATATCGTATCCTTTTAAAGAAACCGACAGTAATTGAGCCAAGCGACCATTTCTCTGTTTTTGCACCCCCGAAGAATAGAATTAACACAATACTGAAAGCAAGCGCACAGTGCCTGGAATATAAGGGGAGCTCCGTGTATCGTGGCTATTCTTATTTGCAAAGAGATTCTTCAAGCAAAAGCGAAAACTGAAGACTAATCCTCAAATCTGAGTCACAGTTAGTTTGGATTGGTAGCTTGGTAGCTTTTATTTCCCCTCCTCCTTTAAAGGTTTTATTAATTCGAGGAGAGTGACTAAATTGGATAAGTTTAGGTGTGGAAATAAAACACATGTTCGAACAATTTGGGAGAGATGGATGAATCTCTTGGGATATGAGGTTTCACAAAATATTTCAAATTATTTTTCAAATATTATTGGCTTGGCAAAAACAAAATGATTCTTTAAAGGAATTTCTCTTTTCAGCATTCAAATGTCCTCACGGGAAATGTAATGTACATATTTCTAACTCATTTTACGTAACTCAGTATTGTTTAATAGGAATTGATTGATGTTTAAAAATTCAATGAGTTTTTTAACTAAGAGGTGTTTCTGGACAGTTGATAGTGCCTTTTCAGAAAAGAGTTGGATTAGATGTTTTTTCAAAAGGGTCTTAGAGCTTGGCCTTCAAACCTTACCAAATATTTTTCCTTCCTTTGTATAATAGAAAAAAGTAATCTCTGAAAAATCTCCCTTCTTCCAGTTATGAACAAAAATACAGTAATTTGAATTCCCGAAAATTAATGGCAACAGGGAAGAAACCAAATATACTCTTAATCTGGGTGTTAAAAAAAAAGAAAGAAAGAAAATAAAGGATAAAAGGGAAGAAGAACAAACAGAGAGAAAGAAGAAAAAACTAGCGAGATGATAAAGGATTATAGGTTTGTAAACTAAATGACATGTAATCAACAATCCAAACTTCTCTGTGGAATGCATGCAGTCTCAGAACTAACTGGAGAGCTCAGCCAGTGTGAAATTATATTTTGACTCTACTCCCTTGATACCCTACTTTGCTCCCATTATAATAATCATCAAACTTTATTGAAATCCCTTCATAATGGACCATATTTCCTCTGCAGCGTGAACTGTGTGAGGGTAGGGTCCATGTCTGCTTTGTTCTCCATTATCCCTAGAACCAGCATAATACCTAGCAGAGTAGGTGTTCAAATTGTTTGTTCAATAAAACCTTATAACACAGTACTGTCTAGGGGTTAAAAGCACTGGAATCAAATTCAGTGTCATTTTCCACCTCTGCAGAGTGGATGGAGCAATGGTGCCTGCCTCACTGAGTTGTAGGGAGGATTAGATGAAAAATACACAGAGTCCTGAACAAGGTGCTTGGCATATTGGTAGTGTTCAAAAAAATGTCCTCTGTAAAAGTAATCATTAGTATTTCCCCATAGCAATGAATCTCAGCATTTTTCTTTAATAAAAAGAAAAGACAGTTTTTACAAAGGCCAAAGGAAGATAGATTTTTTTTTTTTTAAACACGCATTGTGATGTAGTCATGCACATTTTATGAGCACAGCCTGAAGCATCACTGGTGACGCTCTCTTGTAAACCTCTTTTTTTCCTTCCAATTGGCTGGCTGGCCATTCTCACCATTAGTGAGTCATTCAGTCTTACTCATTTCTGGATGAATTCAGTTGGCTGTGGAGCAGGCATGCCGAAAAGTATGAAGCGTTGTAACTCTAGATTCTTCCAGCCTAATAAGTATGTCAGTTGTCTAAAAGAGGGGCCATGATTTAATGGTTACATAGTCAAGAATTCCTAGAGTAAGAGTTTTCTTTTTCCAACACTGGCACGACTCTGACCTTGAACAGAATGTATTCAGGTCACCCTGGAGATGTGGCCACCGCCCAAGTGTCCCTTGGATAGATGACACAGAAATTGAAAGGCCATAAATGACTTGCCTGTAAGTCCAGGAATGACATTAGCCTTTAACTGAACCCAGTCACAAGGCTGGAGGGCCATAATAAGAGCTAGAATTTATCAAACACCTACTAACTGTGAGATATTTTATAAATATTATTTTTAATTTTTACAACAACCCTATGAAAACCACCCTATATTTCCCACTTTACAGATAAGGAAACCGAAACTCAAATAGACTGTCACTTGCTCAAAGGCTCATAGATTTAAAATCACTGTACTAGGCCATCTTTGCAATTTTTATATAAATCTAAAACTGTTCTGAAATATAAAGTTTATTTTTAAAATAAAATTAAAACATTTCCTTTGTAAATGGAAAACCTCATAAAAAAAGTTGAATAAAAAAATAAATTTCTAAAACATAGAATCTGAAATTGAAAAATCACTAGACCTGAGAATAAACCGAGATCTGTCTTGATTTCAGTGCAAAGAGCCTATGGTTTGCTGCCTTCCTAGTGCTTGCATATGGGATTTATAATAAGATGAAACCATTATGTGGGTGGGATCTTTGTTTTGCTGCTGGGTTGTACTCTTCTTTTTCTATATAAGTTTATTCATTTATTTGTTTTTGGCTGCGTTGGGTGTTCGTTGCTGCTCGGGGGCTTTCCCTAGTTGCGGCGAGCGGGGGTTACTCTTCCTTACGGTGTGTGGACTTCTCATTGCAGTGGCTTCTCTTGTGGTAGAGCATGGGCTCTAGGCACTCAGGCTTCAGTAGTTGTGGCTCGCGGGCCCTAGAGCACAGGCTCAGTAGTTGTGGCTCACGGGCTTAGTTGCTCCACGACATGTGGGATCTTCCCGGACCAGGGCTCAAACCTGTGTCCCCTGCATTCTCAGACCAGATTCTTAACCACTGCGCCACCAGGGAAGTCCCTGTATTCTTCTTGAGAACAGGAGTGTTGTCTGTCTTATTCACTGTTCTATCTTTGCCTTTCAAAATAATACACATTAAATATGTATTGAATGAATACATGCTCCCTTCTCCTTGGTGGCCTGTAAGAAATGCAATGAGTAAATACCACTAATTTATCAAACTTATTGTCAGGCATTGTTTTCATTAAGGTCTTCAACCAACAAACAGTGCAGGGACTTGCTGCTTTATTAAGTCCCTTAGGATGGGAGAGACTCTAAGGGGCTCTGAGGATGCACCCCCAGTCTCTCTTACACACACGCACTCACACGCTTTAACGTTCTCTCCATTCACTAGCCATGCTGTCTAACTTGCACCACTTAAAACATTGCTCCTTAAGTGAATAAATGCTCATTTAAACAAAGTAATAAAGGGAAAGTCTTACTGCATAGTCAGCCTTAGGAAAGGAAGAAGAACTCTATTAAAGGGCATGTGACAGCTCGAAAGAGCCTTCTGGAGTCCAGGCAAGGAAGACTAAGGAGTATGATTCTAGACAGTAAGGTGAAGATTGTGTACCATGGATGCCCTGAGACCTGGGCAACAGTAACTGAGTTCTTCACTCAGGGACTTCACAGGTAAAATGGCGGAACCCACCTCTGCCTGATGGCAAAGCCAGGCCTCGTTCTACTCCACTGTGATTGGACAGTGGCGAACTGTTAGCATGGCTCTGCTCTTAGGTTCTCCACTCTGAGAGAATGGGAGTCACATCTGACCTGCTCACTGGAGTGCCCTGAGCAGTGCCTGTGGATACAAATTGGCAGCTGTAATGATTGTACAGCTTTTACAAGAGTGATTCTTATCCTTGATTCCCTTTACTTCTTTATTTCTATTTTTTAAAGTTATGTATTGTTTATTTTACAAGTAGCAAACTTATTGCTAAAATTGTTAAATAATTAAAAACTTTAAATTTCACCACCCACTATTTTTCACCGTGAATAATTTACTGAATAGCCTTCTGAACACATATGTAAATCTTTATTTCTTATTACAGAAACAGGATGATACAATTTTATAATCTATTATTTTCATTTAGCAATATATTGGGAATAAATTATAATAAATATACTTCTGGCACTTCCCTGGTGGCACAGAGGTTAAGAACCCGCCTGCCAATGCAGGGGACACGGGTTCAATCCCTGGTCAGGGAAGATCCCACATGCCATGGAGCAACTAAACCCATGTGCCACAACTACTGATCCTGTGCTCTAGAGCCCGTGAGCCACAACTACTGAGCCCGTGCAGCACAACTACTGAAGCCCACATGCCCTAGAACCCACGCACCAGAACTGCAAAGCCCACGCTCTACAACTACGGAAGTCCGCACACCTAGAGCCCATGCTCCGCAACAAAGAGAAGCCATTGCAATGGGAAGCCCGCGCACCATAACAAAGAGTAGCCCCCACTCGCCGCAACTAGAGAAAGCCTGTGCACAGTAATGAAGACCCAACGCAGCCAAAAATAGATAAATAAATAAATAAATGTACTTCTGTATTGCCATTCTTAGTGGCAACATGATATTCTTAAGTGACTATATTATATTCTATATTAACGATCTCTTAGTCCATTTTTTGCTACTACAGCTATGCTAAATACGAATCTTATTTCTTTCCAAACATTGAACAAGTTTTTACTGAAGGCTGAGGTTAACCGGAGAGAAAAATACTGAAGGCCTAAACCTGGAGAGTAGAGTTGGTAACTCTCAGAGTCCACAGGGCCCCCCAAGGGCCTATAGGCCGTCTTTAACCTTAATCATAGTCAGCTGCCCCACTGTAGTTTCCTCATCCCCATCCATCTTTTGATTTATCTTGAGAATAGGCTCTGCCCCTTATTTTTTAGGAAAGCTTCATTACCCATGGCCCATCTTCACGTCCATTCTCCCTTTACCTCCATTCCCAGCCAGAAAATGTAATCCTAGCAGGGTAAGATTCAAGAAGAAAATGTGTCTCTCTTAGGGTGACCTCCCTGTTTCAACCAGCTCTTTGGCTTCTGCCCAGCTCTTTAAGGCTTACGCTCTTAGGTGGTGAAAGGGAGTTTCCTGGTACCTCTCAAATTACCTTTTTATGTTTCTAGCCACTTTCATCTCTGCTCAGCCAAGATCCTGAGCCGATCTTGGACGGCACAGGCCCTGCCACAGTGACCCTGGACCACTTCTTCTGTTCTGCAAACCTGAGTCGTCTCCACAAATCTTTCTCTCTTTTCAGGTCCCACATTACCTTTGGGTGGGCCCCACAGCAAGGTATTCATGTTGTTTCTAACTTTAGAGATGCCACGGGCCATGTCTCCATTGAACACAGAGAAACAATTATTCAATTCAACACATATTTATTGAATACCAGAGGCTGAGCAAGACTAAGTTGGAACAGAGGCACTGAATGAAGACATTGAGGGGATAAGAGTCATCAAAGCATGGAAAACACACAGGTGAGCAGGTCTGAGAAAGGCAATACAACACACCACTGAACCTCTTAAGACTCCAAGCTACACCAGGGCAGGGAGTTTTTTTGTTCTGCTTTGTTTTGTTTTTATACTACTGTATCTCCAGTGCCCGAAATAGTGACTGGTACATAGTAGACATTTGGTGAATATTTGTTGGATGTATGAGTGAACAAGACATGACTCTTGACCTCAAGAAGCTTACATTCTAGTGAACGAGAAACAAATACCATAGCTCCTACAGGGATGAACACAGTGGGAGCAAAGGTACCAAACGCAGTCTGGAGGTGGTTTAAGAAGGCTGGGGACTAAAGAATTTGGCCTTCCCAGTTTGCCACAGGCTGCAGTAAGGCTGGGATGGTGCGAAAACAAATATTTCTATCTCCTAGCCAAAGGGTTCTGCTCAAGAGACAAAACGTGTTGAACTGAAGCAAAGTTTTTATTCTCAGTCAGTTTCCTACTAGGTGTAGCTATAACTTTAGTTTTTCTTCATGGTTGGGTATACCTTGAACATACCTATTTCCGTTTTATTGTCTATCGCTAGAGTCCAAATATAAATTTCTGTAAATAATTTTTAATATAAAATTAAATTTTTTTTATCACTGCTATAAGCATTGTGGTTTCTGATCAAGTATGAAAGTGAAGCAGAGAAGGAGAAGAGGAAAAATAGCAGTATAGGCCCTTAGAACAATAAAACCAGATGGGGGCAGGGGGTCCTGTGGGTTACTGAGTTACTAGGGGGCCCTAACTTCTAAAAAGTGCTCTAAATATTAAAGGGAACTTTTTTCATCAGAGAACAAACTAGAAGTTTAAAGTAACGCCGTCAAAGGCTTTCACCATATCATTCTACTCTAAATAAGTGAGGGAGAAAGTTGACGCTCAAGCCCAGTTGCTAGCTGTGCTTCCACTTTATTCTGTTATAAAATAATTTGTATTCTATCTTGAAAATCCCTTGGCTTAGGCCTAAAAAAGAAAATATATATATATTCTTTTAGGAAAGGAAATTATCTTCTAAAGGAAAGCAAATTATGCGGTTGAACATTACCTTACAGCTCCTTGTTCCCAAGTCAGCACAGAAAGGATTCTCTAGCAGAAATTTTCAACTACGAGAGTACCTCTGACTCTGAACATATTGTGAGTGCTCACAGATTCCTGCAGAAGCAATGCACAGATGGCGTATTATATTGAGATTCTTGAAGGGCACTCCGTGTGTTGAGGATACCAGTTTATGTACGTGAGTGACCGCTTAATTTGCAAATAATAGAATGCCATTTGGGCTATTAAAGTTTTCATTATGGCGAATGCAGAGTGGTTTGTAAAGTTTTGGGTAAATACGTTTATCTCTGTTAATGGTATGGATGCTTTGCAAGGAAGACTTGCTGAATGTAAATTGAGGCTGACGGTGGTCATACATTATGTATAATATTGAAGAGCTGTGCCACAAAAGCCTTCATTTCCTGGGTAACAAAACATTTAATATGGAAACTACTTACATAATTTCCCAAGGCAACTCAAGAGGTTAAAACTGATGGATCATATGCTGAAATAGAACTGTCTAAAGAATTCATCCTGTTCTTTTTTCCAGTGGAAAGGCTAAATATTCATTTGTTTAATTCGTTAATGCTTTAGACTAGAATTATTCTCTAAACAGGGGTGGTGCTGTTCCATAAATTCATAAAATTTTTCTTACTATGCATGTAACATTCATTCCTCTCATTCTTTCAGTTCAAGTAGCAATGTTTCTAACGGAAAAATTTCCAACTAAATGTCTAACAAAATGATTTTGTGTTTCTCTTTTCACAATCTAAGTGAATCACACAGGAAGAGCAAATAAATCATTCTCTTTTGGGGTGAAAGCATTCATATTTGATAAGTGATTTGAAAGTCAAATGAGATTTTACATAAACATCTTACATTTTTTATGGACTTATTTTTATTGGTATTCTTTCTAGGAAAGATCATTACTAAAAGAAATATGCACTTATCAGAAATATGTATGACAAAGTACGGTTATAGATAATTTGTGTTAGAGAAAACAATCTTGCAAAGTGAACGTGAGACAGAACCTAGTGATAAAATTTCTAGGAGAGTAGTGTTAAAGACAAAAAAATAAAAATGTTTTGCTTTACGTGAGCATTGGACCACTACCTAGAAATACAATCCAGAAGATATAAAGAAGAAGGGGAGACAACAAATTACTCAGAGAGAAAAATATATATAACAAAATGTACTAGTAAGTCTCTGTTTTCAGAATGTCACCTATATCTTTTTGTTTTTGCGGTACGCGGGCCTCTCACTGTTGTGGCCTCTTCGGTTGCAGAGCGCAGGCTCCGGATGCGCAGGCTCAGTGGCCATGGCTCACGGGCCCAGCTGCTCCGCGGCACGTGAGATCTTGCCGGACCGGGGCACGAACCCGTGTCCCCTGCATCGGCAGGCGGACTCTCAACCACTGCGCCACCAGGGAAGCCCGTCACCTATATCTTAATGTGGCCCCTCTGGAGGGCTGCCAAACCAGAGCTGGACTAGAAATGTGGTTATGGGATCTAAACTTTGTTTCCCATTCTTGCTCCACCACTGAAGTTCTTTTCTACTACATTTAAATAATCAACTGGTCATTAGTTCAGCATTTCGTATGTATGTAGAGGCCCTAGGCTCTAGTGAAATCTTATAAAACTGTTTACAACATATCACAGTAGAGAAAAAAGCAAACTGACAAACAACCTGCACCTCCCCCCGCCACATTTGGCTTTGCACCCTTCTGGCTAGAACTATATATAAAAGCAGTGAAACTCTATTTTAGTGTGACGGCTGCTGAGAACAGAGGTGATGCACAACCACCTTAGAGAATAACCAATGCCAGATTGGACTTTACAGCATTTTGTTGAGAGGTGTAGGATTTATATTCGGGGTATAATCTTGGCACATAGCAACGTATATTTATTGCGCGTCTACTCTGTGTCAGGTACTAAAACCCGTCTCTATGGAGGATGCACAAATGAATGGAACACAACTATGTCTTCAAGAGGGTTGCAATCCAACTAGGAGATATGAAACATTACAACCAGCTATAATAAAGGTATGTCTGGTGTGAAGCTTCTGTTGTCTGATACATTCATAGCCAACTTCAAAGAAAAAGAGCTGAAAATTGTTACTTTAGATATACATGATGCATCCCAATGCTTTGAAGATTGGATTTGAGACCAACACCAAATTCCAGAAGCGGTCTGGGGCACAAGCTCTGCCCAAGACAGGAGTCCAAAATTGGTGAGTCCCTCACCAGCCAGCTTGATTAAGTTCACCTTCCAGAAGTTAATGTGGCTGAAGTTGAAGAAGTAGAGATAAATGGTCACTGTCATTGTGACAGCAGAAAGCTAGAATAAGGAGCAAGCAATGATGTGCTACTTGAGTTAGAATGGGGACAGCTAGCTGAGCTGATCGCTAGAGCTTCTTCTGAGCCTAGAGGGTCCAGAGCATTGCTATGCCCTGGGTTCAGCCTCTCCATTGATTTGAGTGTAGAGACTGTGGTTCTTTTTCTTACTTCCCTACAGAGTTTTACAATGTATTCTTTTTTAAAAAATAAATTAATTTAATTAATTAATTTATTTTTGGCTGCCTTGGGTCTTCGTTGTTCTGCGTGGGCTTTCTCTAGTTGCGGTGAGCAGGGGCTACTCTTCGTTGCAGTGCACAGGCTTCTCATTGCAGTGGCTTCTCGTTGCGGAGCACGGGCTCAGTAGTTGTGGCTTGCAGGCTCAGTAATTGTGGCTCACAAGCTCTAGAATGCAGCCTCAGTAGTTGTGGCTCATGGGCATAGTTGCTCCGTGGCATGTGGGATCTTCCCCGACCAGGGATCTAACCCGTGTCCCCTGCATTGGCAGGCAGATTCTTAACCACTGGGCCACCAGGGAAGTCCCTCACAATGTATTTCTATCAATTAGGGGATAACCTGGGTGTGGCTATTCCTTGCACACTGAAAAGACCCTCCTAACACCACAAAAACACGGGAGGGTCAAAGGGTTAAATGAAATGCTTAGCAGTAGGATCATTCTTACCTTGTAGTTTGGGCACCAGCCACCTAGAAGTCCCCACAGATATTGAATAAAAGAAGTGGATACAGTATAATGAGAGTTGAGAAGAGTGGAAATTACTCCTTGCTAAGAGAATCAGAGACAAGCTTTTATGGAGACAGTGTCATCTGAACAGAGCTTTGAAGTCAGAGGGTGCCTCATTGGGAATGAGGGAGGGACTGCTGCTCCAAACGTATTCTCTAAAAATGGGACTTTTAAATGGTTTTAAACTTATTATGTTGTCATGAAAGTTTTTAAGGGCAAGATGAAAATACATTGGAGAGGACATTAGGAAAACAGCAGTTAAAGGGTTGCACCATTTGAAGGTACAGTGGTCCCTCCGCATCTATGGGGATTGGTTCCAGGACCCCTGCAGATACCAAAATGCGAGGATGCTCAAGTCCCTTGTGTAAAAGGGCATAGGATTTGCATATAACCTACACATATCCTCCCATATACTTTAAATCACCCCTCGATTACTTATAATACCTAATACAATGTAAATGCTGTGCAAATACTTGCTGCATATGAGGCAAATTCAAGTTTTGCTTCTGAGAACTTTCCAAAATTTTTTTCTCAAATATTTTCAATCCGAGCTTAGTTGAAGCTGCAGGTGCAGAACCCATGGATATGGAAGGCCTGCTTTATTCACTGCCCCATAAACCCAAGGAAGAGTTCTTACACCTGGGTCTCTACTCCTCCCCCATTAGAACCGGTTTTCGCTCCTGTCTGAGGATTAGAGAGAATTCAGACATGAAAATAAGAATTCCAGTCAGCAGACAAATTCTTAGTGGCAGGAAAAGTAGGGAAGTAAGGAAGTTTAGCTTCTAATAAAGCACCTGAAGGAGGATACTAGTGGGAAATGAGGTTGGAAAAGTAGATTCAGATTTGAACTTTATTCTGTAGGTATCTGTGCTGTAGGCAATCATGATTTCTAAACGAGGGAGGGATGTCAGCATCGTGCTTCAAGTGGATTAATCTGAAAATAGCATAGGAAGTGGATGTAAAGAGGGAAAAAAAATCATAGCGTACGGGGGCAGGGGTGGGGCAAGTTAAGAACCCAGCACAAAAGCCCTGGTGAAAGGTAATGGGGATTATCATCAATGCAAAACTATATACTTTCCAGTGTTACAATTTACTATTTGTGTAAATGTCTTGCATTTATAGGCATCCTCATTATTTATTTATTCCAGCTCTTTATGGTAAGTCAGTACCACAGCAATACTACACATCTTTCTTTAATTTATAGAAATAAGATAAGATGCAAAATTCCATAACAGCTTGTTTCTTCCACAGCACATAAGGAAAAATAAAAACCACTCCACACACTGTTTACTATTTCGGGTAGAGATGTTTCTGAACCTAACCAGTCCCAAATCCTTTTACAAAGTAATGTTTTTTTTCTCAGATGCTCTGAGAATTCTTAGGTTTGAAAGAAAACCAAAAGCAATCTCAACCTTTGGACGTTGAGTTTCATATGTTAATGTCTCAGTGCATAACATGACACCGTTTAGGATTTTACAGACTTACATTTCACCCTGTGAACTTACATGAATCACAGCAGCCTGCCCTTAACCATCTGAAAGCAAGCTCATGATGAATGGTTTTCAAGTGTTCTATTCAAGAAATATTTGAAAAAGACGGCCCAACAGTATATTGATAATGGCATCAAAGCTTTTCTTTTCTTTCTCCTTTTTCTTTATTTTGCAGGATTTCTGCTTTTCCTTAGAAAAAGAACCAGACCGTTGATTCTCTATGTTTTCTCTCTGAGACAGAAACGATTGAAGATCATCGCATTCATCATATACTCCCACGGGCACTAGCTGCAACTCCTACGCAAGGAAGCACATGAGAATTCAAGTCAGCTTGAGAAGCATGTGCTAGGGATAACGCTGAACGTGAATTAAATTTTTTAAAGCCAACTCAAGAATGAAATATCTTAATATTAGTTACAAATGACTTGCGATATTCTCACAACTAAATCATCTCAACACCTTGCTTAGTTGACAGCTGCAGGCCTTGATGACGCCGTCGCCAGTAAGCATTACTCAGTGTGATTAAAGCACACACAAAGCATACTCCCACACCATCCGGACGTGTGCACCTTCTCAGTCTTAACTAGACATAGACTCTTATATTTTTTTCATTTTTACCTCTGTTTTCTGAACTTCAATTTTTTCAAACTCTGTCAACAATTACATACACTTGTATGGAACTTGCGCTTTGATTATATACGTAAGTATATTTAATCACAACGAATTTTCACTTAGAAAATTAGATTGGTTATCAGTTCATTTTGATTTGTTTTCATGAAACTTATATCAGGCTAATAAGTAATCTAAACCACAAAGAGAAGAACAAGAAATATTCAACATATGTTCAAAGGTAGAGTACCTTCTCTCATCAAAATCATGAGGAGAATTTACACACCACTTACAATTTTATCTATTAAAGAATTCATTTGGGTAGTCCTACCATTAACTTTTAAAAAATGATACAAGCTGTACAACGTTCTGAAGCCAGGAGAAACAATTGAGTGGAGTGTCCATTAGTCCTCATTTGTTGATGTAATAGCTTGTTTCAGGATGGTTTTCTGGAAATACATATTTATTATATTTTAGTGTATTTTTGTGGTTGGTCCCATTCTTACCATTCTGACACACGTCAAAGTTCATTTGTTTTTTTACTCAACAGATATTTTTTGAGTGTCTACTCTGTGTTCTAGTGGTGGGAATTCAACAGTGAATAGAACAGACACAAATCCTAGCTCATGTATAGCTTAGTCTCTAGTTGGGGGAAGACAGATCATGAACAAATACGTAAGTGAGACATACTGTATGACAGATGGTGATAAGTTCTATGGAGAAAAGAAATGCAAATAAAGAAAAGAGACAGTTCTGAAGTGGAAGTTGCATTTTTAAATTGAGTGGTCAGGGACCTCACTGAGAAAGTGGTATTTCAGCAAAGACCTGAAGGAAATGAGGGAGTGAATCATGGGGTGATTTGAGGGAAGGAGCCTCCCAGGTAGCAGGAACAGCAAGTGCAAAAGCTCTGAGGTGAGCATCTGCTGATCTGTCCAGGGAACAAGAGGAGGCCAGTGTAGCAACAAAAGAGGAGGAAGACACACCATTAGGAAGGGAAGGCGGTCTCTCATGGGTCATTTTGAGGGTTCTGCTTTTGAATGAGACGGTAAGCTATTGGAGGTGTTCAACGGAGCAGTGACAAGATTTTGTTGTGACTGACAAACATCAGTGGATGGGATACAGTAAGAGTCTGAAGTCACTTAATTGATGACTTCTAGAAGGCCAAGGTACTTTATGGAGCTGGGCTAAGATTTAGTGTCTGAGAAGTTTCATAGTTTTGGTATTTTTTCAAAAAAATAAGAAAGGAAGGAAAGAAGGAAATAAAAAAAGTCAAGTATTGTTGAGACATAGACACTTCCATTATAACGACATTATCCATACTCCTGACAAACCTGGTAAATTAAAACAACCTGGGGAACATATAGTGCATTTATAGTCACAATAGGTAGATGATAAATTCTTTGTTTTTGTTTACAGCTTTCCTTCAAGCCAGGACAAGCCCTGCTACCCTGTTTGTCAGTTAAACTGTCTGCAAAATGCACAAAAATTATATTTGGAAACCTTTCCTTGGTGACCTGGGAAGTTAAATTAATTAACATCTGTAAAGGGCTTCAAGATCCTGAAGAACACAAAACTGGCCTAAAAGCAAGTTTTCAATTATTGCAAGAAGTACATTATTTGAGGCCTCTGTTTTACCTTTGTATATTATCTTAGCGATAATTTCTCCCACGTACCATCATCAGTAGATGCCATCTAATATGGACTGTATTAGAGAGCCTGTTCTGAGAAGTAAAACAATAACTTTATAAAAGCTAACCATTGCATTGGTCTTTATTAAATTTGACCCTGTTTTACTAGCAAAAATTTAAGAAAGAGTTCTTTTGAACAGTAGTTCTCAAAGTGTGGCCCAGGTACCCCTGGAGGTTCCAGGACCTTTTTGGGTGTTCTGCAAGGTCAAACCTATATTCGTAACAATACCTAGATGTTGCTTTCTTTTCTCACTTTCATTTCTCTTATGAGTGTATAGTGGAGTTTGCTAGATGCTACCTGTCATGTCTAAACAGAGAATGCATGAGCAGATATGAGAATCTAGCTTCTTCTGTTAAGCCAGACATTTAAGAGATTTGCAAACACGTTAAAACAATGCTACTCTTCTCACTACTTTTAGAAACATAGTTATTTTCACTGGATATTTGACAAGGCAAATAATCTTCCACAGAGACTAGAAGAATTTAGCAAAAAAAAAAAAGTGACTTGCTTCTTTCAACTGAGGACATATGGATACTGAATTAAACACCTGGTCCCAAAGGGTTAATACCCCTAGACTCCAGAATGTTAAATTGATGTGTACAAGTAAAGCTCTGTTGAATGCATATTACCACAAATGGAACAGAAGAAACTTACAACTTATCTAATAACTGATTAAGGAGGAGAGACGGGAAGTAGGAAAATCAAGCTTATAATCAATAGGTCATCCAATGAGCACCTCCTTGGGGAATTAAAAGGAAGCAATTTTAAAATATACCTCTGATTTCTAATTTTCTTAAAAACAAAACAAGCATTCAATAAAGTCTTATTGCATTAGGTAGACAGAAATAAAAGCAAGAGACTTTAACTTGCAAAGACCTCACTTAGAGTGGATGATTAGTTCTTATATTTTCTTTAGAGCAACTTAGCAGCAAATCTTTATTAAGTGCCAACTATGCACTAAGCTCTCTCTGGGCGTTGAGGATTCAGTGGTCTCGGGCTCATGAAATTTATATTTCAGGGGAGGAACAGACAAGCAAACAAATGACCAAGATAATTTCAGATGTAAGTGCTAAGTAAAGGAATAAAACAGGCCACTGTGCTAAAGAGGGATTAGTTGGAGGGCAGAAGTAAGGGAACAGGGTGGGGAGTGCTGATCTGGACCCGGTGTGGGAGAATCTCTCGCTGAAGTGGTGGTGTTAAGCTGACACCTGAAAGACAGGCCGAGGCTCTCTGGCAGGAGAAGGCAGGAACCAGGCCCTGGGGAGGAAATGAGCTTGATACCTGTGGGAAAGGAAGAGATGGCTAGTGTAGTTGGAGCCTACTGAGGAGAAGGGCCGTGCGTGGTGTGACCCAAAATAGGTAGAAACTACCTCATGAAACATTTGAAGGATTTTGAATTTTATTCTGAGTACAATAAAAAATCTTTGGAGAACTTGAGCTGGTCACATGATTCAATTTGCATTTTGAAAAGCATCAGTCTGGCTGCTCAACTATGGGACATGATTCCAGAGGAGAAAGAGTAGCAGCTGGGAGACCCATTAGCAGATGACTTGTCCCCCTGGATGGGGGACTTGGACTACAGGGGTCGCAGTGAGGAACAGAAGTGGACAGATATGGGACAGATGTGCTCTTTGTTTTAACGAGTATATAAAACTTGTCTGGCTTGTAGGAGGAGTTTAACAAATGGTAGTTCTTATGTCACCGCCCCATTCTTAAACACAAAGTTTGAAGAGATTCACCAATTTGATTCACCAAATCCAGCCAGTGCACCATTCCCACTCTCACTGGGTACTGTTATACCATCTCACTGGGTACTGGGTACTGTTATACCATCCACAAAACACCGTACCTGAGGTCTTTTCTCCTTCTAATCTTTTCTGTCTTTAGCTGCCATTGTAATCTTCCTCAAACATTGCTTTCTTCATGTTTACCTTGCTGATAACAGCGTTATACGTATTCATGTAGTTATTGAGTAATTGCAGCGAACTAGGCTTGTATGAGTGGGTGGGGTCACACACCTAAGTTATGGTTCTTGCCTCTGGGATTTTATTTTATTTTTTTATTTATTTTCTTTTATAGATCTTTATTGGAGTATAATTACTTCACAATACTGTGTTAGTTTCTGTTGTACACCAAAGCGAATCAGCCATATGCATACACACGTCCCCAGCCTCTGGGATTCTAGAATTTCCGTGGGGTGATGATTAAGCCATATGAAATAATAGAGACAGAGAGAGAGATGAAAAAGAGATGGCATCATTAAGAAAGCTTTCAAAAAGGAGGAAGGACTCGTTCTAGATCTTGAAAGAGAGAGAATTTTAGCAAAGAGAAGGGCAAAAAGGTACCTGGTGAAAAAAAGGAGCAAAGACATAATATCCTAGCTTTGTGGCACAGAGTGGAGATTTGCCTGAGGAGTGGAAGGCATCTGCTCTGGGAAAAGGTGGGGGACGAAATCGCAGGACAGGATGGTGCTGGACCACATGTGCTATATAAAGCTGGGAGCCAAAGATTTGGACTTGATGCAGTTATTAAAGATGTATCAGCAAGATTTAGTCTTAGTGAAGGCTTAGCTGGGGCCAGTGATCATTTCCCTCTCTAATTTTCTAAGGTAATTATCGGTCTTTAGGTATTCATTAGGAACTTAGCTAGTAACTCCTTGCACTTCTAAAATATGTAATCTGTATGAGTGCAGCCTCTATGCAGTAGGTGCAGAGTAAATGTTTGATGATGATGAAAGACATGTGTAAGGACGATTCACTTGGCAACAGCACCTGAACTGAAAAGAAGAAAGACAGGAGGTAGGGGAGTCCTAAGGAAGCCGTTCTAGAAACACAGGTGTGAAGGAAGGAATGTAGAAGAGGCAGATATGAGAAAACACTAGGAAGTATCACTACAAGGAACTTGCATGCAGAATGGGTTAAACATTAAGTTTTCAAATCTAAATGTTCTGAAGGATCATGAGAGTGATAAGTGAGGTGGAAAAAATTGGGAGAGGGAATTCATTTGGGGAATAAGATGGGGAATTTTGGTTTGGACAGGCATTTGAGATGATGACTGGATATTCATTTAGAAATGATATGGGAAATTAGCTAGAGAAGATGAAGTAACTGTGTAGAGACAGGGCTGAAGTTTTGTTATAATTTCATTCACTACAAGAAATAGAGGCCCTACTATGTGCTAGAGGATGTAGAGTTAAATGGGGCAGGGACTTTGAGAAATTAACAACCTAGTGGAGAAAAAAGATATGTCCAAGAGGAACACAAAAGTCTAATGAAATAAGTGTCCAGAGGAGACTATGTGCTGGGTAAGTGAATTCAATAGCACCTCTTCAGCGGTACAAATTTCCCACCTGAGAAAACTGATGGAGGGTCCGTGAGAGCATCCCTAGGTGGTTCCTCCTGTTTAACTTTCCCTGCTCTGTGTCCTGCTGCTTGGCCACCATTGTCTGGATCCAGGATTGGCACCCAAACAAAGGCAACAGTCTCTAAGCAGACATAAAGAAGGCCAGCCACCAATCAGGTGGGCCCATCAGGAAAACTGTGTCCCATAAAGGCCCTCCCTATTGAATAATGAATGACATGCATTCAGATCCTCTCTCTTGGGATGTTTTAAAGGCAACTCACAGCGAGTGGTCACTAGAAGCAGAGGCAGCAGTAGAAGCGGAGACTGTACGAGAAAGAAGCAGGGGGGCGCTGATTCTCGGGAGAATGGCAAAGTTACTAGAGTATAGGCAACGGATGCTTGTTAATGAGGGGCTGACCAAGGCACCGGAGCCTGTTGTTGGATCACAGGAACTGCAGTGGATTCCCGGAATGGACAGGAGTTCTGGCTGATGATAGGATACAGTTTTCTAAAGTTTCCTAATTTCCTTTAAATAAACCCTCAGCATTTGCAGTGTTCTGAACATGTCCTGGCATTTTATATCTCATAAAAGCCCAATTAACACAAGGGTATTCCTGTTGTTTTGGCTTTGATTATATCATAGGGTATCCCGTGAAGAAGAGGGTAGTATGATCTTCATTAAGCAAGATCAAAAGGATGTGTGTGTGTGCATGTGTATACGTGGCTGCCTTCCCAGAAGAGTATAACAGTAGAGGGTAGAAACTTCAGTTACATCTTAGAGCAAGTCTGGAAGCCCCAAGTTTATATTTTTTGTTATTCCCTCTCTCTTTTCCCATTGCGATCACTGTGCCGGCCTGTGCACTTGTCCTTGAGGAGGGCAAAGAAAGGGAGAGCCAGAAAGGCTATTCAATGCAGCCACTGGGCTTGAGGAATAGAAATCCCCAAAGCTAGCAGAAAGTGCAGCTGCCAAGGAGAGAGGAATCTGAGTAACTAGATCAGAGTTTCTCAATGTCCAGACTGCCAACCCCCACCTCAGGATCACCTGGTTGGTTAAAAATGAAGATTTCCGGTTCACCTTCGACCAACTGAATGGAATATCTGGATCAGGGGCCTAGGAACTTGCATTTTTGTAAGTATGCCTGGTGATTCATGAAGTGCTTTCTCTTGAGACCCACTGCTCTAAGCCCTGGGTCAAGGAAAGAGTGTGGGGGAGAAGGATGCTTGCTCTGAGAGAGCGCTCAGGACCAAATGGTGGAAAGGCTTGTCATGCATGTGTATCCATTACTGTAGGTGAGAAAAGGAAGAAGAGAGAAAGCGTGTGAGGTGAGGCAGGGGTGTAGAGTGCACAGAACAGAGAGTGGGATACAGGTCTGTTTTGGCAATCCTGAACCCAGATGATAACTGAGACACGTGGATGGATTAGGTCTCTGCTAATGCCAGAATTTTCACACTCAGCATAAAAGTGCTATATAAAGCTTTTCCCTCTTCTATATTACAGTCCTTTTAAGATTTATGGAGCACCAACTACAGGGAGAACATTGTATTAGCAGCTGTCAGAGAAAACAAGAGCTTATCATGTGCTTGAAGTTGGACAAAATAAATCTGTGATTGACATTGAAGAGTGACTACAAAGCAACGTACACATAAGTGCAAATTCATTCACTTAACAAAAACTGTGTCCATTATGTGCAGACTTTTCTAGACTCCCTAGGGTGTGGTTTATCAGAAAGTGATGTGGGTGAGTTTAAAGGCAGATTTTGTAAGAAGGTGAACAGAGAGATTACAGAGACTTTAAGGCATTGTGTCTAAGGAAGGATTTAGATTCACACAGTTCCGAAGCAGGGTACATAACTTCACTCATTCAACATTCCATACATTTACTGAGTGCCTATTGTGTTTGTAGCAGTAAGTAAAACAGACAAAAATCCCTGCCCTTATGGAGCTTGTATTCTGACGGGAAAGAGACAAGAAAACAAAATAAGTAAGTTATATGGTATATTAGAAGGTGATAAGTGCTCTGGAGAAAAATAGGAAGAGAGGGGGCTTCCCTGGTGGCGCAGTGGTTGAGAGTCCGCCTGCCGATGCAGGGGACACGTGTTTGTGCCCCGGTCCGGGAAGATCCCACATGCCGCGGAGTGGCTGGGCCCGTGAGCCATGGCCGCTAAGCCTGTGTGTCCGGAGCCTGTGCTCTGCAATGGGAGAGGCCACAACAGTGAGAGGCCTGCGTACCGCAAAAAAAAAAAAAAACAAAAAAAAAAAACCAGGAAGAGAGAGAGGATTTCGGAGGAGGGAGAGATGCAATATCAGATGATCTTTTGGGAAACTCATAAGAAGAAGACATTTGAACAACGATTTATAAGTAAGTGTCAAAGGAAGCTTTGTGGATATACAGTGTGTTCCATATACAGAAGCAGCACGTGCAAATCCCCTGCAGAAGCCTGCCTGCATTTTCAAGGAACAGCCAGGAACCAGCATGTAAGTCTGGAAGTGAGGAAGGTGGACTATTGGGTAAGAGCTCAGAGAGGAAAGGAGGCAGGGGTGTCAAACAATTTAAGCCCATGGAGAACGTGGAGAAGATGCATTCTTTTATATTCAGCAGGATGGGAGCCCCTCTGAGTGGGAAGCAGAGGAGCAAACGCGATCTGACATGAAGGCTACTTCCTTTCAGCTGTGTGAACTTGGGCCCCATTTCTAACCTCTCTAAATTTGTTTCCTCACGTGTAAACTAGAGAAAAGCATCGGACTTCATGAGGTTGTTGTGATGATTAAATAAGATGATATGTGCAAAACGTTTAGCATCTACCTGAACTAGAGCATGTATATTCTTTTCCCTTCCCTGTTTTCCACCTCCTCTCTTCTGCCTCTTCCACCTGGTACCAAGGGCCAGAAGAGGGAGGCAGGACTCAGCCTTGCAGAGTACAGCCCACATAAGGGGTAGGAAGAAAAGGGGACAGTTGGTGTCAGGCCTAGGTTAACAGACTTACTAGTTGGGATTTAACATAACTGTGTTATTCTTCCTGTTCTATGAGGCGGAGTAGAGGGACAGAACTGCAAGTAGAGACTCAGATGGGTGGTCCTATTAGGTATAGGCGCTGGTCTGCCAGGCCTCAATCTTTAGAAGAAAACTCCCCCAAACCTTGCTAGGTAGTTTATCAACGCAGGCTCTGGGCATGCTAGCAGTTTTAATGGTTCCATTGTTTAATGTGTTAACTCCCTGAACGTTAAGTGATTAATCTGTCTTCTAATTAATGTTTGAATGATTCTCCTCAGGTCTAGACTATTAAGGGCACTTCTATTTAAAAATAGTCGCCTACTTGTGCTGTCAGGGGCAATAGGTACATTTGAGGTCGCCCGTTTTGAGTGACCCTTGATGGCTTCGAAATATCCATAAAAACAACAACGAAAAACAACAGACCCCCTCGCCCTTAATTAGTGATGAAAGGCTTTGTCGCGTTTGTCTGGGCCTGGGGCTAGGTTCCCAGCCCCAGAATGTGGAGAATGGTATTCACCAAGGCGTGCTCAGAAAGCCCCGGGTCGGGGAACTGGCGGCCAGGTCTCTCCGTAAATCACCCAAGTCGCCTCCCACTTTGGGTGACTGCATGTTTATTTACTTGCAGTAAATGATAGTAAATGAATGTGCCCAAGTGTAGGCCGACCCCAGGGGTGGCGGGATCTTCGCAGCTCCACCGTGTGGACCCGAGAGGGGCGCGGTGGGGTGCCTGTGGCGTCTCCTGGGTGCGCGGAGCGTAGCGTGCGGCGTCCCGGGTCCGAACCTGCGACTGCGAGCTGGGCGCTGCAGATGAAGCCTGGGGGCGGGTCCCGCGTGGGTCCGCCGCTGCCCCCTCCCGCCCACCCGCGCGCGCCGAGGCACCGCCCAGAACCGCCCCACCTTCGCCGGCCGTGCGCCCCCAGCCCTCCACCGCCCCGGCCGACTGCTTCCTCCGCCGGCCCGGCCCCCGCCCCTCCTCCGCCGACCTGGTCCGCCCCCTCCACGGCCGGGCCCGGCCCCCTCCCTCTCCCCGGCGGCGCTCGCAGGCTCGCTCTTCCCTCTTCCCACACCGCCCTCAGCCGCTCCCTCCCCGCACTCTCGTCTGGAGAGGAATCGAGCACCGAGCGCATCGATAGCACTGCCCTCTGCGGCCGCCCGGCCCCGAACTCATCGGTGCTCTCGGAGCTCGATTTCCCTAGGCGGCGGCCGCGGCGGCGGAGGCACAGCGGCGGCGGCGGCGGCGGCGGCGGCGGCGGCGGCGGCAGCGGTGGCGGCGGCGGCTCGGCCAGTACTCCCGGCCCCCGCCATTTCGGACGGGGAGAGAGCGCGGCGCAGGCACTGAAGGCGGCGGCGGGGGCCAGAGGCTCGGCGGCTCCCAGGTGCGGGAGAGAGGTACGGAGCGGACCACCCCTCCTGGCCCCTACCGGGGTCCCGACCCTCCTCTCCGGCGCCGGGTGGGGCCGGCGACGAGTGAATGAATTGGGGGTCCCCGGAGGAGCGGGGAGGGGGCGCGGGCGCGGGGCCCGGGCGGGCGGACGGGGTGGGGGGGGGGTCTGCCGGGGTAGACGCGGGGACGCGGCGACGCGGGGAATGAGGAATGGGCGGTGCGGGGCTGAGGAGGGTGAGGCTGGAGGCGGCCGCCGCTGGTGCTGCTTCCTGGACGGGGAACCCCTTCCTTCCTCCTCCCCGAGAGTCGCGGCTGGAGGCGGCCGGGGTGAAACTCGCGGGCCGGGCGGGCCGCCCCTCGGGGCGGTCGGGTGCGGTGGAGGTTACTCCCGCTGCGCTCCAGCCTCCCCTCCCCCTCGCCGTCCTTCCCTCTCCCTCTCTCTCCCTTCGCTCCCGCACCTCTTCCTCCCTTCCCAGCACCCGGCTGCCTCGGTTACTGCCTTCTGTGCTGCATCTCGCATCTCTAGGACGAGGGTATAAACTTCTCCCTCGAGCGCGGACTGGACGGCTTGTGGTCCTTTTTTCAGTGTGTAGGGGGATATATGAGTAATAGGGGAGGTCGCGTTTTGGAAGCGCAGAGGAAAGTGCTTAGAGACCACTGTTTGAGGTTATTGTGTTTGGAAAAAAATGCATCTGCAGCCGAGTTCCTGACTGCTCCCCTCCCCCATGTATGGGCTGTGACATTGCTGTGGCCACAAAGGAGGAGGTGGAGGTAGAGATGGTGGTGGAAGAACAGGTGGCCAACACCCTACAACATAAAGCCTGTACTTAGTGAAAAAGAAAAAGTTAATCCCAGAAGGTCTGTTTTGCTTTGTCAAGTTAAAACACACGCAGCAAACCCGCAGAGCAGAAGCAGGGCTTTTTCCTTGCTAGTTGAGTGTAGACAGCAATAGCTAGAATTGTATTTGAAGTTTAATTTGCCTGTTGTTGTCCTTTCCACCATCTCTTCTGTATTACCCTTATGCGTACATATTTGACCCCCATCCCAGGAGTTATTACCGTACTCCTAAACGGCTGTCACACAATTTTTTTTTTTTAACTGACCTACCAGAGGAGTTGATTGTAGCAATCTGCCAGCCAACTGCCTGAAATACTCTTAGGCATGTGCATGTTGTAGTTGAAGTCCTCAAGTAGCCTTCTTAAATCTTGATATCCACCAAAATAAGGGGTTAAGAACAGAAAGGTATTTTCTAATTTTTTACACAATATACATGTTACATTTGTAATGGAAAAAATCATTCAAAAAGAAATCACAAAGGGAAAAAAGTCTGTTCATAATCATCTCAGAATCAACCTTGTGAGTGATGTCATTCTTAGGTGACTAAGGTCCAAAATGCTGACTCGGGCGTGTAATAGACTAGAGATGACAAATATGGTTGATAACAATACTGTTTACTTTAGACTGTATCCATCCACAGGCATTCTTGGTTTTAAGAGATAGTAGATGAAATGATAATTCATTTTGTTTTATGACAAAGTGAAAATTCTTTTCCTGAACAGACTGTCCTGTTCCCAGTTACACCGCTTGCTAGCTTTTGTAGCTTTTGTAGCTTTGGGTGAGGGGGCTCCTTCTGGCCTATTGATCTTCTCTGGGAGCCCAGTTCTCTCTAGTGGGTTTAAATGTTACTTGATTTTTGAAATCCAAGTCAAAGATTTTTTTCGGAAATAACCATTGTAAAGAAGTAGACCAGAAGGTGTGTGTCTTTCAGAATCCACACATGTATGTACAACTAAGCTCTAATCCAGTATTTGTCCACAGTCTCTTTTAGACTAGCAAACTTACTGGTCATAAGGATCTGGACCCCTTTACACTCTTAAAAGTTATTGAAGATCCCAATTTGGAGTGTGTCAATATTTAGCACAATAGAAATTAAAATTGAGAATTAAAAAAATATTAATTCATTGAAAAAAGAAATAATAAGCCCATTACTTGGTAACGGAAGTAGAATTTTTAATGAAAAGTAACTTTTCCAAAACAAACACAAAAATTGTGAGAAGAGTGGCATTGTTTTGCACTTTTGCAAATCTCTAATTATATGGTTTAGTAGACAGCTGGATCCTCACATCTGCTTCTGTATTCAATCTATTATCACACATCTGGAAAATTCTACTGTACACTTGTGAGCGAATAAGAGTGGAAAGGGTAAATCACATCATAGCATTATCGTGAAACCAGTTTTTGACCTCTTGGGCCCTCTCCCAAAGTCTTAGGAACCCTAATGGGTTCCTGGAACACATTTTGAGAGCTACTGTTCTGGGCTATCCAAATTTTATTGGAGGGGTGGGCTGGGCAGGGAACTAGAGGATACATTTTGGTGAGATTATCCTCACCTATCCCATTTGCTGTGGTCAATATTAGGAATGAAAAGGGGGAGCAAACAGGATGTGATACATGTTTGTGGTGGCCCTAGACAAGGCTAGGTGCTGCAGAGCAGGCCAGGGAGGAACTGTGATACGACAGTTGTCTGGCCTGTCTGCTCTCTGTGAGTAGGTTCAGGAATAGCGTGAAGAGGTAGGTAGTATGTTATCACTTGGAAAAACATATTACTTTTTGGGGGGTAGGGTGGTGAGGTGCCTATTGGGATAATTCTTGGTCTTCGGTAAATAGGATGCTGCATGTATATAGTGTTTATATACAATATCTGTACATTCATTAATTTTGAGCTACTTACCCTGTAATAAATTATTGTTCATTGACTGCCATTCTTTCTTCAGTTCACTACTTATTTGTAGTAATATCATGTAGTTATTGAGGGAAAGGAGATTAAAGTAAATAAATTCATTTTCATTTCAGAAAGTTTGAAACAGCTGACTAAAAAATTATTTTCTGTCTTGGCTCCGTTAACCTTACAAGTTGTCGATATTTATTGCTACTGTTGGGAGATGATGTATGAGAAGCAGAGAATAAAAGTCATGTGGATTACTGAGAAATACATCTTTTAAAAATACTCTCATTAAAAGTGTGCTTGTCTTTAAATATTATATAATTATATTTTTCTTGTG
The DNA here is from genome assembly GCF_951394435.1 of Stenella coeruleoalba. Classification (NCBI taxonomy): domain Eukaryota; kingdom Metazoa; phylum Chordata; class Mammalia; order Artiodactyla; family Delphinidae; genus Stenella; species Stenella coeruleoalba. Next base: position 81,771,491 of record NC_137157.1, read on the forward strand.
CAAAGTGCTCTTTTTCAGCACTGATATAGCATTATAGATTGTGATTGATGATCACATCATCTGTACTGAATAGTTAGTTAAAAATTCTCAAAGTTCTCTTAGTTTTTACACCGTTATTTTCCCAAGCAGATAATGTACAGATTAAAATGTTACCAGGTATCGTCCTTATCTGCTTTGGCATCTCAGTTTTTATTTTCCCAGTGTACTGTCCAGCTTTATTTGACAGTTCTCCCCCCACCCCCATCTGATTCTTGCTAACTGTCCAGGAGAACTACTATGATGATGCTTTTTAAAAGTTTTCTGTAGCTGTTGGCCCCAACAGAGGCACTCTGGCATATCCACTGTAACTCTTAGGGGCCCGAGTCGATGAGGAATACTGTAGCGATAGCTGTCAGCAAGTTTTGTGGGGGTGTGTCCTCAGGGTATAGAGCAGTGTGCTTGACACTTGTACTGAGTGAAGTCATGGCCTGCTCCTTCGAGAGCCATTACCTGCTGCCGAAGAGCAGACGGGCTCTTGAGATGGAGCCACCTGAATCCAAGGTAAAAGAACTATGTACTCCGAATGAGTTTTTCTCAAATGCTGATGGAGGAGTTTGTCAACGAAGTACAATTCATTACCAATACACATCTGTAGTCATCCGGAGTTTTGTCATTGAATTTTGTGAGGTATTTTGAAATAATGTTCCATATAAAGGTGAACTTGTGTTAAGAGGTATTGATAGAGTGTTTGGGTTATATTAATCTCACGTGTGGCACACGTTCTAATTGAGTCACATTTCCATTTTTGTCATAAGGCCTGCTGAAAATGACTGAATATAAACTTGTGGTAGTTGGAGCTGGTGGCGTAGGCAAGAGTGCCTTGACGATACAGCTAATTCAGAATCACTTTGTGGATGAATATGATCCTACGATAGAGGTAAATCTTGTTTTCATATGCATATTGATTTGTGCAGGCCCATCCTCTGGGTACAAAAAAAGGTTTTTCTGATCATTTTCTGTGACTACTCATCACAAGGTAGTTATACTGATAATACTTTTATTAAGTTATCTAAAATGTACTTGGATTTCAAGGCATTACTCTGATATATGAGACACCAGCCTGTTTTCTCTCAGGACAATAATACTATCTGTGACGTTCACTCCGTGTTAGTGTATGTGCATTTTGATTGGAAGTGTATTTCAGCGTTTTCTCACAGGGTGAAAATGTGAATTTACATCTTATCTGTAAGATGAGACATATCTAACAGTCTTTTTTTTTTTTTAATGTGCCTATTTTTATGGGGTTTTGGTATTTTTTTTGGTATTTTGATGTCACATATAGAGTTGATTTATACTGGTGAAGTGTAATCATTTGATGATTGAATTAAAAACACTGAATTAGTAGTATTTTCATGTTTTCTCTTCACATTGAAGTAGTGGAGAACCTACAACTACCTGATGCATTTTAGAAAGCTCATTCTTTGCGTTTATGTATATGTATATCAGGTGATATGTAAGAATACCATCACCAGTCCTTACCTTTGCTTTACAGCCCTTTTTCAATTTATTCAAGACAATGTTAGAATTGTTTTTTATTACAAATTGATTAATGAATAATTTTCAGACTTTTTCAGTTTCATAAAAATGTACCAAAGGAATGGCCAACAGCAAAATGATAGAATAAAGGCCTAGCAGAGACCTTGAGACGTCACGTAGTATGTTTCCCACTGCCTTCTGGCAGCACTATACTCAGATGATCTCAAGCAGATAAGGATTTATTTAATCCCAAAGACCTGCAGGAGGGAATGGCACACAACTGTCCTTGTTAGCTAATTTCCAGAATGTAATTATTAGCATATTTCATGCATAATCTGAATCTTCCTGTGAAGTTTAACATAATATCAGCTCATCTTTGAAATAGATTTATGTTATTAGATTATTTCTTAGACTTCTTTACCCCAGGGTAAGCGATCCTAATCCCTTAGCTTTTTTCTAGATCTGATACACCAGTTTTTTTAATCAGCTCTGAAAAATTTCCCATAACTTTCTCTGAGTCCCAAGCTGTAGGGTCTAGAATAGGTCAAAAATGCCCTGTTAAGGTATTGTGCTGTGTAATGCCTTAAAAAAACACCTTGACTGCACTTAGGTAGGTTCTGAGAGCGTTGTTGGCCTTGGGAAGATGTTTATGCAGTGTAGAACTTTGAGGATTGACAAGGAAATGTTCATAAGGAAATGTCAAATATTTCTGGTACTGGAGGGAAAAAAATGAAGAAATAACCCTTATTTACAAAGGTCTGATTTAAACATAGAAGCAGCTTTCATTTGGCTTCCAAGTTTAATAATTTGCATTAGTAAAAGGGAAGAATCTAACTGAAGTGGACCACCTATGTAATAGTCTCTCTGTATTTCCTCTTGGCAAGTCAATTCAATGCTAATGGTTTTGTTTATTTTTTACTTTGAGGAGGATTAAATAGTTCACCTATTTCTGAAGCCAAGGTTACTCGTCATACTCCACCATTTAAATTGGAAGTAAAAGGACATTTTAACAGAATTTAAGTTAAGCATGGCAGTTTTCCTGGGATTCTGGAATATGATTTTGATTTTAGCAGAAGTGCCCTCCATCTTTTCTGAAAATCTGAAGAATTCCATTACACAGTTTCCTATCAGAGGTCAAGAATGATGTATAAGAATGTGATTTAAAAAAAAAGGTTAGGAAACCTTTTGGTCAAAATTGTTAAAGTGCAATATAAATTTTAAAGAAATAAAGCTAAAAGTCAATCCTTTATTTTGGGGGAAGGTAAAAAAAAGTTTATAAACTCAGACCCATTAACTCTGATTATGATTTCTGCCAAACCAGAAACTTGACCCAGGGAAGCATTGATTACCTGTGAACTTTGAAACTGACATTCCGTCACTAGTGTAGCCACCTGGGAAATGGTTATCAGAGATTGTCTCTTATCTCCCAAGTTACAGTGAGTCTCTGAGGGAACTGACACATTGAATTCTTGGTGTAGTTCAACTAGAAGAAAAGCAAGAGAATTTAGTAGTTTATTTTCATAAGTGGTTAAACAAAAATACTGACATGGCGTTTTTGTAAAAAGTTGAAGGGTAGTGGGTATCACTACTGCTGTTAAGTTTCTGGTAGGTGAACAGTGTAGGTCAGAGAAAATAAGAGAGGCCATAGACTTTGCACATTTGGAGTTCTCATCAGTTTTTCTGCATTAAACAAATGGACAGAAGTTTAGGAAAAAATTTTAATTAACTAATACCATATTTTCTAGTGGTTTAGAATTTTCAGAGATTTATATTGGGTCGACCAAAAAGTTCGTTCGAGTTTTTCATGTTACGGAAAAACCCGAGTGAACTTTTTGGCCAACCCAAAACTGTGAGCCGGGTAAGGAAGGTGGTCATTGTTTCTTGCATTTTATCAATAAAAATGGTCTCTGAGAGGTTGTAACTTGCATAAGGATACTTAAGCTAGCAAGTGGTGGAATTTTAAGTTTTCTGAGACCAAGTTAAGTGGAATTTCCACTGCACCCTTGTATAGCTTTTTAAAAATGAAAAATTAGCCTTCAAGCTAAAAATATTTAGTGTTGGAGGCTGATTCAGATTATTAATATATCAAAATTTGAACTTAGCCTACTATCTAATGGCATCTTAATAGCAGAGATATGATATAGAATTAGGTATGACACGTAGATGGAGCATGTTTATATTTGCACATGATGATCACCTTTACTTCTGTTCTGAAAAGATTTTACCTTTATCTTTTATGAAGCCCACTGAAGAGTTCCAAGAGAGAACGAAATACCTTGTTAGTGGTGCAGGATTATTAAAAACTCAGTCCCCAAACACAGTACCAGGCTAGAAATAGTATATGTTTTTATAGTTTGGAGATCATGTTATTATAAAAACATGTTCTCTGAAATGTGTTTTCTAAGGTAAAATTTGGTGGAAGCAGAAAAACGGAAGTAGAGATCAGAACTGTCAGTTGGTCAGTTAGCAAATATCTAACAAGTATCTACTGGATACAATATAAAAATAGACATAGAAAGAAGTATTTTTTCCCAGTCTCCAATTCATTGACATCTGTATGCTTCTGTTAATGTGACATTTCTAATTCAGTCCAAGTATTATGCCTTTCTTTGATGAAACTGTTTTCTAGTCAGTAAGAAAGAATGGAGTCATAATTGGATTGATTTGTTCCATCTTTAGTGCTCTGAGCCGTGGAGTGTTTATTCACCAAGATGTATCAGTTTCTCTTTTAAAAATTTTTTCCTTGTTAATTATGGAATTGCTGATTAAGGTATTTAAATTATAGAGAGAAAATTTGTAATACGAAACCAGTATTGAAGAGTGGTGTAAGAAAAGCTCTGTTTAATATTGTAAGCTGTTATTTTTCTGTTTCTTTGGTTTTGTTTTTTAACATATGTATCAGTAGTTATTAACAAGGAATAGGTGGTGACTTTGCCCCTCGGGACATTTGGCTAAATCTGGAGGTGTTTTTGGATGTCACAGCTTGAAGAGGGGGCTGCTACTGGCCTCTGTAGTGGGCAGAGGCTGGGGTTCTGTTACTCCTCCTGCAGTGCACAGGAGGGCCCCCCAGAAAATAATCACGTGGTCCAGAATGTCAGCAGTGCTGAGGTTGAGACCCCAATACTATGCGTTACGTATAGCTTTAAACGTCCTATAAATTGTGAGGCTCAACTCCCTGAATATCGTTTATGTTAGATTTTTAAACATAATATAGATTTAAACCTTACATTTTCTAAACTAACAATGTGTTATATTAGCTTACACTAGTGTTCTGTTAAAACATTCTGTTTTTAAAACAAGGTACAACACAGCAATTTTGTACATCCATTTCTCTTCAAGACTGTGGCCACTCTTCTCCCCCCTTTCAAGTGAGTGCCCTCTACTGGTCAACTTACTCGCTTTTATAATAAAAAATGAAATCCTAAGTTTGGATATTTTTTCTTTTTAAACTGTGGGTATAATCAATTTATAACTGTATAAATTTTATTTAAAAGACTTATTTTGTATAACTAATGTTTTAACAATCTAAAGTGTCAAAAAAATCTAAAGTAACAGTTTTACTTTGCCAATGTTATTAAGATTACTGTGTGGACCAGTTAGACCTAACTAATTAAATATATGGGTGAATATTTTTGACTAAGAAAGGAAATGTGGCAATGTAGGAGAAAATAGGGTGGTGCCCTTGTTAGCACTGCTTGAGGTCACTTTGTCTGAGGGAATGAGAAGGGGCACTGTGGCTCTGTGAATTTCTTTTCAGGTACGCAGGAGGTACCTTACAGAGTTCAGAACTTAGTGATGTTTTACATGGGGTGTTAGGAAGGGCCTATTCGAAAGTGGCAAATTGTGAAAGTTCACATTTTGTAAATTTTTATAGGACTGTAGAATAGTTGAGAACGCCTGATTTTTAGAATAAACTAACACAAAATTCAGGCACTGTATTTAGGTCAATTTAAGAATAAGTATTTACTTAATAATAACTATTTATTGAGCCCTGAATGTTGAAAATTATTGGACACATTTTATTCTAACTTGGGTTTTTATAAATACAAAGCTTTAAAAACATGCAAATGAAAGTTGGCAATGGAAATAAATTAAAGGAAAAGAAAACTTTATCCTTTATCGTTTGGCGTCTCTTAAGAGTCTGGTTTAAGCAATGCAACTAATTTCTTAATTCCATAAAGGTTATTAGTACCTACTCTGTACCATGCAGCCTTCCTACGGTCTAGAGATACACTGAGGAGCAAAAGGAACTGCATCACTGCCTTCATGGAGGTTATTAGTCTTAGATGTATATGGAGAGCAGTGTTTCTAGACAGTGATCCTAATTATATATAACTTAATTTAGAGGCTTTATGCTTTAGGAGGGCGATAGATTTCTTATATCTCTTAACTATATTGTCTCATAGTGCCTAGGTTTTTGGAACAGTTATATTATTGTGATCTTAATGTAATAAAATTAGAAATGGGTAGTAAAAACAAAATATTTGAGAGGATTAAGTAGGGCTATATTGCTTACCTTAGGTAATTTTTGAACTTCCTATTTTGAAAATTTCAAGCCTATGGAAAAGTAGTGAAAAATAGTACAGTGAATACCTCTTAACCTTTAAACTAGACATAGTTACTTTATGTGTGTGTGCCTGTGTATGTACACACACATACTTGAATACATATTATTTATTTTTGCTGCACTTTTTTAGAATAAGTTGCGCATGTTAGGACCCTTTACCTCTAAACACAGGGGTCTGGCCAAATACAGCCTGTGTCTGTTTCTGTTGAGTTTTATTGGGGCACAGCTGTGCTTGAGTGTTTACATGTTGTCTGTGGCTGCTTTTGCACTACAGTGGCAGAGCTGAGTGGCTGCAACAGAGACCAAGTACTGTCTGTTTTTTACGGAACAAGTTTGCTGACCCTCTTCTAACAATAAGAATAATTCATTGTATAACTACAACGCAGTAACAAAATTTAGGAAATTCAACATTGATACAATGTTTTATCTAACATATAGTCCATGTTCAAATTTTATCAGTTCCCAGAATGTGCTCTCAGCAATTCTTTTTTTTTTTTTTTCCTGATCCCAGGATCAAAAATCATGTGTCATGTCTCAAAATCTAGAACAGTTTCTCAGCTTTTCTTAGTCATTCGTGACAGTGGCACTTTTTGAAGAATTCAGGCCAGTTGTTTTGTAGAATGTCCTCTCCTTTAGTTTTGTCTGATTGTTTCCTCCTGGTCAGATTTGGATTAAACATTTTTGGTAGAAATACTATGTAAGTGATGTTATACCCTCCTTGGTGTATCACATCAGGAGGCACAAGATGCTGGCTTGTCCCATTATTGATGATGTTATGTTAACATTGGTTATTTGGTTAAGGTCATATCTATCAGTTGTCTCTCTGTAAAGGTATCTTTAGTTCTTTTATAATTAATGTGTACTCTGTGGGGAGATACTTTGAGACTATAAATATCCTGTTCTCCAACATATTTGCACCCAGTGGGATGTAGTAGCCACTGATAATTCTAACCAGAGCAAACTACCACCATAGTGACTGCAAAGTGGTAGGTAATCTAACTCAGTCATTATTTCTACATTTATTATTTGACATCTACCATAAGTAAGGTTTCTCTCTTTTCTCTTCCCTCTCCTTATTTATTTGGTTTGTCTTATTTGTATCCGTACAGACTCATGGATTCTTTTTTCATCTGATGTGTTAAAGTCTATTCTTGTCATTATTGATTTTGGTGCTCAAATATATTTTTGATTTGGCCAGTGGAATCCCTTTCAAGCTGGCCTCTGTATCTTTTGACACATCCCCATCAGTTTTTGAGCTCTTTCTTACTTTCTGGCACAGTGTATTCCAGGTTCCCTTTGTTCTTTCCCTGTCCCTACCCTGGATTCAGCCATTTGTCCAGAGAGCCCTAATTCCTTTTACTAGGGAATGATATTTAGAAATTAAGTCCTGGATGTTAGGTGGTGTCGCTACTGGAGTGTCACTGCTTCTAGACCCTTTTCAACAGACAGAGCTAAGCAGTAGATTTTATTTAAAAATCATGAGTTCATTCTTCCTCCATGTCTTCTTTCTCCCATGATGAGTACACTGGTTCTACCTTGTGTAAGTTTTAATGTTAAACATTAGACAGCTATTGAAATAAAAATGATAATGTCAATCAACACAGATTGAATAATTTAACATTAGGTTAGCTTTTTTATTTGTGGAATTGGGATTAAATATTTTTCTCCATTGAGAGAAAAGTAGGAATCCTTTTCATTTTCAAAGTATTCTCTTTTTTTTTGCGGTACGCGGGCCTCTCACTGTTGTCGCCTCTCCCGTTGCGGAGCACAGGCTCTGGGACGCGCAGGCTCAGCGGCTGTGGCTCACGGGCCCAGCTGCTCCACGGCATGTGGGATCTTCCCAGACCGGGGCACGAACCCATGTACCCTGCATTGGCAGGCGGACTCTCAACCACTGCGCCACCAGGGAAGCCCTCAAAGTATTCTTAAACCATTTGGGAAAAGATTGAGCTGTTTAGCTACATAAAGACGAAAACACCTTTAACAAAAATCCAAGACAAATGGAAACCTGGGAAAACTACTTGCATCATCTGTCAATCAGGAAGCTCTCCTGTATTTGAATTAGAAAAAAGCAAACATCCAAATAGGAAAAAAAAGGCATATAAATAGCCAACCTATCCACACTCATACAAAAAGTGCTGTCGAAACATATTAAAAGATACTTCATTAATGTAGAAATGCAAGTTCAAACAATAAATAACATCTTTTATTTTCACGTTGGCTAAGATTAAAATGATAACAGGCTTGGAAAGGCATGGAAAATGTGTACTCTTTATGCTATAGTGAGAGTATACCTTCTTATAAACTTTCTGGAGGCCATCAGTTTGGCAGTATTTATCAAAATGGAAACTACATGTTCTTTGACCAATTGATTCCACTTACAGAAATTTATCTGAAAGATTCAGTTGGATAAGTGTTTAAGATGTATACCCAGGAGTGTTATTGCAGTGTTGTTTATAATTTTTAAAAGTGGAAATAATCTACACATCTACCAGTAGGGAATCGGTGAGGTAAGTTATGGTATCTTTGTACAAATTATATTATACAGTTTTCAGAAAGGATTAGGTAGATCTATATGTACTGACATTGAAAAACTGTCCATTATGTAAGAGAAGCTGTATCGTAGCACTTTGTGTAGAGTATGAGTCTGTTTATTTAAAAACAATGTGAATATGTACTAAAATATGGTAGGACGTATGCCAAACTCTGTAGTGTTTTTTTGTTTGTTTGTTTTTCGGTACACGGGCCTCTCACTGTTGTGGCCTCTCCCGTTGCGGAGCACAGGCTCTGGACGCGCAGGCTCAGCGGCCATGACTCACGGGCCCAGCCGCTCTGCGGCATGTGGGATCTTCCCGGACCGGGGCACGAACCCGCGTCCCCTGCATCGGCAGGCGGACTCTCAACCACTGCGCCACCAGAGAAGCCCTGTAGTGTTTTTGTTTTTTAAAAAATGAGCATACACTGTTTGAGAGGGAAAAATAAATACTAATTTTTGAGGGAGAGAAGTCACTAGAGTATTAGATACCATCAGTTTACTTCATATTTACTTTCTTCCCCCCTTTTTAAAACCTCAACAAATTGGATAATACAGATGTATTACAGATAAAGAGGTACAGTTAAAGGAATTGGTATTAGGCCAATTAAAGAACAGCTGAGAGATACAATAATTCAAAATATGAAAATTATATTGACATCTGTAATTATTAAGATTGGATCCATGATTGATCCAGCCTCACATTCTGACCTTGGCATCAAGTGATAATTTATGGGAGAATGCCACATGACTTCAACAGGTTACAGATGTAGGCTTATAATATCCTTATTTTCAAAATCTGTTATGCAAATTTTCTTTGAGTTTATTCAGATTTTATCTCTTGGACATAGTACACATTTTATTCTCTCTAGTCCTAAGCTAAGATTCAGCATTCGTATAATTTCAAATGTCCATTATTTAGTAAAGAAGTCTTTGTTTTCTTTATCCTTACTTCTAATGAATGTCTTAACCAAAAATTCCGTCATGAGACAGAAGGTGTCAAGCTCTTTTAACACCCTTACTCCCTAATCAGTACAGAAATCCTTCATAAACCTCAGAGTTTTACTCTTTTTCCCTGGAGCTTGTCCAGCTCCATTATATTTATTTTGAAATACAGTGAGTGGTTTTGGAAAAAGTAGTCCAAATGTAGATGTCCAGTGATTCTTATAAGGGCAAGATACTGCTGTTGCTATACAGTTCCTAGTAGCCAGTGGCCTGCCCCCTACCCTTTGGGCCTGTAATAGCATGTACAATGTAAAATATGAAATAACACAGTTAACTTTTTAGAGCACTTTTTCCTGGTCTTTAATCCTAACCTGTATACAGAGTCCTCTTCATTATTATTTACCCACTTTTACAGCAAAAGAAACAATAGCTTAGAGTAGACTAGAGGTTAAGTAGTTTGCCCATACTCACACCGCAAGTAAGTGGGGTTCTGCAGGTGACATAGATTGAAGATTCAGGAGTGTATCTTTAGCCTAGATTTCAGCCCTGAGCATCAGCCCTATATATCAAAGCTGCCTGCAGGTGATAGCACCAGAGCAACCCACGAACATATGGAATTCAACATGCCCCAAATTGAACTCATTTTCCTGTCCCCTTCCCATTATGTTCCCATCTCTAAACAATAAGCTCTGCCATTTTAAAAAAATTGAGATATAATTCATATAACATAAAATTCATCCTCTAAAGTGTACAGGTAGGTAGGTTTTAGTATATTCACAAAGTTATGCAACCATCACCCCATCTAATTCTGTCACATTTTTATCACCCCATACCAATTAGCAGTCACTCCCCAATCCCTTCTGCCAGCCCCTGGCAACCATTAATCTACTTTCTGTCTCTGTGGATTTGCCTGTTCTGAATATTTCATGTAATTGAAATCATACAATATGTAGCCTTTTGTGTCTGGCTTCTTTCATGTAGGATAATATTTTCAAGGTTCATCTATGTTGTCACATGTTTAAATACTTCATTCCTTTTTATGGCTGAATAATACTCTCTTGTATGGATATTTGTTTATGTATTCATCAGTTGATGGGCATTTGGATTGTTTCCTCTTTTTGGCCATTTTGAATGATGCTGCTGTAAACATTGCTGTAAGTGATGTATGAGGGTTGTTCTGTCAGTTTTACCCGTTAAGTATTTCTCAAAACTGTTTAATCTTCTCCGTCTTACTGCTTTTGCTGCCTTAGTTCAGGTTCTGTCATTTCTTTTATTTATTTTATTTTTGGCTGCGTGGGATCTTCCTTGCTGCGCATGGGCTTTCTCTACTTTCGGCAAGCGGGCGCTGCTCTTTGTTGCAGTGTGCGGGCTTCTCACTGTGGTGGCTTCTCTTGTTGCGGAGCTCGGGCTCTAGGTGCGCGGGCTTCAGTAGTTGTGGCTCGTGGGCTTTAGAGCGCAGGCTCAGTAGTTGTGGCGCACGGGCTTAGTGGCTCCAAGGCATGTGGGATCTTCCCGGACCAGGGCTCGAACCCGTGTCCCCTGCATTGGCAGGCAGGTTCTTAACCACTGTGCCACCAGGGCCAGGTTCTGTAATTTCTTGTAAAAGTTTCCTAAACTCATCTCCCAGCCTCTAGTCTGGTCTCATTTGTCATAATAATGCTAACAGTGGACATTGTTGATCTGATCGTCCCTCCTACTTAAAAATCTTTTAGTGATTTAGTATAAGGTGAAGTTCAGAACTTCTTAAGATGGCATATTAGACCCTCCATAAGCTGGCCTCTGCTTGATGGTGCAGTTTCAGTTCTACTTACCTATAATCCCTCTAAGCTAAAATTGTGTTGAACTTCTTGGTTCCATGTATTCAACATGCTGTTTCCTGGTTTTGTGCATTCTCTTTGCTCCTTCCTGCCTGGAGTGGCCCTCCTGTCTTTCTTAATTCATACAAGCAAAGTTGATGTCTTCTCCTGTTTGTCACCATTGTACTTTGTTCTCCATAAGGTGTTGCATTTATTTCATTGTGTTTAAATTACTTGTTTACATTCATATCTCTTCCACCAGACCTAGCTCTTTGAGGTTAGAAACTATAATGCCTGGCACAGTATATGACATCCAGAAGATTTTTACTAAGTGTTCCTGTGATGCAAGGGAGAATAGAGTAGGTAGGTGGGAATGAACTAACAAATAAGCCTGTGCTTATATATCCCCAATTCCTTGTTTCTTCCCTATTATAATTCTAACATACTGGGCTATTGTACATGTTTTTAGCTGTCTTTGAGAACTAGCTGTGTACAACAACTTTTGATGGTTTGTAACCAATAGTGTAACACATCATTCTGTGATAGATTCAAATAATCTTGTAGAAGAGTAACAAAATATTTGAGCATTAAGAGGGTAAAAGTAAGTTTTTTCCTATAGGTGTTATTTAGCAGTACATAAAAAATACTTACAATAACACATTAAGAAAATCTTACAAACATTTCAAAAGTAAATCCTCAAATAATACTTCAGCTGACATTTCCAGCAGTCCTGTTCATATTTACAAGAGCATCTGATGGAATCAGCAGCATGAAGATGGATATTAAATGGGATAAGGCTTGTAATATGCTTATCACAATATCCAGCATATAAATAAGGGCTCAGTAAATGTTGGCTGTCATAATTACTATTAATAGTAATATGGTTACTTTTAGTAAAAGGTCCTAATTTCTTTAGTTGTTTGTTTGTTTGTTTGTTTTACTATACTATGTCTTCCCATGACAGGATTAACTTTAACTGCCTGAGTTGGAAAACTAAATTGAATATGTTGACATATGAACATACTGAGTAACTTGGTTACTGTTAATTATAATAGAAAAATGACAAAATGATGTCCTGGTCAGTGAGTGTATCTCATTCTCGAAAGATATAGTCTTAACTTTCGAAGTCCTCCATTGGGTCTGCAGATGAGTTTCTGTACATAAAACAACACTTGAAGGCATGTTAATAAATTGGAAAACACTTAAAAAATTAAGCCAGTACAAAAAAGACAAAAATTCCAAATGGGCAAAGGACACAGGTAATGGGAATAAATATGAAAAAGAAAAACTATGTAACATTATTAGTCCTCAAAGAAATAGATATTAAAACAATAGGATTTTTGGTCTAACAAGCTGACAAAAATAAAAATATGAAACCTATTGTTGAGTGAGTGGTGATGGAATGGGTACACCCTTAATGCCGTATGGAAAAGTAATACCGTAAGCGTCATGTGCGCCCCAAACCAGGTTTTCCCTGTCTTAACATTCTGCCACATTTGCTTTAGATCCTTTTTTCTTTTTCAAGATATAAAACTTAATACAGTTAAAGGCCTCCGTGTTTTCTGTAAGCTTATTCTCTTCCCTCCCCAAAATGTGTAAAAATCTCTATATATTTTGTTTATATTTTGACATTAATAGTAATTAAAATTTTTAATATTATATAAAACTTGCTTGGATACATTTATTAAAATACTTTTAATGTATAATTTAAAATTTACAGCTTCATTGTTTTAATATAATTTATAATATCTTACACTTGTGTTTATTTTTACAGTGTCTGCATATATTTACATTGAATGGGTTTATTCATTTCTTCAACAGACAGTACTGATTACCTGCTGTGTTTAAGACTGACACACAGGGTGCATAGTGGTGAGCAAAACAGATGTGAGCCCTACCATCATGGAGTTTAAAGCCAAGTAGGGGGTATAGACTTGAACAATTACACGTAAATACATAGTTACAAATTACAATAGGATCACCAGCTGCTATGTGGAGAACAGACTAGGAAGCAGTTGCAGGAAATTGCATGAGACAGTCACATTGGACTAGGGTGATGGTGGTGAGTGCTTGGATTTGGAGTATGTTTTGAAAATAGATAAATGGCATAAGATTGTGGGTATTAAGCGCCTATGTAATTTTTTTTTATGGTATGATGATTTAGGATGCCATGTTAAGTATATCTCCATTTTAGCTATCGTTTTAAAAAAATAAACCATAGTTTCTTAGCATCTCTTACCAGAAATGGCATTACTGTGTCAAAGGCTATGAACATTGGTATGGCTCTTGATAAGTAATGTACTTGCTTTCCAAAAGGATTGTACCTGTTACTGTATCACCAGAAATGCTTGACTTCTATGTTTAACTTTTGCCAGCATAGTGTATTTCATTTAGAAAAGTTTTTTTTTTTGCGGTACGCGGGCCTCTCACTGCTGTGGCCTCTCCCGTTGCGGAGCACAGGCTCCGGACGCGCAGGTTCAGCGGCCGTGGCTCCGCGGCATGTGGGATCTTCCCGGACAGGGGCACGAACCTGTGTACCCTGCATCGGCAGGCGGACTCTCAACCACTGCGCCACCAGGGAAGCCCTAGAAAAGTTTTGGTTTTTTTTTTTCCTACTACTTCAGTAAATTAAAATAGTACTTTAGTTGGGAGTAAAGGGAAATCTATGGAATAACTTTCCTTCATTTAATATTTTATTATGTTGAGTTAGTTTTTAAGTGGCTTTCTTTTATCCTAGTTTCCAAAGGATGTTAGTAACCTATGTATCTGATCTAAAAGTGTATTCTGTTTGAAAGGCTGGAAATAATACTAATTAAAAATGTAAAGTCTTGATTCTTTTCTTGCTGTCTTTAACTAGTTTCATTGTGGAATTTATGTGGTTTTAAACTGGTTAGGCTTTGATAACCTGTACTTTCTCAGTGATGATTTTTTTTTTAAATATAAAAGGAATAATATATGTTGAGAGTACTTTAGATTTGTGGTAAGGTATTAGCTTAGAGCAGGGGTTGGCAAAATGTAAAGGGTCAATTGGGTCTTTGTCACATAATCTTTGTTGTTGCTGTTTTTTAAACAACCATTTAAAAACTGTTCTTGGCTCACAGACCATACAAAAACAGGTGGGCAGGATTTGGCCTGTGGGCCACAGTTTGCTGTACCCTTATTTAGGCTCTCATGTTGGGAAAGATTCTACATTGATGCATACATTTTTTTCTACTTCCATATACTTTTTTTCTTCTGGCTAAACAAAATCTTTAGTACTTACATATCATTTTTGTTGTGCTTGCTGTCTGCTTTGTCTTAAAACCTGTCATTTCTTTTCAGATCAGATCTCACCATTTAACACTTTAGTTCTTAAGTTTTTATCAAGTTGCACTGCCTTTTTATATAGCTCAGTGACTAATTATGCTTCTAAGGATGACTGTAGTTAAAATTGGGGGCTTCCCTGGTAGCGCAATGGTTAAGAATCCGCCTGCCAATGCGGGGGACATGGGTTTGAGCCCTGGTCCGGGAAGATCCCACATGCCATGGAGCAACTAAGCCCGTGCGCCACAACTACTGAGCCTGCGCTCTAGAGCCCGTGAGCCACAGCTGCTGAAGCCCGTGAGCCACAGCTACTGAAGCCCGTGCGCCTAGAGCCCGTGCTCCACAACAAGAGAAGCCACTGCAATGAGAAGTGCGTGCACCACAACGAAGAGCAGCCCCTGCTCGCCATAACTAGAGAAAGCCTGTGCACAGCAACAGAGACCCAGTACAGCCAAAAATAAATAAATAAAATAAGTAAATTTATTTAAAAAAAAAAAGAAATGCAAATAAATAAATAAATAAAATTAACTTGGGAAATACTGAATTTTTAACCTAAACTTGTTATTTGTAATCAGCGTATTCTTCCTCATTGTTTATAGGCACGTTGTAGATTACGTTTTTTCAATAACAGAATGTGACTCAGAATTTTGCTTTCAATATCTTTGGGGTTTAGAAGGGAAAAGTTAATAGGAATGAATAGGGACTTCTTTCCCAGTTTTCAGTCCCTTTGATGGAGTGTTCATCATGGGAACATGCTATGAAATGCATGCAGAAACTACTAATATTTCACAGTGTATACTTTTGAAACACAAAGTGTTTGAAAATTTTTTAAATGGGAGTTCACTGAGGTATACATCTTAGAGGCGATACCTGTGGGCACATGTGCGTAATCCTCCAGCCACACCTTAGGTATAGATTTGTGTGGCTCCAGAAGCTAGTCTTTAATTTCATTGTTGATAGAAAATTTTAAAGATTAAAGAAACCATTAACCATAAGGTTAACTTCAGCTAGTACTGGTAAGTGAAGAATGCGAGGTGACAGCAGTAGGTGAGGAAAAGTCTTTCATCTGTTTCACATGTGCCGTAGCCACGCCTGGGTAATGAATGGACTGACTCCAAGAAACTGTACTTTGCTCTCAATTCCTGCTCTTTCATTCTACTCCAAAAACAATGGTTTTCAATTTATAATATACGGGAGTACTTTCAAGGATCAATAGTTAATTAAAGGAATAGGCTAAAATAAAATGTCAACCAAATGTTCAAATCTTTAGTCAAGAGCTTCTTGTTTAGAAAATTAAATATCCATCCTTTTTTTTCTGACTGTTGAGATAATTGGTTTTTATTATAGAAAATTTGGAAAATACAGTTTACTTTAAACGATAAGCATGAGATCATTCTAATATGGTAATCTTTCACACTTTTTAAAATTAAAAGGCAAAGAAAGAAATACATTTAAAATAATATCTATTACCACAAAAAACGGTAAGCAAGAGCTCAATTATTTCTTAGATTAATTATCTCCATCAGAGACATACCCTTTGTTAACATTTTGATGTACATACCACCACAAGTTTTTTAATATATGTACATACAAGATACATTTATACAGATGTGCAGAGATATTTTATTGGGATCATGCTACATGTGTATCTTTGTATTCTCCTTATGCTGTGAACAGTTTTCAAACACTTTTCCAAAAACATGATTTTCCATGACCATTTTTTTAATGATAGATTGGTCCGTGAAGTAATTCATGAACTAAGGGTGGAACAATAAGAAACAGTGTCCTTGGGCTTATACTTTATACCCATTATTAGCCCTGCCTCTGACTCCATGACTTCACCTTGCACCAGCCCTTTTCCTTATTTTTTGAAGCCTATTTTGGCAGACAGTATGTGAAATCTTTTAGGCGTGAGTATTAATCAAAAGTCAGAGGAAAATAAGATTTTCATTTCAAGATTCAGTTATGTCACCTACCTTCTTTCCTTTACACCATCTTGGAGTTGCATGGTCTCTAAGATACCCATCTCTTTCTCTCTCCTTCAACGACTCCCTCTCTTTTTACTAGAGGTCTCACAGAATTTGCAGACAGAACAATCATTCTCTTTAGCATTATCATAGTATCTATCTGGCTGTTAAATATTGTTCCTAGGACTGCAGAAATGGATTAAATAAGGGCACTAAAATTCTCCGTATTGACCATTCTCTTATGTATTCCTTTGACTATAAATAAAATAGATGCATGACACTTTCGTAAGTTGCTTGATTTTTCTTGCCACCTAAATCATCCAGAATAATAGGAGTTGGTAGAGCTATCCCATTTTGTAAAAATTATTTTTCTTTACAGAGAATTTGGGTTTTTTTGTTATTAATCTATGCACTTGCATTGTTGAATCTCTGTGTAATACCTTTTTTTAAAAAAAAAAAAACCTTTTTTTAAACTGTGGTAAGATACACATAAAATTTATCATTGCCTTTTTTTTTTTTTTGCGGTACGCGGGCCTCTCACTGTTGTGGCCTCTCCCGTTGCGGAGCACAGGCTCTGGATGCGCAGGCTTAGTGGCCATGGCTCACGGGCCCAGCCGCTCCGCGGCATGTGGGATCTTCCCGGACTGGGGCACGAACCCGTGTCCCCTGCATCGGCAGGCAGACTCCCAACCACTGCGCCACCAGGGAAGCCCTATCATTGCCATTTTCAAGTGTACAGTTTAGTGGCATTAAGTAAGTTCACAATATTGGACAACCATTAGCTCTGTCTGTTTCCAGAACTTTTTCATCATCCCAAACTGAAACTCTGTGTCCATTAAACAACAATTCTCCAACTCCCCTCTCCTCAGCCCCAGGTAACCGCTATTTTATTTTTTGTCTCGGTGACTTTACCTATTCTAGGTATCTCAGTATAAGTGGAATCACAGAATGTTTGTCTTGTTGTGTCAGACTTATTTCACTTAGCATAATGTTTTCAAGGTTCATCCATGTTGTGGACTGTATCATTTCATTCCTTTTTATGGCTGAACAATATTCTACTGCGTGTGTGCGTGCCCCCCCCCCATTTTGTTTATCCATTCATCTGTTTAATGAACACTTGGGTTGCTTCTACGTTTTAGCTATTATAAATAATGGTTCTCTGACCATTGGCATACAAGTGTCTGAGTTTCTGCTTTCGGTTTATATACCTAGGAATGGAATTGCTGGATCCAGTTTCCTCTGCACCCTCACTGTCACTTGTTATTTTCCTTTTTTTAAAAAAAATAGTCAACCTAATGGATGTGAAGTTGTAGCTCATTGTGGTTTTGATTTGCAATTCCTGAATGATGTTGAGCATCTTTTCATGTGCTTATTGGCCATTTGTGTATTTTCTTTGGAGACCTGTCTATTCTTGTACTTTGTCCAACTTTGAATTGGGTTGTTTTTTGGTTCTTAAGTTGTGTCTAACACCTTTTTAGAAGTAAAAGGTGCACTGTAATAACCCAGACTGTGTTTCTCCCTTCTCAGGATTCCTACAGAAAACAAGTAGTAATTGATGGAGAAACCTGTCTCTTGGATATTCTCGACACAGCAGGTCAAGAGGAGTACAGTGCAATGAGGGACCAGTACATGAGGACTGGGGAGGGCTTTCTTTGTGTATTTGCCATAAATAATACTAAATCATTTGAAGATATTCACCATTATAGGTGGGTTTAAGTTGAATAAAATAAGTTGACATTGAGGAGTAGTTTTATCTTCCATTTATTGAGTCTTTGCTAACTGCCATGCACAAATTTGCACAAATTAGATTTTAAAATAATTTTTGTTAGGTAGGTAATATCCCTGATTTACAAGTGAAATTCTTAAGGATTAGAGCAGTTGAGCAACTTGTTCCAGATCACCTAGTAGTAGTGCTAGAATTGGAAGGTAGGCCTGGTTGAGAAACAAGGCTTTAAGCTAAATCCATCATAAAAATGAAAACCATGAACGAAAATGTGAAAAGGCAATTGAGATGGCACCACGCAAATAGCCTTAAAAATAACTCTGTGTAGTGCAGAATTTCTTGGAATCAGATAAATGTTGGCCTTAGATAATTAAGGAAAAATCACAACTCTGAAGTTACAAGATTGAAGTATTAGAGCAATACAGTTTTTAAAGAATCTCGACAAATTTGCATAAAAGCGACTACTTTTATTAAAATGTTCCTATAGAAATCAAAATCTTTCCACTTGGTGCTCTCTTTTTTAAGAATGAAGGTAAAGCATTATGTTAATGTTGTAACTCATATTTTTATAAAAACATTATATGTGTACATTTAACAACGTATATAGTATATGTTTCTAAGATTATAATTTTAAAAATTAGTCCTTGCACTTTTTTGGCCTAGAATTTTTCAATATTTCTGTTTTATTGTAACCTACCTGCATATGAACCTACTAGATTGTAGTTTTACTATATTTCTAGGTATTTGATCTTTTAAGAGACATAGAAGTTCTCTGTTTAGGATAGAGAAAAATAACTAGGAGGAGGAGAAAGGAAAATTTGGTGTAATGGGAACTAGGAATTACATTAAAAGTCTTTTAACCATATTTTATGAGACAAAGTTATAAATAGTTTTTGAAAGATTTTTGTTACTAATTCCTCTGATATAACTTTTTTTTTCCTCCCCAGAGAACAAATAAAAAGAGTTAAAGACTCTGAAGATGTACCTATGGTTCTAGTAGGAAATAAATGTGATTTGCCTTCTAGAACAGTAGACACAAAACAGGCTCAGGACTTAGCAAGAAGTTACGGAATTCCTTTTATTGAAACATCTGCAAAGACAAGACAGGTAAGTAAAATTGTAATAAATACAAATCTGTTCTCTCAAACTATATCAAGTGATTTTAATCATTAATCACTATTTACTAATATATATTCTAATAATGTCATTTTGGGAGCAGGAGGGCATGAATATTAATAAATGTACATACCTGATAGCATAACTGTTATATCAGTTGATGTAATTTATCAATTTTCTTCCATTATAGTAAAATAGGAAATATAACAATATTTACTTGGTAAATGTTCTCTTAAGGATATGAGAGGGCAGCACTTCTTATTCCAGTGTCCTGTTATCTTTGGCTTTGGCTTTTTTCTACGTTGAACAGTTCAGCACATGTTATAGTCAGGATTCGAGAAACGTGGGAATTTTATTTTTTACTGTTTTATTTATAAAGTCAAAGAACAGGGAAACAAATTTTGAGTTTCCTATTTTTGAAGTGCTTTTAAGAGTATTATGTCATATGTTTCTAGATTAAATTTTGTTGTATTTGAAGAATTTTACTTAGGTAGAATTTTTTTTAAAGGATATATTTTTCAGGAAAGCTTTTATTAAAGCAAGAGAATATTTGGAAAGTAAATAGAAATTCTCAGTTATTCATTTACTGTGTTCTGAGAAAAAAATAACACCAGATTGATCCTGAATTTTGTTTCAGAAACTATTTTAAAAGTAACTGTTTCTCTAGGTAAAATAAAATAATTGATATTATTTAGCCTTATTTCTATGAAATAAGAGTTTAACATATAGAAAAAATGAATTCCTAGAAAGGGAAATATAAGGTTATGATGGAATATTAATATGTTCCATACAAGATGAACATTTGTTTGGGGCCTTGTCTGGTTATTTGTACCTATGAGCCCAGAAAACCAATTTCATGGAATTTAACTTTATAATGCTAGAAGTTAAGAAGAGTGATGAACAACTTATTACATGGTTAAACTTATAAAAACACCTTCTAGACCTTTCACTGAATTTTGTAACGGGGTAAAAATTTAAAAGTAAACCATCATTCCACTAGTGTATATGTCTGTTTCCCTAGTGGAAGATCATACCTACCACTTTCTGGTTGTACAAATTTGGTACACAGTGAAAAAAACAATGAATTCTGTTTTAAGTCTTTGTTTTGGGATTAAAAGCTGAATTAGAATAGTTTTTGACCATAATACAGATGATCTTATTCTAAAACCTGATTTATAAGTTAAAGAAATACTTGGTGTATACATTACTTCACTTTACTTTGGAGGAATTAAGATTTCATTCATGTCATTCCCAGGTCCCAAAGACTGGGAAGAGGTTTGGTTTTTGTCTTCTTTGTTGGTCCTCTCTGACCGTACTCCTTGATTTCCCTTGGGAGGTACTCAGAAAACATGATTATAATATTATAACTTCTTTTTCCCATTTTTGTATGAAACATTTTCAGATATAAAATTGAAGGAATTTTATGGAAAACATTTGCAAACCTACTACCTAGATTATACTATTAACAGTTTATTAACTTGTATTAGTTGTAACTTTTAAAGTATACATTTTAGACTAGTGGACACATTAGTTTACACTGTACAAAGAAAAGAAAAACTCTAAGACTTTGCCTGATGTTGTAAAGGGTTGCAAATAAAGCAGTGCTTCTCATACTTTAATATGCACAAGAATCAACTGGGCTTCTTACTCAAATCCAGATTCTAATTCTGAATTAGAATTAGGGTCTAGGTTGGAACCTGTGATTCTGCATTTTTACAAGCTCTCGGGTGATGCTGACTTTGGTACATGGACCACATTTGGAGTAGAAAGGTAATAAAGGACAGTAAGAGGAAGTCTGGTTATTTCTGCAGTGTTGCCCTCCACTCTCATTTGATAAGAGCCTAAAATAATAGCTCTGTCGTCTTTCCTTGTTGTATGGTTACTATCTCAGAAGTACTGTTGATTCTTAAGTGTTTGACATTAATGCTTTAATATACCACAGCATTCATAACTAATCTAGAAAACTACCTAGTTTCCTTTTAAATAGATTTTTAGGTTTTATACTGGTTTGGGGGGGGCGGTTGGGGGGTGTTGGATAGGGAAGGGGATGTAGTGTGTGTGATACCAAATGGATTAACCTAAATATGCTTTGTAGACATTTTTATGGATCATCCAGAAAAAATATACAGTGATATAAAGGAATACTTGTACTTTATTTCTTAACCTTCTAGCACTCAGCTTTTCTTATATTTATGTCCTGTTTTATTGATATCGTTATGTAATTTATGTTGCTAAACTATAACTTAGACATTTAGTTTCCTAGATACTTGATTTCTCTTTATTACATGGACTTGTTGATTTGCCTTTCAAAAGTTTATTCATCTTTCTCTGTTGAAATTAATTTGACATTTGCATGCTTTTAGAAGACTTTAAAGAATTATTCCAAGTAACTGAGAAAATAAAATATGTAAATTTTCATAACTTTTAATTTACCTCCAG
The DNA here is from genome assembly GCF_951394435.1 of Stenella coeruleoalba. Taxonomy (NCBI): domain Eukaryota; kingdom Metazoa; phylum Chordata; class Mammalia; order Artiodactyla; family Delphinidae; genus Stenella; species Stenella coeruleoalba. Next base: position 81,793,395 of record NC_137157.1, read on the forward strand.
TTTTTGTGAAAATTTAAAGCCCTATTTTCTGCAGAGTGTTTTGTTACTCATCTGCTATTACTTATTTATTATTTGAACAAAATGAATATGCATATCCTTGTTGTATTTTATCAGCAGCTACTCGCTTCATGCCCTAAGTTTTGGTCTTGAGCACGAACCTAAAACACAAACAACAAAAATTATATTCAGACATTCATTTAGAACTTTCATAGATATAAGTCAGGGGCTGGCAAACTTTTTCTGCAAAGGGCCAGATGATAAATATTTTAGGCTTTGTGGGCCACAGGTGGTATCAGTTGCATTTTTTTTTTCTTACAACCCTTTAAAAAAGGGAAAATCACTCAGCTTGTGGGCAGTACAAAAATATAGGCTGTGGCTGCATTGGGTTTGTGGGTTGTAGTGTGCTGACCAACTTGTAGTGTGCTGACCATTGATTCTCTGGGGAAACTGTATTCTTTGGCTAGACATAAGAAGTTAGGTCAGACTTTCAACTTAAATTTTACAAGCTAACATTAGGAATTTTAAAGTAAAATTTATTCTGTGAAAGAGAAAGAGGAATTTTACTCTAGTCTTTTTACAGGTAAGGGTTGTAGACTATATATTTTACCAACTTAATTACTTTCTTATTTTAAAAAGCCCATTTTATGGCTAGAATACAGTGAATTTTTTTATATATATATATATATATATATATATATTTTTTTTTTTTTTTTTTTTTTTTTTTTGCGGTATGCGGGCCTCTTACTGTCGTGGCCTCTCCCGTTGCGGACGCGCAGGCTCAGCGGCCATGGCTCACGGGCCCAGCCGCTCCGCGGCATGTGGGATCTTCCTGGACCAGGGCACGAACCCACGTCCCCTGCATCGGCAGGCGGACTCCCAACCACTACGCCACCAGGGAAGCCCTGAATTATATTTTTAACTATCATTTTAGTCCACATCTGAAAGGCCATAGTAGTTTTTATTTTCTGCAAGTATGCTGTATGTGGTCCCTGTGTTCCTAGTGTATAAAGGCTGCTACCTAGGTCACATCTATCTGGGCAGTTAGTAATTGACATATTTTTCTGGCCTCTTTGGGCAGTGTATGGCTGTGTTTGCAAAGGCTGTTGAAACCAAAACGTTGACACCGTGGTAATCAGCTGTGTGTTTTCCAGTCTGCTAAAATCAAAAGTGGGGATCATTCAGTAAAGCAGATGACAAAAGCAGAATTCTCTGAGTATCTGCTACTCCTGATTCAGCTTTTTTGCTTTCTGGAGGTCTCAATTTGAGCATAATGTGAAAATTTGTTTTACGAACTTAAAAATGTTGAGTATTTAATTTTCCGGGTTTTGTTGTTAATTTCTAGATACTTAAATTTAGTTGTTAGAAGACCTCCATTAAAGAAAGCTTATCATCAAATTATTTTAACAAAGCAAACCAAACAAAAAAACTTTGTGCCATATTTCTCTGTTTAATAATAGTTGGGTTTCTGTACATAAGATCAGTAATTTGAACTTTGCATTTTATGAGTTAAAACTAGACAAAGCAAGTACTGAGCACCTGCTGTGCACCAATGCATAGTATAGCCTCCCAAGTAGTAGTATTGATGCATTTCAGTAGTTCCTGAGGTGGGCTGTTGTTTGGCAAGGTTTCTTTCCAATTCAGTGATGCAAAGTTGCTTTTTAGAATACATCTTGTTCGTCCCGTTCCTCTCCCCCAAGAAGGGCTAGTATTTAGTATTCTTGCATCTGTCTATAGTTAGGGTATTTGAGGTGTTATTTATTTCACTGAAAGAGCTTTTGCACATAATAAACTATTCAACTAGAACAAGTACTTGTTTAAAATTAAATCGCGTAGTGAAAGCATTATAGGCACCGGGATACAGAATGATGCTGTTAACAGTTCTTTCTCCTGTATTGAAGTGCTCTATTTCCATAGTCTCACAGTACATTTTCAGATAATGGCTGAGCTCCTGATTTAAAAAAAGTTACAAATGTATCTTTACAAACTTACTTTAAAATTTACATATATAAACACATGCACTGTTGTTTTTACATGTACTTTTGTTTCAGTTGTTCTTAAAGTTTAGTAAGTGACATCTGAAAATGAGTATATGTGGCAACAAGCTGTATGCCCAAGAATAAATCATTGCGTGCCAGTTAAGACCTTAGCAGCTAGCCACAGTAGGTATTAAACATCTGTTTCGGCTGTACTTAATCTTTTAAAATTACCTACAAATTTTGGAATATGAAACCAGTGTTCTGTGCCAGTGGTTTAAGGTATATACAAGGATCAATAATGTTCTCTTCATGTCCGTATGACTTTAAAGCATATTATCAAGAAATAAGTAATTAAGTCTGAGAAAATACGGTAAATAACTGATTCTTTAAAATCTAATTTAAATTTCCTATTAGTAAAAATGAGAAATGAAAAAAGTCACTCTGGAATAACTATCTTTCAGTGTTGTTAATTATCTTAGCCTCCGAGGTCCTGATACTGAATTCTTGGTGGTGGGTAGTAATCTCTTCTTTTTAATTACTGGCTTCCAATTCTCTCTCTGCATTGCTGGAAACAAAAATCACATATTCTGATATTGGTGATGGGGATGTGCACACTTAAAAAGTAGACACGTTCAAACTAATTTTAGAAATAAGTTACAATCAAAATTTGCTTCTGCTAAATTAGAGGACAAAACCCTGTTTTTTCCTCCATCATAGTATATTTCAGTACTTCTACATTGACCTTATAACCTTTTTTTAAACAGGAATAAAGTTTTTATTCTTAAAAAATATGAGCTTTACCTGGTTTGTTTTATTTATATATACATATGTTTTAAATTTCTTGCATTGATTTTCAAATTGAAAGAGAATCATTTGTGAAAATACCTTAAATGCCAGCTCATGCTTTATATTTTACATGCTTTACTAGAGTTATTTTAGTGCCTTAAATTATTTATCTAATTTAATAATAATTTCTAATATGTAATTTTTAAGGACTTATGAGTAAAAGCAAACCATCTCCTCTTAAGAATTACTGATAAATATAAAATATTAAAAATTTTATATATGGGTACAAAGTGGCTATCTCATTTAAAGTACCAACATTTAATGATTTTAAAAAATAGTTGGAATTTTTATTTTGTAGTTGGTTTTAGCTAGCTAGTCGATTAAATTGATTTCATTAAAAATATAAGATATTCAGATTTTCTTGGGCTATAATGACTTTTGTATTAGTTGAGTAGAAATACATCACAAGTTGGTATAAGTAACTTGAGATGTACATTTTAATATATAATCAACATATTATTTAAATCCCTACTGCTTAACTGAAACTTAATTTTTTATGAATTTTAAATTAAAGTTTTACTTTAAAGGTAAATTACTAAGTTCAACTGAAGCAGTTCTTAACATATTCTTGAGATTTATAAAAATTAATATACCCTCAAGAATTGAAGTGCCTTTTTTTTTCTTAACTATTATAAGCAATGGATGTGTACATGCTAAAATTAAGCCTTAGCTGTTGGTTTACTTAATACTTAAATGGCTGATTCTCTGTGCCTGATTAAATTTAAAACTACATATCATACTTTTGATACTTATTAACTTTGTAGGAACTGAGTCCATTTTGTCACATTTGGTTCGTAGAAAGACTGATGTTAACAGTCTTTTTTTTTTTTTTTTTTTTTTGCGGTACGCGGACCTCTCACTGTTGTGGCCTCTCCCGTTGCAGAGCACAGGCTCCGGACGCGCAGGCTCAGCGGCCATGGCTCACGGGCCCAGCCGCTCCGCGGCATGTGGGATCCTCCCGGACCGGGGCACGAACCCGCGTCCCCTGCATCGGCAGGCAGACTCCCAACCACTGTGCCACCAGGGAAGCCCAACAGTCTTTTTTTTAAACAAAGTTTAAATGTCCGTTTTGTACCATTTTTCTCCTCGCTCCCCACTCAGAGCTGGAGTACAGAAATCACTTGTTTTCCCGAAGTCAAAGAAATAATTTCAGTCTAACTTCAGTTTAGGCTTTGATTAATTCCATGACTAGCAAACTAAAATGACTGCATTATTAATACTAATAATACATGTACTTAGGTTTTTCATAATCTCTAACTCCTAATTTAAATAAAAAAAATTCTAATCCCATTACAAAACAAAACTGACTTCAAAGAACAAACCAGGATTTAAGCCCATATTTTAAAATTGAATCCCCCATTTTATTCAAACAATCTGATGTCTGTTTAAAACAAAACATTCTCAAGTAAAGCTCATAATTCCAAATTTCTTGCACATGGCTGTCCCAATAAATTACTATTACCAATGAAACAGACTTTAAAGAAGTTGTGTTTTACAATGCAGAGAGTGGAGGATGCTTTTTATACATTGGTGAGAGAGATCCGACAATACAGATTGAAAAAAATCAGCAAAGAAGAAAAGACTCCTGGCTGTGTGAAAATTAAAAAATGCATTGTAATGTAATCTGGTAAGTTCAGCATATTAATTTCTGCAGAAAGCAGATGTCTTTCACAGGTAACAAAGTAGCAACCGCTTTAGAACTACCTAGGTGTGGGATTCTAATTTGAAGTATTAAAAAATAAGAAACTTGTAGTTTGTTTCCACAATTAATACATTTATTTATTTATATTTCTCATTTTATTTTTTTAATTACATTTATTTTTCATCTAATGGGTATTCATTATAATTGAGATGGTTTTGATGCCTATAGACTACTCTGCATTTGTCATAGAGTCTAGAGAGAAAAAATATGAGGAACTATATAAAGGAGGAGTAAATTGAATGGCCCAGAAGGTGGGAAAGGGTCACTCTTACAGTGCGTGTTTTCTTTTGGACATTCCACAAGCAAATACTTGTTCTGTCTGTGCTCTCTTAACTTAGCGGCATCAACATCACTTTTTTACCCAGCTGAGAAACCTGGAGTGTTGGGATGACTCCTAAATCCCTCTTTTTCACACCCATTTGGAGGCAACCACAAATTCCTATTATGGTACATTCTAACTTTTATCACATCATTAGTTCAGGCCCCTATCATTTCTTGCTGGGACTATTGTAACCTCTTACTTGGTTTACCTGTTGCTGCCTTCATTCACAGCGTAAAGAGAGAGAGATTTAAAAGAAATGTCATTTTCTTAGCTTTAAATCTAGTTACTGACTTCCTGTTACCTACAGAATAAAATCTCAAGTTTCGTAGCATATATAAGGCTCTTAACACCTTCCTTCCCCCCTAGCCTTTGGCTTTATCTCTTAAAAACGTCTCGTCTGAAATTTTTTTGTCCGTATGTAAATCAACACCATGTTATTTGTTACCTTCCCTTGTGTCTTGGCTGTTGCTCTTGTTGGGAATGCCAGTGTTCTTATCCCCTAGTCTTACTAGTTAACACACTTTCATGACTGTCTCACCTCTTGTTCTCTAAGAATCTTTCTTTAAAAACTATTAGACTGGGCATAATGCACTTCTTGTGTATTCCCAGTTTACTGCTCTTAACTGTTACACACTTAACCATGTTAAATTGAAATAACCGCTTCTTTGTTTGTCCTGTATGGTGAGAATCTTAGAGAGCCAGAATCGTGTATTTTTAATCTTTGCATGTCCATGACCTAACGAGGTTCCTGGCACACAGTAGCTGCCCAGTTGGATTTACTGAGTGGAATTTCTCAACTTCCTTTCTAAACCAACCAATATTAAATTTGGTCTTGTTTAGAAAATATTTCACTCAATAGGTACCAGAAAGTTCATGCCAGAGCTTAAGATTTTGATGCATATTATTTGTAACATATAATGTTCTGTGAGAACATGAAATAAAATTGTAGGATATCATTTTTGGGGCTGATTAAACTAAAGGGTTGATATTGTTTACTATATGAGTTGAAGGTATGAAATAATGTATCTCCCCAAAATATAAAATATACTTCTGAATAGTAGACTAAGTTCCAAAAGATATTATGTGGTATACTAATGAACTAAACTCAGAAGAAGAAACAAAGCAAAATTAATGATTGGCATTAATTTTTATTGAGATTTATAAACTTTTTTTTTTTTGCAGTACACGGGCCTCTCACTGTTGTGGCCTCTGCCGTTGCGGAGCACAGGCTCCGGATGCGCAGGCTCAGTGGCCATGGCTCACGGGCGCAGCCGCTCCGCGGCATGTGGGATCCTCCCAGACCAGGGCACAAACCCGTGTCCCCTGCATCGGCAGGCGGACTCTCAACCACTGCGCCACCGGGGAAGCCCAAGATTTATAAACTCTTAGTAGTTTTTGAGTATCATTGTATAAAGCAGTATTTAATTTAGAAGTTGTGATAAAACTTAACATTGCAATGCAATTTTAAAAGTAAAACTTCTAAAATAACAGTAGCCATGACCAGAGTTAAGTGATAGTTTTCTTTTCTCCCATTGTCTTACTATTAGATGATTTTTACAGTAGAACTATTTAGAATAAAATAAGTTTTATGCTTTAATTTTTATTTAAAACAAAGGTGAAAGCATATACTTTTTAAAATTTCATATTGTGCAAACTATATTTCAGTGGCTGTGTAGTCTGAATGTGAAATTATTGGGCATGATGAATTAAATCCTTATTTTTTCAGTGATCATGAATAGCATTTATATAAGAAAAAAGTGTACTTGGTAATATTTAAAATTTTAAATATTTTTACAAAATTAATTTGACAATGATAAATATATGCAAATTAGTTTTTCTTAGTCCTAAAATGATGGGTTTAAACAAAATAATTACTGGTACCCTATTTTGTCTTTTAAATGTGTATATAAGAATGTAAAAGGTGTTCACTGCCCTGTTTTGATCAGTTTTAACATTTTACTAATCATTGAAATTATTAATAAGATTATATATAAATGAGAGTTCAGTGCAGTATGAACTAAAAGTATTTGTCAGAATCTTAGAAGAAGGTAATCTTATCAGATTCTGCCTTCATTGTCTCCTAAATACTTATATATTGTTTTCACCTTAGGATGTGTCTTCTCTATATCCATCTATGTATTTTCATTTTTATCTGCTTCAGCATTTTTGTATCATTGACATTTTTCTTCATTATAAAAACAGTGGAAATGGAGTAGACTACATAAGGATGTGTGATCAAAGGGAATTTGTGAAGGGTAGGGGAGTTGGAGTATATCCTCTCTTAAGATTCCATCCCATTCTAAGAGTTTATGGTTAGAAATTAGTCAAGGTTGGTATTATTTATAATAATAAAATAATTATTCTTTATTGTATCATCGGAAGTGTTTTGCTCTTTATGTGTTTAGAAGGTTAGCATGAAGGCTTATATATATTAAGCCTTGATTGTATTGCTGATAAACTGTCTTATCACTTTTCCTCTATTCTCTGTGTGAAACAGAAGTGTATGTCATCATATAATCAGTAATGATATCAGAAAGTGGGGAACATCAGTGAGTGCAGTTTGGGGGCTTTACTGGGGTCTTTTCTTCACTAGTATTCAAATCAAGAATGCTGGTTTTTATCCCCCTACTGTTGTTTAAATGTGAGCAAGCCTCTCATTCCCACTCTGTGTTTAATTCTTTAAAAATGTTGGTAATACTTTCCTAAACTTTAGCTCTGTTGTGAAAGTTAGTTAAATGTAACTAGACTGAAAATGCCCGAATTAATTTAGTTATTAGTTTGAAATAGTAATTGTAGAAGATCTTAGTAATGCATAAAGGAGAAATCATATCGCTGTTAAATTTTCAATTATTTTTAAGATAATATAACTTAATGAATGTGTTTATATTAATATTCAGCAGAGGTGGTTAAATTGAGTAAAAAGCCAGTTTTCATTGTTAAAGTGGCTTGATTTATACTTTATTTGTTGTGTATTTGTTCCTAAGACTCCCTCTAGTGTCTAGGTTTGAAAACATCAGGCTTTTGTTGACAGTTACTAATCAGTTAAACAGATATTAAAATACATAGAGGATCATATTTTTTCTTTAATTCTCTATTTTGCTTTTATATTTAATTTGCTTTTTAATAGGGGTAGGACAAGAATTGACTTATGTATAGATCTTGTATAATTCAGGATTGCAGGGTTAAAATCTACTGTCCTGCCACCAGTTTCAAAGTGCCATTTTTCATGTTCTGTATGAATGATTAGGTTGAAAATTATTCTGACTTGAAATCACTTTCAACCATTACTGATTTGGATACCTTGCTTTTGATCACAGCTAGATGTAGGCCAAAATGATCAAATGGAAATTTCTCTGAAGATACACAGCATTTGACTTTATATGTCAAATATTAATCTGACTTTATATTAAGTATTTTGAATACTTAATATACTAAACATAAACTAAAAAAATAATGATTTAAAAAAAATCTCCAAATCATCAGACTCTACCACCATTTAAATGATTTAGCTCATTTCTCCACAAATAGAGGCATTACATTTTTCAAAGTATTGTGTCTTGTGTTGTGGTCACATTCTTTGCTTGTTTTTAAAATTTTTTTTTTGGCCGCTCCGCGCGGCATGTGGAATCTTAGTTCCCCTACCAGGGATTGAACCCGCGTCCCCTGCAGTGGAAGCACAGTCTTAACCACTGGACCATCAGGGAAGTCCCCTGTTGTGGTCACTTTAAATTTCCTTCTCATATCATAAATATATGAACTGAAACTAATGCCTTTAGAAAACTGAAAGTATAATCTAATACTGTATACTTCATGGTAGTTCCTTAAATCTAATGGATTTAAATAAGTATTGAACCAGAGGTCAAATGCAGCGAATATTTATGAAGTTAGTATTTACTTGCATGGCTTATATCAAATATCTAGAAACTCAGGGATAATTAAGTATAAATACTTATTCACATATATACACAAATACATTTGGATTTCAGTGACTGAGGTGTGCCAATATGGAAAAATTAGTAGCAAATTAAGTTCTGGGGGAAAGTAATGTGTTAACTAAGCATACGTAAGATTCTGTGCCGTTGATTTTCATTGCCTTTTGTGAAAATCAATGTTCCTATAATGTTAACAAAATATCGTTGAAGACATTTAAGAATCCTAGAAGTCTGATATATATTCAGTTGTCTAAAGAGAAATGTTACGTATCCTTATTCCTTCTCAATATTAATGTTTCCATTAGTAATATATCTTTTCTGTTATCTGTATACCTCAAACCATCATATATATTCACGTTTTAATACTTATGTGTTTCAGGGCGTTGACGATGCCTTCTATACATTAGTTCGAGAAATTCGAAAACATAAAGAAAAGATGAGCAAAGAAGGTAAAAAGAAGAAAAAGAAGTCAAAGACAAAGTGTATAATTATGTAAATACAATTTGTACTTTTTTCTTAAGGCGTACTTAAGTAAAAGTGGTAATTTTTGTACATTACACTAAATTATTAGCATTTGTTTTAGCATTACCTAATTGTCTTTCTGCTCCATCCATACTGTTAGCTTTTATCTTGAATGCTTATTTTAAAATGACAGTGGAAACTTTTTTCCTCTAAGTGCCAGTATTCCCTGAGTTTTGGTTTTTGAACTAGCAATGCCTGTGAAAAAGAAACTGAACACCTGAGATTTCTGTCCTGGGGTTTTTGGTGCATGCAGTTGATTACTTCCTATTTTTCTTACCAATTGTGAACTTGAGTGTGAAGCAAATTAATGAGCCTTTCAAATCATCCCTATTCTGTGTTTTATCAATCATATACATGGATTAATTACTAATTATAACTTCAGTTGAGATTTCACGATTGGTTTTACTGAAGCATTGAGGGAACACAAATTTATGAGCTTCCTGTAGATTCATCTTGTAGGTTTCATGTCCTGTAGTTTCAGTTACCCTTAAAGAATGTAAAGGTACACTGTTCACAAAGGTTTTCTCCTTCTTTCCACTGCTATTTGTCAACGGTCACGTTCCCCCAAATATTATATTTTTTCTATAAAAAGGGAAAAAATTGAAAAAAATACAAGGCAATGGAATATTAAAAGGCCATTTACTTTCTACATTAGGTGAATTCCTATAATACTCTGAATAGCTTTTCCTGTTAAGGCAAACCCAGAATGTAATGAGGATTATAAACAACCATTTTGGGGCTATATTTACATGCTACTAAACTTTTGTAATAATTGAAAAAAATTTAACATGTATTGAATTACAAAAATTCTCATAGGAATTAAATATAGTCTCCCCGTGTCAGACTGCTCTTTCTTAGCATAAATCTTTTCTTGAACTTCAGTCTTTGAAAGTAGTTTTAATTCTACTGGTAATGATGTTAAAAATTATTTGGTCCAGTTAGCTTAGTAGGTGTTACGGAGACCAAGGTGGAAAGGCCAGGCCTTGTGTGAGCTTTGAGCTTCACTGAGAGTTTCACAGTATGGACTGCATCCCTATGGTCTTCCAATGTTGTCATGCCTTGGCTGGTCAAAAATGGGGACTGGGAGAGAGTTTGGATAGCTCAGCAGGGTACATTCTCACTATGTGGTAGTCCTACTCAGGAACGTCACTTTTGTTAAAACGAAACGAAACTTTAAAAAAACATTATTTTTAAATGAGGTTTTAGGGTGGGGTGGCAAGATTTTAATTTTTTTAAAACAAAATGAAAAAGTTTCAAAATCTTGAGTATTGGCTAGTTCTCTTAACACTGGCTAAAGTAACACTTTACAAGTCTGGTCCATAATTAAGAATATCTAATGCTTATAAAATAGATAAATTAATGTTAAAATGATTCTTTCAGTGCATTTAAAATGTTAACTTATTTTAAAATATTTGAACTGAGATGGTGTGTTGAGGTGAAAATATCACTGGACAAGGAGGAAGGTGACTTAGTTTCTAGTTATGTGTCTTTCATAACTCCAGTTTTAGGCAAATCACTTACTATCCATTTCTTCATGTTAAAAGAAGTCATCTCAAAGGCTGTATCTAGCATTATAACTATGTGATTTACATTCAGTTTACATAAGGATATACCTATTTGTCAGTCTCAGCACAATCTGTAACTTTTTACCTGTGTTATCATCTTCAGTGCCAGTCTTAGGCAAAATTGTGCAAGAGGTGAAGTTTATTTCTGAATATCCATTCTCCGCTTTCAGGACTTCTCCCATATTAATGTCATCTTGCCTGCCTACCCTTCTACATGCCCCATGACTTGATGTTTTTTCTTTTAATACTTCTCATTCCCCTAACCTCAAAGATTTATTGCTGCTTTGGATATCTCCATGAAGGCTTCCCATCAAGTCACATCAAAATGCCCTACATCTTACTTCCTCAGGCTCAGCATAATCCGACAGATGCTATAATGGAATTTGACCTAAGAGTTAATTTTCAGGTGGTGGCTGTAGCAATTTAATCTTGATCCTTTGAACATCATCTCTTTGCTGCCTGGTCCATCAGGGACAAAGTAGGAATTTTCATACCTGCTATGAGGAGTCAGATCCCTATCCAGTGGAATGAGAATTTAACAAAGGTAGTGCTGAAAGAATTCCTTATGTAATCTACAACGAGGACTAGCCCTGCTAATGATACATTCCATTGTTTTAAAAGCTAAAATTTTGCGATGAAAGATACTTTAAAATTTATTCATAAATCTTACTCTTTAGCAGAATTCATTTATTCAACAAATATTTGAGTGCCTTCTAGATGCCAGCCACTACACAAGGCACTGGGGATATTAGAGTATCCTCAGACAAGGGACATAATCCCTGTCCTTAGGTAGTGCTTATATTCTAGAGCAGTCTATATTTTAGTGAGGCATCTGGTACATGACCCAGATATAATGCATATTGTAGTTTTGCAAAGAAGTGATTTGGTCTCTAAGCTTAGTTTCTTCCAGTTCTGAAATAATTGTTTTGCTCTGATTCCAATGTAACTGTTTAATCAAGCTACTTTTTAAAATTAAATTAGTTTACTTCATTGTTTTAAAGGAGTAAAATTTGAATATTGTTTTTTATTCGACATAATGATGTGATTCTATTGGGACAATTATAGTACCAATTAAATTGTATGTCAGATAATGTTAAAATTCCCTTGTGTGTAGTATGGTCTCTTTGTATAAGTAATTAAAATAGACTTTAAAAATTAAACATTGAATTCTAAAATAGTTGTTTATCTGGGTAAAAATAAACAGATGTCAGACCTAATTCACAGAAAAGGAAACTTCTATGTAAAAATCAATATGATTTCTGAGATGCTGTACTAAACTACAGGTTTATGGAACATTATCTAGTTAGGGTGTTTACACTTATATAGTACCTCCTCTTGTTTCCACACAAGAGAAAGAAATGGCCATACTTCAGGAATTGCAGTGTATAACTGAGGGGATTTTTAGGACTCTTGAATTTTTGATGTAGCTGGGCAATTTTTTTATGGCAGTGGTAATTATCCTTTATTATGTGAATTTTGAATGGTTTAATAAAATGTTTGTTTTTGTAGAGATTTTAAAAGGGGAGAGATAATCCTAGAAATAACAAATGTTATCTAATTATTATAGCCTTAAAGATAAAAATCCTTGTTGAAGTTGAAAAAAATTGCTAAATTACATAGGTTTAGACATTAACATGTTTATGGAAGAATGTAGCAGAAGTATGTAGTAAAATTCGAGTGAATATCTCCAATTAGGAATTCTAGGTTCCATTTTAACTGAGTCACACTGCATAGGAATTAGAACCTAACTTTTATAGGTTATCAAAATCTTAGCCACCATTGCACAATTTTGTCCTAAAATATGTAGAAACTTTGTGAGGCATGTTAAGTTGCAGTTTGCACAAGTTCATCTCATTTGTATTCCAGTGATTTTTTTTTCTTCTATCCATTTTTTCTAAACAATATATACACATTTAGGTTTTTTTGTAGGCAGTAAGAATTATCTGCCATTTCCATTTGCCAAAAAGTAATAATTTCTTGATGATTATGTATTAATGATTTTTAACAACCCATTAGTTATTTTAAAGCTGAACTTATATTTAATAACTTTGGTGTTGATATTGGGTAGCATGAAATCTGCATTGAGAAATTGAACAGCATAAATTGAACAGCTGTAAATTCCTTCAGAAAATGAAATTTCTTTCTTTCTAAAGATACATTCACATCAGTTCTTTAAAAAGAGTTGTAACTAGTAACACTTGTTTTAGTTTAATAGTTTTAAGTGCCTGTTTGGGATGATAATAGGCAATTTTTAGATGAATTTAGGAAAAACAAAGTTATTACCTACAGAAGTGTCAATTACAGAAGGTCCCCTTCCCTATAGAGAGCTAAATGGGTTATGTAATGTTTTATCCAAAAATTTCCAATTCCACTGTCTTGTGTTTTCCTGTTGAAAATACTTTTGCATTTTTCCTTTGAGTGCCAATTTCTTACTAGTACTATTTCTTAATGTAACATGTTTACCTGGAATGTATTTTAACTATTTTTGTATAGTGTAAACTGAAACATGCACATTTTGTACATTGTGCTTTTTTTTTTTGTGGGACATATGCAGTGTGATCCAGTTGTTTTCCATCGTTTGGTTGCGCTGACCTAGGAATGTTGGTCATATCAAACATTAAATTTAAAAATGACCACTCTTTTAATTAAAATTAACTTTTAAATGTTTATAGGAGTATGTGCTGTGAAGTGATCTGAAATTTGTAATATTTTTGTCATGAACTGTACTGCTCCTAATTATTGTAATGTAATAAAAATAGTTATGGTGACTATCATAGTTTGTACTCTTTTTTTTAATTTTTAATTATTTATTTATTTATTTTTTGGCCGTGCCGCACAGTTTTTGGATCTTAGTTCCCCGACCAGGGATCAAACCTGGGCCCACAGCAGTGAAAGTGCCAAGTCCTAACCACTGGACCGCCAGGGAATTCCCAGTAGTGTGTACTTCTTGATGGAAATTTGAAATTAGCCCCATAATTGATATGGGGTAGTTTATAAGCCACAGACGCTATAGTATATTAGTAAATCTTTTTTTGCAGCTTGTAAGTTGGATATATTCTTTATGAAAGGTGCTGTGAACATTATGTAAAGGTTTAAGTGTTTGCTTGAAACCACGTTAGGTTTAGGTCCTGTGCCATGTTAACTCGTTTAGAAGTGGATGCAAAACAAATCTGCCTTTATGACAAAAGAATAGAATAACATTACTTATTACTTTTTATTGAAGAAGGTAATTGATACACAACGGGTGATTTGTTTTAAGGCCCAAAGGCAGCCAGTGGCAAAAATTAATAATGGAAATAATTAGATAGGTATATATATGTGATGCCAGTTGCTGGCAGGCTGTTTCGAGTTCAGAAGTAATCTTACTCTATACTTATTACTTCTACTAACTGCACTTAAATCATTCTTTTGCAGTGAACCTTGACTCTGTGCTGTTAATGTACCAAATGGGGTCAAAAATAAGGAACTCCTTCAAAAGTTAAGGGCAATAAACTTGCAAGAAATTATTTTGCTTACTTAAATGTGCATTAAACGGCATTCTTTTTTCAGTAAAATGCAGAGATGGGCTAAGAATTGGCAAAAATTAAGTACATTATATTTTCATTCAAAATTGGGTGCTCATCAATTTTTAATTGGTAGTTGGCAGCATCATATAGTTAAATTGCTATTTTAGTATAAAAATTGAGCATAAAGGTTGCTGATAAAGCTCTCAGTTTGAACAGAAGTGGAAACCTATTTTAGTTCAGTAAAGTATTTTTAACAAAATGTATTACCTTGACATTTTAGAATTATTTTTGTAGTAGCTGGTATACATAAACAGCTGGCACTGATTTTCAAATTATAGTAATAGTGATCAGTTAGTTTTGTTGGTATCTGAGTAATAGCGTTGTTTCATAGCTCTATATTTCTTAAGGAAGTATAATGCTTCTAGTTCTTTCATTACAAATTGGCCTTGTTCAATAAGTTCTTTGATCTTCTCTGGGTCCTTCACATCTTTGTTTTTAAGGAAAACGCTCTTCAGACGCCTTTTAAAATAGTCTGCTCCTTTTGGATAGTCTCGTCCAAGATACAGCAGCTTAAAAAAGAAAGATTATATATTTCTAAACAATCTATGTCATATAACATTTATAAAATTGGCAACATAATTACTTACATTTTTATAAAGATTCAGTACTTCTCCTCTTAAAGAACTGGCCATTTGCACGTATCATGGAAAGTATTCACTTTTACATTTAATGTACCTAAAGAAAAAGAAAAATTTTTACAAATAACTGCATTGTAGTCTTAAAAAAGAATCAAAGAAAAAGGATTTTACACATTGGTAAAATGGTACCCTTTCTTTTCATTCAATAAATATTTATTAAGCACTTTTATGTTCCATGCACTGAGATGTAGCTATGAATGCGTCAGATGAGATACCTGCTCTCACAGAACTAACATCTCCAGAGGGGTATACTACAAACAATATTATGAATTGTGGTAAGTTCTATGAAGGAAACAGGACAACTACAGAAAATGGATTGGCAAAGCTGGATATGTAGGTGTACCTCCTTGTATACCAGAGTGGAATGAATTAGGTAGAACTAGATTTGAATCCCAGCTGCATAGTGTTGTACAGGTTACTTAACCTTTCTGAGCCTCAGTTTTCTTGTCAGAAGGAGAATTGCCTTTACCCTGCTTTCAAGGCAAGGCTAAAACAGGACACTGGGAAGAGGCCTGATCAAATCAAGAGTGCCCTCCTAAGAAAGGCTAAAGAGGCAAAACTGGGTGTGAGGGTCAAGCAGGTTCACAACTAACAGGAGATGGGCAGTAAGATCGGTGGTGAAGAGGCCAAGTGAACAACCCATAAGGGGCTACACGAGGAGCCGGCGACATCCAGTGGGACAGATAAGCTTCTTTATGTGTACTTGGTTCGTGCTGCTAGGGAGAGGCAGCTCTGTAAAGGCACCATGACAGCCTCACCAGAAAATAATTCCCAATACTTGGGACGGCCAATCAGTGGTCAGGATAGGTGATTCAACTGTAACCAGGACAACAGTTGCAAAAAACAGGGTATACCTCTCTGAGGAGGGAGCCCTGGGGGTGAGCACTTTTTAAATTGTTTTACAAACATACTTGAAAGGCTCCTGCTGCCAGTACAGCAACTAAGTGAAGACCTTTTCTTGCTGAAGTTTATAAATCTGCTTCTCTGGCTCCTCTTTCTTGGGGAAAAAAATCACATAGGAGCCAACATTATTTCCATGTTAATACTTGTATACTTCTCCTGTTTACTAACAATTTATGAGTTAGCTCACATTACAAGCATACAACGTAGCAGAGCAATTTTTCTGAGTTCATTAATATTAGCTTTCTTGTTTTCCTCCAAATTGCTATTTTTCTGCTTTTGTCTGTTATCACTTCTGAGCTTTCCTCCAGAAAAGGTAGTCCTTTTCAATCTGGTCCTACAAATGAAAGGACAAAAAAAACTTCAGAAGATCTGCATACATGGTTGCAGCTTAGGGACTTTGGGCTTTACTTAGGGTGATCTGAGTGGGCCCTTTATCGGGGAACCTCTGGTGTTAGTATCTTAGATGGTTCTCCTCAGCTGGTCAGATTCCCCAGAGAAAAGTCTTCCAATCTTCTGAGCATTTGCTAATGTAACATTAAGAAGCAGAAGAGGAACCAGGGCCTTGCATTCAGCATTATGTATACCCAAACTCACCTAATCTGCTTCCAGTGTGGTTTTGGTGTACTTAGTATGCCTGAGGACACCCCACTCCAGAGACTAGTATTATTTTGTCCAGAAATAAAACCTCCAGTCTTCTGTGGGAGTGAGGGGTCAGACACTTAGGGGTGGTTTTCAAAAAGCTTTCACTTCATCCTCTCTGATTTACTTCATTCTTCATTTCCAATTACAGTGGCCCTGTTCCAGTGCCTTTTGAGCAATATGCAGTATAAACTGGGCTTTTCTAGTGTGCTAGGTCACATTCATCTGTTTTGCAGCTTCTAAAGTTTTACTGTTGTCATCTCCTCTTCTATTTTTCTTTTATTTTTAAATTGGTTTACTGAAGATTTAATGGTTTTGGAAGGGAGTGAAATTAGATGAGTGTATTTACCGGGTACATCAACACCGAATTTCATTTTTAAAACTTTTTTTTTTTTTTTTGCTGAGAGCCATTTTTCCTGTGTTTTAATCTTACTGAAGAATGATGACTCTTAAGAACCTTGTGCATTTAAAATAATTGTAAATTAAATCTACATTAGATGTAATTTAAAATTGCAAATTATAAGCTGTTTAATTCCTGGCAAAGAGCATAGCTCTATTTAATTCACAATTTGTAATTTGTAAAACTGTTTAGAAATGTGGCTTAAATCATCCTCTTTAGCTGTTGCCCTCTTTACAAATTATATATAGTAAAGGACCTGCCCAGCAAAAAAGTAGCTGCTGTGACTAAGGTAAGCTTGTCCCATTCTTTGATATGTTACTTTATGAGTTAAGGAAGTTTGTTATTGCATGCTGACCTTCAGGCATTTCAGTTTATTTTAGCCTTTGGGAGAAATAGGTTTCCTTGGGTTCAGTATTGGTGAACAATTTAAATGCAGCAGGGACCCGGGGCTGTTCCTTAACCCTGCATGAAGTCATGGAGGTTACTGTTCTTTGTAGAGAGCCAAACGAGTTAGCGACTGAGAGAAGTCCCCCATCATCCTGAGAATCTGGATGGGGATGGGCATACAATCCACACTGATAGCTCTTTCCCAATGACTTGTGGGCCAAGGAGGTAAGACATAACTAACTCCAGTTCTGGGTTAAGTCATTTAACTAGGGGTTATGGTGTCTAGAGCTGTTATTAGTCACTGTTCTCCATGAAGTTCTGACTTGACTCAAACAGATGAAGCACATTTCCCCAAAGTAGTTAAGCCTAAAAAGCTTCACACAAAAATGTATCCCAATACACTTGCAGCACCAAAGGATACATAATCCAAGAGGTAGGTGGCAAGAGAGCTTGCCCCCAAAAGCTTGTATACTGCTTGGTCTAGGCCTACCTAGAAGCCAGATTATAAAAGTGAGTTGAAAGGAGATGGCTGTGTATGTTCATACGGGGGAGGTACTACACCTGTCTGAAGGTAACAAAGAGAATAGGAACTGGGCCTTCTTCCGCAGCTTGTAAGAGAAGTAGTAGAGAAGAACTAAACAAGCTCACTGGTATAATCTCACAGCACAGTGGCCCCCCTAGAACACAGTCCAGCCTGTTTTAACACATCCACAGCAAATCCTTCTCCCTAGGAGGGAAGCTGGTGGAATGAGAACTTGAGCAAGTCTCTCCTCTAGAAGCCCACCATTTTACAGTTGTTTGTGATTACCATCACACCTCCTTACCTGCATCAGAGTCGCCTGAGCTTTTGTATCATAAATATTAGTACCTTGGTTGAAAAACTAAAACAAAAGCTTAGTTCCACACCACACAGCTTCAGAACTCTATATGAAGTCGACGTTAAGACATTTTAATCTTGCTACCAGGGATGTGGAGGCGAGGTGTCATAGCTATGACACAGTCTGGATTTCTGTGGGGAGAATAACACTTTAACCCACAAAGACCAGCTCAGTCAGTAATACTGATTTACTAATAATACCTTTAGTCAATGAAAGTGCAAGGGACAGCGCATTATAAAATGAGAATTCAGAGATGAGAAATGGTGGCAATAATTTGAAAGCATTTCATGTCTTGTCAGGCTAAAACAGGGTTTAGATGTAAAATCACAGAGAATTCAGACAGGCTTTGGAAGGACCTTAATTTCTCAATCTCTTAATTTCTTCTAGTTTTCCTGTTGGTCTAAATTGCCAGAGTTTCATGCGGGGAGACTGACATTCGAAGGGTTGTGCTACCGGTTGGTACAGTTAATCTGTGACCTTGACCCTGGGCACATAATTTAGCGAGTCTTGCTGGGTCTCAGAGACCGCCACCTGTAAGGAATACTTTACCCAGGAACTGCTTCAAATCATTTCCAGTTCTTGTTTAGAGCGCCTCTAAGGAAAAACGGCATATACCTTGCGTGCCCAGGAAGTAAACAGAACCAGGTGCAGGGAGAAGAATCCGAAGGTTATTAATTTCGAAATAAACAACCCTCTGGGAGCCAATTTATTTACCTCTTTTTCTAAACTGCCAATCGAGCCCCGCCCCACGCTGGTCTAAGCGGTGGCGGCCCAGGCAGCCGAGCCGGTGTCAGTCACTCGACCCAGTCGCGTAGCCGGCGGCCCCCTTCCTTCTCGAAACCGCACAGAAAGATTCGTCCCAGCTACTCTAGGGAAATAGGGAGAGGGACTGTCAACGTCGGAAGACGCGCAGAAACCCTTTCCCACACCCGCTGGTCCTCGCCCAGGGCATACTTCACCGCCTCCAGACCTCAGGATTCGGAAAACAGAATAAAACGCTCAGGCCCGGCACTCACGCACTTTCCGGCACGCGGCAGCCGTAAAAGCCTTCTCACGCTCCGACTCGCGGCAGTCGACCGAGGCGGGGCGGCGGAGGTGGGTGGGGCAACCTGTCAGGGAAGGGGGCGGGGCGCCGTCCGGAAGAACCCCAGTGCGACTGCGCGGACCGAGACGCTCGGATCTCCACTCCCGCCTTGGCGCCAGTGGGAGGGGCTTGTCGTCCTGACAACCCGCGAGCGTTTGTCCTCACAACCCGGGAGCGTTTGTCCTCACAACCCTGAGCTCCGACTTGGCCGACTACGGAGGTAGTGTCTGTCTCAGCATGGTGAGCAGGGAAAGTGGGGGAGCTGGGTGAAGGGGCGAGCATTGATTCTCCTGCACCGTGTTAAATGATGTAACAAGAGCCTGTCATATTTTATCAGAGGGGAGCGAGTCGGTTTAGGAAAGAGCCCATACCCTTGGGGTGGGGGTGGGGGGGGGAAGGACCTTCCCCAGATCTGTGGCCTTCTGTCCAGGCTCCGGCGGACAGGTGGGAGTAAAAACCAGTTTCTGCAAACGGGGAATGATCAGTGCGGTCAGATTATGTCTTAAAATCTCGACCTCTTGCTAAATTTAAATATCGGTCTCAATTTAGTAACTTCCAATAGTGATAGACATTCCCATGAAATTGCTATTTTATTGCAGCTTGGCGGAAGTGTTTTTTTGCCTCCTTATCAATTAATGAAAAGCTTTATCAATTTACTCTGCTTTCACAAGTTATTTTGTGTGGTCTTTTGTGGAAATTTGGATTGTTTCGTAATTCAGGGTATGCAACCTGTCCTGTGTTTATTAAGTATGATAAAGCTTCTTGTTTTGTTTTTCTGCACTCCTCAGCTGTCATGCCTTCTCCAAGAACACAGGCCAACATGTAGCTGTAAGATGTTCTCATTTCCCATTTTCTTAAATGTGATTTCCGTCTTCTTCTATGATTAAAACCAGAGGAAGTGGAAAATGTAATTAATTATGTAATTCGTTGATTAAGGGAAAATATGGAGCATGTTCTTTGTGCTTGGCACTAGGCTGAAGCCAAGGACACAAAGGTGAAAATTACCATCTCTCCCTGGTATGGAAGACAGACTTAGCAAATTAATTACAATACAGTTTTATAACTGTAATAATTGAAGTGACTACAATGGAGTAACGCAAAGTTGGAAATGTTGAAATTGGGGCAGGAGAGGGGATGGGAACAGGAAGGGAAGAGCAGTGCTTTTCAAACTGTGTTTTAAAGTATGATTGTGAATTTACCAGAAGTGATGAGAAGAAATAGGGCATGGAGAGCATTCATGTCAGGGAGAATAGAAAGTAAATGGATTTTAAGTGGACTGAAAATTGCTGATAACTTAAGGGAACAATAAGCACCTATTTATTATCTTCCAATCGGTACATAAGTTTCTTGTTCTTAGATCCCTCTAGGAATCTTTCTCAAAATGTGGTTTCTGGAAAATTTGCCTCTAATAAACCTGGAATACCAGTTAAAATGCAAATTCCAGGAACAGACTGGACTCCAGATCTACATTATTAGTTTCCTAAGGCTGCCAAATAACAACATACCACAAGCTAACTGGCTTAAACAATAGACTTAATGGTTTCACAGTTCTAGAGGCTGGAAGTCCAAGTTCAAGGTGTTGTCAGGGTTATGCTCCCCCTGCAGGTGCCAGCTTCCGGTACTTCTTGGCTTGTGGCAGCATTACCTCATTCTTCACTGGCGTTCTCCCTGTGTGTGTATCTGTGTCCAAATTTCCCCTTTTTTAACAAGGACGCCAGTCATGTTGGATCAGAGATCCACCCTATTCCAGTATGACCTCATCTTAATTTAACCACATCAGCAAGGACCCTCTTTCCAAATAAGGTAAAATTCAGAGATACTGGGAGATAGGACTTTAATGTATGAATTTTGAGGGGGCACAATTCAACCAATAACATGAACTGAATTACAATGGGGAGAGAGAAGTGAGTGTGTACACTTTTAGCCCAGGAATATGCATTTTAACAAGCATCCTAGGTGATTCTTATGCCCTCGTAACTTTGAGAACTTCTCTACTACATGATGCTCCTATGATTTGCAGGATGGGTGAGGATATGTACGTAAACTCAACCTGCGTCACATTAAAAGCACTGGTGAGAGATGACAATTCCCCCACCTTTAAAATGTGGCTGCTTGGGAACAGGGCCAATGCTGTTTAGCTATTCTGCTGTATAGTAGTTATTATAAGATGGAAGCATGTTAACTATTAATTGATAGCAAATATGATAAAAAATAAAACACATTTATAAAAGTTATGAGAGCCAGGTCTCCATTATTATTCATATCATCTCCAGCATCTCAGAGTGCTTTGAGTGTAAATCATTAATAAATACCTGCTGAGCAAATTAGTGAAATATATGCACTTTTCAAGAAGATATAAGCTACTGCTTTGTGTCAGTTTTAACATTTATATTTTATACAGTGATAACCTTATGGCTTGAACCACTAACTTCTGTACAAGTCGTCAAATGTGGAAAGTGTGTGATCTTATAGTCACGTGGTCCCCTACAAATTCCTTACCAGAAATCTAATGAACACGTGGGCCAAATCAGGAGATTACAAGTACTGTTACTAAAAAGTACTTGTAAATATTGATTGAAATACTGTACTTTCCAAAATCCAAAAAAGCATAGATCTGTTTTAGGACACATTGCTGAATAGAATCATTTTGTCAGTTTTGCCTGTTTTAAATGACGGGTTCTGTTTCTATAAAATCAGCAATCTAACTTTACAGAAAGATTGTTTCTTTATAACATGAGATCATTCCCACACTTTCAAGCTTGACATTAGTACCAACACTAATGTCAGTGATTTCTTCTTCTTTAGAATCCTTTAAACTAGTGCCTTCTCGACTGGTGCTCTGTTTTGTGATCGGGCATTTCATGAAACATGGATCATTGATCGTCGTAAGAATGAGTGTAAAATCTACTTACAAAAGATGCTTCAGTGGGTGAACTATCTTAGTCTTTCCTAGACTTGCTTGTAGTTTTGTCTGAATTCTTTTCTAAAAAAACTTTTTCATTTTGAGATGATTTTAGATTTACAGAAAAGTTGCATAGAGGGTACAGAGAGTTCCCTTATACTCTTTACCCAGCTTCTCCTAATTTTAATATGCTAGGTAATCAGGATAGTTTTGTTTAAATGTCTGAATTATTTTTTAAATTTATCAATTCTTTTGTTTTTCCAACTTTTAGGGTCCCAAAGCAAAAAAAAAGGTAGGTGGAAATTATTTCTCAAAACAGTTTTAAAGCACTGACATTGTACAAACAATTTTTAAATGTTTTCCAGTAGTTTTTATAGTTTATAGAGTTTACTAAGCTTAGTCTTTAGGCATTAATGCTATTTAAATCATGGAATAATCCCTTACAATAACAGGACGTATTTCAAATTTGACATAAAAAGATAGTTCTAATTTCACAAAGAGTTTTTAAAATACCTTTTAATTTTTACTTGTGTCTAGATTTGAGGTGTTTTTATTACTTGCGCTCTAGAAAATTTTGGATTAGGAACGCTTTTCTTCATTTCAGATAAACGCATAAAAATTTAGTTCTAAAACCTTCTGTGACTTAAAAGCGAACCCTAGGATAATATGTCTTTAAATGGGTTTCATGGTAACACGTACTGAATTTTTCTGTGCTTTGTAAAAATTTGAGTTCATTAAGGGGTGTCTCAAATAACTTTTTCTCTCTTCTTAGTAGATTTATACCTGAAAGCAGAGATTATTATCTCTTGACTGGCAAACGTAGACATAGTTCATTTGATCTAAAAGGTCTTTCTTAATCAGTTGCCAAAGTAGTTTCATGCAAAAATGTGATTTCCACCTATTCTTGAAAAATTGGAAACCTGATAACATTGGACCTACAGTCCTATAAGGGAACAGTTGGCTAGACTAAGTAACAGCTACCCCTTTGAGAAATGCATAAATTCTTCAGTTTGCTGTCGTCCAGACTATGACCAAATCCCTTACATTATTTACCTACCTGGTCCAATAGGGATTTAGGTTTGGAATGCCAGCATTAAGGCATATCTGATAAGTCACTACTCTGTTAATTTCCCCGCCATTTTCTGTTATGGAATCAGTTATACTCTCTGTGTTCTCATAGCACATGAATTTGTCCATACCGCAATTATAATGCCTATCATTTATTGTAATGATTTATCATTATGTGCTGTTCACGGTCAAGAGCATGTCGTATTAATTTTTGTGTCCATAGCATTTAGTCTGGCACGTAGTAGAAATTCAATCAATATTTGTTGAATGAATATGTGAAACCCCATTTACCCTACCACTACTTTAAAACACTTGGGCCCTTGATTATTTAAGAAGAAATGCTTGGGCTTCCCTGGTGGCTCAGTGGTTGAGAGTCCGCCTGCCGATGCAAGGGTCGCAGGTTCATGCCCCAGTCCGGGAAGATCCCACATGCCGCAGAGCGGCTGGGCCCGTGAGCCATGGCCACTGAGCCTGCGTGTCTGGAAAAAAAAGAAGAAATGCTTATATAAATGTGCATTCAATATTTATACAATTCAACATTTCTTCAAAAATGCTATTGAGTGCCATCTATGTTTGCTTTTCTCAGTCACTTGAACCCACTACCAACCTGATACTGTTTTAGGGACTGTGGATATAAATAACTGAACAAAATTTATGAAGACTCTGGGCACATTCTTATGGGGGAAGTATTCTGGAGGACTACAATCATATATATGTTTGTCTACAATAGTTTATTAGTTTGTGTGGGCATTCATTTTCAGCTTTAGATTGTGAAATCTTAGAGGCATTGTTTTAAATCTGAAAACTCATTGTTCTAATGACTTTGGTACTTAACCATGGATGTATGGGTGCTAAATAAATACATTTGGATTCTTTTCTTCATATTGTTGTTTCCCTTAAAGAATGGTGAGATTCATCCTGTGACATTTGAAACCAAACATACGGAAAAAATTACTCACTTTTGAATTATTTCCATTCTTAAAGGTTATGGTTTGGAGATGAGGTGAGCCTGTAAAGGGAATTACAGTATGGTTAAAAAATCATGGAAAGGTATATTTTATTTCTGATTTCTTAAAGTTTTATTTTAAGGGAAAAAAGTAATAAACACATATGGTACAAAATTAAAGTAGCATAAAAATGTAAAAGTTCCTCCTAGCCAAGACTAAAAGAACCACTGCAAATCTTTTCTTTCATTTTGTAATCATTAAAAAGTACACACACACACACACACACACGCACACGTTTTCTCCCCACATAATGGGAGCATTCTGCACCTTCTAGTTTTCACTTGATGATGTTGCATTTTATTAATTCTAGTATACTCACATTTTAACATGACTGAAATTGAGATATGTTTTATGGTTGATAATAACTTACAATCATTGTAGTCCTGAATTGACATCTATTTCCTCCAGAGATGTTTGCTTCTGTCGGTCACTTGGGCGTACTACCAACCTAATACTACTTTAAATTCTCTTCCTGAGAGTTTTTGGACCACACTAATAGTATGAGTCAGACTGCAAATCCACATTAACTGACTTGTGGTTTAACTTTTCAGGGATTTTTTTTTTTCTTCGTTCTATTCATTTTTCAGGATTGAGCTATGCAAGTTTCCTTGTATCTTTCTGTATTGTAGGTTCATTTGTGTTTACCTATTATTCAGCTATATACAGGCATTTCCTTTTACATTCACATCTTGGGCAGTTCCTTTTTTGGTATAATATCAATAATTTAAATGTGAATCTTACATCTGATGGCATCATAGATTCTATGGAGTAAATATGTCTTGGGGACCTTTTTTTGTTTCAGCACATTGAGATTATATCACTTCTTTTCATATCTGTATCACATTCCATTGAAAGTATATCTATGATTTTTATATTGTCCCTATTTTTCACTACTACAAACAAGGTAGAAATGAAGATCCTTGTATATAAGGCCTTGCAAACATATGGAAAAATAGTTGTTTCATTGATGTAGCAGTATTCTAGGCAATAAGAGTCCAGCAGCAAGACAGAGTCCCTGTCCTCATGAAACTTACATTCTTTTTGTCCCAGCTTTATTAAGATATAATTGACGTATAACATTGTATTATAAGTTTCAAAGTATACAATGTGATGATTTGACATATGTATGTTTTATGAAATGATTACCAAAATAAGGTTGGTTAATATATCCATCACCTCACGTAATTACCATTTTGTGTGTGTACCCGTGTGTGTTGAGGACATTTAAGATCAACTGTCTTAGCTACTTTCAAATATACAATACAGTATTGTTAACTGTAGTCACCATGCTGTACGTTAGATCCTCAGAACTTATTTATTTTAATAACTGGAAGTTTGTACCTTTTGACCAACACCTCTCCATTTCCCCCATTCCCAGCCCCTGGCAATTACCAATTTACTCTCTGTTTCTATGAGTTTGGCTTTTTTAGACTCCACGTATAAGTGAGATCATGCAGTATTTTTCGTTCTCTGACTTATTTAACTTAGCATAACGCCCTCCAGTTTCATCTGTGTTGTTGCAAATAAGATCCTCTTTTTTTTGTGACTGAATAATATTCCATTATATATATATATAATATAATATTTATAATATTGTATTAATATGTAATATATTCAATATATTATATTATAATATATATATTCCAATTTGTCCAATAATATTATATATATATATATATCACATTTTCTTTATTCATTCATCTGTGGATAGACACCACTTAGGTTGTTTTCATGTGTTGGCTATTGTGAATAATGTTGCAGTGCACACGAGGGTGCAGATATCTCTTCAAGAGAGTGATTTCATTTCATGAAGCTTACATTCTTTCTGGGGAGGGGAGGTGAAGAAAAAATATAATTTCAGATTGCTTTGAATGTACAGAAAACCAAGAAAGGGGTCAGTGGGAAATGTGGGGTAGGGTATAATGTTATAATGGTGATTAAAGAGCTAAAGTTTGAGAAGAGAAGGGATGAAATGAGCATTCTAGGCAGAAGAAACAGTTATTGCAAAGACCCATAGTTGGGAATGACCTTGGTGGTTAGAATAGAGTGAGCAAAGTTGAAGTGAAAGATAAAATGTGAGGTGGAGGGATGGTGAGGGTTGAGGGGTGGGCAGAAGGGTTGGGGGAGATAAGTAGGAGCCAATTCTTAGCCAACTGGGCCATGGTGAAACGACTGGGTTTTATTCTGAGTGTGGGAGAGTTGTAAGCAGAGGAGTGACATGATCTGATTTATATCTTTAAATGGTCAGTGGAGAATTCGCTGTAGGGAAACAAGAGTAGAAGTAGGAGGACCAGTTAGGAAACTGTTGCATCAGTGTAGGTCAGAAGTCTTTACACCAAGGTGAACCCACTTCTAAAAGTAAAACATACTCTTTCCTGGAAAAAATGTACTGTCTTGAAGCCGCGCACTTTTGCTATTGCATTTTCCCCTTTTGCAAGTACGCTTCTGCTTTACAAAACAAAGGTCTATCTCTCATACATTCTAAATCTTACTGTACTTCATTGCCCTAGAACCTGGGCTATGAAACTAAAGGACCTTTCAAAACACTCATGTTGGCAAGGCTTTCTTTAATCAAGGCACTAATGACTTCTTGTTTTTGTCTGTCTTACAAGTAAGTGGTGAAGTGTGGCATTTGAAATATTGAGATATTCTGAATGTCCTATATTTTGTAGTGTGGAGTGGTGGGACTGGTAATAATCTTTATTTAGTGACATTGCTTGTAAGATTGTCAAATGATGATGCAAAAAAAATGCTCTCACAGTGTAATTTATTGATAAAACATTCAGACTCCAAAAATAATAACATTAATTTTTTTAATGAAGAAAGATTAAGGGTATCAGTAAAAATGTAAATGAGCTTAATATTTTTACGTAGACCTTAAAGTTGCCTTTGAAACTTCATTTAATTTAAATTAGTATTATTCATTGCAAAAACTAGGAAATTGTACAAGACTATAGAAAAGGTTGTAACACCTGGTACCCTGTTAAAACACCCATCGCTGCATTTATATCAGTATGTTTTCTTCAGAAACCACTGTACTTCGTAGAATGCATGAAATAGCAGAAGACATTGATTAGATTGTAGGGAAAAATGCCTTACAGACTGATTAATGCATAGATGAACTTGGAATACTTTGAATTGATTTTATTTGAATAGATTGAGACTGGTGCCCAAGTACCTCCAGGCATGGAACTGTAAAGAATGGGCAAAAAGGGGGCCCTATAGCTCATATCTATACTTATATCCTATTTTAATTTAGGAATACCATATTCACAAAGAAGCTTTGGTTGCCTAAAATTTGAGTCCTGGTTTCTATGGAACATTCAGTGTTTACCCTAAAATATAAATGGTGTTAAGTTCAGGACATTAAATAATTGCATCTTTTAAAACAATGTGTGAGGAAATGGAACCAGCTTATACCTGGCTTATAATAAAAAAAGAGATAGCTTATCATGAGGATGCATATTAACACATTTATTAGTATAGAAACATGAAGTCAAACTGTCTGTGATAGAAAATAAGTATGATATGTCCAGTTGGTTTAACTTTGAAGGCTGTACTGTTTGGTAGTATGGTAAATGTATTTATATATTAGGTACATAGGTTGACTTTCTAGGATAGCCACTAAAATGATATAAATAGAGTATATAACTTCCAAACCAGTAGAGGGAAAATAGCGCACTAACAAAAAAATAATCAATTGAAGATACCAAGAAATATGAAAAGAAGGCAAGACAAACCCAAAATGAAAAGGGAAAGATTGTCAGATTGGATAAAAAATAAAAGCTAACAATAATCTTTTTACAAATACCATCTAAAGAATAAAAATACAGAAGAGTTAAAGTAAGATGATGGAAAAAGGCATGCTATGCAAGTAATAGAAAGATGAAAGTTGGTATAACTATAATAATATTAGACATGGTAGACTTTAAGACAAAAAGCACTTCTAGAAATAAAGAGGGTCATTTTGTGATGATAAAGTTTTGATTAACCAAGAAAATATAATTTTAAATCTGTATATACCTAATTATAATACCTTGAAATATACATTGCACAGATTCAGAGAACTGTCAGGAGAAATAGACAAGTTCACAATCACAGTGGAAGATTTCTTCTTTCAGTAACTGATAGAAAAGCATTAAAAAAAATAAAACAGGACGTAAAGATTGGAACAACATGAACAAATCATTAGATTTGTTAGAATAAGAATTAGACATATTTAGAACATTGCACTCAACAACTAGAGAATTTTAAGCACATATATTTTTTATTCCAGAACTGACAATGTACTGAGACATAAAACTATTCTCAAAGTTCAAAGAATTGAAACAATTCAGAGCATGTATTATAACCTCAATGAAATTAAGCTTAAAAGTCAAAGAAATAAATTATGAACAGGAAGATACAATATGCTGGGAAATTAAAAAAAAATTCTCAAGTGGGTCAAGATGGAAGTAAAAAGATAATTTTAACTCAGTAATAAGAAAAATACTTCAAAATTTGTGAATGTGTCTAAAGAAGTACTTAGAGGGAAATATGTAGCCCTAAATACTTTAGAAGATGAAAAATTAATGAAACTAAGCATCATTTTCAAGAAGTAAGAAAAAGAAACTCGAAGTAAGGAGGAGGAAGGAAATAATAAAGACAAATATAAAAATTAATAAAATAGAAAACATACAATAGAGAGGATTTATAACCTCATATCTTTCAAGTCTTCGCTCAAATGTTACCTTCTCCATGAGGCCCACCCTAAACACTGTATTTAAAATTGTAATTCATCCCTTCCCCAATGACCCCTGCAGTCTGGAGTCCCTTTGATTTCTCCCATAGCACTTTTCATCTTCTAAAATATTTTTTTTTTTTTTTTTTTTTTTTTTTTTGCGGTACGCGGGCCTCTCACTGCTGCGGCCTCTCCCGTTGCGGAGCACAGGCTCCGGACGCGCAGGCCCAGCGGCCATGGCTCACGGGCCCAGCCGCTCCGCGGCACGCGGGATCTTCCCGGACCGGGGCAGGAACCCGTGTCCCCTGCATCGGCAGGCGGACTCCCAACCACTGCGCCACCAGGGAAGCCCTGAAATATTTTATAAATTATTTTACAATTTTGTTTATTGTACCACAGAGATATATTGTACAGCACAGGGAATATAGCCAGTATTTTATAATAACTATAAATGGAGTATAATCATTAAAAATTGTGAATCACTATGTTGTATACCTGAAGCTTAATACTGTAAATCAACTAGTCCTCAATTTTAAACATTGTTTTTAAATTGTTTGTTTATTGTTTTTGTCTTTCTCTTCCTATTTGAATATAAGTTCATTAAGACAAGGATTTCTGTTTACTGATATGTCTCAAATACCTATCATATATTAGACTCTCAGTATTTCTTAAAATAGTTGAATGAACAAATAGGCCACAATTTATTTCTCTGAAAATACTGATAAAATTGACAATTTTCTGGTAAATTTTATCAAAAAGAACAAATAGCATAAATAATCAATACAGGCATTCCTTATTTTATCATGCCTTGCTTTATTGCACTTCACAGATATGGCATTGTTTACAAATTGAAGGTTTGTGTTGAGCAAGTCTATCTGTGCCATTTTTCCAATAGCATTTGCTCACTTCGTGTCTCTCTGTCACATTTTGGTAATTCTTGCAATATTTCAAACCCTATGACTTGCTAAAGGCTCAGATGATATTTAGCAATTTTTAGCAATAAAGTATTTTTAAATTAAGGTGTGTATATTTTTTTAGACACAGTGCTATTGTACACTTAATAGACTACAGTATAGTGTAAACATAACTTTTATATGCACTGGGAAACCAAAAAATTTATGACTTGCAATATTCCACCACTTTACTGTGGTGGTCTGGAATCAAACCCACAGTATCTCCAAGGTATGCCTGTATTAGGCATGAAAAGACACATGACTTTAACAATAAATGACATAATTTGAACAGCTTTATATGCCAATAAATTAGAAAATTTAGATGAATTAGACAAATAGAAAAAAAAACTTCTCACACTGTTTCTTGAAGAAGTAGAAAACCTGAATAGTCCTATAATCATTTAAGAAATTATATCAGTGGTTAAAATTTTTCCCAGAAAGAAAATTCTAGGTCTGTAAGTCTTTGTTAGCTAGTTCTTCATTCACAGATAAATTATTTCACTTTTATACAAATCCTTCTAGAGCATGAAAAAAGAGGAAACATTTCCAATTAATTTTGAGTTACCTGGGTAGCCTGAGAATAGCATGGGAAAGGAAAATTGAAGCCCATTCATGAACATAAATACAAAATGTCTAAACAAAATGTTAGCAAGCTCACTTGGAAGTATATAGAATAATAATAAATTATGACCCAATTCAGCTTATTCCAGGGAGGCAGAATTGGTTTAACGTAAGAAATTAAATGAATACAATTAGATGGAGTTAAAAATTCAGTTACTATGTCTTACCATTTAATAGCTTAAAGGGCACCTCTTTAGCGTGATAGAAGTATCTATATTTTAAATAAACAAAAAACTGCCAGAGAAGGAAACTACTGAAATTAACAAATATTGACTAGGATAATGATTATGAGAGTGTAAATTGGAATAATTACTTTAGAAAACTCAGCTTCAACAACATTGAAAATGCACATACCCACCAGTTTTACTTCTAGGTATATACATTGTAGAGAAATTCTTGTATGGACACCAGGATACATACACTCAAAGGTTTATAGCAGCATTATTCATGATAGTAAACTAGAAACCATCCAATGTCAATCAGTAGAAGAATGGATATATAAATTAATGAGTTACTATTCAGCAGTGAAAATATACAGGTACTGCTATATCCCCCCCTTGGGTGAATCTTACAAACCATAATTTGTATCTAAAGAAGTAAATCACACAAAAGGACAAGTAGGATTGTATTATCCTACTTATAGGAAATATCTAGAGTAGTCAAACTCATAAAGACAAAAAGTAGGATGGTGATTGATAGGGTCTGGGTTGGGGGCAGAAGGGGAATTAATGTGTAATGTGTAATGGATACAGAGTTTCGGTTTGGGACGATGAAAAAGTTCTGGAGATGGGTGGAGGTTATGGTTGTACAACAATGTGAATGTACTTAATGCCACTGACCTGCACACTAAAAAACGCTTAAAATGGTAAATTTTATGTTATGTATATTTTATGACAATAAGGAAATTACAATTGTATCCATAAAGTATAATTGGATTTATGAAGAAATTCAAAGGTAAGAAAACTATTGTTTAGGAATATATACATATGTAATAAAACTTTAAAGAAAAACAAGAAGGACATTACAAATATCAGTGATTATCTCTAGGAGTAATTTTTTTGGTAAGTCAATATAATTTTTGGCATATGTTGTGGAAAGAATTCAAATAGCTGCACGATACAGCTGTAAGAAACCTATTCCCGTCGGCTTTGTAATATAAACCAAATTTTTCATTTCTTATGGCTATAAAAATTAAAATAGAATCTGTCTGAATCCTTGTTTCATTCAGCAATAGCTAACATTTATCCTTGGATCATAAACTGACCAGGAAAACAAAAAAAACCAACAATCTCATCAAAAGGCGCATATCTAGTAAAATTTTACTTTTTATGTTTTAATATTTACCTATCAAAATTTGTAATATAAAATGTTGCTTTGTTCAGTTGTCTACCGAAAATAATTATAAAATTAATCCAGAGCAAAATTTATACTGCTTAGAAACTTAGAGTCGAGGAAATTAAAAATTTCATACATATTTTTATAACATAAATATGATAGGAAGATCAACAAAAGTTGTTCAAGTGTATTACACTAGGATAAGAATCTGTGAGGGAAGTGGAATGGAAATATGAATTCAAAGAGAAAAGGATTAAAATTTTTATTAAAGAAAAGCTTGTTCATATTTTTTTATTTGATATTGGCCGTCAAATCACTATAGTATGTATCGATAGATCCATTGGATATATTTTAAATAGTGATGGATATATTTAAAGGAGTGATGTAAAAGTTTTCTTTTATATATGATATACTAGAAAGTACAACATTTGAAGTTATTTAAACTTGTGGTAAAAAGTTTTCAATGTCAACGTAAAAATGTGTGAAGGGGGTACATAGCTTTTCAAAATCCTTTTAGGGACTATATGAACAAATAGTTTTTAAAGTTACTAATCAACTACGTCTAAGGAGGAGAAACCAGAAAAGAAGTCTAAGAAGGAGGGAAGAAGCAAAATCAGAGAGTACCAACCTGAAGGCCTAATGAAGAAAATATTTCAAGATGGAAGAAGAAAACTTTGTCAGATGATGATAACAGATGAGTAAAATGAGGGCTGAAAATTGGCCATTGTCATCGGAAACATGGCCATCTTAAGGTTCCATGACAAGGGAGGTTTCAATGGAACAATAAAAATGAAAGCCTGATTAGAATGGGGCATGCAGAAAATGGGGACATGAAAGCAGTGGGCAACTCCTTTTAGGCAGTCTAATATAAAGGGTAACAGCATTGGAGCAAAAGAGGAAGAGGGATGTGAAATCCAGGGAGGGAGAGATCTATGAATAACAAGAGGTGTTAATTACAGGACCCAAGTCTTATATAGGCAATAAGGGATAGGATCTAGTGTAAAAGTGGTGGATTCAGACTTAAATAGCAGAAGGTACATCCAGTTCATCCAGTGTAACAGGAAGGGAGACAAAGGTAGAGGTAAATTAAAAGATCTGGTGTGTAAAGTAGCATATTCTTAAAAGTTTCTAGTGATGTAAAGTCAACAGCTGAGAGTAAAAAGAGGAGAGGATTTTGGAAGAGTGAAGAGAATGAAATAGCAATAGGAATGCTGTATGGTGCTTAGAGCCTGTTTAAATGTGTGCTCACAACTTTGAGCTCATGTAGTTTTCTCTGGCAAGGTCCAGCTGCTCCTATTGCTAGCTCAGAATAAGTGGAGAGTTGGGTTTAACTAGAACTAGGAATTGCCCGCTGAGCTTCTCAGAGGGAGAGGAAAATAGAGGAGGCAGAGATATATAAGTTAGTGATTATGTGATGAACTGTGAAATCTAACCAGGGTAAGGAAGAAGTGACAGTATGTGGGGGTTGATGAACGGTGAAAAAGTGATAGGGCTAATGTATTGGAGACTCCAGTGGAGCATCCTGCAGTAGGTGAGCCAAAAAGAGCAGGTGGTCATCCAAGAGTCTATGTATCCCTAGGATTAACCACTCAATTGATTCCTAAATTTAGATGGTGCACTTCTCTTTCCATACTCTCCCTTAGGGAAAATGGAAGGGAGGCGGTCATCACCAAGATAGTTCTCAAATCTGTATTCTGTGGCCCTGATCTCTTGGCTACATCTCAGTTCTTCAGTTTCAAAGCCTGCAAGCATTGCCTGGATTCTCCACCAGCACTTCATACTAATTAAATTTCTCTAAACAGTTTCTCTTTCAAGTTTGCATCTTCTGGACTAATATTCTTCTTTTTTGATTCTTCTCTGACTGCTTCCTCTCCATGACTCCAATTTTAATCATTATCAAATAAGTTAGCTTATAAAATATTTATTGGATCCATCCCCCATCTGCATTTCCATTGTCATGACTTTATTAATTATTGTTAATAGTAGCCAAAATGTATAATCTTTACAGTCATTTTTTCCCCTAACACCAGGTTTGTTTTCCAGATAATAGCCACAGACCTGGAAAACTTTTAGGGGGTTTCCCATTCTTTTAGCACAATGTCCAATCTCTACAGCATAGGCTCCAACCTTCTTTTCCATTCTCATGTCCATCTCATGTCCATCATTACCCCTTCTTGGGGTTTTCCTACGGCCTATCCAGTGCTCTCCCAACTCCATATCTTATGCCTGCCTTTCCCCCTTGGAGTATCTTCCTCTCATATCTGAATGTTAAAATCTTTTGGGCACAAACTTTAATACTCGATACCCTATAAAAATTTTACTTGATCCCAGCTGTTGAAAACAATTTGGCCTTACTCCAAACTTGCAAAATAACTCTATATCTGTTAGTCATAAAAATATCTTTAATTTTTATAGACATGTAGCAGTGTTAAAGATATTTTTACATGTTTTATTTTAATCCTTACAAAAATGAAATGAGGTTTTATTTAGCACCACTTTAAAGATGTGAAAACTGAAAATGAGAGAATTAACTTGTATATACTTGTCACTGTCACTCTTGCCTTTGAATAATTTATATGTTAATTTTCCTACTTGTTTCCATACTTTGTCCTCAAGGCACTGAGTCAAGGCTTTGCACTTAATAAGCAGTCTTATTTGAATGAGTAGAAGACTGGATTCATGAAAGTAAAAGTGTTTTTCATAATTGCTAGTTGAGGGATATGTGTTTTTACGTAATTTGAGTACATGTGAATAACCTTTTTAAAAATTGTGGCCTTTATTAAGTCTGGCAGTAAGAAAAAGAGAATCACCAAAGCCGACCAGTTGAAGCAGCTACAAGAGGAGGAGGAGAGACGACAAAAGGAGGAAGGTATAAAACACACAGTGGTAACTATTGTCACATGCAGGTAATACTAACAATAGGTTTGTATTTCTGTCATCCAGTCAGTACTTTTTAAAAACAATTTTCAAAATTTTTAATTTTTTGAATTTAATGTTTTATAATAGCTATTTACTATTTAAAGGGTACCCAGAAATTTCTGTTAGTACACGCCAATCATTTTCAGATATATCTTGAAGGAGAGTTGCCAGTTAAAATACAGGATGCCCAGTTAAATTTGAATTTCAGACAAACAGTGGATGATTTGGGATAATTTGCCTCATGCAATGTTTAGGATATACTTGAACCAAAAAAAAGAGTCCATTGTTTATCTGAAATTCAAATTCATCTGAGCATCCTATATTTTTATTTACTAAATATGGCAACCCTATCTTAATTAAATTAAGTATAAGATGTTTATACTTACTGATTAAATTGGCATTGGTACTGATTGTGCAGTAAGAATTCTGAAACTCAAATTAAATAGCAAAAAATTAATGAAAATTTGGTCATTTAAAATAATAAAAAGTCACTTTAAAAATCTGAATAGTTTATAAAAATAGAACTACCATATGACCCAGCAATCCCACTACTGGGCGTATACCCTGAGAAAACCATAATTCAAAAAGAGTCATGTACCACAATGTTCATTGCAGCAGTATTTACAGTAGCCAGGACATGGAAGCAACCTAAGTGTCCATCGATAGATGAATGGATAAAGATGTGGCACATATATACAATGGAATGTTACTCAGCCATAAAAAGAAACGAAATTGAGCTATTTGTTGTAAGGTGGATGGACCTAGAGTCTGTCGTACAGAGTGAAGTAAGTCAGAAGGAGAAAACAAATACCATATGCTAACACATGTATATGGAATCTAAAAAAAAAAAATGGTTCTGATGAACCAAGGGGCAGGACAGGAATAAAGACACAGACGTAGAGAATGGACTTGAGGACACGGGGAGGGGGAATGGTAAGCTGGGACGAAGTGAGAGAGTAATATTGACATATATACACTACCAAATGTAAAATAGATAGCTAGTGGGAAGCAGCTGCATAGCAGAGAGATCAGCTCAGTGCTTTGTCATGACCTAGAGGCGTGGAATAGGGAGGGTGGGAGGGAGATGCAGGAGGGAGGGGATATGGGGATATATGTGTATGTATAAGTGATTCACTTTGTTATAAAGCAGAAACTAACAACACTGTAAAGCAATTATATTCCAATAAAGATGTTAAAAAAAATCTGAATATTTCAGATGGTTGTAGCTTTTAGCATGAAGAACATCTGTTGATTCAGATTCAGGTTTTAAATGTCTGTTCTTAGTTTCCATGTTGATTTTTTAATGTATAATCATATAAATCTTTTTTAGGTGACTCATGATAATAATACAGTATCAGGATCTACATCTTGGGGAATGTTTTATTATATTGGGTTAAACTCATATTCTTCAACATATATTTCATATTTTGTTTTTTAATAGTGAAAGCAAGGGAAGATTAAGATAGTTACTTCTGGGCTTCCCTGGTGGCGCAGTGGTTGACAGTCCGCCTGCCGATGCAGGGGACACGGGTTCGTGCCCTGGTCCGGGAAGATCCCACATGCCGCGGAGTGGCTGGGCCCGTGAGCCATGGCCGTTGAGCCTGCGCGTCCGGAGCCTCTGCTCCACAACGGGAGAGGCCACAACAGTGAGAGGCCCACATACCGCAAAAAAAAAAAAAAAAAAAAAAAGATAGTTACTTCCGATAATGTAGATGTCACAAGATTATGGAAATCTTCTGAAGATTTTACCTCTTAATTACCCATGATAGATTTGTCATTTTTCATTGATTAAAATCATTATTGGATTGCTATAAACTTTTTGGAGAAGAGAAATATCATCGTGAGCCAGAAATTTTGAGTCATGTTACTTTTTTTTTTTAATTTATTTTTATTTATTTATTTTTGGCTGAGTTAGGTCTTCGTTGCTGTGCACAGGCTTTCTCTAGTTGCGGAGAGCGGAGCCTGCTCTTTGTGGCAGTGCGCAGGCTTTTCATTGCAGTGGCTTCTCTTGTTGCGGAGCACAGGCTCTAGGCACACAGGCTTCAGTAGTTGTGGCACGTGGGCTCAGCAGTTGTGGCATGCAGGCTCAGTAGTTGTGCCTTTCGGGCTCTAGAGCGCAGGCTCAGTAGTTGTGGTGCATGGGCTTAGTTACTCCGGGGCATGTGGAATCTTCCTGGACCAGGGCTTGAACCCGTGTCACCTGTATTGGCAGGCGGATTCTTAACCACTGCGCCACCAGGGAAGTCCGAGAGTCATGTTACTTTTTTGGAAGAAATCTAGCAGTTTTATTTCTACCACACAGTAAAGGTTGTGACTTCTATCAAATATTCCACCATTACTACATCTTAAATATTTGAAATAATTTTAAGTGCTTAAAAACAGACTAAAAAAAAAAAACAAAGAATAAAACAGACTAAAAATTTCTTTTGTTGTTGTTCTTTAGAGGAAGCCCGTGTGAAATACGAAAAAGAAGAAATGGAAAGACTTGAAATACAACGAGCTGAGAAAGAAAAATTGCGAAAACTTGAAGCAAAAGTAAATAAACATTTATGCTGTTATTACTGAAGACAAACTATGTGGCTATCAGATCTGTTTGGCCATTTAACGTCATTCTCCCCCATAGGTACCAGTAATATTTAGGCCTATCTGAACTGGTTTAATTCATTTTATCCTACCATAAAGTTATGGTGGGTAAATTATTACCCACATTTCACAGATCAGGAAATTGGTGAATAGAGAGATTAAGCAGCTAATAAAT
This sequence comes from Stenella coeruleoalba, assembly GCF_951394435.1. Classification (NCBI taxonomy): domain Eukaryota; kingdom Metazoa; phylum Chordata; class Mammalia; order Artiodactyla; family Delphinidae; genus Stenella; species Stenella coeruleoalba. The sequence goes on from NC_137157.1 coordinate 81,831,038, forward strand.
TTCAGAGCCAGGACTTAGACAGAAGTAGTCTTGCTTCAAAGCCCATGCTTGTAACCATTAAGTTATTATTCTCAATCTGTTGTATAGATAATTAAATAGGGACCAAAAAATGTTCAAATTCTACCTCTCCTTTTAAAATTTCACTTCTCTTTTTCACCAGAATTTTTCGTTATTGAATCAGTAGTTCTGTGATATTTTAATCTCAGGACAAAACCTCATTACTATTAAAAAGTGAAGATCCTCAAGGAGTTTTTGTTTATGTTTATCAATATTTACTATATTAGAAATTAAAACAGAAACTTAAAAACATCTATTATATTAATAGTGATTAAACATTGTTAAACATAAACATGAATTAAAAAATACATTAACATATTTTAAAAACAATTACAGTATATATATATATTTATTGAAGTATAATTGACATTTAAAATTATATTGGTTTTAGGTGTACAAAATAATGATTCGATAGTTGTATATATTGTGAAATGATCCCACAATAAGTCTAGTTAACATCCATCACCACACTTATATATATATATTTTTTAATTAGGGAAATAAGTGGCATTGTTTATATTTTTTAAATCTCTTTAATCTCTGACTTAACAGAAGACAACTGGATCTCATACCTACTTCATCATTCCATCTGTTACAATGTGTTGTTTTGACTGAAGTATGTGAAGAAAATCTGGCCTCACACAGATAGGTAGTTGGAAAAAGGAGGAATGTTGTAACAGCCTTTCAGATAATTGTGGATATTCTTCTCCACGCATGATTTTGCAACATCATGCATTGATTGCTTGGAAAAAATTGGTTCACTGAATTATTTGCTTCCAAATGTTGACACATTTTTATCATTCATTATCCGCCCCCCCAAAAAAAAATCACATACATTAGTATCATCTCCAGTCAAATCAGAAAAGTTTTTAAGGATTGGGAAACTGTCAGGCTCCCTAGTGGTGGATATAGGTTTTCTAAAATTCAAATTTTTATTTGAAAGGTTGAATTTTATCACTGGCAACAAATACTTTGGGTTGTTTCCTGAAAGTGACATGCTCAGTTCATTTATTTTTGACAGAATGTCTGCCAGAATACTCAAATAGTTGCATAAATGTTTATTTCTGAAGATAGCATTGTCCTTTGTTATGTAGCAGAAGTGCTCTATGCATACTTCCCATTTTTTCACACGGAATATTAAAAAGACATATACTTAAGGTTTGACATCTAATAAAATTAATAAATTTCACTTCTTCATCAGATCATTCTTATGTGAAACTGACTGCTATCACCCCTCTCCCCCGAAGAATATGACCACTAGTATAGCTTATGCCTTGATTTGCGCTAAGGCGCCAGCAGTTTTACACCATCTTGCAAATGTGTACACTGCAAAAAAAGCAAATAAAGTCTTAGTATTATTATTAAAATAGATTTGACCTCACAGATCCTGAAAAAGTTTGGGGGACCCACCAGGAGTCTGCAGATCACACTTCGCACACCACTGTTCCACATGAAAACTTTTGGAAATATCAGTTACATTTAAACTGATTGTAGTATTCATCTTAAAATTAAATACTTGTCAAGTAAATTTTAGGTGCTACTTATGAAACACAAAGCTGAAATTAAAGAAGATATCAATGTATCTATCCCTATGAAACAGGATCTAGAAAGAAGAAATGGAGAGCTTGAAGAACTTTATTTATTAGAGGCATGTTTTCCTGAAGCAGAGAAATTGAAACGAGACAGTAGATTGCTTTCTCAGGTAAGACTGATTTTATTTATTTAGCTAATACTTTTGTACCACAAGAGGGAGTTATAATCCAATATCTGTTTAAATAACAAGAAACTTTAAATTTGTCTATAAAAAAATCTCTAATCTGACAAATCTCTCTCATATTGCTTGTAGCAAAGTAAATTCATATAGCTCTGTAGAAATCTATTTGTCAGTAATAAGATCCTTGAAATTTTTATATCCTTTTACTCTGATTTAATTTGGGGGAATATATACTGAGGAAATTATCCTAAATTAAAATATTAAAAGTTTGAGCCTAAGGCAATCTAGTGTTGCTCAAAACAGTGTAACTTTGGAAACAATGTAGATGATTATCAGGATAAAAAGGAAAAACTGTAATAATATGGCAAAAGATTATAGTATAATTAAAAGCAAAAAATTTGTAAGTACAATATGATTACAAATGTAGAATTTGCATAGACTACAAAATGAATGGAAGGACTAATACTAAAATGACAGTGGCAGTTAAGAATTAGTAGTCATTTGAGAAGTAGAAATTAGCTCAAGTGTTGGCTTTTGTACCTACAGGAGCTATATGATTAGAGAGGAAAGCAGAACTAAATCAACTCATAAATACTTTTTTAAAAATAAAAATATGACAATAAATAGAATTTCTATTTATTTGAAATATTGAGGCTTTTAAATTATTTTGATGAAGGGGAATTTGGTTATTTTAGAGATATCTCAAGTAACTGAAGTCATAATATGGTTTTTGCCTAATATGGAAAACAAGGTTATAAGCTTCAGAAAAGAAGTAATTTAATCTTTGGTTGAATTTTCATCAGTGTGAACCTTCAAACATTTTTATTCCACAGTGGAAACACTACATTCAATGTGATGGGAGTCCTGATCCTTCAATATCCCAAGAAATTAATACTTTTATTAGCTTGTGGAAAGAGGAAACCAATGAGACTTTTGAGGCAGTGACTGCGAAGAGTAAACTAGTGCTAAATGTAAGTATTTAAGTATTATTCTGTAATTTTAAATTATGTAAATTACAATTGTCTGATATTGACTCTAAAACTAGAAATAAATTAAAGTATTTTTCAGTTAATAACACTACTACTTCCTTGGCCGTGGAGAAACATATTTGCTCATCTTTTTGTTTTCTTTTTTATTTTTGCCACTCCTAAAAACCTCTTGCCACCTTAGGTAAGATCAGCCTAACATAAATTTGAAATAGTAACTGTATGTATATCTAATTCAAGAAAATATCAAGTTGCATCCATTTATGTAGATAACTCAAGTGCAAAAATGTATGATTTTATCCTCAGCCAGAATTGTGCACTATTCAGTGATTCACTGCACATATTTTTTTTAATGTTAACTATGAACCAGGCACCTCTTTTAAGCACCGGAAGTACAAAGATGAATAAGAATATCCTACCTTCTGTTTCTGCAAATAGAATGGATAGGCTAACCTGAGGAGCTACCACATTACAAATGCACTTAAAAATGCTAGGGAAAAAAATTTAACGACATTTAAATCCACTGCCTAGCTCAAAAGAAGGCAAAGGAGAATCTTGGAGGCCATAAAACAATTCAGAAAAGTGGGCAAGTCTCAAAGTCAGTGGCCTCCCAGAGAGTGTCTGTTTGTTAACCCCTGGTGGCTTAGCACTGGTTTAAAGGGAAATCAGGAGGCAAAGCTTAGGGTACAAGGAAGGTAGCAAGTTGGATCAGAGACGCTTTTATGGCTGGGAGCCTCAAAAAGGTAATGTGGATAAATAGGGGAAAACCTGCTTTGCAAAGGGAGATGATAAGAGCTTGATTGGCTCACGTTTAGCTTAATGAAGGGAAAACAAAAATGTCTCTACTGAGAATTCTTAATAGTGAGTGAGTCAGGAGTTAGATTGAAGAATTTATCAGAATACGGCACAGAGAGATAAAGAGATGAAAAATATCAAAGAGTAGTTAACAGACATGTATGATGGAGCAAAAAGGACTAAATGTATATTGACAGGGAGTACCAGAAGGAGACAGAGAGATATAGAAGACGGAGGGAGAGACAATATTCAAAGAGATAGTGGCTGACGATTTTCCAGAATCCTCAGAAACCCAACAAATCCCAAGTTAGGATACAAAGAAAGGAATCCACACTTAGACACACCTACATAATATCAGAAACTAGAAGGAATTCACTCCTCTTGGTCCTTTTATCCTCTAATGCTTTTTGTTTCCATTTCTGCCATGTTGTGCTTCTTGTCACTGTGGTTTACTTCTTCTCCATGTTGCTATAAAATGGAATAACTCCAGACTGTTAAGGTCATAACTTGCTCGCCTAATTTAATCTGGAAAACAAGCTTATGAGATTCATTTTACATATGAAGAAACGGGTTGTGACTTGCTTACGGTCCCCTATGAGACCTTAGATGGGCATTACTCTGACTTTCCAAAGACTCCAAAGAGCCTCCCATGAAGTATTTGGATGCTAATGGATTCATCATACAGTATTCTTGCCATTGCATATTCTCTCTCCCAGGGAGGCTGCCATAGCGTGATGCTGATCCAGGAATCTGCTGCACTTTGAATAGCAGGAAGGCAGCAGGAAGTAGTACTAAAGTTCACCAGTGATGAGCTGGATGTGACACCTTCCTGTTATGAATGTGGGATACAGAAGCAGAAGTAATGAATAGTAGGGAAGATGAGAAAAGGATATGTGAAACAAAACAGGAGATAGATGAGTAGAGTAATCAATAATAATAGGAAACTAAAGCAGGAAGCCACAAGATGAACAGAAAGAATTGGATAGCAGTGATCGCATGGTAAACACCAAGTTCCAAATTATCAAATTTATTTATTTGACAAACTCTTATATAATATTTACTATGCCAGGCTTTCTCAGCCTGGTTCAGTTTATTCATGTTGTTGCTGAATTCCCCCCAATAACCCTGTGAGGTATGCACCATTATCCCCATTTTACAAACAAAGAAGGCGAGGCACCAGAGATGTTAAATAACTTGCCCCAAATCACACCACTGGTAAGAGGTGGCAAGGATGGAAGCCCAGCTTTCTGGCTTGAGCCCATACTACTCAGCTATCTCTCTTAATTTAGAAATTTTCTGTATGTTATCTATGTCAGTGTTCAAAATTAAATTTTGCTATTAGTTGTTCCTTGATCATGCTGTACATTAATTTCTCCCAACACTGTAAATATCTCTCCACTTTCTTCCTGTTTGTGTGATTTCTGAGAAGTTGGATATAATTCTTAACTTTGTTCCTCTAAAGGTAAGGTGTTTTTTTCCCTTTAGCTGCTGTCAGTTTTTCTTTATCTTTGATTTTCTGTATTTTGAAAATGGTATGCTTAAATAGGGGTTTTTTTGGGCATTTATCTTGCTTGGTGTTCTCTGAGCTTCCTGGATCTGTGGTTTGGTGTCTGACATTAGTTTGGGGGAAATTCTCAGTCATTATTATTTCAAATATTTCTTCTGTTCCTTTCTCTTTCTTTTCCTTCTGGTATTTCCATTTTGTGTGTGCTTCCTTTTTTTTGTAGTTGTCCCAAGGTCCTTGGATATTCTGTTCTGTTTTTTTAATTCCTTGTTCTCTTTGCTTTTTGGTCTTTTGAGGATTCTATTGATAAATCCTCTTGCTCAGAGATTCCTTTCTCAGCTGTGTCCACTTAAGGAGTAAGTCTTTCAAAGGCATTCTTCATTTCTGTTGCAGTGTTTACAATCTCTAGCATTTCTTTTTGGTTCTTTCTTAGGATTTCCATCTCTCTGCTTTACATCACCCATCTATTCTTGCATGCTGAATACTTCATCCATTAGAGCCCTTAGCATATTAAAAACAGGTGTTTTAAATTCCTGGTTTGATCATTATAATATCCTGCCATGTCTGGTTCTGATGTTTGCTCTGTCTCTTCAAATTGTGGTTTTTACCTTTTGGTATGCCTTGTAATTTTTTCTTGATAGCCAGACATGATGTACTGGGTAAAAAGAACTGCTGTAAATAAGCCTTTAATAATGTGGTGGTGAGGCAGGTTGGGAGAGGGGAAGAGTTCTGTAGTCCTGTGATTAGGTCTGTCTTTAAGTAAGCCTATGCCTCTGGATGGTGAACTTCACAAGCGTTTTTAATTTTTCTTATCCCATCTTAGGTGAGAGGGAATGGCTAGAGCCAGCTGGAGTTGGGCATTTCCTTTCCCCCAGGTGAGTTAGGCTCTGATAAAATTCCAGCAGGTTAGGCTCTAGTTAATTAATTTCCCCTGAGATCAAGCCTTGTTAAGAACAGAGCGCTCTGTCCTATTTCAAAATGCTTCCTTGCCCCCTCCTCCTGCCAGAAGCGGGAGGGAATTTCTTTCCCCCATATTTATTGTGGGGACCTGGTTGAGCTCCTGCAGGTAAGTCTCATAATACTATGGGCTCTCACGCTCCCATGACTTCATCCTCCGGGAGGATTTTTTTTTTTAACTTATTTTTATTTATTTTTGGCTGTGTTGGGTCTTTGTTGCTGTGCATGGGCTTTCTCTAGTTGCACCAAGCGGGGCCTACTCTTCGTTGTGGTGCGTGGGCTTCTCATAGCGGTGGCTTCTCTTGTTGCAGAGCTCTAGGCACACGGGCTTCAGCAATTGTGGCATGCGGGCTTAGTAGTTGTGGCACGCGGGCTCAGTAGTTGTGGCACATGGACTTAGTTGCTCTGTGGCATGTGGGATCTTCCCGGACCAGGGCTTGAACCCGTGTCCTGTGCATTGGCAGGCGGATTCTTAACCACTGCACCACCAGGGAAGCCCCCCACCCCGGGAGTTTTTAACTCTCAGAATTGTCCACCGTGAGTTCCCAGCAATTCATTGTTTGCAGTTTGGGTTTACAGACCTGGCACTGGTTCCTGCAGTTTTTTCTGCTCCTGACACTCTGCTCTGATAAACTGACTCCCTGTGTTCATCTGTAGGTCTCTCCAATCTTGGGGACAGGGATTTGCTCTGTGTCCTCACCTCTTTTATGGATCAAAGAATAGTGGTTGGTTTTTCAGTCTGTTCAGCTTTTCACTTGTTAGGATTGAGTGGCATCTTCCAAGCTCCTTACTGGTGGAACCAGGTTGCCTTAGTTTCCTCGTCTATAATATAGGCACAATAAACAGTACCTACCTTATAGAGTTATGATGAGGATGAAATGGATTAAAACATTTAAAGCATTTAGAACAGTTCCTGGCAAATAGTAAGCATTCAGTAAATGTTAGTAATTCTCCTCCTCTCCCTCTTTCTCCTCACTCTCTTCCTCCTCATCATATTGTTATTGTTTCTATTGTTCCACAGTCTTAAGTAGTGACAAGCTGTGCCTCCCCTATCAGCTTGCTAATGACAGCTCTGTTACACATATTATAGAATTCTTTTTGTTTTGTTTTTTTTTTTGCAGTACGCAGGCCTCTCACTGTTGTGGCCTCTCCCGTTGTGGAGCACAGGCTCCAGACGCACAGGCTCAGCGGCCATGGCTCACGGGCCCAGCCACTCCGTGGCATGTGGGATCTTCCCGGACCAGGGCACGAACCCATGTCCCCTGCATCGGCAGGGGGACTCTCAACCACTGCGCCACCAGGGAAGCCCTAGAATTCTTATAGTGGAGTTTTGGGAGGAAATATTTTATTTTTCCAGGATCTTAAATAATAGAATAAATACAGGAAAGTATTTTTATATGTTTTACTGGTGATGTGTTCCTCAATTCAAAAGCGATAAAACATCCCCCATTTCACTTTTTCTTTGTGTGTCAGATTACTTTCATCGTAAATTTTTACTTTATATTTTTACTTTTACTTATAGTTAATTGAGAAATTGAAGTTAATTTTATTGGAAACTCCATCATATGATTTGCAAGAGAAAAATATAATACAGTACCAAGGATCAATTCTAGAACTGCAAGAGCTCCTTCATCTTAAGTTTAACATAGCCACAGAAATACTTCTCAGAGTAAGTGTGATATTTTGCTTTATATGTTATTATTGACTTTTGTAAGAGTTAAGATTTTATATTATATAATTTTTAAAGTCCAGTGTCCTTTATCTTTTTGAAGATTTAAAAGGTTATGGAAAAGTCAGTAGAACAATTTAAGGCACATGTATTTATCCAGATTTAACAACTGTGAATATTTTATTTTTAAAGAAATGAAACATTATCAGTGTAGCTAAAGTCTAGATTTGTTTCTTATACTTGCTAAAGTTTACCAGGACCATTATGAAAATAAATTCACAAAACCTTGTATGTTAGCTATACACTCTAGATAAGTCAGTTGACACAAGATTACAATTACTGGTAGTCACTCTATTTTTCCCAAATATCTTAGCACTAATGATAATATTCAAATAATCATAGAGCCATTGTTATACCTAAGAAAATTAATAATAATTCCATAATGTATTCCAATATCCAGTCCACATTTAAATTTTCCCTAATATTCCATGAATATCTTCTATAGCTGTTTCTGTTTTGTTTTGTTTTTTAAATCAGAAAACAGTGTAAGGTCACACCTTGCTTTTGGCTATTTTCTCTCTTGGTTTCTTTTGGTCTAGAACACAATCACCTTTATAGGCTTGGCAGAATATGTTCTAATTATACAAAAAACTGTAAAGAAGGCTTATTGTTAAGTTTATTCTTGGCAGTAATAGTCATATTATAATTTTGCAGCTATTTTATCTATATTGTAAGAAAAAGCCAGTAAGGAAATGTATTATAATTATTAGTAATCAAGATTTTTATTCTAAGAGAAAAAAGATATATAGAAGAAAAGAAGATTAGAAAAAAATACCGTAATGTTAAATTTGTAATGGAAGTATCAGTATGAAACAGATTCCTTTTTATTCCATAAAAAGGAACCAGGTCTAATTGTGGTAAATGGCTGATTCGAGTTTGGGGCAGGGAAAGTGAAAGATAAGGTTGTTATTGAAAGATGAGTTTGAGTTATCTTGTGCTAGAAAACAAGTAAATACTCAAAGACTAATGGAGTAGTAGCCAAAGAGACAGAACTAGCTTAAAGAAGCTCCCAGTGATCAACTTGGGGATAATTTGAATATCAGAAATAATAATGACTATAATTGGTTATAGCAGGCATCCCCAACCCCTGGGTCGAGGACTGGTACTGGTCCGTGGCCTGTTAGGAACAGGGCCACACAGCAGGAGGTAAGTGGTGCGTGAGCGAGCGAAGCTTCATCGGCCGCTCCCCATCGCTTCCCATCGCTCACATTACCGCCTGAACCATTCCCCACCACCACCCCAGTCTGTGGAGAAATTGTCTTCCACGAAACCGGTCCCTGGTGCCAACAAGGTTGGGGACCTCTGGATTATAGAACCTTGAATAAAATAAAAATTCATGAGTCTATAGTGATATTCCAAAATGGAAAGGGGAAAGTGGAGTGGCGGGTAGAGAGAACAGTTCTTTACAGAAGAATACCACCTGATGAATGTGGAAGGAATGATCCGTAAGATAATAACCATTTTTCAATCCCCAATGTAATAATTGATAAGGATCATCAGTGGCTACCTCAATAAGTAGGTGAAAAGTTTAGGAACACATTATTCTCATAGTGCCAAAGTATTAGACCACAGATTACTTACTGACTAGGATAAATGTACTTTGCAAGGGGAGGTGGGGGTAGTCACCACATTAACTAAGTGATCAAGTCCACATTGCTAACAGTATACATCATATGCCTCCTGATAGCATGCAATGTGAGGAACACAACGTTACCTGTTGTGCCTTCTTGCCGAAAATTGTTCATCTAATCTGATTAAACCTACCTAGACCTAACTTCCTGTGTACAAAAAATAAAGGGAATAGAGGAGCAAGTTAAACCATGAGGAAACAGCTAGATGAATTAACAATGTAGAACAGTTCTTCAAGGCAATTATCCTGGGCACTTCAAAAAGTTAATGTCATAGAAAAAAAAAAGTGTGGGAGAACAATCACTTTTATTTCTTTTTTTTTTTTCTTTTCTTTTTTTTCTTTTTTGGCCACACTGGCACAGCTTGCAGGATCTTAGTTCCCCAGCCAGGGATCAAACCTGTGCCTCGTGAAATGGAAGTATAGGGTCCTAACCCCTGGACCACCAGGGAATTCCCAGAACAATCACTTAAAAAAAAAAAAAGCAATAAATTCAACTCCCAGGACATTTAAATTTTTACATTGTAGGAACCAAATACATATTGACTTATTTAAGCCCTTTGAAAGAGCTAATATCTTAAGCAGTAGGCATCAAGCTATGTTAGTCTTTATAAAAGAATTCTTAAGAACATCCTTAAATTGTGTGTTTAATGTTGATTATCGAGTATTGGACTAGTAAAACACATGACTCATCGGGATATTTTGTTTTCTAAACTTGGTATGTTCAGAAATAGGCTAACTTTTGCAGTAGCATAATCTACATTTTAATAAGGTAAGGATAAAGAAGCATGTATATAGTTAAAATGAAAAGTCACAAATAATGTTAAAATTGAAAAGGGTAACCTAAGAGTAATCCACAAGTGCTACCTGGGAATACAGGAGCAACTTCAATCCTTAGACACCGTAAGAGAAACTGAGTAGTAAATGGGGAGCACATTTAATTGAGTAAATATGTTTTTGTTGTTTAGAGAATTTTTAAAAACAATTCTTTGTTATTTTGATTGAACCTTATTTTTACCCAAATTTCTCTTTTCTTTTTATTTTTTTCAAGGTTTCTTTTTTAATTATTATTTACTTTTTGGCTGCGTTGGGTCTTTGTTGCTGTGCGTGGACTTTCTCCAGTTGCGGCGAGTGGGGGCTACTCTTTGTTGCAGTGCGCCAGGCTTCTCATTGCGGTGGCTTATCTTGTTGAGGAGCACCGGCTCTAGGCGCGCGGGCTTCAGTAGGTGTGGCTCGCGAGCTGTAGAATGCAGGCTCAGTAGTTGTGGCGCACAGGCTTAGTTGCTCTTCGGCATGTGGGATCTTCCCAGAACAGGGATCAAACCCGTGTCCCCCGCATTGGCAGGCGGATTCTTAACCACTGCGCCACCAGGGAAGTCCCCAAATTACTCTTTTAATATTGAAGGGAATCCAACACCTAAGTGATGAAGTAACTTATCTAAATTGCGTAATTTATGAGGCCGCTAATCTTAATAATGTTTTCTTTTTCTCTTACAGCAAGCTAGTACTTTAGCAGATCTGGACAGTGGAAACATGGAAAAAGTCATTCGAGATGAAAATGTTACTGTATATGTATGGGCAAACCTCAAGAAGAATCCAAGGTATTCCCATGGGTGATACTATAGGTCTGAAGACATTATATAGTCACATGACCAAGCAGATGCCTGTTGCATTACAGCATGGCATACTTATAAAAACCCATGTTAGAAAGTCAGCCACCTGGGGTTTGACTCAGAGACCTGCCATTTATCTTAGGCAAGTTATTTAGCCTTGTTATGCCTCAGTATATCAACAGTGAAATGATTATATCACTTAACTTAATAGGATTGGGCTGAGGATTAAATGTTAACACATGTAAAGGTCATACATAGTGTGGTGTCTAGCACAAATACACACTGACTAAATATCAGGGTCTTCCTCTTCTTTTCACCCACTTAACCTCCCTCCCCACCAAAAAGTAGAAGTGGTAGGTGCTCTCTACATGGCAGTCTGAAACTTTTGAAAGATGTATCTTTTGTGAACTGTTAATGCTTTCAAAAAAGAATACTTTTCATATTTATTATTTTTTAGATAATTTAAGTGATGTTTCCCTGATTGTTTTCAACAAAGTAATATCATTCTGAGGAATGATAGAGATACTGATAAATTCACGATCACTTGGTTGCTGCTTTATCTCAAACATTTCAAAATAATTGAGTTAGTATGGCAGCAAGTTTTAGGAAAAAATGATCTGAATAAAAGTTAGGAGGCCTAGGTTCTGGTCCCAACTCTGAAAAGACTAGTCCTATGACAGTGGAAAGTATTGGATTTTATTTCTGATATTTAGTAAAGGTAAGGAAAAAAGTATTTTCCAAGTTACATTTGCTACAAAATACTCTGTGGTTTAAATCAGAGTCAATATATTAATATAACCTTTTTCATTGTAAAATATGTTATATCCAGAAGGATGAAGGAAATTATATAATTTTAAAAGAAGAAAAGTAAAATGAATATCCCTGTATTAACTACCCAGGCTTAAGAAGAGAATTAGATGGTATCTTTTACTAAGATAAAGAATACTGGAAGCAGAACAAGTTTTGTTTTACTTTGATGGTGATGTTGAGAGAGCAGGGGGTGGTCAGTATGATGAGCTCAGTGTCGGACTTGTTGAGTTTGAAGTATCTATGACACATCAAAGTGCAACTGTCTGAAAGCATTGAGAGAAATCTGAGTTGGAGACATATTTTGCAGAGTCATACAGATTGATAGTTCTTAACTTTTGGGGAGTCATAGACTCTTATGAACTTTATTACGTATGCTCACACATATGTAAGGGCATTTTTGGACCTTTTAAAGTTCATTCAGGGATGCTTCTTCCCCTAGGAAACATAGAACTCATGTTAAACACTCCTGATAATATAAATAATAATTGAAGTCATAGAAATAATAATATCCAGAGAGGGTATGTAGAGGGAGAAGAAAGAAGGGCTCGGGATGGAGAGTCAAGTAACATCAATGTTTAAGGGATGCTTAGGAAGGAGACCATACAAAGGAAACAGAGAAGGAGCTGCCAGAGATGGAGGAGAAGAGTATAGGAGGAGAAGAGTATAGAGTCATGAATCCCAAGAGAGAGTTTTGAGAAGGTAACATGAGCAACTGGATCCAAATGCTGCAAAGAAAGCAAGTATGGGTCAGGACTCAAAACTGTGGTGAAATTAAAGTGGAGAGAAATACTGCTTAGGTATAAGCTTACAACAGACATAGAATTTTCTAAAGCCTCATCCTTTTTGTTAAATTAATTAACAGGTACAGAAGTATCAGATTCTCTGAGACACAAACTGGATTTGAAATTCCAAGGATATTAGCAACATCTGACATTGCTCTGCGACTCCTACATACTCGCTATGATCATGTTACGCCATTAGGCCCTGTTCCAACAGCATCACAAGAACACACTTCCACGGTAACTTACTTTGGCAAAGACGAAGTTAAGAGTGTAGAAGCAGCAGTCAGCAAAGATGTCCAAGAAGAGTATAAAGAACAAGAAAATGAGTCTAACTCAGTTCATGAGGAAGAAACAAAAGTTGACGAACAAGGTGGTATTGAAGGACAAACGGTAGGACACTTATTTTTTTTAAATAAGAATTTAATTGCATTTTTTTAATTTTAATTTTTTTGGCTGTGCCATGCAGCATGTGGGATCTTAGTTCCCCAACCAGAGATCGAACCTGTGCCCCCTGCAGTGGAAGCGTGGAGTCCTAACCACTGGACCGCCAGGGAATTCCCTAAGACACTTTAAATGTACATTTTTTCTTCATGTAACAGGTGTTATAGGTTCCCTTGATGCATTCTCAAGATTTTTTCCTAAACAACTAGAAACCGAAAGCTACTTTCTTGCCAGTGGCTCAGTTTTGTGTATGTGTGTGTTTTTCTTGCCTTCTATTCATAGTCACTATTCATGGTTGAGCCTGTTGCTTCCACATCCTAAAGTTGAGGACAGGAATTGCTAATTTTTATTTTAGGTTCACTCCCGAAAAGCTTTGAAGCAATTTAATTTGTGCGTATTTATTATATTTCAAACTCACTTAGGGAACTTGTGATAAATACTTTCACAAACTGAAGGATTATCTTACATTACTCTTACTTCCTCAGCTTTTGGTTTTGTAAGAAAGAATTATATGAAGTAAAAACTGATATTTTTTAAACTGTTATACTCTCTTAAAATTTGACATCTTTTAAAAAAAATTGGACATCTTTAGATATAATATGTTGAGCAATTTAATAATCATATTCTATTAGTTAGTTTCTGTTCTTTTTTTCTTTCTATTTCAAGGATTTTCCAGCTACTTACTTATTAAGGTAGAATAAATTGTCCCTTTAGAATTTAGTAATACTTTCTCAGAACTGAGCAGCTTTTTGTTTGGCCATGGACAATCTGCATTTTAGGAAGGACCAGGTTTTCCTACAAGTACTTAAGATATGAAGTGTACTGGTTTATTGGTTTGTTTTCTTTAAACACAGGTGAGGGTTAAGAATTAAGTTGAATACAAATTTGAAATCAGAATAAGGATTATTAGATATTCTTAGAACATATTTAATTGAAAAATTTCATTTGATTCCACCAGAATCAAAACTTACAATGATTCTACAGCAATATAAAAAATGGATAAGACATGATGGTCAGTACAAAGAACAGTATTTAGAGTATGATTACAATGACGAAAAAATTAAAAAGGCATAAGGAGAGGAGAACCCAGAAACCTGTATATAGCTGATATTTCACAGAGGTGGGAAATAAGTGATTGGTTCTTCTTTAAAAATTTGTCACTTTTAAAGGAATGTTTTTTGAGCAATCTGGTAGCTTTTATAATGAAAAAATTCATTTTCCCTCTCAGGTAACGTGGTAGCATTACTAGAGTTCAACAATATTTCCAGTTTTCTCCCCTTTCCTGGACAGGAAGGGAAGAATCACGCTGCTCGCCCCCTTGAAATTAGGGGTGACCATGTGACTTGCTTTAGCTAGTAAGATGTGAGTGGAAGTGACACACTGATTTCTAAGAGGGGGGAAACAAAGAATGAGTAAATGGGTGCTGGATGTTACATTATTTAAATGTTCAGTAGAAAATAAAATGAAGACCCATAAACTTACAATAAAATTTGGCGGGATTTGTGACTGAAAATTCATGAAAACAAAGAACAAATTAAAAACTATCAAAATTGTCATATGAAAAGAGTATCTAAAAATGTTTGGTCTTGATCTGATAAAAATATTGAATAACTTCTGCTCCTCAAGTTCCTTGATCATATTTTATGAAAAACCCATCAACAGTTTACCTAAGAATTTGACATTACTAACTTAAAAGTTATGAAACAATAATTAGAAAACATATAATTTGAAATATTACTTGAATTTAGATGGCTAAAGCAATTCTTCCTTATACATGTATGTCTCAGTTAAAGCAGCCTTATGCAGTAATGACTCATTATAGTTCTGTGTATAAAACTACCAAAAATAGTTTTATATTAAATATATCATCATATGAATTCACTATAATACCAAACAGTGCAGTTATATATTTTTCTCCAGGTCTGTCATCTATTAGAGTAAGAAGTCATTTCCTTTACTCTCAGCTGGTGAGCTCAAAGTTACCAAGCTAAGCTTTCCTCAGTTAAATGACCCTTTCCAATGTGTTTAACTATATCTATTTTTTTTTCTATTATTCTTTAATGTTTTATTGAACCATTTCCATTTATAATGATGACTGCAGGTATACCAATGCTAATGTTGATAATGCCACAAAAGTACGTCAAGGAAAAGCATTCTACTGGATGGTAATGAATATTTTATGGAATACTGAAGCTTTTCTCAAATAAGTAACCTAAAGATTAGACAATTAGTAATATAGCAGAAATAGTTTTACCCTATGAAACTTCACCACAGCCTGGGAAGCTTGACTGAGAATTGTGTGAATGGTACATGGAGGAACCTGGCTGGCAGAACTTTGTTATCAGGGGATTGAAAAAGAGAAAATTGCCTAGCAGATGAGACTAAACTTAATTTAGTTAGCACCCCTGTTTCCAGGAGCCAGTCCTCTCATCACACCAAACAGGCGTGTGTGTAGTTGCTTATGCTTATGGATGTGTGCTCTCCCATCCTTCCAAAACCTCCACGGCATTCTGAAAAGTTAACATGAGTAATGCTGAAGTAAGGATGATTTCCACAGAAGCAGAAGAATCCCATAGTAGTGCCTAAGTGTACCGAGGCAGATGGGAAAAGCCATCTCCTGTGCTGAAAGAGGATTGTTGGGGCAGGGGGGAGACAGTGGCAGTAAACTGCAGAGAGTGAAGAATCAATCTCCCACCTCAGAACCACTTGCCCTGCTAAGCTGGGGAGGAAAGGAAAGAGAGCTGATAGAAACAATTGTCAGCTGGGCCTCCACTTGTCACTAATTTTGAACAGAGCACATTTGTAGAGCACATTTTGTAAATGTGAGTAGGCTTCAGGGAGCAAAAATCAGTGGAGGGACTTCCCTGGCATCCCAGTGGTTAGGACTCTGCACTCCTACTGCAGGGGCCACGGGTTCCATCCCTGGTCAGAGAACTAAGATCCCACAAGTGGAGTAGCAAAAAAAAAAAAAAAAATCATTGGATTTATAAAGAGAGTCAGCAGCTCAAAAGAAGGGGATAAAGATAATTTGGTGGAATTTATGGGGGAAAAAAGTAAAACAGATAGGGAAAAAAGTAGGAGATCCAGTATCTATGTAAAAGAAGTTCCAGAACACAAAAGAAAGGATAAGTTTAATATAATGATTGGCACTGTGATCGCTAGCTAAGATAGGAAATAAATTTCCATTCATACTTCCCTCTACAGAGTAAAAAAAAGTAACAGATTTTATTTTTTTTAATATAAAAAACTAATCAAAGACTCATAAAATAATAAAAGTATTTGAAGAGAATGTAGGGAAGTTATTTTATCATATATACTAAGAAGGTCCTTCTTACTTATTAGTGCATCAAAACCATACAAGAAAAGGAGGTTATGAATTCAGACATTTGTATAGCAAAATAAACCTCACTGTAAACAAACTTGAAAGACAATGGACTGGGAAAAATATTTAAACATATAAAACAAATGGTTAGTATCCTAATATAAAGAACTCATAGCTGCGGAATTGTCTCCAGGCGCAGCTGACGGAAGCCCCATCTCCTCAGGACCCGCTGGGGCTTTGGCTTCTGGAACACGTGGGACTGAGTCCATGCTGACGGCTGGGCTTCGGGACAACTTGGGGTCGAGTCCACACTAACGGAAGCCGGGTCTCCTCAGGACCTGCTGGTGCTTCAGCTTTGGGACATCATGGGGTCCATTTCTCTCTAACAGGAGCCTGGTCTCCTCAGGACCTGCTGGGACGTGATGTCACTAAGGGAAAAGGCCGCACTGCACAGCATGGGGGACCCTAGTTCCCTGACCAGGGATTGAACCCACACACCCTGCAGTGGAAGCGTGAATTCCAAACCACTGGACTGCCAGGGAAGTCCCGGTCCTTTATTATAAAAAGGTTGCCCTCGAGAAGCAAGAAGAACTACAGTCCTTCAGCCTGTGGAACAAAAACCACATTCACAGAAAGATAGACAAGATGAAAAGGCAGAGGGCTATGTACCAGATGAAGGAACAAGATAAAACCCCAGAAAAACAGCTAATGAAGTGGAGATAAGCAACCTTCCAGGAAAAGAATTCAGAATAATGATGGTGAAGATGATCCAGGACCTCGGAAAAAGCATGGAGGCAAAGATCAAGAAGATGCAAGAAATGTTTAACAAAGACCTAGAAGAATTAAAGAACAAACAAACAGATGAACAATACAATAACTGAAATGAAAACTACACTAGAAGGAATCAATAGCAGAATAACTGAGGCAGAAAAACAGATAAGTAACCTGGAAGACAGAATGATGGAATTCACTGCTGTGGAACAGAATAAAGAAAAAAGAATGAAAAGAAATGAAGACAGCATAAGAGACCTCTGGGACAACATTAAACGCAACAACATTCGCATTATAGGGGTCCCAGAAGGAGAAGAGAGAGAGAAAGCACCTGAGAAAATATTTGAAGAGATTATAGTCGAAAACTTCCCTAACATGGGAAAGGAAATAGCCACCCAAGTCCAGGAAGTGCAGAGAGTCCCATACAGGATAAACCCAAGGAGAAACACACCGAGACACATAGTAATCAAATTGACAAAAATTAAAGACAAAGAAAAATTACTGAAAGCAGCAAGGGTAAAACGACAAATAACATACAAGGGAACTCCCATAAGGTTAACAGCTGATTTCTCAGCAGAAACTCTACAAACCAGAAGGGAGTGGCACAATATACTTAAAGTGATGAAAGGGAAGGACCTACAACCAAGATTACTCTACCCAGCAAGGATCTCATTCAGATTGGATGGAGAAATCAAAAGCTTTACAGACAAGCAAAAGCTAAGAGAATTCAGGACCACCAAACCAGCTCTACAACAAATGTTAAAGGAACTTCTCTAAGTGGGAAACACAAGAGAAGAAAAGGACCTACAAAAACAAACCCAAAACAATTAAGAAAATGGTCATAGGAACATACATATTGATAATTACCTTAAACGTGAATGGATTAAATGCTCCAACCAAAAGACACAGGCTCGCTGAATGGATACAAAAATAAGGCCCATATATATGCGGTCTACAGGAGACCCACTTCAGACCTAGGGACACATACAGGCTGAAAGTGAGGGGATGGAAAAAGATATTCCATGCAAATGGAAATCAAAAGAAAGCTGGAGTAGCAATACTCACATCAGATAAAATAGACTTCAAAATAAAGAGTGCTACAAGAGACAAGGAAGGACACTACATAATGATCAAGGGATCAATCCAAGAAGAAGATATAACAATTATAAATATATATGCACCCAACATAGGAGCACCTCAATACATAAGGCAACTGCTAACAGCTCTAAAAGGGGAAATCAACAGTAACACAATAATAGTGGGGGACTTTAACACCTCACTTACACCAATGGAAAGATCATTCAAAATGAAAATAAATAAGGAAACAGAGGCTTTAAATGACACAATAGACCAGATAGATTTAATTGATATTTATCGGACATTCCATCCAAAAACAGCAGATTACACTTTCTTCTCAAGTGCGCACAGAATGTTCTCCAGGATAGATCACATCTTGGGTCACAAATCAAGCCTCAGTAAATTTAAGAAAATTGAAATCATATCAGGCATCTTTTCTGACCACAACACTATGAGATTAGAAATGAATTACAGGGAAAAAAACGTAAATAATACAAACACATGAAGGCTAAACAATATGTTACTAAATAACCAAGAGATCACTGAAGAAATCAAAGAGGAAATCAGAAAATACGTAGATATCAATGACAATGAAAACACGACAATCCAAAACCTATGGTATGCAGCAAAAGGAGTTCTAAGAGGGAAGTTTATAGCTATACAAGCCTACCTCACGAAACAAAAAAAATATCTCTAATAAACAATCTAACCTTACACCTAAAGGAACTGGAGAAGGAAGAACAAACAAAACCCAAAGTTAACAGAAGGAAAGAAATCATAAAGATCAGAGCAGAAATACATGAAATAGAAACAAAGAAAACAGTAGCAAAGATCAATAAAATTAAAAGCTGTTCTTTGAGAAGATAAACAAAATTCACAAACCATTAGCCAGACTCATCAAGAAGAAGAGGGAGAGGACTCAAATCAATAAAATTAGAAATGAAAAAGGAGAAGTTACAACACACACTGCAGAAATACAAAGCATCCAAGAAATGACTACAAGCAACTCTATGCCAATAAAATGGACAACCTGGAAGAAATAGACAAATTCTTAGAAAGGTATAACCTTCCAAGACTGAACCAGGAAGAAATAGAAAATATGAACAGACCAATCACAAGTAATGAAATTGAAACTGTGATTAAAAATCTTCCAACAAACAAAAGTCCAGGACCAGATGGCTTCACAGGTGAATTCTATCAAACATTTAGAGAAGAGCTAACACCCATCCTTCTCAAAATCTTCCAAAAAATTGCAGAGGAAGGAACACTCCCAAACTCATTCTATGAGGCCACCACCACCCTGATACCAAAACCAGACAAAGATACTACAAAAAAAGAAAATTATAGACCAATATCACTGATGAATATAGATGCAAAACTCCTCAACAAAATACTATCAAACAGAATCCAACAACACATTAAAAGGATCATACACCATAATCAAGTGGGATTTATCCCAGGAATGCAAAGATTCTTCAATATATGCAAATCAATCAATGTGACACACCATATTGACAAATTGAAGAAAAACCATATGATCATCTCGATAGATGCAGAAAAAGCTTTTGACAAAATTCAACACCGATTTATGATAAAAACCTCCAGAAAGTGGGCATAGAGGGAACCTACCTCAACATAATAAAGGCCATATACGGCAAACCGACAGTAAACATCATTCTCAATGGTGAAAAACTGAAAGCATTTCCTCTAAGATTAGGAACAAGACAAGGATGTCCACTCTCACCACTATTATTCAACATAGTTTTGGAAGTCCTAGCCACGGCAGTCAGAGGAGGAAAAGAAAAAAAAAGGAATACAAATTGGAAAAGAAGAAGTAAAACATGTCATCACGGCAGATGACATGATACTATACATAGAGAATCCTAAAGATGACACCAGAAAACTGCGAGAGCTAATTGATGAATTTGGTAAAGTTGCAGGATACAAAATTAATGCACAGAAATCTCTTGCATTCCTATACACAAATGATGAAAAATCTGAAAGAGAAATTAAGGAAACACTCCCATTTACCACTGCAACAAAAAGAATAAAATACCTAGGAATCAACCTACCCAGGGAGACAAAAGACCTGTATGCAGAAAACTATAAGATACTGATGAAAGAAATTAAAGATGATACCAACAGATGGAGAGATATACCATGTTCTTGGATTGGAAGAATCAATATTGTGAAAATGACTGTACTACCCACAGCAATCTACAGATTCAATGCAATCCTTATCAAATTACCAATGGCATTTTTTACAGAACTAGAACAAAAAAATCTTAAAATTTGTATGGAGACACAAAAGACCCCAAATAGCCAAAGCAGTCTTGAGGGAAAAAAACGGAGCTGGAGGAATCAGGCTCCCTGACTTCAGACTATACTACAAAGCTACAGTAATCAAGACAATATGGTACTGGCACAAAAACAGAAACATAGATCAATGGAACAAGATAGAAAGCCCAGAGATAAACTCACACACCTATGGTCAACTAATCTATGACAAAGGAGGCAAGGATATACAATGGAGAAAAGACAGTCTCTTCAATAAGTGGTGCTGGGAAAACTGGACAGCTACATGTAAAAGAATGAAATTAGAACACTCCCTAACACCATACACAAATATAAACTCAAAATGGATTTGAGACCTAAAAGTAAGACCGGGCACTATAAAACTCTTAGAGGAAAACATAGGAAGAACACTCTTTGACATAAGTCACAGCAAGATCTTTTTTGATCCACCTCCTAGAGTAATGTAAATAAAAACAAAACTAAACAAATGGGACCTAATGAAACTTCAAAGCTTTTGTACAGCAAAGGAAACCATAAACAAGACAAAAAGACAACCCTCAGAATGGGAGAAAATATTTGCAAACGAATCAACGGAGAAAGGATTAATCTCCAAAATATATAAATAACTCATGCAGCTGAATATTAAAAAAACAAACAACCCAATCCAAAAATGGGTAGAAGACCTAAATAGACATTTCTCCAAAGAAGACATACAGATGGCCAAGAAGCACATGAAAAGCTGCTCAGCATCACTAATTATTAGAGAAATGTAAATCAAAACTACAATGAGATATCACCTCACACCAGTTAGACTGGGCATCATCAGAAAATCTACAAACAACAAATGCTGGAGAGGGTGTGGAGAAAAGGATACCCTCTTGCACTGTTGGTGGGAATGTAAATTGATACAGCCACTATGAAGAACAGTATGGAGGTTCCTTAAAAAACTAAAAATAGAATTACCATATCATCCAGCCATTCCACTACAGAGGAAACGATAATTCAAAAAGACACATGCACCCCAATGTTTACTGCAGCACTATTTACAATAGCCAGGTCATGGAAGCAACCTAAATGCCCATCGACAGACGAATGGATAAAGAAGATGTGTTACGTATATATAATGGAATATTACTCGGCCATAAAAAGGAACGAAATTGGGTCATTTGTTGAGACATGGATGGATCTAGAGACTGTCATACAGAGTGAAGTAAGTCAGAAAGAAAAACAAATATCGTATATTAACGCATATATGTGGAACCTAGAAAAATGGTACAGATGAACTGGTTTGCAGGGCAGAAATTGAGACACAGATGTAGAGAGCAAACGTATGGACACCAAGGGGGGAAAACGGGTGTGGTGGTGGTGGTGTGATGAATTGGGCGATTGGGATTGACATGTATACACATCAGTGTATGTGTATACACTGATGTGTATAAAATTGATGACTAATAAGAACCTGCTGTATAAAAAAAAAAAGAACTCATACAAATTGGTAAGACAATTTCCTAATATAAAATTAGGCAAAGGGCTTGAGTAGACAGATGAGAAGAGAAATGCAACTAGTCAATAAAAATATGAAAAAATAACTAAATAAATAATCAAATTCGAACCGACATTGTATCACTTCTTATCAGATTGAGCGTGAGAGGTTGCAGGCGTTTTCACATACTGTTGTTAAAAAATTTGTACAGTCTTAAGGGAAATTTGGTACTATGCAAATGTACCTATTAGTGATTTTAATTTTAGTGATTTATTATTATGAAATAATAGAACAAGTAAATAAAAATGAATGCTACAATGTTCATTGAAGTTTTTTTGTATTAGCGAATATAGTCCACAGATTAGTTATAAAATATCCAGTCAAGTAGTAGCCTTTCAAAATGATGATATAAACTTTATATCCTTTTTTTAATTAAAAAAACTTTTATTGGGATATACCTGACATACGGCATTATATTAGTTTCAGGTGTACAACACAATGATTTGATATTTCTATATACTGTGAAATAATCCCCATAATAAGTTGAGTTAACATTCATCATCACATATAGCTGCAGTTCTTTTCTTATGATGAGAACTTTTAAGATCTCTCTTACCAACTTTCAAATATAAAATACAGTATTATTGACTATAGTCACCATGTTGTACATTTCAACCCAAGAATTTATTTATTTATAACTGGAGGTTTGTACCTTTTGGCCACCTTCACCCATTTTGTCCACCTCCACCCCTGAGACTGGCAACCACCAATCTGTTCCCTGTATCTGAGTTCACTTGTTTTTTTTTAGATTCCACAAAAAAGTGAGGTCATATGGTATTTGTCTTTCTCCGTCTGACATTTCACGTAGCATAATGCCCTCAGGGTCCACCATGTTGTCTCAAATGGCAAGATTTCCGTATTTTTTATGGCTGAATATTATTCCATTATCTCTATATATCACATTTTCTTTATCCATTCATCCATTGATGAACTCTTACATTGCTTCCATGTCTTGGCTATTGTGAATAGCGCTGCAGTGAACATGGAGGTACATACATCTTTTCGAGTTAGTATTTTTGTTTCCTTCAGATAAATATCCAAAAGTGGAATTGCTGGATCATATGGTAGTTTTATTTTTAATTGTTTTGAAGAAACTCCATAATGTTTTCCATAGTGGCTGCACCATTTTACATTCCCACCAACAGTGCACAAGGATTCCCTTTTCTCCACATTCTCACCAGCACTTATTTCTTGTCTTTTTGATAATAGCTGTTCTAACAGGTGATATTTCATTGTGGTTTTGATTTGCATTTCCCTGATGACTAGTGATGTTGAGCACCTTTTCATGTGCCTTTTGGCCATCTGTATGTCTTCCTTTGAAATATGTCTATTCATATCCTCTGCCCATTTTTTATTTGGAATGTTGGGCATTTTGCTTTTTGTTTGTCTGGCTGCATTGGGTCTTCATTGCTGTGCGCGGGCTTTCTCTAGTTGCAGCGAGTGGGGGCCACTTCTCATTGTGGTGCACGGGATTCTCAGTGTGGTGGCTTCTCTTGTTGCAGAGCACAGGCTCCAGGCGTACGGGCTGAGTAGTTGTGGCTTACAGGCTTCAGAGCTCAGGCTCAGTAGTTGTGGAGCACGGGCTTATTTGCTCCATGGCATGTGGGACCCTCCCGGACCAGAGATCAAACCTGTGTCCCCTGCATTGGCAGGCAGATTCTTAACCACTGCACCACCAGGGAAGCCCCATTTTTGCTATTGAGTTGTATGAGTTCTTTATGCATTTTGAATATTAACTTCTTATCAGATATTTGATTTGCAAATATTTTCTCACATTTGGTAGGTTGCCTTTTCATTTTGTCAGTTGTTTCTTCTGCTGTGTAGAAGCTTTCTAGTTCGATGTTGTCCCACTTGTTTATTTTTGCTTTTGTTATATTTGCTTTTGGTGTCAAATCCAAAAAATCATCGCCAAGACTGATGTCAAGGAATTTACCCCACCTATGTCTTCTTTTAGGAGTTTTGTGGTTTCAGATCTATGTTCAAATGTTTAATCCATTTTGAGGTAATTTTCGTTTGTAATATAAATAGTGGTCTCAACCACATTCATTACACCACCACACAACTTGCAATAGATTTGGCAATAGCAGTCCCTTTATGAGCAGGAACTGTAATTATGCTTCCACCATAAAACAAAAGCATCTCTAGCCCACTTTCTACCACAAGGAACACCAATTTCTCTTTTCCCTGTGCTAGTAATTATTGAAACTGTTGGCTTATTTGTCCAACCAATGGCCCTAGCTGTATGACTAATGACTAATATCACAGCTGGCCATCTATTAATTTATTTAATTGAAGGGGCAACCCTGGCCCTAATAAGCATTATCCCTACCACAGCCTTCATTACATTTGTTATTCTCATTCTACTCAACGATCCTTGAATTTGCAGCAGCCCTTATTCAAGCTTACATATGCACCCTGCTAGTAAGCCTCTGCTTACACAATGACACATAATGACCCACCAAACCCATGCATTCCATATAGTAAATCCCAGCCCCTGACCTCTTACAGGAGCCCTCTCAGCCCCTCACAGAGCATCTGGTCTAGTCATATGATTCCATTTAAACTCAACATTTTTATTACCCTTGGGCTTATTAACCAACATCCTAACAATGTATCAATGATGACATCATCCAAAAAAGTTTCATTACTTGTATTTATCACATTCTAACTTCCCCAACTAAACACACAGAAAAATCAAGTCCTTACAAATGTGGATTTGACACTATAGGATCAGCATGCGTACGCTTTTTCATAAAATTTTTCACAGTGTCCATTATGGTTCTCCTCTTTGACCTAGAAATGATCCTTCTGCCCCTACCTTCAGCGTCCCAAACAAACAATCTAATAACAATACTCATTATAGCGCTACTCCTAGCAATACGTTTAGCCTACAAGCGGACTCAAAAGGGGTTAGAGTGGACCAAATATGATAGTTTAAATTAAAGCAAAGTATTTTGGCTCATTAAATTATGATTAAATTCATAATTATCAAGTTCCTTTTGTCTACGTAAATATTCTAGCATTTACAGTTTCCCTTAGGGAGTATTAACATACCAATTCCACTTAATATCCTCCCTACTATTTCTGGAAGGAATAATATCATTATTCATTATGGCAACCCTAGACATCCATTTCCCTCTAGCTAGCGTAAGACCCATCATCTTACCAGTTTTCACAGCCTGCAAAGCCGCACTAGGATTATCCCTGCTAGTAATAGTATCAAACAGCTGTGATATTGATTATGTACAAGATCTCAACCTTCTCCAATTTTAAAAATTATTATGCCACCTATTATATTAATACCACTAATATGATTATTAAAAATATATAATTTGAATTAATACCACCACTTTCAGTTTACTAGTTTTATTAGCATATTCCTTCTTAACCAATTTAATGACAACAGCCTTAACTTTTCATTAATCTTCTCTGATTCTCTATCAGCACTTTTACTTTGACATGACTCATCACTAATACTCATAGCCAGCCAATTCCTCCTATCTAAAGAATCACTAGCTCAAATCACTGCCCCTATATATCACTATACTATTTATGCTACAGATATTCCTAATTATAACTTTCACTGCCACAGGATTGATTTGATTCTATTCTTATTCGAAAAAACACTAGTCCCAGCATTAATTACTCTCTCTCGCTGAGGAAACCAAACAGAACTACTCACTGCAGGAATTTACTTTTTATTTTACGCACTAGTATGATCTCTTCCACTTCTAGTTGCTCTAGTATATATCCAAAATATTATAGGTTCATTAAACTTTGTAATAATCCAGTACTGAGCCCAAACAATACCTAACTCTTGATTCAATATTTTCCTCTGATTAGCATGCATGATAGCTTTTACAGTAAAAAATGCCCCTCTACAGATTACACCTCTGATGGCCAAAGGGGCATGTAGAATTCCCACTTCCAGATCTGTAGTTCTTGCAGCTGTACTACTCAAACTTGGTGGCTATGGTATACTACAAATCACAATAATCCTAAACCCCTTAAACTACAGAGTGGATCCATCCCTTATATTATCCTTATGAGGAATAATTATAACCAGCTTAATCTGTTTGCACCAAACAGACTTAAAATCACTCATCAGATACTCCTCCGTTAACCACGTGGCACTTGTCATTGTAGCTATCCTCATCCAAACACCTTGAAGTTTTGTAGAGGCTACCACCCTAATAATTGCCCATGGCCTCACACCATTTTTACTATCTGACATCTTTTCATGTGCTTGTGGACCATGTGTATGTCTCATCTGGAGAAAGGTCTATTCAAGTCCTTTGTCCATTTAAAAAATTGGCTTCTTTGTCTTTTGTTGATGAGTTGTAAAAGTTCTTGATATATTCTGGATAACAGACTTTTACCAGATCTATTAAAATGTGCAAATATTTTCTTCCATTCTGTGGGCTTTCTTCCACTTTCTGGATAGTGTCTTTTGATGCACAAAAGTTTTTAATTTTGAGAAAATCCAATTTATCTATTTTTTTCTTTCATTGCCTGTGCCTTGGTGTCAGATCTAAGAAACCATTGCTAAATCCAAGGTCATGAAGATTTATCCCCATGTTTTCTTCTAGAGTTTATACAGTCATTCCTCGGTATCCATGAAGGAATGGTTCCAGGACTGCCCTGTGGATACCAAAATTCACAGATGGTCAAGTCCCTTATATAAAATAGCATAATATTTGCATATATCCTACACACATATTCCCATATACTTTAAATCATCTCAAGATTACTTATAATACCTAATACAATGTAAATGTTATATAAATAGTTGTAAATATGTTGTAAATGCTACGTAAATAGTTACCAGCAAGGCAAATTCAAGTTTTTCATTTTGTAACCTTCTAGAATTATTTTTTGGAATATTTTTGATCCACAATTGGTTGAATTTGTGGATGCAGAACCCATATATATGGAGGGCTGACTAAGCCTTTTGTCTATTTTGAGTTAATTTTTGTATGTGGTATGAGGTAAGAGTCCAATTTCATCCCTCGGTACATAGATAGCCAGTTGCCTAGCACCATCTGTTGACAAGATCATTCTTTCCCCAGTTTAATGTTTTCCACCCTTGTCAAAAGTCAATTGACTATAGATGGATGTGTTTATTTCTCAGTTTTCCATTCAATTCCACTGATCTATATGTATATCTCTATGCCGCTATCACAATGTTTTATTTACTGTTGCTGTGTACTAACATGTGAAATTGGGAAGCGTGAGCCTCCAACTTTGATTTTTGAGATTGTTTTGGCTCTTTGGGGTCCCTTGAAATTTCATATGAATGTTAGGATAAGCTTGTGTATTTCTTCCCAAAAGCCTTCAGGAATTTTCATAGGAATCACATTGAATCTGTAGACCGCATTATGTACTATTACCACCTTAACAATATTAAGTCTTTCCATCACCATGGGATGTCTTCACATTATTTAGGTTTTCTTTCATTCCTTTCAGCTATGTTTTATGATTTTCAGTGTACAGTCTTGCACCTTGATTAAATCTATTCCTAAGTATTTTATTGGTGTTGACATTATTTAAAATGTAACTGTCTTCTTAAATTCCTTTTGAGAATATTCATTGCTAGTACATACAAATAAACAGATTTTTGTGTATTGATATTTTGTCCTCTAACTTTGCTGATATTAGTTGACTAGCTCAAATAATTTTTCTGTTGATTCTTTGGAAACATATATGTAAGATGCTGTCATCTGTGTCTGTGAATAGATATGGTTTTACTTTCTCCTTTCATATGTGGATGCCTTTTATGTTTTTCCTCATTGCTCTGGGTAGAATTTCCAGTACCATATTGTAACAATGGTGAAAGCCAACAACGTGGCCTTGTTCCTGAATTCAGGAATAAACCTTTCAGTCCTCAACATTGAGCATGATATTCCTGTGTGTTTTGTCTAATGCTTTGTATCATATCGAATGAATGTCCTTTTCCTCCTACTTTTGTGTTTATATGATGAAATTGCACTTGCATTTGTTTAAAGCTTTTTCTGCATCAAGTTACATGATCATGTAATAATTGTCATGTATTACACTACATGGTTTTAATTTAATAATCTATAACATCGCTTGGTTCAGTATATTAACAACCTGGAATTTCTGGTGTAGAGACACTTGCTTTTGGTGCATAATCTTTTCAATATGCTGTTGGTTTCATATTTCTGTTATTTTGTGAAGGATTCTTACATCTATATTTAGAAGGAGTGTTGATCTGTAGTTTTCTTTTTATAATGTCTTTGTATGATTTGATTAGATTGGGGTTGGTGTCAGTGGTTCAGAGCAGGGGTCCCCAACCCGCGGGCCACGGACTGCTACTGGTCTGCTGCCTGTTAGGAACCGGCTGCACAGCAGGAGGTGAGCGGCAGGTAAGCAAGCCAGGCTTCATCTGCCTCTTGCCATTGCTCCCCAGTGCTTGCATTACCGCCTGAACCATCCCCCCCCGCCCCCCTTCCCCTTCCCGTCCATGGAAAAATTGTCTTCCACGAAACCGGTCCCTGGTGCCAGAAAGGTTAGGAACAGCTGGTTTAGCAGACTAAGGCTAGGGCTGGGGCTTGTATGGGAGCTGACCTGGGGCTGGGTTAAGGTTAGAGTTTATGGTTATAGTATATGGTTTATAATTTATGGTTTATATTTTAGTTATGGTTATAGTTAATGGTTATGGTTGATGGCTTATGGATGTGGTTTCTGGTTATGTATATTGTTTCTGGTTATAAATTATGGTTTGTGGTTCTGATTTCAGTTTCTGGTTATAATTTATGGATTATGGTTCTGGTTTCAATTTCTGGTTATGGTTATGGTTTATGACTATAGCTATATGGTTATATGACTTTATGGCTTTTTGGTTAAGGTCAAGTTAGGGTTTATAGTACAGGTAAGGTTATAGGTATGAGCCAGGGATTAGGTTTGGGGTTTGGGTTTGGGTGGAGGGCCTGGGTTACGAGTTAGGGTTAGGGTTTTTCTTTGTAAATCTGCCTAAAGCTTTGTCAATTTTGTTTATCTTTGCCAAAAAAAAAAAAGCTCTTAGTTTTATTGATCTTTTTGTGGTCTTTTTAGTCTCTATTTCATTTATTTCTGCTCTGATCTTTGTTATTTCCTTCCTTCTACTAATTTTGGGCTTCCTTTGTTCTTTTTTTTTTTTTTTTTTTTTTTGCGGTATGCAGGCCTCTCACTGCTGTGGCCTCTCCCGTCGCGGAGCACAGGCTCCAGACGCGCAGGTTCAGCAGCCATGGTTCACGGAACCAGCCGCTCCGCGGCATGTGGGATCCTCCCGGACCGGGGCACGGACCCGCGTCACCCGCATCGGCAGGCGGACTCTCAACCACTGCACCACCAGGGAAGCCCTCATTTGTTCTTTTTCTAGTTTCTTGAGGTGTAAAGTTAGGTAGTTTATAGATCTTTTTTGTTTCTTGATGTAGGCATTTATCGCTGTGAAATTCTGTCTTACAGCCTCTTTTGCCTTATCCCGTAAGTTTTGATATATTTTATATTTCCATTTTCATTTGTCTCGAGATATTTTTTTGATTTCTTCTTTGACCTGTTGGTTGTCCAGTAGCATGTTGTTTAAGCCCCACATGTTTGTGAATTTTCTAGTGTTTTTCTTGTAACTGTATTCTAGTTTCATACCATTGTTGGTATGAATCATATCAAGCATCCGAAAAGATGCTTGATATGATTCCAGTTTTCTTAAATTTATTAAGATTTGTTCTGTGGCCTAACATATGATCTACCCTGGAGAATGTTCCATGTGCACTTGAGAAAGAAGGGTATTCTGTTGCTTTTGGATGAAATATTCTGTACATGTCTGTTAAGTCTATCTTGTCTAATGTGTTGTTTAAGGCCAATGTTTTCTTACTGGTTTCTGTCTGGATGATCTATCCATTGATGAAAGTAGGGTGTTAAAGTCTCCTACTACTATTGTATTGCTTTCTGTTTCTCCCTTTATGTCTGTTTGCTATATGTATTAGGTGCTCCTATGTTGGGTGTGTGAATATTTACAAATGTTATATTCTTTTATTAGATTAACTCCTTTATCATTATGTAATGACCTTCTTTGTCTTTTATTACACCCTTTTTCTTAAAGTCTATTTTTGGCGATAAAAGTATAGCTGCCCCAGCTTTCTTTTGGTTTCTGTTTGCATAGAATATCCCTTTTTATCCTTTCACTTGCAGTCTGTGTGTGTCTTTATATTTAAAGTGAGTCTCTTACAGGCAGCACATTGCTGGGTCTTGTGTTTTTATCCATTCAGCCAGTCTGTGTCTTTTGATTGGAGAATTTACCCCATGTACATTTAAGGTATTTATTGATAGGTATATACCTACTGCCATTGTGGTCATTGTTTTCTGGATGTTTTGTAATTCCTCTGTTCCTTTCTTCTTTTCTTGTTCTCTTTCTTTGCGATTTGATGATTTTCTGTACTGGTATGCTTAGATTCTTTTATCTTTGTCTTTTGTGTATTTACAATAGGTTTTTTGCTTTGTGGTTACCACAAGACTTACATAAAACAACTTATATTTATAACAATCTATTTTAAATTGATAGCAATTTAAGTTTGAATGTATTCTAAAGCTCTACACTTTTACCCCCCACCACGTTTTATGTTTTTGATGTCATAATTTACATATTTTTATCTTGTGTTATTCTCAACAAAATATTGTAGTTATATTTATTTTTACTACTTTGTCTTTTAACATTCATACTAGCTTTATAAGTGATTAACCCACCATTTTTACAACATTATTCTGAATTTTACATATATTTTTCTTTATACTTTCATATGTTTTCCTGTTACTAATTAGCACCCTTTCATTTCAGTTTAAAGAAGTCCCTTTAACATTTCTTGTAAGACTGGTCTAGTGATGATGAACTCCTTTAGCTTTTGCTTGTCTGGAAAACTCTTTTTCTGTTCTTCAATTCTGTATGAAAACACTGACGGGTAGAGTATTCTTGCTTCGGTTTTTGTGTTTGTTTGTTTTTTTTCTTTTAGCTTATTGAATACATTATGCCACTCCCTTCTGGCCTGTAAATTTTCTGCTGAAAAATATACTGGTAATCTTATGGGGGTTCCCTTGTATGTAAAAAGTTGCTTTTCTCCTGATGTTTTTTAAGATTCTTCCTTGTCTTTAACTTTTGACACTTTAATTATAAAATGTCTGCGTGTGGGTTTCTTTGAATTTATCTTTTTTGGTACTCTCTGAGCTTCCTGGATCTGAATGTCTGTTTCCTTCCCCAGGTTGGGAAGTTTTCATCCATTATTTCTTCAAATAAGTTTTCTGCCCCCTTGTCTCTCTCTTCTCCTTCTGGGACCCCCATAATGCAAATGTTGGTCTGCTTGATGTTGTTCCATAAGTCTCTTAAGCTATCTTTCATTTTTCTTTTTGCTTGGGTGAGTTCTACTGCCTTGTCTGTGAGTTCTCAGATCGTTTTGTCTAGCTTTCTCTAATCTGCTATTGAATTTCTCTATTGTACTTTTCAGTTCAGTTATTGTATTCTTTGGCTCTATGACTTCTATTTGGTACTTTCTTATATTTTATCTTTGTTGAAATTCTCAGTATGTTCCTTTATTCTTCTCCTAGGCTCAGTTAGCATCTCTACAACCATTGTTCTGAGATCTTTATCAGGTAAATCACTCATCTGTTTCACTAAGGTCTTTTTCTGAGGTTTTATCTTGTTCTTTTGTTTGGAATATATTCGTCTGTTTCTTCACTTTTCTTGACTCTCTGTATTGGTTAGATAAAACAGCCACCTCTCCCAGTATTGAAGGAGTAGTCTAGTGTAGGAGATGAAATATATCCTTCAACACTACCTTGGTTGTCTCTCAATTCTTTGTGATTGTCCAAGCACCTACTTTATTTTTAGTGGCTCCCAATTGTTGAGGCTGTGCCAAGACCTGTCAGTGTCCCAAAAGGAAGGAGGAGCTCAGTGAACACCTAGGTCCAGGCTGATTGGAAGCCAGACCTTCAAGCAACAAATTTTAAAGTGTACAAGTATGCATCTTTCAGGGGAGGACTGGGAGATAGTCTTCTGGGATCTTCTGCTCCCTCTGAGTTGAGCCTTGAGGTGATAGCCAGTTAAGAACTGTTTCTTTCTTTGCTACCATCCTGTTGAACTCATGAATGCAAGCTCTGCTGGCCACCAGAACCAGGCAATCAAGGGCCAGGCCCTGGGCAGCCGCCAGCAAAACCAGGGTACCAAATGTAGAAACCAGGGCACCAGACACATGTAGAAGCTTCCCCTGGGAAACACTGGTGCTCAAGAGAGATAGTGCCTTCCTTCTGAGGTCTCTAGGGAAGATTACAGTGGGCCCTTAGATGTGTGTTCAGTTAGAAGCCTACCCCTCAAGCCACAGCTATGAAGATAAACTAATAGGCCTCTTTCACAGAAAGACTGAGCTCCTGGGTGTGTCGCCTCTCTGCTGTGCCCTGGGGGTGGTAGCCAGTTAAGAGCTCTTTCTTCATTTGTTTCAGTCCCTGGGACCTGTGAATGTGAGCCCCACCGGCCACCAGAGACAGGTGAGCAAGAGGTGTCCGCTGGGTGATACAAGCTCCTTTTTGGGAGATCCTGGTGATCTGGGCCAAAATAGAAGGAGAGCACAAAGATATGGTACCTGCTGGCCTCTTGTTTTTGGAGAGTAATTCAGTAGGCCCCCTAGCTGTGTGTTAAATAGTAGATGCCTACCCCTCAGGCCTACGCTTTAAGATAATCAAATAAGCCTCTTTCACAGAAAGTCGGGTTGCTTTTCAGTTGGCCACCTCTGCCCTGGGCCCTGGGGCAGGTGAGTCTGCACACAGGGGCCTTTTAAAAACTTCTTCTCAGTTTGCATAGCCTTCTGGGTCTGGTGGAAGCAAGCCCTCTTGACTTTCAGAGCTAGATGTTTTGGGGGCTAGTTTCTCAGGTGCAAGTCTTAAAAGTTGAGGCCTGACGTGCAGTTCAAACTCTTTGTTCCTTGGGGAGAAGCTCATGTTTGTAAGTTCCCTCCTGATTGTGATTTGCTGTACAGGGGTGGGTTTATGGCGAGATTGTGTCCCAGCCTCTCCTACCTGCTTCTGTATGGGCTTTTTCCCATTCACCCGATGTGTAGGAGTCACTCAGCTAGTTTTCGGGGTTTTTTCAGAGAAAATTGTTCCGTATGCAGCTGTAGATTGAACGTGTTTGTGGGAGGAGGTGGCTTCAGGATATTCCTACATCGCCATCTTGGACTAGAACGTATATACTTTTATATGGGAAAATACCTAAGATGCATTGTTAAGATATTTTTTTCAAGATACAAAACTATATTTGCAATAGGGTTCTGTTTTTGTAAGGGAAAAAAAATACTTATTTGTGAAATCGTAGAAAACAATCTGGCAGCCTGCTTATCCAAACAGTGGCTATCTTGGAGCGGCGGGGAGGGAGTGTGAGAAGGATGGGATGATGATATACTATCAGTGATATTTTATTCTCTTTACAGTTCTATATTGTTTGAATTTTCAATAAATATTCTGTCCTTGTGAAATTCCCTTCCTCCCGTCATCCTCATCCACTTTACCTAACATCTACTTGTCTTTTAAGACTTAACCTTTGTTGACAAAAATTCAATTAACAATCAAGTGAAGAAGAAAAAATAGAATTTTATTTGAGCCAAACTGAGAATTATAACCTGGGAGACAGACTCTCAGGAGGTCTGAGAACTGTTCCACTTGTTAGAAGTCGAAGGCACAGTCATATACATTTTCAAGACAAAGGATTGTACATCAAAATCACACACTGACATTTTACATAAAGTTCACCAAAGATACATAATCCAGGTAAGCATGTACAAAGTGAGCAGTAAATCACCGTGACCCCTTACAGAGTTGTGAAAGAATGCTAATCTAAGAAGTTACTTTGCTGACATGAGAAGAAAGGATAAAAACATTGATCTTTGTGGCAGGCGTTCCCACCTTTGAGGATGTCTGGCTAATGTATAACTCAGATGCACATTGTACGTTAGGGAGGGCCCAATACAGGCAGGGAATATGTTATGCTTAAATTTTCTTGTCCTGCTTTAAAATATAAATTTTATTTTATCACTTCCAATTTTACCTCCACAAAGTTCTCCCCTTATTTTCAGGCTAAATTAGATGTATCTTTACTATGCTTTTATCATTCTGTTTAATTATTAAAATTCTTAATTTAAACACTGAATTATGATCTCGAGGACGAGGATAAGGATATTCATATTTAGGATATGAATCATTTAGGAGGATAAGGATAGATTTCATATTTACAGTAAGCACAGGGCCTGGTACGCGATAGAGTTTCGATAAATGTTTATTGAATGAATGAAGGAATAAGCGAATGAATGGACGGTTAAGTGATTAAACGTAGGCCCTAACTTGAGTCTGATTTGTTGTGAACAACCTGTGTAAGAACAATCACTCGTATCAAAGAATTCAACCAGTCCCCACATTAAAATTATCCTGTGTTTTTGAGACACTTAAGACTCTCAGTTCCAGTTGGGTGTGCTGGGAACCATTTCTGTCACTTTAGGGAATCTACAAGCTTGTCACTAGGGATTCTTGGGACCCTCTCCTCAGCAGTTGTGCCCTGGGGTGATCTGGCCTAGTACAGGTGGTGATAGGAAGGCTTCACTTCCAACCCCACAGCGGCCTCAGGAGAAGTGTGCTTCTTGCAGTCCGGTTGGAACTCAGAATGTGAAGCAATGTTTATGGGCAGTGGTGAGATTTGTATTCCTTTATAATCACGGCAAAATAGAAACTATCATAACCTTAAATGTCACTCATAACACTGTTTTCTTGGTATGGTAAAATATGGTATACATTTTTTAAACTGGCATATAAATTGATGAAATTTAACTTGTATGTGTATGTGTATATGTGTTTGTGTGAGTGTGTGTAAATTAGGGACTACCTGTAGGATCAGTAGGCAAATTTACTGTGTTTTGGCTTTAGAGGAAGAGATTTCTCTATTTTTAAAATTTTTTCTTTAGGATAAGCTGCTTATTTTTATAATTTTAGGTTGGCATATTGTAATATAATATTACATTTCTTGTATCTTTTTAATAAATTTGGAGGCTGATTGCAAGGCAAATATTAGTATAATAATGCAGGATCTATGGCCCAAAATACTTGAATTATGCTTGATATGTGATGTGATTACAAATACCAAGTATTTAGTACTTTGTTAGTTTAAAAATTAAATCTCTTAGGTTTAGAAGATGGTCCAAATTGTCTTTCTTTTTCATGGATCTGTTAAGAATTTTGCCACCAGAGGGCTCTTAATACCATATTTTAGTTCATTTAAATGTGTAATA
The DNA here is from genome assembly GCF_951394435.1 of Stenella coeruleoalba. Taxonomy (NCBI): domain Eukaryota; kingdom Metazoa; phylum Chordata; class Mammalia; order Artiodactyla; family Delphinidae; genus Stenella; species Stenella coeruleoalba. Next base: position 81,866,374 of record NC_137157.1, read on the forward strand.
ATAATATTTACAATAATGTTAGTATTGGCTAATACTGTCTTTCCAATTAATATATCTTAGAAAATTTTTCGAAAAGTCTAATTTCAGTGTAGCAAAATATGAGAAATGTTGCTTTTTAAAAATAATAATTATCTTCAGAAATAGTTTGGTGATCTAAGGGGCATGCATGATATAATGGACCTTTGAACTTTTTAAAGTTCAAGTTAAAACTAGTCTTTATCGGGCTTCCCTGGTGGCGCAGTGGTTAAGAATCCACCTGCCAATGCAGGGGACGTGGGTTCAAGGCCTGGTCCGGGAAGATCCTACATGCTGCGGAGTAACTAAGCCCATGCGCCACAACTACTGAGCCTGCACTCTAGAGCCCATGCACTCTAGAGCTACAACTACTGAGCCCGCGTGCCTAGAGCCCGTGCTCCGCAACAAGAGAAGCCATTGCAACGAGGAGCCTGCGCACCACAAGGAAAGTAGCCCCAACTCGCTGCAACTAGAGAAAGCCCCGCACAGCAACACAGACCCAGTGCGGCCAAAAATAAATAAGCAGATACCAGATTTAACATAAATATGGGTGTATATGTATTATATATTTAATATAAATATGAGTATATATAATATATAAAACACATATGAAATATAAAATTTACTAAGTGCCTTTTATGAGGAATTTGACATGATTGTGGATAAGTGTAACAGTTACCGTACGTTTTGATGTGTGCAATGAGAGATATTAGGCATGGGAGTTAAGAGATCAAAATGAATTTAAAAAAAAAAAAAAAAACAGAATGAACAGACCGGAAGTCTTCTCTGATGAGGTAACCTTTGAGCTAAATCTTTTGATAGGCATGGAGGAGTTGAGATGGGAAGGAAAGGAAATTGTTCTGCTCAGAGGGAAAAGTGTGGAGGCATGAAATAAATAGCCTTAGAGATTCAGGGACTTCTTGGCATCATCATGGATAAATTAAAAATCTATGAGGATAACCGACATGCAAAACCTAGCGTTAGCATTCATCACCCTTTAACTTCCTACAGACTTACTTCAGCCTGTTTCCCCGGTCATAGCCTGGACCTTGTTCTTATTTCTTTACTCATTCAGCAAATATTTATTGAATGCCTACCTCTATATGCCAGGCACTGTTCTGGCCCTCAGAGGGCAGTGGTAAAGGACAAATGAGATTCCTGCTCTCGCAATTTACTTGCAAGTCAGGAGAAACCAACAATAAATAAGAAAAAACTGGAAAATAGCAGATACTAATAAATGGCGTGCACAGAATTAATCAGGGTGGTAACTAGATTGGGTGTTTAGGGAGGGCTTGTATGATGAGTTATTATTTAAGCTGAAACCCAAATGACCAGAAGGAATCAGCTATGTAATTATTAGGGTAGAAATATTCTGATCTGAGGGTAAAATTACTGCAAAGGTCATAAGACAGGAGTGAAGCCCAGGAAGAAGGCCAGTGGACTGAGGTACAGTGGGCAAAGAGGAGAGTGATATGTGATGACGTCAGAGAGAAAAGCAGAAGCGAGGTGAAGCAGGGCTTTGTCGGCCAGAAGAAGAAGTTAAGATTTTATTGTAAATGCAGTAGGAAGGCATTAGAGGGCTCTAAGTATGAGAATGGCATGATTTATCACCTTGAAAGGTTATTCTGGCCATTACGTAGATTAAAAAATTGTGAGGGGCCAGAGTAGTAGCATGGTATTGAGTTCAGTAGTACTAGAAAGGCATGAGAAGTCATGGTGGCTCGGACAAAGGTGGTAGTAAGAGACATGGAAAGCTGGATATGTTTGGGAGGTAAAATAAACAAATCCTGCTGAGTTTTGATTTGGGGAATTAAGAAGATGGTAGCGCAATTTACTGAGATGGACAGGTATGGGCTGAATTGGTTGAGAGTGACAGAAACCAGAGGATTTTGGTGGGGACATGGTAAGTGTGGAACACACAAATGGAAATGTCAAGTAGGCAAACGTGAATCAGGAGTTCTGAGGAAAATCAGATCCAGCCACCGTGTGTGTGTGGACTGTGTCTTTCCAGGGCTGAGCAGCACAGTGTATGTGGTCTGAAGATCATCACTAGCATGGATTTGGGAACCACCGGCCTATAGATGGTATTAAAGCCACAGGAATGAATGAGGCTTCGGCCCACTCAGGGTAACCATTCTTATCTTTTGTACAAAATGAAGCATACGATGCTGAATTTTCAAAAGTCATCTTCAATTCCTTATCAAGAGCCAATTCCAACACTTTATTCTGAACCTGTAGTTAAATTATCTTTTGATGATGAAAACATTGGATTTCAGATCAATGAACTTCCTTTGTGTAGATATTCTCTTGACGGACAGTAAAACTCAAGACATTCTATCAAATCTGTACAGTATTCAGTACTGACATTTTGCGGATGTCCAATATCAAGATCACCTATTTCATTGATAATTTTTTAAATTTATTTATTTATGGCTGTGTTGGGTCTTCATTTCTGTGCGAGGGCTTTCTCTAGTTGTGGCAAGCGGGGGTCACTCTTCATCGCGGTGCATGGGCCTCTCACTATCACGGCCTCTCTTGTTGCAGAGCACAGGCTCCAGACGCGCAGGCTCAGTAATTGTGGCTCGCGGGCCCAGTTGCTCCGCGGCATGTGGGATCTTCCCAGACCAGGGCGCGAACCCGTGTCCCCTGCATTGGCAGGCAGACTCCCAACCACTGTGTCACCAGGGAAGCCCCATTGATAATTATTGATATCAAGTCTCCCATGTTCTCTTCTAATATTTTCATGATTTTTGTGGCTTTTGATTGGTTTAGTTATGCCTTCACATTTAAATCTTTTATCCATCTGGAATTTATTTTAGTGTAAAATGGGGAGAATCTAAATTTATTTTATTTCAGATCTTAGCCAGCTGTCTCAAAACACTTACCATATAAACGTAGGCTTTTTCTATTGATCTGAAATGCCATATGCTAAATTCCCAAGTGGATCCTGAGATCTGTTTCTGGAATTTCTAGTCTGTTTCCATGATCTTATTCATGACCCAGGTTATGTTTTTGTATCAAATTCAAATTACACATATATTAAAAGAATTTCCACACTACAATAACTGTACATTAATCAAGTTACAATGAAAAATTGCTTGTGTTCTGTGAAGTTCTTCCCTGTTATAAGCCATTTCCTATACCTGTTGAACCAAGGTGTCATTGAAAAGTTATACTTTAACTACCTTCTCTGCTTCATACTCTGTCAACATTTCCAGGCAAACAGTTTTATGAAATGTTATTTTTTAGATAGATTTATTATAAATCTATAAATTTAGTGCAATTCAAATAAAAATTCCAGTTGGTAACTGTTGAGACTTGACAAAACACTATTAAAGTTTAGCTAGAAGAAAAAAAATACATGGAAAAATTTCTAAAACAATTATGATGAAAGAGGACTTTTCATTAGCAGATATAAACATGATATCAATATGAAGAAAGAAGTATTTTCTTTCGGTTACATTGCCAACAAACACAAGGAGTTTTAGAATGTATAAAACTATGAAGGCTTATAGTATCAATAAATGTGGTTTGGAGTTTAATTATTGTGCAGGAGTATGTGCTAGCTGCAATGACAGGAAAACATTCTAGAATAGTTATTAAGATTAAGGAACTTGCATCAGAATGTAAATTGACCCATTGCTTCCTTCCTCCAGAAGTCTAACTTCAAAAAGAGTCAATTGAACTAAAGAGTAACATAGAATTATAAAAATTATGAATTATATAAAGGCAATGTGTTGACTTAAATACAAGATTATTCTGTTATGTGATAATACGGACACTGATAAATTCTTGTTGTTGCATACTGAAGTACTGTGGTTATTAAGGGGAACGTTCTGTTGAGAAAGTCTAAATTCTTGGACTCCCTGCAAGGTAGAAAACCAGTTTGATCTACATGCTGAAGAATTCTCAACTCTTTGAAGATGTGAATTGGAAAGGCTGACTCACTTGTTGGTTTGACATCTTTGATATTATTGTTGGAGAAAATCCTTCCTGTAAGAAAGAAATGCAACTGGCTTTTTAATGGTAGATAATATCAAAGGCTGCCTAGATGTTCCATGGGCACCTCAAATGGAACATATCCACAATCAAATTCACTACTTTTTTTCCCCAAACCTATTCTTCCTTTTCTTTTCTTGGTAATTGTTACCACCATCCATCTTATTACCTAAGCCAAGCATCTGTAAATCAGTCTTTGCCTGTCCGTTGCCTTACTTCTATATCCAGTTGCCATCCAAGTTATGTGATTTACTTCCTTATCATCTCTCACATATGCTCCTTCTAATGGTCCTGATTGCTTCTATCTTGAGTTAGGCCCTGATCCTCTTACCTTGCACTTCTTACTCTTTACAAAGCAATACATTCATCAGGTGGGCACCAGAATACTCTTTCCAAATGCAAATTTCTTCATGTTACTTTCCTAGTAAAAATCTTTTTGGGGCCCTCTTTTACCCACAGAGGAAGTTCTGGTCTTTAGAGTGGCATCCAAAGCTCTCCACAGGCTGGCCTGCCTCTCTCCAGCTTCAAATCTTTACACCCTCCCAGCCTGTCTCATTCCAACCATGCCTGACTACTCAGGGGTGCTTGTAACCCTGTTTTGCTTCATACCTTTCTGCCTTCACTCATTAAAATTCCCTCCCACCATTTTGGGGAAGACCTAATTATCTTTCAAGATTTAGTTCAAACTTTACCACCTTTGGGTAGCGTTTCCTTTTTTCACCACCCACAGACTATTTTTCCCACAGAATTAACTCTTCTTCCTTTCTGTTCTATTGTGGACCCCTTACTACACTACAGCACCCACGAATGGTATTATGCCTATTCGTTTGCCTGCTTTCCTAATAGACTGGCAGCTCCTTAAGTCAGGGACCTTGTCTTTTCTTTCCTTTTGCTTCTAGCATCTACGGATGCCTGTACAATTTAGGCACTCAATAAAAATTCTTTGAATGAATGAGTTAATAAGTGAGAAGTGTCAGAGGCCTGATGGAAAGAGCTGGCAGAGAATGCATAGTGTTAAAACTGGTCAAGAGGAAGATACAGGGCAATATCGTGATGAGAGTAGGGAAAAGATAATTTACTAAGGGGGACTTGGCTTTGTATGGTGGATGAGGGTGAGAGGCATGGTGGGATGAACTGGCATTAAGCTTCTGACTAGAATTCCGATATAAGGTTCTTTTATTGTTGTAGAAAAGTACAGGTGGTATTTGAGATCAAATGGAGTTTGCTGGATGTGATCCAGTTTGCAAATATTAGCACACACATACCAAATTTTCATAATACTGCATTTATCTAGTACTTTACAGCGTACAAAATTCTTTACTTTTATTATTTTGTTTGACCCTTAGACCAGTCATCTCCCTAAGCTTCAGTTCCCTTCTTTGTAAAATGAAAATAATAGCTATCTCTTAGGATTGTTTACAAGAGGTATAATATGTCTGGCACACAGTTACATACCAAATGGGTTGTTAGATCAGGCATTTGAGGTCCATAATGGTTAAATGACTTGCTCAAGGTCACAAAGGTAAGTTAGTGGCAGATTTAAATATAAATTCCTATGTCCTCTTTTTGTAGTATTCTTTTTACTACACCAGGATGTAATGATATCGTCTACATTACTTGGTACATAGCATCTTTAATTCCCCTCAGAGGCTTACCCAAAAGCAGGCTTTGGAATTAGTCTATCAGAGAGTTTATTGCCAAAATCAAGCAAAATCTAAAACTTGGCTAAAACCAAAATGCAAATACAAAATTTTTATAGCTTGCATTGCTTCCTAGTCTCTCTATTTTACACTTAGGGGTTTTCAGCAAAGAATCTGAGCAGGCTAGCTCCTGCCCTTGTGAGGTTCTGTGGAGATGGGCTCTCATTTAAATTAATTTTTTAAATATTGTTTTTGAATCCAGTTTTAGGCCAGAGCAAGTGTCCATCTGAGGCCCTGGAATTAAGGTAGCAGAAATCTAGTGGGAACTGGAACAGGAAGAGAGTGAATCTGGGCTGCAGCAGACACTGACGATCACACGCATCTGTCCTTGTGTTCTCTGTAGAGTTCTGTCCAGGAAGAATCTGAAGCCACAAAATATGAACTGGAGATGAAATTATTAAGTGAAACAGTTTCAGCAGGTATTCCTCTAAATTACATTTTTAGAATTTAATTTTATTGGGATTTTTCTGCTTACAAAAGAAATGCAGGGACATTGTAAAAAAAAAAAAAAACTAGGATGTTGCAGAAGTATAAAGTGAAAATTCTTCCTCATCCCTCTTCTGATGTAACCAATGTTAACAACTTTTTAAAATTTGTGCAATCTCTCTCTCTGTCTCTGTTTCTCTCTCTTTTGGTTTTAAATAAAACCATGGGATCATATCATACAGATGTTTTTGTTGAAAATTACTTTTTTTCACCTAACAGTATTTGTCATTGTACATACATACATAGAACACAATATATATTCTGCTTAAATGAATAATATTCAACAAGATTCTAAGTCAGAGCACATTGGTAACCTTACTTTTTAAAGTATCTGTATAATGTCATCCAATAATGGGACATTATTTAAATCCTTATTAGTAGACAATAAGGTTATTTCTAATTTTTTTTATTATTGCAAGCAGTGTTGCATTGAACATTCTCAAGCACACGTACATGATCAGAAATTTTTCAACACTTCTGTATTCAGTCTTATCCTGGCAAGTAGAAACTGGATATAGTTTTAATATGTCAAAATGATAGTGATGTCTAATTTGAAAATCTTTTGGTTTGAGATTTATATACGTGTTTTCCACTAACTTTATCATTATGCTTCTTTCCCAGTAACTTCTAAGGAATATACTTTTTATATATTTCTTAGCATATTTTTTTATAACAGGCTTCTTGTCTACTTCACTTTTTCCAATACACTTTTGTGTCAGCGGTCAACTAGGTTTATATCTTTATAATTTTTCTGTAATCCTTATGAGATAATTTTCCTGTTAGAAATATGATAATATATTCCATTCATGAAACTGTGTCAATAATACCAAGGTTTCTACATGGTGATCCCCAAATAATATATATCATAAATAGTCTAAATTGGGACACAGTATTCTTTCTGACTTTCTTTTCAGGTAAATGGACTATTAGCTAGAAACATTTGAAAATTACTTAAGGTATACATTTTATTGAATGTATACAAGGAAAAGGGGGCAATTGCTTAACTGGAATTTTCTCTGGATATTTCCACTTATTTTCAGTGCCATCTCAGTGTGCTTCCTTTAATGGGAGAGGAAAATTGTAATGATAAATAATAAGACTAACAGTTCCTGAATTTTTACTATGGGCTTGGCACCAGTTCTAAACTCCTTTCTTGTATTAAATCACAGCTCCCCCAAACTGTAGAAGATAGATACTACTATTATATGCATTTGTTGAGGAAGGAACTGAGACTAGAGATGTTAATTAGCATATCTTGTATGAGGTCACACAGCTAGTCAAGGATGGAACCTGTAAGGGTCTGATTTCCTCTTCTTATCTATTACACTCTATTGAAAGAATTTTGGTGAAAGGTGGGAATGATGGTATGTGACATCAGATATCCCCTGATTGTGCACTGAGATTTATGAGATCATAGAATTTCCCTGTAAAATGTCTGAACACAAAGATTATCCAGTCCAGTTTCTTCACTTTCAAACCTCCATCCCTGTTTTTCTATAAGCTGGGCCTATTTTTGTTGAAAAAAAAAATTAGCTTTCATTTCATATATGGGCCAAAATTTATTTTTTTAACATTTTACTTCTTTCAGATTTTTAGCTCCATAATGTCCAATTTAAAAAAATTAATTTGTCAGTTATTAAATTTTGTGTTAAACCACTTTTGATCTTTTATAATGAAGGTTAGCAGGATATGCCACCCCAAAATCTGTCACTTTAGCATAAGAATTATTTTGAGCTGAAAACAATTAAAAAGATGCAAGAAAAGGTCCTTACCCTCCTCCTATTTGCCTAAAAGCAGGGCATAAACTTTCAAAAGTGTTTTCCTCCCCTCTCTACTAGGAGGGACAAAGGTTAAAGGTTAATTGCCAGAGACAAGTTTAGACCCTATCAGCCTGGAGAGGGTGCCAGAGGAATTTACATAACAGGCTTTATCTCTGCCCTTGGAAGCCTAAAACTGCTTTCCTTTGTCCTGTTATTTCTCCACAAATTTATTATTCTTTGTAGAAGATGCTATATAAGCCAGAGTTCTAAACCACCTCTTTGAGTTACTAATTTTTCTCAGGGTATCTCCCATGTATACATGAGGTGTACATGTTAATAAACTCCTGCTCATTTTTCTCTTGTTAATCTGTCTTTTATTACAGGAGTCTCGGCCAAGAACTCAGAAGGGTAGCGGGAAAATTATTTTTCCTCCCATACAATAAACCATATTTTTAAAGTTTTTATGTTAATAGTAACACATCCTTATTGTATACAAATTCCTAAAACGTTAGTATATAAAATATAAATGGGGCCCTCCCCTGCACCCTAACATTACGCATGCCTATTCCCACTTTCAAGCTTAGCTTTGTGAATAGTTTTGAATCAACCACATTATGAAAATGTTTAGCAGCTAAATAAAAACTTCATTTACCAGTATTAGAACATTTTCATTTTCCCGCTAAGAAAATACAGAAATGTTATGATCTGTTTAGAAACTGAACTAATCTGATGAATTTCAGCGCAGTTGTTGCTGTTAGAGAATGCCTCTGAAAAGCCATATTTCTTTGAAGAAAATGAGGTTGATTTATGCCAATTCACAGCTCTGGGTGGAGTGCACCACTTGGATATTTTGGAGCTTCCTCCACAGTGTAAACCGAGGAAGGGCTGGATGATTGTGGAAGTAGGTTAATTCTTGAATCAAAATTTATGAATAAAATAATTTCTCATGCTTTTACTTCATCTCAAACGATCTAAACATCTAATGAATTTAACCCTATTAAGCAAGCACAAAGGAAACAATGTAATTTTAAACTGTCTTGAATGTATACATTTGAATCAGATACTAAAGGAAAGGAATCTGAAATAATACGGATTTTAAAACTAGAATTCATACATGTTAACTTAATTGTAAACCTATAGCACTATGATTATATTGTGCCAATTTGGCCTTAATAATGACAGTCTATTTCAGAGGCTGGCAAGCTTTTTCTGTAAAGGACCAGATGGTAAATATTTTCAGCTTTGTGGGCCATACCAGCTCTGTCACAACTCCTCAACTCTGCCACTGTAACATTAAAACAGTCATATATAAATGAACGGGCATCGCTGTGTCCCAGTTAAACTTTATTTACAAAAACTGGTGGTGGGCTGGATTTCTCGGGGACCACAGTTGGTGGACTCTGGTCTAAATCAGTGGTTCCCAGCATGTGGTCCCTTGACCAGAAGCAGCAGAATCACTTGGCATCATCTGGGAATTTGCTAGAAATGCAAATTCATGGGCCCCACCTCAGTCCTACTGAATCAAAAACTCTGGAGGTGAGACCCAGCAGTCTGTGTTTTAGCAAAACACATCCCAAACTTTGAGAACCACTGGTCCGGATCTTTGATATACAAAGTGTGGTCTATGAACCTGAAGCATCAGCATCACCTGGGAACTTGTTAGAAATGCATAATTTGGTGTTTCACCTCAGATCTACTTCATCTGCATTTTAACAGGACCCTAAGGTGATTCATATGCACATTAAAGTTTGAGAAGCACTGATCCAGGCAATGCCAATGCTGCTGATGTACAGATAGCCCACAGGAGTAGTAAGGATACTGATGGTAGCAGTTGTTCATCATTTTTCAAGGAGTTTCTCACTTCTGTTTCAATAAGCAGTAACACTTGCACTAGCACTGGCTTGGTTTAACTTTTGGTGGCCTACATCCCAGATACACCCAGTTATGTTGTCATGGCCCCTTCCTCCTTCCTTTCTTTCTCTCCTGCCCTTCTTTTCTTTCTCCCTGCTCCCTCCCAACCCCCTCCCATCCCCATCTCTCTGCTCTAACACATCATGTCCGTAGATGGTCAGGCACTTCTCACCCACAATCCTATCCATTAAGGATCTTCATGCATTCTTGAATTAGGGACGTATTTCTCAATTTTTATTTTTTTCCCATTATCACCCCTCTAAGGAGTCTTTGTAGACATTTTTTTCCCAACTGCCCCCCAGCCCAAAATATTAATACCACAGATATACTGTGTATCTGCTTATATGCTATATGTGTATCTGTATTTTATACCTAAAAGAGTACAATTGTTCCATGATCCCCCTAAGCTAATTTTTACCCTCTTAGGGATGATATTGCTGTTCCTTTCCCCTTCTCCCCACAAATGAGAATGCAGTTATTAGGGTGAACGTGGGGAGATAATCTGGTCTGTAGCCACTTTGAAGAATCTACTTGAATCAACTTTCCCTACCTCAGGGATAATTGAAGGACAGGGAGGAGGCCAAGAAAGACACCCTTTGGTGGAGGTAGGCCTTCAAAACTCTTTATCCATAGGAAGGTCCCACCCTGAACTGGGAATTTCAAGGATTCATCCAAAGAATTGTTGTTCTTGAATTTTGGCAGGATATCCTGATAGCACCACTCCAGGCTCCCAGTTTGAGCCCAAAGTATCCTCCTTCACACCTGTTTTTCTCTCCTGCAACAAAGAGGCCTTCCTCCTTTTTTCCAAGTCCCTTTTTAATAATCTCACACGTGCCCTAGAAATTTTCCCCATCCAATTTTTTCCTCTATTTTGTAACTTTTTTTTTTTTTTTTTTGCGGTACGCGGGCCTCTCACTGTTGTGGCCTCTCCTATTGCGGAGCACAGGCTCCGGACGCGCAGGCTCAGCGGCCATGGCTCACGGGCCCAGCCGCTCCGCGGCATGTGGGATCTTCCCGGACCGGGGCACGAACCCGTGTCCCCTGCATCGGCAGGCGGAGTCTCAACCACTGCGCCACCAGGGAAGCCCTGTAGATCTATTTTTGACTTCGGGCACTTCTTGAAGTCATTTTGTAATCTTTGGCACATTACTTGATTTCTGTAAGTGCCAGTTATCCTCTCTGTTAAATATATGCCTTGTACAGTTACTTGGAGGGATAAAATGAATAGTTAAGTCCCAGCCAGCATAGAACCTGGCCCATAGGAGGGTTCTGAATTACATTCAAATGTGATTTTTTTTTCCTCAAATCATTATCTTTAATTTTATTGTGACATTTTGTTAGTCAATCTATAGTTAAATGTGACCAAACTGCAGTGCTTATTTAAAATAACTGTATAGCTTATTCAGCAATATTTACATCTTTAACTGTCACCAGTCAGCTTCTAACTTGGTATTATTTTGGTCATTTTTAAAAGATACTCAAAGAAGGATTACAGAAATATACATATCCTCCAGAAACGGCAGAAGACTTTGAAACAGAAAACACTTTCCCACCCATAGAGGTCATGCTTGAGGTTCATGAGAACGTACTCTTTTTTGAGAATCCTATGGTTGCAAGGTGGGATGCTGAAGGTACAGCAATGTCTTAACCAGCTTTGATAATTATGTAATGAAAAGAGATACAGTAATATAAATTCTTATATCAAATTAGGAAATGAAGCGTGTAAACTGAGTTTCTAATCTTACATATTTCTCTGCCAATTCTAGGGTCTTTGTTTTGTTTGCTCTTGATGGAAAAGAATAGGGGTTGGAGTTTTTTATAACTATTAGTTGCTGAAGTGTTTATATCTGCCATATTCTCTGAGAAATGTCTTTATGTTTATACAATTACGTTTTAAAAAAGAAGGAAATGAACAAAAATATCAAGATAGCATAGCAAATCAAAAACAAACAAATGAAAAGCCTACTCTCTCTTGAAATGGCCAAATAATTCACACTGGAGTGATTAAAATTTGATTATTTTAATGCTAATGATTTATAAGTTGCAAAGCTTATTACAGCCAGGTACTGAGGATGTGGAGTGGGCAAATGGGAAACCTGAGAAAGAGGAAAACTAGCCACTGTATGCCTCTTTATAACTTCTGACGAATCATGGGAAGTTATTGCTTATTCAAAATGTTAAATAAATATCAATGAAATCAGAAGTACTAACAGAAATACAAGCTAATAATTCACCAGTCATTAGCAGATACCTTATTTGGGGTTGGCAGGCTAAACTTTGAAAGGCCTCGGTCTTGTGAATTAATGTATGCACATTTTGGGGCTCTTAGATGAAAGCCGAATAGCTTTGTTTTTAGTGTAGGTGAGTTATTCTACATCCATCTATTTATTTGTGAAAGGGTTTACATACTAGACGATAGGTTTAGAACAGATAAGATCACTAAAGCACAGAGCTATTACTTTATTTAGTTAATGGGGGGCAGAGAATTTAGAGAATATTTTGTACTTTAAACTTTTTCATGGTTGCTACACTACTCCATATTTTTGCTTGTATAGACATAGCCACAAGACATTATTCTAGAAATAATTTATATATTAAAAACAGTATATTTTTATCAATACATTAAACCATAAAGTATATCAAAATGAACATTAGGTAATTTTTTCCTTTTATGTTGCTTTTAGAGGTTTCACTTTTCCTTTCCTTTAATGATAATGTTCCAAAATATTTATCACATTAAAATTTATTCATACTCAATTAGTATTAGACAAGGTAAATTATCCCACATGATTCAGGGAAATACAATATGTAAAAATTGACTCTAACTACAGTAATTATACGACAGTAATCTACAACTCCAGTAATTTTTAAACCATGGGGAAACTTTTTTTGCCAGGGAATACTAGAAAGTTGAAGAATTTATTTATAGGCAATACTTAATTTTTACGTTTAAAAATTAAAATAATTTTGTTAATGTAAAAACAAAAGGAGGAATTATAAAGAACTTAGTTTTCCAATATAATCGTATTTATTATATTGAATTTGAGACTCAAAAATAGTCAGTGAAACCCTCCATGTGAGAAGAGGAGAAAGCCAAGTGGGAATGAAGAGGGTGTTCTAGAAAGATAATGATTCATTCATTTGTTCCATAAATATGCTAAACAATAAGAAAGATAGAGGTAAATGAGACATAGTTCCTTCTTCCAGGAGTTTTCAAAGTTGTAGGAGAGGCAGAGAGGGAAAATAATCATAATACAATGTAGTAAGGTGCTATATAATAGAAGAGCTAAGGAGCAGAACAGTGGCTGGGTCCCATCTGGAGAGTTACGGAAGGCTTCTCCTAGGGTGGAATATTGAACAGGCCCTTAAGAGACTAAGAGAACTTTCACATGTAAGTCTCATGTGGACATATGTCTTCATTCCTCTTGGGTATATCCCTAGAAGTGGAATTGCTGGGTTGAATGGTAAATTGATGCTTACCTATTTAAGAAACTTGCCAAATTGTTTTTCAAAGTAGCTGTACCAGCAAGATACGAGGTTTTCCATTTCTCCACATCCTTGCCAACATTTGTTATTATCTGTTTTTTTGATTATAGCCACTCTAGTGGGTGTGAAATGGTAGTTTGTGGTTTTAATTTGTATTTCCCCAATGACCGGTAATGTTGAGCATCTTTTTTAATGTATTTACTATACTTTTGTATATCTTCTTTGATGAAATGTTTATGCAAATCTTTTGCCCATTTTTAAGTTGGGTTGTGTTTTATTATTGAGTTGTAAGAGACACAGAATACCACCTATTATATGATTGTATTTAATGAAAAGTCCAGAAAAGGCAAATCTTTAGAGACAGGAAGTATATTAGTAGTTGCTTGGGGCTGGTGATGGGGATGGGAATTAACTATAAACGGACATAAGAGATCTTATTTGGAGGATAATAATGTTCTAAAACTGAATAAAACTGGATGGTGATGATGGTCGTACAGCTCGCTAAATTTACTAAAAATAATCGCATACTCAAGACAGGTGAATTTTAAAGTCGTTTAAAAAGAAAGATGAAGAGAGTTTCTCTAACAGATAAAGGAAGAGTCCTCTAGGAAGAAAGAACGGCATGTGCAGAGGCTCAGAGGTATATGATGTTGTTGCAGAAAAAGAAAAGGTGTGGCTGGAAAGAGGTCTGAGAAGTGGCAAAGGAGGAAGCCGGAAATCAGAATCAGAGCTTCATTCTAAAGGTCTCACAGCTGTGCTGAGGAGTTTGGACTTGATCCTGTAGACAGGAAGAAACTCCCAGCAAAGCTGGCTTTTTGTGGAGATTCTATTCTAAATGTGAAAAATCAATTTATACATATTGCAGTTATGGGAGTGGTTTCATTCTTATTTTTGCAGAGGAAAAAATGGAACTAATGCCACATTCTTCCTAATTATAAAGGTAAACACTGGAAAACTGATGGCATCAGCAATGTATCTTACAAATCGGAAGACAGACTTATAACATTCAGCCTGGACACTTTTGGCCCTGTTACCTTGATTCAAGATGCTCATGTTAATATGCCATACCAGTCATGGGAGCTAAGACCACTTGATGTGAATAAAGTACTTCTGACTGTGGCTACAGTATTTACTGAGATTCAAATACAAATTAAGGTAAACTGCTGTTATAGCAAGTCATGTCAAAGAGCTAAATCTGTTTGATGACTGTAAGTGTGTCAAAGCAATCAATCACTGCTGATTTACATATTGAAATGTGTCTTTCATAAATCTATTTACAATATACCTTGAACTGTAATTTCTAAATGAAATATAAATTAAATAGATAGGAAATAGCATGTAATAAGTAAAGTACAAATTTGTACCCTAAAGTTACTAGGGATAGAACAATTGGTGAAGATATAAGCCTGGTTGCAGTATGACTTTCAGAGTTTTTGATCCACTCTAAAGAGGCTTCCTGATCTTACCACCTAGCCATTTGAAATCCCTTTTGAGTGCCTCCATTGCTCGTCACTCAGAAATTACACAAAAAGTAGATTTAGTGGTTGCCTGAGGCTGAGGGTGGGAATGAGGATTAACTGTAAATGGACATAAGGGATTTTATTGGAGGAATGAAAATGCTGTAAAACTGATTTATGGTGATAGTTGCACCACTCAGTAAAGTTACCCAAAAAAATCACTGGACTGTGCACTTGGGTGAATTTTATGATATGTAAGATACACCTCATGAAAGTTGTTTTAAAAAGAGAGAGAGAGAGAGAAAAAAAGAGATAACCTGAAATTCCTTATGACTGTGGCAAGAAGGCTAGAATATCATCAAATTTGGCTTTTAAAGTCAGATGAGAGATGTGAACTCTGTACACCTTCAAATTGCCACTTCGCAGACATTTTTTAAAATAAATAAATTTATTTATTTATTTACTGTGGCCATGCTGGGTCTTCATTGAGGCAGTTTCAGTAGTTTGGTGCACAGGCTCTCTAGTTGCAGCACGTGGGCTCTAGAGCATGAGGGCTCAGTAGTTGCAGCATGTGGGATCTTAGTTCCCTGACCAGGGATTGAACCCGGGACCCCTGCATTGGGAGCATGAAGTCTTAACCACTGGACCGCCAGGGAAGTCCCGCCACTTTGCAAACTTTAAAACTGGATAATAATTTTGCATTATTATGTTAAAATTTTATTATATATGTATAAAAAATTATGATCCTTAAAAGTTGCAACATGATTGCTGTCAAATAGCTATTATATATCAATATGAACACATGTAGTATTCATAGATCATAATTTATAAAGTAGGAGACCTGAGAGATCCTTCAGTTCAGTCCCTGGATTGCTCAGATGAGCCCAAGAAGAGTTGATAAACTGCTTAAGGTAACGTGGAGACTTTGCAGTGGAGCTTTTGGGTCAGGCCTAAAACATATCTGTCCTGCATTCTTTTTAATATAGGATTTTGTTTTAATAGTGTAAAGAACCTAAAACAGCTGGACCTAAAATGATAATGAGGTAATAGTTTCTTTAACTTGTATAAACGCTTCTTTTTTCTTATTGAAACTAGGAAAACCTCTGCATGTTAGCGTCCATCAAACTAAATAACCAAAAGCATTCCTCTATTTTGGAAGAAAAGTGGATGACTCCTGTTTCTTTCATTATTGCTTTGAAAGAAGCTGGACTGAATATCTTCCCTACTGGACACTCTCACTTTTATGTTGTTATAAACTATAAGGTAAGAGTGAATCTTTCCAAATTTGATGTGCTGGACATTTAGAATGTTAGCAAGTATTAAATTTTATATAAATCTTAAGGTACACCAATGGTTTTCTATATTCACTTATATAAGATTATAGTTAGAAAGGAAGGAATAAATAGCATGACCAGAAATCCAGGGTTCTCTCAAATTTAATAATCTATTGTATGATCTTCATAATGACACATGGAGCGTAACCACAGCTGGTCAGTTTAGTGCAAAGGTAGAGTCTGAGCAACTTCACATTTCCTATGCTTTCTTTCTCCTTCCAGACTGGATACATGTAAGATTTCTTAAAAGAGTAAATGACTCAGCAGTTTCCCAAATATGATAAGTCAGGCAAAATCAGACATACAAGGACCACCAAACCCACTTCCTTCTATTTCTCGACAGAGCCTCCCTGTCTACGTACAGCTTCATATGACGCATAAGTTTAGTTAAATGAGATCCTTCCATGTTAAACTGCGAGCTCCTTGAGGGGTGTGGCCGTTTCTTAATCAGCTTTGATTCTTCTAGCACCAAGCCTATTCCGAGAATACAGTAGATGTTTAGCAAATATTTATGATGCATGAATGGAGACAGAGTGGCTTCTAATCATGAAAGGTGTTTTGGGCAGAAGAGTTCTATACTCAAGAACAAGTTTATAATATACCAGAAAATGGCAATATAGGTAGACACAACACTTGAAAATAATCCTGTCAATAAGAGTGCATACATATATGCGTAGGGAAAAAAAACCAACCTTAGTTTTAGTAACTAAAATTGCCAGTTACTCTACAAATGCTGAATGTCATATACTAGTCATCTTTTCAGAATATTATACTCAAGACTTTTTTTTCTGAACACCTATATTCTAGACATTGTTTTAGATGCTTAGGAAACAGTGAATAAAACACAGGTCCCTGCCCTTGTGGAGCTTACATTCTAGTTGAGGGAGGCAAAAATAAACAACAAACATAATAAACAAAATTATCTTATATGTCAAAAGGTGCTAAGTGGTATGGAAAAGGAAAGTTACAATACCAAATAGGGTGTAGGCGGAGAGGGGTTCAATAAGGAGACAAGATTTGAGCAACGCTTCAAGGTGGGGAATTTAGCCAAGCTGATATCTCTGGAAGGATATCAGCTTCCAGGTGGAGAGAAGACCTGGGGAAAGAGCCCAGAGGGTGTGGCCTGATGTGCTTGAGGATGGGAGGGACAGCAAGGAGGCCGGGGTGCCGAGAGAGCAAAGGGAGAAGAACAGGGGATAAGGTCAGAGAGATAATGGGGTGTATGGGGGATGTCAGACCACAGAGGCCCTTGTGGAGCATTGTTAGGACTTTGGATTCTACTCTGAAAAGGGAAGCCATTGCCCCGTTTTGAGAAAGAAGTCATGTAATCTTACATTTTATTTTATTTTTTTAATATTTGAATTTTAATTTATTTTTTAATAGTTTTTTAAAATTTTTATTCGATTATAGTTGATTTACAATGTTGTGTTTCTGCTCTACAGCAAAGTGAGTCAGTTATACATATATACATATATTCACTCTGTTTTAGATTCTTTTTCCATATAGGCCATTACAGAGTATTGAGTAGAGTTCCCTGTGCTGTACAGTAGGTCCTTATTAGTTGTCTATTTTATATATAGTAGTATGTATATGTCAATCCCAATCTCCCAGTTTATCCCCCCCCACTTTTCCTCCCTTGTTAACCATAATTTTGTTTTCTACATCTGTGATTCTATTTCTGTTTGGTAAGTAAGTTCATTTGTACCATTTTTTTAGATTCCACTTATAAGTGATATCATATGATATTTGTCTTCTCTGTCTGATTAACTTCAGCTGACTTACATTTAAATGGATCTGTGTTGAGACCAGACCAGACTGTAGGGGGCCAAGGATGGAAGGGAGACTAGAGAGGCTCTACGATCAACTCTATTTGTTTGTATATTGACAGCTTCCTTTGGTAGAAGTGAAAGCTTATCGACAAATGGCCCTGTTAAGTTCTGCTTTTGCGTTTGGTTGGAGCAAGTGGAATACAGTATGCAATTCTGACAAAGTTGTATTTCAGGTATAGTATGCAAAAACCCCATTAAACTATTTTGTGCTCCAAAAGAAGATACTCAAAAGCTAAATGAATGTAGACCATGGTTTCTCCTTTTAAAAAGGTGAAAAAGATTAACATTCAAAATGGAGTCTTACAACTTCATTTTCTTTAATTTTGTCAAAAATATAAAACCAGGGCTTCCCTGGTGGCGCAGTGGTTGAGAGTCCGCCTGCCGATGCAGGGGACGCAGGTTCGTGCCCCGGTCCGGGAAGATCCCACATGCCGCGGAGCGGCTGGGCCCATGAGCTATGGCCTCTGAGCCTGCGCGTCCAGAGCCTGTGCTCTGCAACAGGAGAGGCCGCAACAGTGAGAGGCCCAAGTACCGCACAAAAAAAATAAATAAATAAAACCAAACGATGTAAAGGTTATACTTTCATTGTCCATTATGGTATCAAATGCTCTTGATTTCAGGCTTAGAGACCTTATCTCTCTTTACATCAACTGAAGAACAAATGTCAGCCTTTCACGTGAATATATCATCTATGATTCACAGACTTTCTCCTCTGAGAGGGTTAGGCCTCCAGTTTAACTTTCTGCCACATTTCCTACTGCCTGATAAAGAATGTATCTTATCATATTCTACACGATGACTGATGAATATTTTAGCATAAATGAGCCACCATATTTATTTATCTTGTTTATTGTGTGTTTCTCCTATTACAATATAAGCTCCTTGAAGACAAGGTTTTTATTGTTGCAGTTGTTACTTATTAATACGTTTAGTTATTTTTTCTTTGTTGTTGTTTTATCCCCAGCACCTAGAAGAGTACCTGACACTTGAAGCCATTCAATAAATATTTTTAAGGAATTAATACATTTTGATAAGTTCCATAAACACCAAGATATAAACAGTTTCATGCTTTAAAAAAAATGGGACATTAAGACTGTTTCTTTTTATCTTAGCAATTCAGGGAACTCAACTGAGCCCTTCAAATAAAATACTCTACTGTCAAAATACCCAATAAAAGAGGAACTATTAACATATTTTTCTTTCTTTTTCTTTAGGTGAGGGAACACCTTCCTAAAGAAGAACCCATTCAGAATCCTAATTGGACCCTTTTAATGTTTAATGGTGACAGGGCACAAAGCCTCAAAATCAATGAATCCAGTGATGCATTCTCTGAAGCCCTTAAAGAAGAAACTGAGTTTCATTCTACTTTATATCACATGGTTAAGGATTTTGCTTCTAAAGAAGCAATGAAGAAAGTTAGGTGTTCCAGCTGCCAGTTTGTTGACTCTGTATGCCACATGCTACTCTCAACTAGATTACTCAGCTATTCTTAATCCCCACTGATAAATTTTATTCAGTATGAAGAATGAAGCAACTTGGAGAAAAATCCGGTATTTCTACAATAAAGTGTAATGAGTGGATATATGCCAAATAGGCTGTTAAAATGATCTAATCAGCATTTTACACTCAAATTTTACTTTCTAAGAATTAGGGTTTTTTTCCTTATGCATATGTGACCTACTGAGACTTCCAACATTCACTGTATGAAAATTTGAATGGTTCTTTATTTCAATAAATTTTAACAAACAATAATATCTCCTCCTCAAAAAGCTCATTAAAAAAAATCATATAGGTGGGCTTCCTCCCCATTGTATTTTAGTTAGGAAGGTAATCACAAAAAGAGGGAATATAAAATATCTTACAGTCATTCTGAGAACCTCTGGTTCCATGCTATAATTTCCCAGCTAAAAGCTACTAATTTACAAAGTTCAGATACTGAAACATTAAAAATCAAGATTAGCATTAGCACATTAGGATGTGCTGCAGTCACACTGGCGGTGGCCCATTGTGTTGGAGTCTGGTAAATGGCCACAAGATATGTTCTAGAGACATCCAGGAGTCCCCGTCCTGTGTGGGAGCAGCATCCACAGACTTCTGGAAAAATCGGCCTGTGAAGAAGCTCATCAATGCCGCGAATAGTACAATGAACGCGACAGAAAGCCAGAGTGCCTTACCGGCCTCTCTGATGGAAGTCTTGAGATTTGTTGCCCAGGAAGCTATTGTGTTATAACTACAAGGAAAACACAAAGTCAGCATGTGGTAATCACAATAATCTGTTATTAGAAACACTCCTTTTGTCAACAATAATCAAGTCATGCGTCTGCCCTGCGTAATTCCACCAACACCCCCTCATAATAAGCTACATAGTATGATCTAGCCTCTTGGCTTTGGCCACAATCTGCTCCCCACACCCCTTATAATTTTTAGAATTAAAGAAATGATGTGCTAAGGTAAGAATCTGAAAATTATGTGATTTAGGCATTACTTAACTCCTAACAAGTACATTTGAGTATTAAGTTCATTTTTTCAATCAGGTAAGGCAATTTATATTCCTGGGGTAGAAGAAATAATGTTATTCATTGGGTAGAGCAAGATATATGTACTTATAAACATGTCACTTATTTCTCACCATACCCTGGACTTTTGCAGTACTGAAACCCTAAAATTCCTTTTAGAAACACCCACCAAAAAAGATTACAGCATCATATAAGTCTTTGAAATAGTTAACTATGTGTTTTACATGTGCTAATTCATTTACTCATGACAGCAAAGACATAGGTACTATTATCATCTCTATTTTACAGGTGAAGAAATCAGTGCTCAAAAATGGATGAACTTGCCCAGGTCACACAGAGTCAGAGAGCTAATTCAAGCCTGGGCCATCTGGTTCCAAGGCCAAGTTCTTAACACTGCGAACTCACCTGCCTCTTGTAGTTCATAGGTTCAGGGATAATTGTTAAACACCATATGGAGTTTGTTATTCATCTTAAGTTTAATATTTTGAAAGGTCTTTTAGTAAAGTAATTTGATTAAGATTAATTCTGCTAACCCTGCCTTACCTTTCCCCATTCCACCAAAATGGTATCATTTAGCAAGTAGACAACTTACATTGAAAAGACATCCCATTTTGATGGATTATTTTTCTTTTCAGAAAGACTTGGCTTTCTTGTCCTTTCTACTGTTTCTTCTTCAGGTGGTTCTGAGTCATCTTTAGTTCTGTAAATAAATATTGTTTTTAAATATTAAACTATGGATAATGTGCTATTATCATTTATAAGATACTGCTAAATTTTCCTGTATTACTAAGGAAGCTTGCAGATATTCGTTTTGCTTTAGAAAGATTTGATAAATAGTAATTCTAAAAGTCAAATCACCAACTTTATATTTTTAACCATTTATAGGAATTCAATTTTCTTTTCTTTTTCTTTTTTTTTTTTTTTTTGCGTTATGCGGGCCTCTCACTGTTGTGGCCTCTCCTGTTGCAGAGCACAGGCTCCGGATGCGCAGGCTCAGCGGCCATGGCTCACGGGCCCAGCCGCTCCGCGGCATGTGGGATCTTCCCGGACTGGGGCACAAACCCGTGTCCCCTGCATCGGCAGGCGGACTCTCAACCACTGCGCCGCCAGGGAAGCCCAGGAATTTAATTTTTTAAAGTAACTTTCTGTATTTAGGAAAATAGCAAATGTTTGTTGTAGAAAATTGGGATGCTAGCCAAAGAACAAATAAAAAGGGGAGATTTACAAAGAACATGTGTAAGTTAGTCAATTCTCACCACTCATAATTAACCACTGTTGTTACTGTGATTTTCCTTCTCAGCATGTGCGTGTGTGTGTGTCTGTGTGTGTATTAGTAACTACACTTTAAAAAGCAAATGTGGATGCTATATTTCTCCGTGTATTTTTCATTCAACGTATCATAAAATTTTCCTCATTAACAATTGATTTTACTCTTTTTTCTGTAGGTTTTTTGAGCAGTGCTAAAGTGGAATAACGTCAAAGTGTCATTTCTTCTTTCTCTAAAAAATCTTAATACTTTTAAACATGTTTATGAAGATATGTTTGTATAAAACTACCTAAAATAAACTATTAGTGGTCAGTGAGCTGGGAAGTAGCAAATGGGTTGACTGTATTTAGATAAAATCATATTATCTAAAGAGGGGTCCGTTACCTGAACAAAACTTGTTTCATGTTCATGTTCCATGTTTCATGTTCACTGATGAGTCCCTAGTTGGATTTGAATATTGAAATCCCAAACTTACAATCCCCTCACAACTGCCAAAGGGAATTGTGTCTCAAAGTTTTTTTGTTTTTCAGTCAAACACCTACAGGGAATGCATGTGATAGATTTTAGTTTGGTTTTTAAAGGCAACAAAGCCCAAAAGCCAGAATTCTTGTAGGATTTTCAAGGTTTCAGTCTTCGCTTGCGAAAACTTTGCAGTAGAAATCATACCATACTGACAAAAATTTAAAAATAGATTATAATCTTTTCAAGGAAACTCTTGATTTTTTTTTACCCAGATTAGAAAATATCCATTATGTTAACTCTAAATCTAAAAAGAGTTCAGTACATGCAATTAGACTCCCAGGATTATTTAAGGAAAAAGTAAAGGCTTTGAGGGTAGGAACTATGTCTTTTTCATCTTTATACCTCTTAAGCTTGAGCGTCGTGTGTCTCACATAACAGGCACGCAATGAACGTGTTATAAAATCAACATAAAATCATTTCATTAAGATCTCTACAGACGAGGAAACTGAGACCAAATAATGCTAAGCAGTTTGTCCAATGTCACCCAAGGATTTAGGGGCAGCATTTCTTCTTCTCCCTCCCTCTTGCCCTCTACCTTTCATTATAGGAGTATATTTTATTTGTTTAACTTGCTAGAGATAGCAATGTAGAGTTTTATGTTTCCCCTCGTCTTCATTTACTTAAAGGGAAGACATGTATATATAATGCGCATATATTACATATTACATTATATGTTGTAAATAATTCATCCAAGTAGATGAAAATTTTATTTCTGTGGCTCTTTGTTGACCTTTCCCCCTGATGACAAGAAACCTATACAGGAAAAAACTTCTCTTCACATATCTGGCAAATTCCAGGTTCTTCTCTAACTTAAGACCTCAAACCTTGAAGTACTGAGTGCTATGAGAGTGAATGTATTAGCAAGTAACATTTATATAGTACTTTATAGTTCACAAAAGTCTTAAACAATGAATGATCTTTTTGATGATGCAGCATTGACCTCATCTCCACAGAATAAAACTGATCCCCACTATTTATGCCCGGCACATCAGGTTAATAAACACATCAAGCTTCACCTACTTCAGTTCACATTTTTCTTCTTCAGCATCTGCCCAGGAATAGGTGCTAATAAATCGATGTAATGAGGGACGGTGTTCACTCTGCTTTGACCCCAAAATACGCCTAAATAAAGATGATTATAGCCACTTGTCAAATCAAATACTTCTGTAGCCATTACCAATTTATTTCCCACTACCTAAATCAATACAAAAATGATACATTCTTATTTTTTTCTTGGCATATTCATATAATGCTTATTTCATAAGAAATAATTTCATGAACATATGCCAGTTTTTATAATTATTCTGCATATACTCCATACAAATCAAATGTTACTGTATCACTTATTTCAGACATTTACTTTAGCCCAGTTATAAAACAGTAAGGTTCCCAAAGAGCAACCAGAAAATTACACTTACCAACTGCTTGACCTCCTACTGAATCGGTCATTACTTTCCATCCCAGCCACCTTTAAAGTTCAGATGTTAAGGAAATAATAAAATATGAATTTAGTGTAGTAAATTTATATTTCTGTCACATAGAAATAAATTTGCTTTTAACTAAGAACACTTAGGAATTTGCTTACCATTCCTGCATTTCCAATATTTCTGGGCAAAGAGGCAATGGTCACTCTTCGAAGAGAAGATGGCTACCCAAAGGGGGAAAATGTACACTTAGAAAATTCTCAATGTTTATCCTTGTAAGAAACACTGATGGGTATTCTTGAATGTACACATCCATGTACTTGATCACTGATGAGTTAAACAGGAGACATATTTTCAAGGATTTTGTTATGGCCAAATTGCCTTCCAGAAATATTCTGCCAATTTATATTCTACCTTCTCCAACAATGGATAATTTTTGCCAATCAAGTAAGGAACATAAGGCTTTCTGTTTAGGTTTCCAGTAACACTGAACACTGTTTTCCTATGCCAAATAACCCTGTATGTATCTGCTCTGAGAACCACCTGTTTATGATTTTTGCCTATATTAATTTTGTTAATGATATTTCTTGGCAGAATTTTTTTATTGTTAATGTAGCCAAACCTTTTCATCTCTTTCTCTCTCTCTCTCCTTTTTTTTTTTTTTTTTTTTTGTTATCTTTGGTTTGGTTGGGTTTGGTTTTTGGCCACATCATGTGGCATGCAGGATCTTAGTTCTCTGACCAGGGATCGAACCCGTGCCGCCTGCAATGGAAGCGTGGAATCTTAAACACTGGACCGCCAGGGAAGTCCCTCATCTCTTCCCCTCTTTTGCTATCATTTCTTTTATGCTTGGAACGGTTTTCCCCAACTCAAGAGGAGATAAATATGCACCTATTTTAGGGATTTTTTTCATGGTTTCATTTTCTCCATTTAATACATTTAAGGATGAGTATGACATTATAATGAATGGACGTGTTTATACCTCAGCCTTCAGGTTTGTACAGGAGAATGTTATATTTTGTGGCTCTTCACATTTAAATAAGTAGAACTTCAGGAAATAAACTGAAGAAGTTTTATGTGAATACTTTTCTTAAGCCACCATTTCTAATTTATTTTTACAGGTTAGTTGAACATCAAAAATATCAAATTGTGGTCCAAAATCCTGGGTTCTAATCATGATTCTGTCACTACAGGATCATAACTAATCACTTAACTTCTGTGAAAGTTAATTTCCTCATCTGTGAAAAAGATTTGGATGGAATGATTTTAAAGTCCCTTGCTCAAAAATTCAGTGAAATCTTGATTTTCAAACTGACAGAAACTGCTGGTTGACTTTCAATATCCCGTTTTCCCCTTCTACTTAGTAACAAACCCCACTAATTTTTAGTTAGGCATACAGCCTCCAGAATAAAAGCTGTTTTCATCTTATTTCCAACAAAGAATGAAAAGGGAAATGTTATCTGGGACTTCTAGGAAGTGTCTTCAGAGGTAGAGAGAACACCTGTTCTCGCTTCTTCCTTTTTCTTGGAGCAGGACTCAACATAATGACCAGGACTTGGTACCCAGAAATGACAAAGCTATCTTAGACTATGAGATGGAAGCAAAGTGCTGAGGTCGATGACTCGGCAAGAGAGACGGGGACTGGGATTTTGTGAAGCTGTTGGACTGCTTATTCCCAACTTTAGTTTCACATGAGAGAGAAACTATCGTTATACTGGCTTTCCTCTCGCTGCCAGGCAAACTTAATTGATGTACAAATATTGCAAGAAGTACAAAAGCATACATATATAAACACACATGTATATATACATAACACATATATGAATTAAAATCACTGTTGTTTTACGATTTAAAGCCATGTTGCTTCAAGTAATATTTTAAAACCATCTCAGCTATAACATTTGATAGACATTTGTTACCTTAGAGTTTAGAGAAGCTGAACGTTTTTTAATTTGGCAGTCACCTGAAAGGGAAAACACATTTGTGTATTTTTGGAATTACATGTGCAATTTAACGCAATGGTCTTAATTCTTTACAAAGAAAAGCAATGGTTGGAAAATATTTAAGACCCTAGAGACTACTGAGCAATATAAATATCTGGTTATAATTTATTTGGTGATTCACAACGTTAGTAATCTGAACCAATGGAATACAGTCCTCTGTGTCACTGCCAATGTCCACCATGCCTGCCTAGCAGAGGGGGCACTAAATGAATGTCTGCTGAATCAATGAGTCCAAAATTACAGATCAGAAGATCATCACATGTTATTACTTTTCAAGAAGAGGGAACAGAATCATTAAAATGAAAATTCTGCCTATAGACATTCATACTGTCTATTTAAAATAAAACTATAAGGTTCATATAAGCCTTCTGTTGAGATATTCTCCATGGTCTCAGATGTCTCCCTATTTTCCACTCTATTGATCAGCTTACCCTGTCACAGTCCTTCCTTGTTCGAGGGATACAAAACCATTGTTGATAAGAGTGGTTCATTTATGCTACTGTGCCTTGCTTTATGTGTGGAGAAAAAGCCAATTCTAACATATCCTAAGTAAGACAACACTGGGGTCAACTCAATGAGTTGGATTAGTTATATTCACTTATGTCATCATTTTAATGAAATCTTGGTGTCTACCATAAAATCCATCTTGTCTCCTAATTTGTTTTCTGACATCTTACTCTGGGCTATATAAATAACAGGAATGAGTTATTTCTTATATTCTATATATCATATCCTTCTAATATAATCTTAACATAAGGGTCTTATACTAAAGACATTATATAATAAGAATTAGTAAGAGAGAATGAAAAAGAAGAAAGTTAGAAAGACATAACTGATACAATTATCTTAAACTTTTATTACCTTCATCTTCAAGAGGGTTAAAAGTCCTTTCATTTTGCAAAAGAACCTGTTTTAGTTCTTCTAATTCAGCATGTTCTTTGGCATACATTCTCTTCAGATTTTCTACATGCTGAATCATCACTTCGACGGCTTTACTAACCCGGCTTTCCTAGCAGGAAAAAAAAAAAAGAACAAATTTAGGGCTTCCGTGCTGGCGCAGTGGTTGAGAGTCCGCCTGCCGATGCAGGGAACACGGGTTCGTGCCCCGGTCCGGGAAGATGCCACATGCTGCGGAGCGGCTGGGCCCATGAGCCATGGCCGCCGAGCCTGCGCGTCCGGAACCTGTGCTCCGCAACGGGAGAGGCCACGACAGTGAGAGGCCCGCGTACCGAAAAAAAAAAAAAAAAAAAAAAAGAGCAAATTTACATTGAAAATACTATTCTTGATACCCAGTTAAAAGACAGTGAATGAGACACATGCACTTATCTTCACTCCATCCTTAAATCCTATAAAAATGACAAGGGATTTTTTTAAGGCATGAATAGACAAGGGTAAATAGAACGGAAGAGGATATAACAAATTTTTGAACACCTGCCAAGTAGAAGGGCTGGTGGTAAATGACTAAGACCTGAAAAGCTGAACCCTAAAAAAAGCAGTAAGAAAAGCCTAGAAGCCACGTGGGTTATACCACAGAAAGCTGCAAATGCTCGGGAATTAGTGGTGCCTTTGGAATTAAGCTTGGAGATAGAACAGAAGAAATGGTTGAAAATCTGTAAAAAGTGATTAGATCCACAGATCCCCTCCCTTACTCAGGTCAGCTGAGCCCCTCTACCACTTTGGTGAAAGACTACAAAAGCTGGCTATCTAGAGAGAGTTAACCAGAGTGTCTGTGGATTGAGCAGTAACAAATAGTTGATGGTGAGTGGATCATACAGAAAAGAATAGATTTAAGCAAAAGTCTATATATATATTGAATCTAGAGATATGGAGCCTTATTCTTCCAACTATCAAACACTTGTAGCCAAGCTTATACTCTCAAGACTGGCAGTTGGAAGACTTTTCTCTGAGGAATCTAACAGTGCAAGATGACAGTCTTAAAACTACCAACGTTAAGAGTATCCCAGTGACACAACCTAGCTTGTGTGAAGCTCAGAGCCAACAAGAAACGTCCCCACCCAACATATACAGAGCTCCCAGTCAGCTGTATAGTGGGTCATCACTAGTCAGAGGAAAGCCTCTAGCCTGAGAAAAGGAAATCAAAACAAAAAGAAAAAAACTAAAATTTCAATGAAACTATCAATATCTTCAGAAAAGTAAGAATAAGTATTGCATCTATGAAATAAGAACAAGATATTAAAAAGCAACATTCTGAGAATTTTAAAAGTCTGGAAATTAAAAATATGATTAAAAAATATGTAACTTAAGAGTTTCAAGATAAGGTTAAGGAAATTTCTCTGAAACTAGAGCAAAATGACAAAAAATGTAGAAAACAGACAAGAAAGGACCAGTTCAGGAGAAAGGAATTCGAGAAGTGTAGAAAATGTAGAAAAATTCCATCAAATGTAGAAAAGGAAACAGTTCAAGAAAATCTCTGAACTCAAGAAATAACTTTCCAGCTTAGGACCTAAAACTGTGGTTGAAAATAAACCCATGCCAAGGAAGGACAGTAGGGGTAAGAGGATATCCTAAAAGCTTCTGGAAAGTAAAAAGGGGTTATAAACAAAAGTTCAGGGGTCAGAATGGCATCAAAGTTTGATAGCAACTCCAGAAGCTAAGAAGAAGATGAAAAATTATGAAGGAAATGATTTCTAATCTAGAATCCTTCACCCAGCTACCGTAAAGACATAAAGAATAAAGCCATTTTCAGTTATATAACATTTTAAAAAGTTTACCTCCCAGGCATTCTTTCCCTCAGAAAAACGCGTGAGATGTTCCACCAAAATAAAAAAGTAAGCCAGCAAAGAAGGAGGTATGGGATTCAGGAAATGGGATTCAACTCAAGAAAGAAGTGAAAGAAATCTTCATTTAAGAATTCCTAAGACTTTTGTGTTGAGCCTGAAAAACAGTCAGTTGAGACTGACAGGTCAAAAATCTCTGGAAGCAACATCTCAATGAAGAAATTGACAGAATACCTGATGAGTCTGAATGTATTGTGAGATCTAGACTCCCTGGGAGAGGCTGAGCATAAATTAGAGATAAGAAAATAGAAAACTAAGCATAACAATCATGGCAAAAGAAAATGATTAACTCCACGAAGAACATGAACATTGTGCAAAGAAGGAAAAGACATCATAACAGACTACTGTCTCTGCTATGAATAGAATTTACACGGGTGTAATAATGTTTACAGATCATATAGATCTAATATTATTCATCCACTCTTTTTAATTAAAACTTTTTATTACGATAATTTCAACAGACACAAAAAGTAGACAATAAGCCCACACATATCTATTAACCAGTTTCAAGAACCACTAACATTTTGCTATATGAGTTTCATCTCAAGTTTTGAATGCTGTTTCTTTTTAAGTACAAGTGATGGACATCATGTGGTTTTACTCATAAACATTTCAGTAAGTATCTAAAAAATATATATATATAGGAGTGTATTGTCTTAAATAACCACAATGCCATGATCACGTCTAACAACATTACCAGAAACATCTTATCATCTAATCCATATTCAAATTTCCCCAATTGCCTCAAAAACATCTATTTACAGTTTTGTTTGAATTGGAACCTGAAAAAATACATTCATTGTATTTTTTCTTTTTTTTATATTGATGTGTAATTCACAATATAAAATTTACTATTTTAAAGTGAACAATTCAGTGACATTTAGTACATTCACAATGTTGTGCAACCACCACTTCTATCTAGTTCCAAAACATTTTTATCACCCCAAAGTAAACCCCCACACCCACTAAGCAATTACTCCCCACTCACCCCTCCCCACCAAAACCTAGCCAATACCAATCTTCTACCTTTCTCTAAAGATTTACCCATTCTAGATACTATATATAAATAGAATTATACAAGATGTGACCTTTGTGTCTAGCACCTATAGTTTGCATAAATTCTTCCAGATTCATCTACACTGTAGCATGTATTAACACTTCATTCCTTTTAATAGTTAAATAATATATTAATAATATGATAATAATATTGTAATTTCCCCACATCCTTGTCAACACTAGTTATTTTCCTTCTTCCTTCCTTTCTTTTTCTATTATTATAGCTATCCTAGTGGGTGTGAAGAGGTATATCATTATGGTTTTGATTTTCATTTCCCTAATAATTAAGCATCTTTTCATGTGCTTATTGGCCATTTGTATATCTTCTTTAGGGAAATGCCTATTCAAGTCTTATTTGCATTTTTTTAATTGGGTTGTTTCTCTTTCTGTCAAGCTGCAAGCGTTCTTTATATATTCTGGATACTAGGCCCTTATCAGATATATGATCTTCAAATATTTTCTTCCATTCTGTAGATTATCTTTTCACTTTCTTGATAATGTCCTTTGATACACAAAAGTTTTTAATTTTGAAGAAGTCCAATTTATCTATTCTTTTGCCATTGCTTTTGGTGTCGTATACTCCCTCACTTAACAAAAACTTTTTGAGTACTTGCTATGCACATTTTAGGCATTGAGGAGACAAGCAGTGAGCCATACAGACACATATTCCTGCCTTCATGGAGCTTATATTCTAGTGGGAGGAGGTAGACAACAAATAAGACGTCAGTAAAACATAATAGTATGCTAAAATGTGATCAGCATTATGAGAAAAGACAGGGAAAGGGAGGATGAGAAGCTCTGGGGTGGAAGGGGTTGCAATTTTACAAGGGAGCTCAGGTGGTCAGCTGGGCTATTCTATGAAGGTGACAGTTGAACAAGACTTGGAGAAGGTGAGGGCTAAGACATGTGGACACCTAGAGGAAAAATATTCTAGGCATAGGGAACAGCTAGGACTGGGGGCCTGAGTTGGCAGCATGATGAACAGAAACGAGTCCCGTGTGGCTGGCGTGCAATAACCCAGGAAGACAGTCACAGAAAATAAAGCCCAAGGGGTAAGAAGGCAGGGGAATCATGTAGATCTTTCTAAGCCATCATAAGGACTTTGGCTTTTATTCTGAAAAAAATGAGGAGCCACTTGAGGGCTGTGAACCAATAAGTAACATGAAAAAAAGAAGAGTAGCATGACCTGGCTTAAGTTTTAAAAGGATTATTCTGGCTGTTTTATTGAGAAGCGACTATGGGGGTGGGGTGGGGATTGGATTTAGATGGAGACAAGAAGACCATGTAGGAAGATATTGTAGTAATCTGGGAAAAAAAATAGAATGGTGGCTTAGATTAAGGTGGTAGCTGTGGAGAGGGAAATGAGTGGTTGAATTCCAGACATGTTCTGATGGTAAAGTAAATAGGATTGTCCATAGGATTAGATGTGGAGTGTGAGAGAAATGTGTTGAGAATTATCCCCAAGGTTTTCCAGCCCCAGCAGCTGGAAGAACAGAGTTGCCCTTTACTGAGGTAAGGAGACTATGTGTGGAACAGTTTTTGGAGGGACTGTCAGAAGTGTATTTTTGGATGTGTTAAGCTTAAATTGTTTATCAAACTTCCAATCTACATCAACAGTAGCAGGTTCTAGTCTGAAACTCATGGCAAAGGTTTGGGATAAGTGTGTGAATTAGGGAGTCATTAGTTGACTACATAGCATAGTATGGGGATTGAGTGACGATGGAAATCAGACGTGCACAGGTGAAGCCCTGGGGCCCATCAAGATTAAGAGGGCTGGGAGAAAGGGTGGGACCCGTAAAGGAGTCTGGAAGGGATTGCTCCATGATGTAGAGAGAAGGACCAGGGGACTGTGGTACCTGGAAACCAAGGAGGAGAGTGTTTCCAGGAGGAGGAAGAGCTCAGCCGTGTTGAATGTAGCAGACAGGTTAAGGAAAATTAGTAGGTTAAGGCTGACTAGAATATGTTTCAGAGAGACTGGGAGGAGAGAAATTGGAAACAGCACAATTCTGTTGAGGAGATTTGCTTAAAATGGGAACAGAGAGACAGGGTGGTGGAGAAAGAGTGAAAGATTGTTTTGTTTGTTTAGTGTTATTTTTCCTGTCTTAAAAACAACGTATTTGTGTGTTGATGGGAATGATTCAGTAGCGTGGGGAAAAACTGGAGATGGAAGAATGCAGGGAGAATTGGGGCCCAAGATTCTGAGTAATTTAGAAGGGATGAGATCTTATATACACGTGGGATGGTTAGCCATGGATAGGATGAGAGACAACTCATCTTTCGTACCAGAAAGGAAGGCAATGTCAAGGGTTTAGGTGCTTGTAGGTTCAGAGCTTTTGGCAGGTCCCTTCTGATTGCCTCAACTTTCTTACTGAGTTAAGAAGCAAAGTCATTATTTGACAGAGAGAGAGGGGAGGACATGATGGTGATTTGAGGAGAAAGGAGAAAGTGTGAAAGATGGGAAGCCCCAAGGACCACTTGAGGTTTGTGATGAATTTCAAAAGAACTCAGTCAGCACAGAGGTGTGAGGTTTTCCAGCTATGCAGGTATAATCAGGTGGAGAAATGGATTTAAAACAAGTTGTAGATTTTCCTAATGATTAAAAGAAAACAAGAGAAGGAAAAGTGTTGAGGGTTCATGCAAGGGAGCTAATGTTGTGTTTGACCATGGAATTTAAGCTTGGTTAGGAAAGAAGAGAGATCAACAATAAGGTGAAAGACAGTGAAAAGGTGTGAGGGGGAACGATTGATAAATAAATTTTCATCTTTGTAGTAGGAAACCAATAAATATCTAAAACTGAATCACTTGGTGACAGTATAAGCATATTATTTGGAGATATGAATATTAATAAAAAACAAACCAAAAGAGTTGAAAGTTGTTGCTCTGGAACATGGGAAATGGGATAAGAAGGCTTTGAGAACTACTTGACTTTTTTAAAAAAAGCTATGCACATATGTAACTTTAATAAAAATAAAACAAAGAATATTACTACCTGGCGAGGGGTTAAAAAGAAACTAGAATGTTAGAAGTGTATAACAAATGTTCAGACTAAAACTATCATCACAGTGAAATGTCTCCTTCTTAGGAAAATATATTTTAACGAGTTTGTTTACGTAGAGATTCAAAAATTTAAAGTCTCCCCAGATTTTCCCACAAAGAAAATTTTGAAAATCGACTTCTCTATGAATAAGTGTGCAAAGATGCATAAACAAGGATATTTATTGTAGCATTTTTTAAAACAGGAAAATATCAAGAGCATTCTGAAATGATCAAATATAGTTTCTTCCTAGAAATGTAATCCACTTTTAGTAATTAAATTGTAACTGGAGAAAGGGAGACAAATTACCTGATTAATGGCTCCCAACATCTCAGCCCTACTGGCCACTCGAGCTGTGCACTGACTGAGGAATGTTACACTTTTCTCCAGCTTCTTAATGATTTCCTGGGCTTGGCTGTCATCTTCACAAAGAGGTGTTAAAGACTGCACAGAAAGTAAAGTATTAAAAAGTATCCAACCCAAGTATTCAGCAAGTGATTCTAACACTGACTATATTGTAAATGCAGATGAATCTATTATCTTTGTGGAAGGTGAAAAGCAAAGACCAATAGTGAATGATACTGAAATATTAATACCTTTGTTGGTTATGAGGTAGACCTATGCAGGTATTCACAAAGCCTTTTATACTATTTTTGATCCCTTCCTTCTTTACTTCCCAAATTTGCTACTCCTTCATGTGTGTTTGTATCTTTCTTCTACAATTAATAGGATGGGATGTAATTAATTGGCAATGGTAAAGAAATTATACCTATAAATGAATTGAATGCACTATATGAAGAGCATAGTTTGAACTTTTAAGAAAAGTAATAAAAATATACTCGAATTAGATATGACTCTGATTACTATATTTGCTCTTCCATTGATGACAAGGTGAGATTGGGCTGGTTAGGCCGTTACGCCTTCATTGCCTTATGAATATTTATCTCAAACCTCTGCCCTTGAACCAAGATGATGGCTTTCCTGATGGAAGGCCATCTGTTTCACTGGAGTGGAGAAAGAATTAAGAGAACAGCATATTTGGAAGCCAACAAGCCATTGCTCATTAGCTGTGTGATCATGAGCAAATTTCTAATACTTGCGCATGTCTAAAATACCATAGATTTTATATAGCATCAGAAAGGAAAAGTGCTGCCAATAAGACCATAAGGCATCATTGACTGTAAATTGCATCTTAATTCTACAAATGTTATAAGATCAAGCTTTCTGATTTGCTTTTTCTTCATCTGTCAGATGGAGACAACTGCATCTTCTTTCCAGGAATATTGTGACATGAGAGGTAATAGATGCCAATTGTTTGTCACACAGTAGATGCTCAATGAAATAGCAGCCACTTTTGAAACAGGCAGATATGTATGAGTTGCAACAGGAAAGTTGCTAACCAACTGGAATGACCATTGTCAGACATACAGTTTCTTACTGCAGTTTAAATAACCACCATTAGTTAGAAAGAGAAGAGCATATATTAGTTGTTAGTCAAACAGAATATGGCTTACCAAAACTTAATCATGAAGAAATAGAAAATTTGAGTAGACCAATAATTAGTAAGGAGATTGAAGCAGTTATAAAAAGAAAAATCTCCCAAAGAGGAAAAGTCCAGTTCCAGATGGCTTCACTAGAGAATTCTATCAAACAGCTAAAGAAGAGTTAATACCAATCCTCCTGAAACTCTTGCAAAAAATTGAAGAGGAGGGAACACTTCCAAGTTCATTCTCTGAGGCCAGAATTACCCTGATACCAAAGCCAGACAACAACATTTCAGGAAAATTATAGACCAATATTCATTATGAATAGTGATGTAAAAATCCTCAACAAAGTACTAGCAAATTGAATTCAATAGCACATTAAAAGGATTATACACCGTGACCAAGTGAGATTTATTCCTGGAATGCAAGGATGGTTCAACATATGAAAATCAATCAGTGCAATACACCACATTAACAGAATGAAGGATAAATATCCCATGATCATCTAAACTGATAAGAAAAGCATTTGACAAGATTCAACACCTTTCATGATAAAAATATCCAAAAAAACAGAAATACAAGGAAACTACCTCAACATAATAAAGGCCATATATGAACACCCAAGGCTAAAATCATACTCAATGGTGAAAGACTGAAAGCTTTTCTTCTAAGGTCAGAAACAAGGCAAGGATGCCTACTCTCACCACTTCTATGCAACTTAGTACTGGAAGTCCTATCCAGAGCAGTTAGGCAAGTAAAAAAATATATTCAAAAAATCCATACTGGAAAGAATAAAGTAAAATTATCTTTGTTCACAGATGACATGATGTTACATAAAGAGACCCCTAAAGATTCCACAAAAAGACTGTTAGAACTAATAAACAAATTCAGCAAAGTTGTAGGATACAAAATCAACACACAAAAATCAATTGCATTTCTATGCACTACCAATGAACCATCTAAGAAGGAAATTAAGAAAATAATTCCACTTACAATAGCATCCAAAAAAATAAAATAGTTGAGAATAAACCTAACCAAGGAGATGAAAGACTTGTACACTGAAAACTACAAAACATTGCTGAAAAAAATGAAAGAAGACACAAAGGGGAAGGCATCCTGTGTTCATGGACTGGAAGACTTAATTTTGTTAAGATGTCCATACTATTCAAATCAATCTACAGATTCAGTGTAATCTCTATCAAAATCCCAAAGGCATTTTTTTCAGAAATTGAAAAATTCATATGGAATCTCAAAGAACCCCAAAGAGCCAAACAATTTTGAAAAAGAAGTACAAAGCTAAAGGTATCCCATGTCTTGGCTTCAAAACACATTACAAAGATACAGTAACCAAAACAGTATGGTTCTGGCATAAAGACAGACCAGTAGAACAGAACAGCATGCCCAGAAATAAACCTATACATATATGGTCAAATGATCTTTGACAAGGGTGCCAAGACTACAAAATGGGGAAAGGATAGTCTCTTTAACAAATGATGTTGGAAAACTGCAAAAGAGTAAAGTTGGGCTCTTATTTTACACCATATACAAAAATCAACTCAAAATGGATTAAAGACCTAAATGTAGGACCCCAAACTATATAACTCTAGAAGAAAACATAGGGGAAAATCTTCATGACATTGTATTTGGCAATGATTTCTTGAATATGACACCAAAAGCATAGGTTACAAAAGCAAAAATAGAAAAACAGCACTGCATCAAACTTACAGACTTTTGTGCATCAAAGGACATAATCAACAGAATGAAAAGGCAAATTATGGAATGGGAGAGAATATTTGCAAATCATATATCCTATTTTAAAATTGGCAAAGGACTCAGACATTTTCCAAAGATGATATACAAACAGCCAATAAGCATATGAAAAGATGCTCAACAATACTAATCATCAGAGAAATGCAAATCAAAACCACAGTGAGATACCACATTGCACCTATTAAATGGCTACTATCAGAAAACAGAAAATAGGGACTTCCCTGGTGGCGCAGTGGTTAAGAATCTGCCTGCCAATGCAGGGGACACGGGTTCGAGCCCTGGTTTCGGAAGATCCCACATGCCACGGAGCAACTAAGCCTGTGTGCCACAACGACTGAGCCTGTGCTCTACAGCCCACGAGCCACAACTACTGAGCCCACGTGCT
Organism: Stenella coeruleoalba; assembly: GCF_951394435.1. NCBI lineage: Eukaryota > Metazoa > Chordata > Mammalia > Artiodactyla > Delphinidae > Stenella > Stenella coeruleoalba. Next base: position 81,902,610 of record NC_137157.1, read on the forward strand.
GCAACTACTGAAGCCTGCATGCCTAGAGCCCATGCTCCGCAACAAAGAAAAGCCACCACAATGAGAAGCTGGTGCACCGCAACAAAGAGTAGTCCCCGCTCACTGCAACTAGAGAAAGCCCGCACGCAGCAACAAATACCGAATGCAGCCAAAAATAAATTAATTAATTAAAAAAAAAAAGAAAACAGAAAATAACATGTTGGCCAGGATGTAGAGAAATTGGAACCTTGGTGCACTGTTAGTAGGATTTTAAAATGGTAACACCACTGTGCAAAACAGTACGGTGGTTCCTCAGAAACTTAAAATAGAACTCTATATGATCCGGCAATCCAACATCTGGCCATATTTCTAAAAGAATTGAAAGCAGGGTCTTGAAGAGATATTTGCACACCCATGTTCATAGCAACAATATTCAATGTTCACCATAGCCAAGAGGTGGAAGTAACTCAAATGTCCATCAATAAATGAATGGATAAACAAAATGTGGTATATACATACAATGGAATATTTCATTCAGCCTTAAAGGAAGGAAAGCCTGCCACATGCTACAACATGGATGAATTTGAAGACATTATGCCAAGTGAAATAAGCCAGTTACAAAAAGACAAATACTATATGATTCCACTTACATGAGCTATCTAAAGTAGTCAAATTCATAGAAACAGAAAGCAGAATGGTGATTACCAGGGGCTGACAGAAGGGCAAAAGGGGAATAGTTTAATGGCTATAGAGTTTCAGTAAGCAAGATGAAAAAGTTCTGAAGATCTATCTCACAACAACGTGAATATACTCAACACTACTGGTGTACACTTAAAATGGTTAATATGGTAAATTTTACATTATGTGCTTTTTTAACCACAGTAAAAAAACAGAATATGGTTTCTATATTTTTATTTTCTTTTTCCAAAATGAGCCCCCTTAATTTTCCAACCCATCCGTATATTTATGGTGACTGCACAAAATAGAAGAATAATAGTTGTTACACTTCTGTGTACCTTACAGAAGGTTTGCCCATTATCTGACAAGACTGAAATGTCACCGCTCTCTTTTTTCAGTTAATTAAATGGAAATCGTCTTTTGATTCTCTTCTTTGGAGCTTAACATTGATATTATCTCCTGTTGCTCAGTTTTCTGCATAATTACTCTTCTGCCTGAAATCTATTTGAAGATACAGAGAGATGGCAGAAGATTCACGTAACTACTTTAAACGACATTTATCTGTTTTATTACTTATACCGTTCTATTGGTGAGCCTTTTATCTTAGCCTGATCCTGATTTCTTACCTCTTATTAATTCACATTTGAGTCAGGCAGGGCTTGGTACCTAGTGTTGGTTTTAGTCATACAAGTAAACTCTTACGTAATTTTGGAAACCTTATTAATAATACAACCGAACGTGTAGTCCCCAAATGTTATGAGTCTCACCTCTAACAGTTTTAAACAGTTAGTAATTTCTTTCTTCAAATTTTCTTCTGCCAAGTCACGGGATCTTTCTTCAAGCTTCACTCTTTTCTCCAAGGTGAACCAGTCGCATTTAAATCCCAAAGATAACCTGAGAAATTCGGCCTGTTGTCAAAATAATGTGAAGGTGAGGACAGAACATTGGATGTAGTCAAATTTCCAGTTTAATACCAAATTACACTGAGGCATTTCTTTCTCCTCCCAGTGACATAATGCTGGCACGCATAGGCTTTCCCTGCACTTTGTCATGGCCAAGCCAGACAGACACCAAACGTACGATAGCTTGTGCAAAAGCTCACAGGGACTGCAGGCGAGTGAGTCTGAAACACATATTTTTTTAACTAAAGGAAAAAACATTTGCTTGAAACTTACCTCCACCTCCTTCTCATTAGCAGAAGTGCTGTAAGATAAGAGGAAGAACTTACTCAAACATAGTTCAACAGAAAAAAAATGTGAGCGTGCTATATGAGGAGGAGCTTACTTGTCACTTTGTCTAAAGTTAACTGACTTCACAGGAAGAGAGGAAACAGCAGCGCCTATTAAAAGACAATAAGATAAAAAAAAAAAGACAATAAGATAGTATTTGGTTAAACAGGCTTGACAGCTACAGGCACATTCAATCCAATGTTGTTAGGGCCTCCCTCCACTAAACAAAGGCGTTCATTGAAATATGTCCGAGAAGACTGCCAGCTAATAATGCATTTGCTTAAATATAAGATAACGTTATGCTACGCTTTGGGGATCACGATCATGTTGAAGTTATGGGCTCACACTTCAGTGTATGAATACTCTTTGAAAACCTGAAGATGTCTCAGAGTCAAGGAACAGCCCAACTTGTTCTTTCTGCATTTGAATGTTTATTTGATTTGATTCCATGGTTAAATGCATAGCTTCATCTGGTACCCTGGTTTTCCTGCGGACCAAGGATTTAAAACCAGCAACTTTTATGAGATCTTTTATCAGGCACTTTTCTAAGTGCTTTATACATAATTTCTTCAATCCTCAACAGCCAGACTTCTCTGGTGGGTACCGTTCTTATCTACAGTTTATAGGCTAGGAAACTGAATTGCAGCTTACCTAACTCACACAGGTATTGGGGTAGTAGTAGTAGTAGGAGTAGTAGTACTAGGAGTACTAGTAACAATAGTATAATAATAATAATACTGCTAATAATAACAGCAACAATAAACATGATATCAATCATGTTTACTATATGCCAGTCCCAGAACAAAGCTCTTTATACATATTAATGATACTCTTCATGACTACTTCACAAAGAAGACAATAATAGTAATTAAGAGCATTAAGTATAGAGTTGAAAAGATCTGGTTTAAATCCTAGCTTTTGTGGACAAAGAATGTGGCCTGCCATTCAGTAAAGAAATGATGCTGTGGTCATCAAGCCATCAGCCATCGTAGCTGCGGTGCACCCTGAGGGGATTTAAGATGGAGAAAAGCAGGATACTGTTCCTATATATCAAAGGAATGATTTCAATAGGCCCAGACTCTTGCATCTTCCCATACATAGAAAAGGGCTAAATTCATTAACTTGAGATGTCTGGGTTTTTTTTATAATTAGCAGTTATCTTTTGATGTTGGACTACCTGGTGGTTTTTTGTTTTGTTTTGCAAAATCTCCTGTATGTCCTGTCTCTTCCCTTACCTCTTTGGAACAGTCCCTCAGAGCTATCTGAGAGGCTATATCCCAGGCTTAAGTCCTCAGTAAATCTGTGGATAAAACATAATTCTCAACTTTTAGGTTGTGCATTTTTTTTCAGTCGACACTTTGATCCTTAAAACTAAGTGACCTGGAACAGGTCACAACTTCATCAAACCATCTATAAAATAAGGATGATTTTTCTATAGTAGCTAACTTTTATGAGAACTTTTATCAGGCACCTTTCTAAATACTTTTTACATAATTTCTTCAGTCCTCACAGCCAAACTTCTGTAGTAGGTACCGTTCTTATCTACAGTTTATAGGCTAGGAAACTGAATTGCAGCTTACCTAGCTCACACAGGTATTGGGGAGAACTAAATAAAACTATGCATAAAGAGAATTTAGCCTAGTACTTAGTACAGTCTAATTTCATAAAGGGTACTTTCTTTTTTTTTTACTCATCATTTCCACTTTGCAGATGAAGAAATTAAGACTCAAGGTTAAATAGCTTGCCAAAGTCACAGCAAGTAAGAGAGTGACCAAGCATACAGTGAGTGACTCCAAAGGCAGAACTCTATTCACTATTCCATCCTAACAGAAGGGAGATGGGGAGAGAAGCATATGAGCACTCATTCTTCAAATACTGGCTTATTTGCTTTTAGACAGAACAATAAAAAAATCTCAGAGTAGAGCTTAGAATTTGCTACCAACATTGGCATGGTTCTTAGTTCACAATAGGGCACTAGTTATTACAAGACCTCTGGGCTTAACAGGCAATGCAACATAAATACGGCCTTTTGAAAACGCTACAAATTGAATCAAAATCAGTTCTATTTGGCTGATTTTATCTAGAGATGCAGAGTTGTAGATGCCATATCTTTACTCAGAAAGATTTCATCCATAAAACATACCAGCAGGGAACAAAAGTTCACATGGGGGTTGGAAGAGAACATTCCTTACCTCCTGCCACACATTCTTTTCTGTGCTCATTTATTGTTTCTGGTTCCCCTTTGGCTTCCTAAAATCATAAAGAGATTTTATTGCTAAACATAGAGTGGAAATCCTTCATAGCTAATCATTTCTCGACTTCCTGTCCTCTCCTGCCTACCCTGTTCAAAAAACACTCTATAGTATGCAAAGAACTGTGCTAGGCATTCAGAAGGAAAGAGGACTGACTCCAAGGGGGTTTCTAATCTAGCTGAGGCATAAAAAACAGAAGTACATGAAAAGCTGCAATCATGATACAAGTTACTTCAAAGCAAACTAGGATTACTTGCCAAGTAAATGAGAGATAGATAAATATGTGCTTTGCAAAAGGAAGAGAGCAACACGATGGGTTAAGAAGCATGGAAAGTCTCTGCAGACAAGGAACAAGCTGGAGCTTGAGGGAGAGATAGGACTGAATGGATGAAGAGGGGGCGCGGTGATCTAGGACTATCACACGCAGCTTTCCAGATGGATTGTTGGAGAAATTATGGCAAAATAGCTGCTAAGATTGTGCTATGTTTGGCTTTTACTCCATCTGAATATATTTTAAGGTCACTGACCAACTGTCCTACAAAGGTATCCATACGAGAATCACCATAATAGGAGAGTTGCTCTATACTGCCTGGGGAAATCTAAAGGAGAAGCTATAGGTATACAATTATTTTAGGATAATTATTATTCAACATTCTCAGAAATTTTCCATAAAAAATAAGGCCAAGACAAATTTCCTTGGTAGGGCCCTTGACACCATGTCATGTAAGTTCTGGACAACTGTAACAAATGAAATAATACAGGTAAAACACTGGATCATCCTTATCCATATTTACATACTCCAGTTTTTTTAATCCCCCCTCAACCCTGTGACATCTTCTAGTTCCTCATCTCCCATTTGTGATCAGTGAACTACTCTGCCCCTGCACCTAACGCTCCAAGGAAACTGCCCTCCCCAGTTATCAGTGAACTCCCTACTGCCAAATCCAATGGATAATTTTCAGCCTTTATCATTTTTTTGTGTGCGGTACGCGGGCCTCTCCCGTTGCGGAGCACAGGCTCAGCGGCCATGGCTCACGGGCTCAGCCGCTCCGCGGCACGTGGGATCCTTCTGGACCGGGGCACGAACCCGTGTCCCCTGCATCGGCAGGCGCACTCTCAACCACTGCGCCACCAGGGAAACCCTAGCCTTTATCTTATGTGACCTCACTGTAGCATCCAAATCGATCTATAATCCCCTCCTTCTTGAAGTTTTTTCATCCCTTGGTTCCCCTTTCCTGATGTCCCCCCATCACTACAAAGCTCCTTCTTGGTCTCCTCCACCATTGCCTTCTCTTATTAGGCAATGGAATCATCAAGAGTCCATTATCCTCTGTGCTCTCTCTCTGCCTGCCCTCCTTCCTTGGGGAATCTCATCCACCTGCTTGGTTCTTTGCTGATAACTCGCAAATATGTGTCTGCTTCTGAAAGTCCCACGGGTGAGCTTATGAATATGGGTATAGAGTTATCTATAAAATCTCCTTACAGGGTATTAATGATGTCTCATATCAACCTGAAACTTGACTTACCTCAAATTAAATTAAATTAAATTTACCCCACAAATTCTTCTCACTCCCTCCTATTCTCATGTTATTCTATTCGTTCTGTAGGTTAGGCCAGAAACCTGGGTGTTGACCTTTTCCCAGACACCTGATTATCAGTTACCATGTACTGTGAATGCTATACCCCAAGTATCTCTCAAATGAGTCTCATTTTTTCCATCATCACTAAATTCATACTATCTTCATTTCTTGCCTGAATTACTACTATAGTATTCTAACCAATTTTCCACCTCCATTACTACATTTTCTAATCCATTATTTTTTTACGTTTTCTTTCTTTTTTTTTTTTTTTTTTGAGATGAGCTAGGAAAGACTAGAGGACTTGAATTTTCCTCTGTCCATTTTTTATAAGGGGCAACCACTTTCGGCATGTGGGCTAGCCAACACTACACTTTATATATACTTTACACTACAAAGAATTATCCCAAATCACATATCCAATTACTCCACTCCCTTCAGATAAGAATAGTATAAAATTTTTATCTACCTTATTACCTTCAATGTATACATGCCACAACCTTCTCTTAACCCGAGTTAGTTGCAATGAGTCTATGTTTCTTGTAATCAAATAGGCCTAACTAAAAGAATGTTTATACACTGAGGGGAAAGCAATAATAATACACACACACAGACACACAGACACACACCTCCGCACATAGAATACAGAGAGGGACTGATGTATAAATAAGACCCTTAAAGGAACGTAGAATTGCCCCTAGTCTGTAAGTTACCCTTCAAATAATTATAAATTCATACCAGTGGCGATATGCCTTCCCTTTAAGGAAAGGAATTTAATTTTTTCTATAAACATTTAAATATTCATCCTTATAATGCTTTATAGCAGTTTGCCATGTACCTGTATAACATTCGATACCACTCACTAGGAACCTCCTCCATGACACCTCTTCTGTCCTCTCACCCCAACCATTTCTCTTTCATATCGCTGACCAGTCTAATTACTGAGTAATTGTATGTTTCTTCCATTAATTATAACACATCTTTAAGATAGATATCACTGTTTTGTTTAGCCTTATTTATTAATGCCTTCATTTATTTAAGAGTACTCTACAGATAGATATTTAGCTTGTTTCCAGCAGATCTTTGATGAATAAATGAGTGAATGAATGCATGAATGAATGAAAGAAAAATCAGTGTGGAGTCAGGAGGTCCTACCTGAGTCTACTGAGTGACCCTGGATGGTTTGGACTCAACTTCTTCATCTATACAATATCAGTATAACTAAATTCTATTAACCTCATAATATTTTGAAAGGATAAGATGCAATCGTGCTTTTAAGAGTATTTTGCAAACTTAAAGGGACAGTTCTAAATATCATTGCAACATACCATTACTTTTACTGTTGACATGCATATATTTCCTTACCTGGTTTTTTTTTTTTTTTTTTTTTTTTGGAGGAGGGTACGCGGGCCTCTCAGTGTTGTGGCCTCTCCCACCATGGAGCACAGGCTCCAGACGCGCAGGCTCAGCGGCCATGGCTCAAGGGCCCAGCCGCTCCGCGGCACGTGGGATCTTCCCGGACCAGGGCACGAACCCGTGTCCCCTGCATCGGCAGGCGGACTCCCAACCACTGCGCCACCAGGGAAGCCCCTCCTTACCTGATTTGACATGATGTTTTCTTCATTCACAGAGCCTTGGAGTGCAATATTTTCAGGAGCTGGACTTCCACCTATAAGAAGGAGGAAACACATCAACAGTGTTGGGGGGAGGGGGAGCAGTAACAAGTAAAAGAGGAAGGAATAGTGAGGGTGGCAATGCGGGCGGAATAGTAAGTGGCAAAGTGCTTAACACGTGAGACAAATTTTGTACTAAAAAACTTTAAATGTGTCCATTCATTCAGATTCAGGACTAGGTCAGCTAAAGTTCCCAAGGAAGCTAACCATATAAGATTTCTTAACAGAAATGAATACCTGTATAAATGGTCTTCAAACAGTAGGGTTTTTAAAATAAAAAGGAGCTACTGCTGCTTTTTAAAATCAAACACTTTACTAGTATAATTGCAGAAACTGAATGAAAGGATGAACAATTAGTAACTTAGTAGCTTTTTTTTTATAGATTGACAAACAGGTTTTTAACAATTATATATGCAAGGCTGATAACAAAGTATATCCTTCCAAAACACAGTATCTTTCTAAATAAAATGTAATCAAACTAAGAAGAAAAGATGCACTTTTAATTTATGCCATTCCTTTTTGTAATTTCCCTTTGTTTATTTGTATTGCAATGTACTTGATGATGATTTTCCTCTTCACATGATCCATTGTCCTGACTTTAGTTCAGTGCAGGCACAAAGGTCAGTGGCTATAGTCAGATTTCGCTTCTTTCTTTTTAAGAAAACAGAATAGTTAAAGGATGTATTAGATATTTTTAATTTACATGGAAATAAGAGCAAAATGGTAACCCCTTTCTTCAGGGATATAAAATTTTTTCCCTATGGAAATTTTATTTTAGTTCTTTAAAAAAAAATTAAAACAGGTAGTAGATTCATATGGCCCATAAATGAAAAAGCGTAAAATTGTTTTCCAGTGAAAATTTTCCCTCCCATCACGCCTGCCAGAAACCTACTTTACCTCCTCATAGACAATGTTACAAATTTTTGTCTAGCCTTGCAGAGATATTTTATATATACACAAAAACTTTTTTCTATTTTTTTCCCACAAATTTTTACATGCAATACATAATGTTTTGTACTTTGGCGTTTTTCCACACAAAAAATAGTTCTTTGATATCCTTCCAAGAAAAAAGTTTCCTTATATATGTTTTACAGATATATACTAGTATTCCATTACATGGATATGCCAAAATATGTTAATTAGTCTTCTACTGATCGTTAACTTGTTTCCAATATTTTGTTGTGACAAACAATGTTGCAGTAAATAAACTTCCATATACATCATATAGTATGTATGTACTTAGATCTACAGGATAAAGTCCCAGAAACCAAATTGTTTTATCATGGAATATGTATATTTAAATTTTGGGTAGATATTGTCAAATTCCTCTCCATACTAATTACAATAATTTACATTCCCTGAAGCAGTGTATGAGAATTCTTTTCCCCCCAACAACCTTACCAACAGTGTGTAATCAAATTTTTTATCTTTGTCTACATGACAGGTAAAAACTAGCACCCTGGTGCAGTTTTAATTAAAATTTTTCTTATTTGGTGTGAGGTAGAATATAAAGATATTCTTCAGTCAACTGAAGGAATGGATTCCATTTCTACAATTTTACAGCTCCTTTAACTTAGCACCTGTATCTCAAATTTAATTGTCCCAATTTAAACATTAGATGAGTTTTCCTTGATCGGTGTTTTTGGTTGGAATGAGAGCCTATGTTTCCCATGAGTGTCAGCCGTAGTGATGTCTCACTGGGAACGGTTCAGAATAAGCACTTTATTTTCAGACTCAAATGGCAGAAAAGGATCTAACATGTTATCTAGTTAATATCTGCCTCCTGAGTGGACCATCACTAATCGGTCCATCCTTTTAACCCAGTAGATTCTAATTAGGATTCTGAGAATTCCTAAGTAGGTGATTTCACATCTGCATCACAGTTGAGACTCAGGTGTGTCCAATCAATTTTGGCCATAAGGAAATATTTAAATCCCATTAAAATATACTGTAATTTTTATTTTAAATACAGAATTGGAAAAAAGTTGGTAACATTGTCATATAGGAAGGCCATGGTCACCTCTGGACTTCTTTTCTCCAGACTATGTCTTCAAACTTCTTTTATAAAATAGTATTACTGAGCCACTGAGGATGGTTACTCCACTAGCTTCCAAGTTTGCTTAGTGTTTTAGAATGGAAACTCGTCTTGAACCCTTCAACAGCTTACCTTTGATCTTCTTCACAGCAGAAGTTGATCTTTTATCCTCCTCTTTCTCACAGAGTGGTTTACAATCAATGACACCAGAAGCCATATGCAAAATTTCTGATCCAGAATCTATCAACAGGAGGAAACTAACAGCATGAATACTATGCAAAAGGATTATTTGCTTATGTCCTTTTCATTTGCACACACCTTAGCAGGTCACAGAACATCCAAGCTTATAGTTATAATACTAACACTCTATTTTTATATCTTTTCTAATCTACTCACCACTTGAAGTTACAGTACTCTCTGTGGATGAAGTGTGTCCAGGAGATGGTAGGGTGGAATATTCCCTGTCAAAAAAGTAGAAGTATTTTAGAGTGTCTGGTCCAAAGAATTCTCTTAGAAATTAACTGAATATGCATCGAAAGTCATACACAGAAACAAACAAGCAAACCTGGACTGTGGCAGGCTCTCAGAATATAAGCGTTCAACACCATTCTCCTTAAGATAAAAAAAAAAGAGAGAGAGAAACAAGTTTAACAATTTGACATTTTCCATTCCAGTGAAGTTGTGTTAAGCAAACATTTTCATACAGTTTTAAATGAACCCATATTTGCTTTGCTCTTCTGCAGAGGATATGGGAATGGGATGGTACAGGGCAGACTGATATACATACTTCCTCAAAGCTGTACTTGCAAAAACAAAGTCCAATTTTAAGTATACTTACGAGTCCAATATTTAAAGAAAATTTAAATTCTTGGGCAAAACAAATTCTAAACTTAAAGGGCAGATAGAGTTTATATCATGAACTTAAGTTTTCTTTAAACAGAACATTCTAGGTGGGCATAAAACAACATTTCTATTTATGGAAATATTACTCAACTTAAAAATTTTGGCCTGTTGATTTAAAAATGCTTCTCAATTTTCTAGCTAGACACATAATACATTTTAAAGTTAATCCAATTCTCAAAGATCTGAGGGATTACATCTACGTCAGCACCTCTTACTTGGGGTTCAAAAAGAACTTAACAAAACTGTGGTCCCAGCCTTCCAGGGCAAGCATGTGAAAGTCTCATTTGAGCTTCTTAACGTTTATCAAGAGTTCCTAATTTGGGGGGAACTTCAGGAGATTAGGTTCACTTATTCTCTTTCAAAAAATACAGTGGGAACACATGTTCCTCTTTAATAAAAAGTTTTTCTCTTCAATAATAAGTATATTTTCATTATCATTTGGTTTATTTAGGAAAAAATATAAAAATTTAATAAATTAAAACTGAAATCACTTGGACATATCCAAAATATGCACAGACAATGCAAAACTGAAGACATTTAAATATTCCATAATCAAACACACAGCTTCTTGTTAACTGGCACAACCAACAACAGGTTTCAATGGAGGGATGCTGTATATCATAAACCGTATTTAGAATCTCTCCAAGATAATACTGACTATAGTCACAGAAAGATAAAGGTTTACCAAGAGTTTGCTGAATGTATAGTTATCCAATACAAAAAACAATAGCTTACATCTGTTCAGCACATCAAAATTTACAAAAGCCCTTTTACGTATCATCTCATTTAACTCTCCCAACAACCTTATGCAGCGGGTTTTACGAAAAAAAAAGATTTACTTATTTCAGGTAAGGAAAGTAAAACCAATGAATAAAGTAATTTCTCGGGAGTATTCAGAATGGTGGCGTCAGCCTCTAAACAGTCTAAACAATCAGACTAAATACAGTCTGATTGTAAACAGAACTGTCTTCATTGTAAACAGAACTGTCTCTGAAATACCCTAAGGCTATCGGAGAGGCAGACTTCACAATGATTGTCTTAGACTGGTAGATGATTTGAATATAAACTTTTAAAATGTTCCCCTCAAATGTTTAGAAAACTCCACAAACTTGCGCAGCAAGAATTTACACCTAATCCTCCTACATATAAATGTTGGGCAATCTTCTCTTTTATTTCATTTTTGTCCCTGCTTTAAATGTCTTTGTGTCAGATTATATGTAACTGAAGCCTCTTGTGACATCAGTTTAATTTAAGTCAACAACTTTCATCAAAGGGCCAGTTTGTGCCAGAAACAGTGAAAGGCTGTTTCTGGCACAAAACAGAAAGGTTGGAGAGACCAAAAACACATTCCTTGTCCCAGAGGAGCTCACAGGCCAGTCAGAAAGACAAATATGCAAAACAAATACTTCGTAAATTATAAGCAGCATTCCACAGAGGAAAGTAACATGCACAGAACAGAGTAGGGTAATATTTGCATTAAATTTTGAAGAGAAATTATACCTTATACTTCACAGGTAGTTAAATGATATTGGCTCTATCCTTAAGATATTTAAATAGATTGTACTAGTAATTAGTATATGCTTATTTAACTATCTGCCAATATATATGTAAGAAATGAAGCTATAAAAATATGAAAAAATTAAACATTCTTCAGTCTCATTAAGTATCTTCCATAAAAGTCAACAAGGATTGACTCCTTAATAATAAAAAAATCAGGCCCATTTAACCCTCTATAACATACAAATCTGTTATTATGTGTGGCTTGAAAAAACATTTATTACTGTGCTATAATTAATAATATATATTATATATAATAATTATATTGCACTAACTAAAAAGCTAATTTTGTCAGAAAAATATTTCTTCTTATACAAATCAGAGTCATGAATACCTATATTTGAATTTAAGAGGTATGAAAGAGAATGCAGTTATTTTCTATTCAATTAAACTGATTTCCAGTATTAGGGGAAAGGGAACACATTATTTCTGTAAACTTTGTTTTTTTAAAAAAAGTTTATTATTTAAAGTCAAAATAATAATAAATATAGCAAAAATACAGTTTGCTTTCATTATACTAGAAATAAATCTCATTTGCCATATGGTCTGTGTAAAGCCCTTCTTTTGTCCTATTTTTTATATGTGAAACCTTTTGGTAAACATAAAATATTTATTGATTAAATAAGTAACAATTCTGTGATTTTCGAGAAATGGCATATATTTTGTAGCTGTACATTACTACATTGTTCTGTTGCAAGGATATTGGATATTATTGGATATTACTCCCAATTCATTAATCTTTATAAATCTCACTAATCAGAAAACAACATAATATACAACATATCTCAATCTTAGATTTTCATACGTTTGGTCTAACATTTTTTTCCTCCTTACAAGAAGAAGCAGATAAAAGAAGGAGATTTTTTTTCTTCCAAATTTAGGGTTATCGTTAATGCAAGTTGGAGATGTAGCCCCTCAGGGCGTCTGTACCTGTGAAGGGGGGGTGAAAAATAACTCAGCAAAAACTTTCTACAATTGTGCTCTTTTCTTCCAGTTTCAAAAGGCACCCCTATTTAAACCCACAGGAGAACCTAACACACACAACAACTGTAGGATCTGGGCAGATGAGAAAAAAGATAATTTACTGGATATATTTTATAACCAAGGAAAATCAAGAAACTGACTAAAAGCAAGAAAAAGAAATTTCAGAAGAGAGACTTACCTACATGTAGAAGATTGGCTCAAGTCAATGAGTCTAACATATGCCGACAGCATAGAGCAGGAAGCATGTTCTTCCTGTTCGAGCCATTCAAATATCAACCTGCATAACATTTACATGAAAATCCGTGGTCCAGCCCATTTGCTTTTGAGAGTAAAAGTCTAACGTAGGGTGGGGTAGTTAAGGTACTCATGGAACAAAGCGAGACATTCTCCCACGGGCTAGATCAGCAAATGCAGGATGCATACACACATATTCTCTCTCTCTCTCTCTCTCTCTCTCTCTCTCTCTCTCTCTCTCTCACACACACACAGCAGTATTATTTTAATATTTAGATAGAAAATATGAAGAACAATAAGAAATAACTTCTAAGGTATTAGTAAGGGCAATTAACAGGCCTAGATAATCTCCCAGGGTTACTCTTCTAGATGAAGTGCTATTTCATCCTTAGATTTTTATGATCAGAAACCCTTCCACTAATAAACATTCATGTTACCGATGTAATTTTTACTTTTAGATCCATTTTAGACAATTGACGTTGCTCAAATAAACTAATATGATTTTCTGAGAAAAGAAGAAAAACCGAACAAAAGGAGCCTATATAGACTTATTTTATTCTAACTTAAAAAAAACAAAAATGCCCTTGACTTGAAGTTGGTTTCAATATTCTAAAAAGAAAAGAATGTAAAATTAAACATCAAAAGATTACAACTGTTATAACCTAAATAAAACGAAATTCCTTCCCAAGTTTTTTGGGGTTTTTTTGCAATTTCTAACTAAAAGGACACCACACCTTCAGATCCACAGGACATTCCCACCACTTTGAGGTTCATTTGTAATACAGTTATAAGCCAACTTCTACATGTCCCAGTTTTGCAACTGGCAATGTTATTTATTCTCCAAGTTTATTAAAGCTGCACCCACGCACAGCTTGAGAGAACAGGACATACAATGGCCAGAAAATCTGAGATACTTTAAAACTGATTCTGTCCTTTGCCTCATAAATCACCTTCTCCTAGTGATAGTATATCTTAGGCAAAAACATGTAATGACATGAAGGAGACCTCAAAGGGATGGCAAAGCACTTAATATTTAGTATATGTGATTTTTTTAAACAGCCAAAGAGAAAACAGAAATTCATCTTCCTATCCTCTGACCTGTATCCTCTGAGCTTCACACTGCTTATAATTCTGATTCTGGGTGATAGTTACAGTTGCTATTTTCTGAGTGTTTACTATGAACCAGGTACTTTATATATGTTATAAAGTGTCTTGTTGGGGTCAAATCTGAGGTTGGAGTAGGTAGAGGGGAGAATCAGTTTCATCGTCATGTAATTTTCATGAAGCTTCTTAATTCTTGGAGTGTTTGGGGACAAACACAGGTACCTAATCACAAGTCCAGTTTTGCAAAGTCCCAGAAATCCTTTGGTTGCTCTTCAGACTCAATGGTGGGAGCCGTGAATAAGGAAAGAAAGATTATAAGGAGAGACAACTGAGCCCCAGAGAGAAATTGCCAAGAGTGAGGAAGGACTGAGAAAGTTGGGCCAAATGAACAGCTGGGTCTAGCTATAGAAGGGAGCAGCAATCCCTGATTCAGTGGGAGACTGTACTACTAGCCAGCCCTGCTGGATTATCTATTTGCCTTGAAAAGTAGAGGATAATTTTAACTGCATCACAAGGAGTCCACCCAACACCACAGTAATACCCAGCTCTGAAGGTGCTGAAACAAGAAGTGAGAGTCATCTCCCAACCGACCAGGAAGAGGAGATCACCAAAGGTCCAGACACAGCGTTCCAAGGAGGTCGACCGTGGAGCAGGCAGGGACTATGGACAGTGTGGGCAACAAAGAGAAAGGACTGCAGAGATGTGAAACCAACCACCTTCTCCAGCGATCTCTCAAGGGGTGAAGTGTCCTTCCCTGGGACCCACAAGTTGGTGAGACCAGAAGGACATTGGGATATACTGGTAGGCACCAGTATAGAGGTTCTTGGAAATGCTGAGAAGGGACCCCATGAATCAAAAAGGCCTTCCTATTCATCAGCAAGTGGGGAGACAGAGCACTGAGATTTGTCTCTCCTCTAAATATGACCTACTTGGTTTGTTTCCCTGGACTGGTTAGGCCAGAATTCAGCTGCTGCAGAGATATATAGGTATATGTATATGCATAATGTATGTATATGTGTATGTGTGTATTTGAATCCTGAAAAGGACTCTGCAAAGTAATATCTCTGTTTCACAAGGGAACACACACAAACTGAAAGAGGTTAGGCCACTTGTCCAAGTTCACACAGCTAATAAGTAACAGAGTCAGCTTAAACCCACAACTGCTTAATTCCAAAGCCTATGCTATGTGGCTAAAAATTCTAGGTCATGACTGGGAAATATTTCAAATAAATACAAAAGTAGACAGGATAGAATAATTACCCTTTGTGTACCCATTCTGCAGATTCAACAATTAACAACCTATGGCCCATCTCCTTTCATCTATACCGTCACCCACTAAACCTACCTTAGCATTGTTTTGAAGCATATCCCAGATACCATAGACATTTCTTTCATAAATATTTTAGTCTGAGTCTCTAAAAGATGAGGACTGGAAATAATTTATTTCCTTTCTTCCTCTTTATGCTAAAATATCCCAAATAAATAGATTTCACTGGGTCATTAAAGTAGCTCTGTTCTCCCCAGGAATGTCCCAAACTGGACCCCAAATTATTTTACTAAGACACGTTCTTTTTGAGGTATTAGTCTTGCTAGAGTCCTTTGGTCACCCAAAGATCCCTTATGAATACCGATGTTCACTCTTATCTCCTATTGTGCTTTCTGAAAAAGATGCTAGAATATAGCTTCCTCTATGAAAATGGGAGAGGAATTAAAAAAATAAATCTAAGCTTCTCAGGAACACCAGTCAGAAAGCAAGAGGGCGAGACTGTCAATTCAACAAGTCCACTGGGTGCTCACTCAATGTTTTAAATAGAGCCTGTAGGGAGTACAAAAATAAATAAGTAAATAGGCATTCAACAAATATTAATAGAGCAGCTACTGCATACCAAATCTATTCAGGTTGCTAGGTGCACATTGGTTAATGGCCAAAGGCACTCTACACCAAGCTTATAATCTGATACAGGAACATGTTAAGAAAACAAAGAACTACAATGTAACCAAAATATAGACGAGAGGAGCACAGAGTTACTGGGGTCTAAAAGAAAAGAGTGAACTTATTTTTTTCCTGAGTGCTACGGTTGAGAAATGAGGAAAATGAGGCCTGAATGACAAGACTTTTCCATAGTAGCAGAGAGGTCGAACCAGGGAAAACCCTCACTTCTTGACTTCTAATCCATTACGATTTCCATCTCAAGAGGGACTAGAGATGCTCGATGGTAAACATTTCTCACTACCACAAAAGGTTTTATGGAACACTTGGTTTTTGGAATGGGCCTTGATAGTCAAATAGAATTTGACAAGTGGAGAAGTGGAAGTGTTCTGGGCAGAGAAAACAGCATAAACAGCTTTGTGTCACATATTCCAACGATACAGACCACCTGGTTTGGCTGACATTTAGGGACAATTATAAGGCATGGATGGGGAAAGGATGGAAAGGTAGGTTGCAACCAGATTAGAGAAGAGCTTGAATACCAGGGCAAGTTGTTTGTTTTGAAGGCCCTCAGTAGTGATGAAATTCCAAGAGTTTGAAGCCAAAGAGTTAGGAAAACACAACGATTTAGATTTATGGGTCGCTGGGACAAACACGGATTATATGCTTTGTAATTTTAATTTCATGTTTCATCCTAATTCTTATGAATGAGAATGCATAGATAAGCATTATCTAAGGAGAGAGTTCTATTTGTTTAAGAGATGGGTGGGGGGCATGAAGGGGTAGAAGGTGGGGATTTACTCAAGGGACAGGCATGAGGGAGTCAACAGGCTGCCCGGATTCCTCAGTGGAGCAGAGGAAAAGGGAAACGGTGGACATTGGTGGGAACAGCCATAGAGTGCAGCTGACAGATTAGTTCCTGGGGCCTATGGAAGAAATGGCACGGAGGCAGCAGGAAAACCTTCAGGGAATCTATACATTTCCGCAGGAGCATTTAACAGGAGTTTGTCTTGTGATCTCCGTTCGCTCCTACTTCATGGGTGTCGAGACAAAATAATTCGGTCACATATCCTAATGAGAGTGGATTAGGAGCTCCTTTTAGATACAAAAGGGAGCAAATTTATTTCTTAGCCAAAAAACTACTTTCAAGGTAACTAGGAGTCGTTATTATGATTGAAACGTCTAAATTCAGTGTTCTCAGAGGAGTTGTAAGAAGGGATTAATCTTTGAAGCTATACAAACTTGAATTTGAATCCCAGGTTTGCTACTTACTAGTTGAGTGATCCTGGTTAAGTTATTTAACCTCTCTGAACTTCAGTTGCCTCATCTGTAGAAGCAGAGAATACTTACCATTCAAAGTTGTAGAGAGAATTAATAACATGGCACGTGGAAATGTTTTCCTACAAAGCACCTGGTACACAACTGATGTTGGTTCCTTCCCCTTTCTTGGTGAAATCAGTACCAGATAAAAGGGAAATTACTAACAACCAAACATCCTGTAAGCTTCCAAGTTCAACTTCCTTTATTAAAACTTTACAAGAACTGCTAAGGAATAGCAAAATAGATTCATTTCCTTTTTCTTTCCTTTTCTCAGCTATTCAATAGGATGGGGTACTAAGGAATGGAAAAATGTGAGATACATACACTTAAAAGAATAAGAACAACTCATATAAATCATTTTTTTTAAAAACTCATTTTTTAAAATGGACAAAAGATCTGGGTAGACATATCTCTAAAGAAGATATACACATGGCCAATGAGCACATGAAAAATGCTCAACATCATTTGTCTTTAAGGAAATGCATATCAAAACCACAAGATACCACTTTACATCCACTAAGATGCCTATAACCAAAAAGATAGACAAAAAATAATAGATACATGTATATATATAACTGAATCACTTTGCTGTACACCTGAAACTAACACAACATTGTTAATCAACTATGCTCCAATATAAAATAGAAATTAAAAAATCAAATTTAATTTAATTAAGAAAAAGATAGACAAGTGTTGACAAGGATGTAGAGAAAATGAAATCCTCATACATTACTGGTGGGAATGTAAAATGGTGTAGCTGCTTTGAAAATCTGTTTTGCAGTTCCTCAAAGTGTTAAACATAGAGTGACCATACGATGCAATAATTTTACTCCTAAATATATACCCCAAAGAACTGAAACATATGTTTACACAAAATGTTTTACACTAATGTTCTTAGGGGCATTATTCATGGTAGCCAAAAAGTAGAAACAACCCAAGTGCTTATCGGTGGTGAATGGATAAACAAAAGGTGGTATATTCATACACTGGAGTATTATCCAGTCATAAAGAGGAATGAGGCACTGATAACATGCTACAACACGGATGAACCTTGAAAACATTATATTAAGAAAAGGAGCCAGTCACAAGAGGTCCGTACTGTATTATTCCATTTATATGAGACATCCAGAATAGGCCAGTCTGTAGAGGCAGAAGGCAGATTAGTGGCTGCCCAGGGTGGAGTGGGGTGGCGGATAGGGCTAGACTGCTAGTAGGTGTGAGGTTTCTTTCGAAGGGGATCAAAATGTCCTAAAGTTGATTGTGGTGATGGCTGCACAACTCTGAATATTTTTAAAAACGTTTAATTGAACAATTTAAATTGATGAATTGTTTGGTAGGAGAATTATATCACAATAAACCTTTTTTATTTTATTTTATTTTATTTTATTTTTGCGGTACGCGGGCCTCTCACTGTTGTGGCCTCTCCCGTTGCGGAGCACAGGCTCCGGACGTGCAGGCTCAGCGGCCATGGCTCATGGGCCCAGCCGCTCTGCGGCATGTGGGATCTTCCCGGACCAGGGCACGAACCTGTGTCCCCTGCATCGGCAGGCGGACTCTCAACCACTGCGCCACCAGGGAAGCCCAATAAACCTTTTTTAAAAAAAGGAAGAGCGATGGATTTCCAGATTCTGGAACAGAATGGTCTGCTCCATTTGACTGAGAAGATCACGTTCCCTCAGGCTCAGACTGCTGACCAAGGAAAGTGCTCCAGGCACATCTCCACGACCTGGGGTGTTTGCCTAAGTGCCCTCAGCTACTCAGTATTCTCTTCTTGGGTAGAGAAGTACTATTAGCACCTAACTGCAGCCATGGGTACTCCTTGGGCTTTGCCTTACTCTGTACAGCAAAGTACCAGCACCTCAAAGATAATCTAGCCTTTACCTCGAGAGAGTCAATGAGACCTGAGACTCCTGATAGCCAATAGTGAATTTAAGTCCCAAACCAGCCTGCCTTTCAAACAAAAAGTTCAGCACACTTCATCAAAATCTCCATTTGGTTATATATCCTTGAGTTTATACTACAGAAGGGGTAGAAATCCCCCCAGATGCCATCAAAGGTTGACATTTCTCATGCATCTGAATTCTGTGGTATAAGACTTGTACTTGCCATAAGAGTCTCTATAATACTTAAACAAAACAAAACAACACCACAGAAGAGGGTCAGGATATGGTAGAGCTAAAAATGAAGTTGAAATATAGTCCAATACTCACTTCCATACTTAGGTCATTATTCATCCTGATGCAACCTGAAAGATCTGGTCCTGGGTGGGGACCACCTGTAGGGCCTGGACACCTAATAATAGACAGTAAAGTTCCTTAATACAGGTGGAAAAACTGCAAATTTCAGCAGATACCAATCTACCACATAGTTCCCCTTCCCTGCCCCAAGTTTACCGAATTTCTAATTAAGTTCATGTCTTAACGGAGACATGATGAAAGAGAGCTCTAAGCTCATCAGAGAGAGAGGTTATAACCATAGAGAATCTAGTCCCAAATGAAAATGAAGTATTTGCAATTCAGAGTCTTGCTTCCTGACCCTCGATACAGAAAGGAAATTTCATTGGGGTGAACAGTGCTCACAAACTCCACTGACATTTCTGAACTTTTCCTAAGGAAGAAATGTCTGTGTACTTAGAAAGGTGAGTGAGCTCAGATGAGCTTTGGGAGAAGGTATGTACGAGCACAGGGATAGAGTCCCAAAGACTTGTTCACCTGGAGTGTAAAGGAATAGAAAGATGATCGAAACCCAGCTGAATGAGTTAACCTAGCAGTACATAGTATATTCCTAAAAACTGGGAAACATTTTAAGTAGCCTAATTTGTCTTTTACACTTCAAGAATGGAGATCATGAAATTCAAAAGAGCTATAGAGAAAACTATAAAGGTATCTTTGTTTTAAAATTGTCAATTTTCAGAAAGTTAGAGAAGTTACACAATAAAAATTCCACAATAAAGATGTCGTGATGTCAAGATACGAAACTTTTACTGATTAAAAGTTTAGGCAATAGGAATAGGCCACCCACGAAAAGTAGGCCAAGTGTATTTTGCCCTTTTAACTTACTTGTGCCTTCCAGTCACATCCAAAGCACCTTCCTCTACTTCTCCATATTTGGGCCTTTCACGTGAAGCATGGATTCGGTTGGCTACACATGAGAAAGGTGTCAATTCTAGTCTTGGAATTGCTGTAAGACTATCCAGATACAAGGCATCTGCAGTAGAACAGAAAAGAATAAATATAGAAATTAATGGTTCAAATTATATATATATACTATTTCTTTTCCTCTTGGGAGATTAGACCATTTCTGAAAAAACAAAAGTCAGTTCAATTCAATTAACATTTTTTTTTGAATTTTTGAATTTTATTTTATTTATTTTTTTATACAGCAGGTTATTAGTCATCCATTTTATACACATCAGTGTATACATGTCAATCCCAATCGCCCAATTCATCACACCACCACCATCCCCCGCCGCTTTTCCCCCTTGCTGTCCATACGTTTGTTCTCTACATCTGTGTCTCAATTTCTGCCCTGCAAACTGGTTCATCTGTACCATTTTTCTAGGTTCCACATATATGCGTTAACATACGATATTTGTTTTTCTCTTTCTGACTTACTTCACTCTGTATGACAGTCTCTAGATCCATCCACGTCTCAACAAATGACCCAATTTCGTTCCTTTTTATGGCTGAGTAATATTCCATTGTATATATGTACCATATCTTCTTTATCTATTCAATTAACATTTTAACATTACAACCCCCCACCCCCTAAATTTTGATGCCTAGTTATGAGGGGTAGAAATGTCAGTTATTTTTTTAAGCAGGTGGTAGGGGTGAAGGAGGAGAAACAGAAACCCTTACCTAGTAAGCAACTAGAGGGGTCAATAACAATCTGCTACCAGGGGGCAAAATCCAGCCAGCCTCCTGTTTTTGTAAATAAAGTTTTATTGGAACACAGACACACCCATTCATTCAGTATCATCCAAGGTTGCTTGTGGGCTACAACAGCAAAGCTGAGTAGTTGCTGCAGAAACCGTACAGCCTGCAAAACCTCAAATATTTACTATCCGGCCCTTTACAGAAACAGTTTATCAACTCCTAAAGAGAAAAACAGTTCGACATTGTAATTGTAAACCACTGAAGAGTGCAGGAAATAGGGTGACAATTTTTTTTTTTGAGGAAATTGTCTTGTCACGTTTTTCTGAGTATAGGAAGCAGCAGAATTTAATAGAAAAAACATAGCTTTGAAATTAATCACAATTTTTAGTTCAAATCCTGACCCTGACACATAAACCAGGTGTGTGATCTCGGATAAATAACTAAACCAACTCAGCCTCAGTTTACTTACATATAAAGTGTCACATGGGGACTTCCCTGGTGGTCCAGTGGTTAAGAATCCACCTTCCAATGCAGGGGACTCGGGTTTGATCCCTACTTGGGGAACAAAGATCCCACATGCCTCGGGGCAACTAAGCCCGTGTGCTGCAACTACTGAGCCCACGCGCCACAACTAAAGGGAAGCCCACGTGCCAAAATGAAGTGCCCGTGCGCTGCAATGAAAGATCCTGCTTGCCACGACTAAGACCCAATGCAAAAATAAATAAAGAAAAATTTTTTTAAGTGCCACATGACCTTAGGCAAATTATTCAGTGTTCCTGCTAACTTATCTTTAAAATGTGAATTACATTAGCATCTACCTCACAGGGATATGGTGAGGATTAAATGAATTAACAGGTACATGAACATACAGGTCTGCAAATTACTCAGTGTTCCTGCTTCCTTATCTTTAAAATGTGAATTACATTAGCATCTACCTCACAGGGATATGGTGAGGGTTAAATGAATTAACAGGTACGTGAACATACAGTTCTGAGAGCAGAGAACTGTTCCTGGCGCACAGCGGGCACTCTTTCAGTGCCGCCATAGTATTGTTACCATCACTGAGTTAGTGTGGGTAAAATCGTCTCTATAAAGCACTTATCTACTGTCTGACACAAATTGGCCACTTGTTCGTAGTGGTAGCAGTTTTCTCTCTTCTAGTTGAAATGATCCACAAGTCCTCTACTTGCTTCTTATTCCTTCTTAAATTTATTTTGATAATCATCCCATTTCTTTTGTCATTTCGGAACCAACCATTAACTTTTGCTTTCAAGCACATCCAGGTTGTGATGAGAGATACCACCACTTTCAGCATTTCCTAAGATAAAGTTCATTCTCCTTAGACTGGCATTAAGAGTCCATGAGGTGACCTACAACATGCTCCAAACTTAAATTCTACTCCATCCTGACCCAAGCCCTCTTATCTCCACAGTGACTTATCCAGCATGGACTCTTCTCCAAACACTTAAAACTTTTGCATTTTTTTTCCCCCTCATGTCATTCTCCCCAGTTGGAATACTTTTTCCCTGCTTTTTGCTTTTCCAAATGCAGCCCGTCTTTCCATGCCTGGTTCAACACTCATTTCTTCTACAGAGCCTTCTCTGAACCCAGGTCTTACTTCCTTAATAGTCTGTGAGTTACTTTAGAACTCACTTTCTAGTATACATAAAATAGTGCCTTGCACAGAGTAGGTGGTCAAATATAAGTTGACTGACTGAATTCAGGGATAAACATCTAAGTTTTCAACATTTGCTATATAATTGTGATTAATTATTTTCCCTCTCAAGAAGAACCCCACCCCCAGCTGTGTCTGACAGGGTATAGGAAAGGGTCTATCCATGCTTACCCAGCAGAGGTGTGTACCAGCATGTACGTCTGAAGGTCAGGGGTAGCCGATGTATTCTTGCTTCTTGATCACTATATCGTTTATGGCAACACTGCTTCTGAACAGAATATCAAGTACTATTAGCTTTCCAAAGGGCTGTAATATATTTCATAATCTCTCTTCATCTCCAAAATTAGAAAGAATATCACTGTTCTCCCGCAAGAGAGTTTGAGAAGAAAATAAATGACATCAAGTAACAAAGTTTTCATGCTTTGGATCAAAAGGGATGTAGCTTATAAGTAAAAATGTAATTCTTGTTAAAAATCACTCTTCAATAATTTAACAGAAAGATAACATCAATTCCCAATAATCAACACTTTCATATAAACAAAGGCTTTGAGGAAAGAAATATGAGTGAGGGGCAAGTTTAGTTATATAATTCTTCTTCATGATACCATAATCAAAAAGTTTTAAATAGTACCATTTCCTAGGGCCTATCAAAATTGTGTGTGTGCACATGATAAAGAAAAAAATAGGTATCTTGCGTTGTCTGATACCCTCTCAAGAAAATCAGTATAGCTTAGAATTCTAACTTTCTAATACACATTGGACTTAACTTTCTATTTTGGCATAGTAGGAGATTCACAATTGGCACTTAAATAGTTTCAAAAAGCTTAAACTCACCAACTGTTCCTGGAGAGGTTGATGAATTCTATCCGTGCAGGACAAGGGATCGTAGTGAGGAAATTCCTCATCTAAACAGCTCTGTCATGAGAAAAATGGTGGAGTGCATTCAAAGACAGAATGATGGGAGAGTGACAGATACAAAATACATTAGATTTAAGATGTGATGCTACCTGAGAAGGAGAAAATGGACTAGTTCTTTATCTTGTATTTTTCATTAAGGGAACAAGTTTGTAATGGTAAACCTCTCACTGCATTTTCCCCATTACTTGTTCTAGGAATGAAATCCAAAGATCAGGAACAGGAAACTGAATGGCTTTGTCACTGAAATCTTCAAGCAGAGACCAAAGAAGCTTGTTGGAGACATAACTCAGAGAGTGAAAATGCTGTCTGTGAAATTTCTACAGCAATAAAATTGCGACTTTTGTCCAAGAGGTAGATACATGTCTATCAGTTACATTGTAATAGAAAATTGGTGTTCTTGAGATGATTATGGAGATTTTTTCAGTTCAACTTATTGTAAGGGGATTTTTAGGCACTCTGCCTAGCTTAATCTCCTACATGAATTTTTTTTTCTCCTTAAACAGATGTGCCTGCATTATGCCCTAGAAACAGATACATGCAAATATCACCCTTCTCTCTTTCCTCCTCCAGCCCCTTCCCTCCAGTGCCAACCTTGCTGTTCCTTATGTTCTTTATTTATGAACAGAAAGGAGAAATTCACCAAGTGTCAAAAGGGAAAGAAATACATTTAACTGTACCATGGATATCTTGAGATATCCAGACAGAGAGGAGTTGAAAGTTTAATTCAACTAGGAGAGAAAAGAGACAGCAACCATCAAAGCCCACTCAAGAGTCTCAGAAAGGAGGTGCCTAAGGCTAGCAAACTGGCCCTTTGCTAACAGATACAGTTCTGAAATGCTTCCTCTCTGAAAGATGTTATTAGGAGCCACGCACTCATGTGCATTCTCCCCTCCTGTTTTGCTAAATGCTTTCAGTGCATAAGAAAACAAAGTCTACCAGAGCATCTTTTCTAACTTGATTATTTAATTTTATGGCTAAAATTATTATATATTATAACTTAGCTTCAAAATCTTAACACCAACTGGACAACTTGCCCACAGTAAACACATATCACAGAGGTTTGGGTCTTTTTGTTTGCTTTTTACCTGAAACAGCAAGCCGTGGAGTTGTCCTTTAATTAACTTCTTTCTTAGTGACTCAATTGTTGCTATAAAGAGAATTTATAACCAGATTAATACGACAATTCGTAACTCCCTTTTCCCTTAGTTCATTTTGTAAACTTTTTTTCCTAAAGATTTTTTGATGTGGAAAGATTTTTTGATGTGGACCATTTTTAAAGTCTTTATTGAATTTGTTACAATATTGCTTCTGTTTTGGTTTTTTGGCCCCGAGGCATGTGGGATTTTAGCTCCCCGACCAGGGATCGAACCCGAACCCCCTGCACTGGCAGATGAAGTCTTAACCACTGGACCGCCAGGGAAGTCCCATTTCATAAACTTTTAACAGCTTTCAATTTGAGGCCTGAGGAAAGGAAAGAGAAAACAACGGCTTCTGAGAATGACATTCTCAACTCATGACTCGTGAAACTGGGAAAGCAGAAATAAAACAGGTAGGAGCGGGCTTCCCTGGTGGCGCAGCGGTTGAGAGTCCGCCTGCCGATGCAGGGGACATGGGTTCGTGCCCCAGTCTGGGAAGATCCCGCATGCCACGGAGCGGTTGGGCCCGTGAGCCATGGCCGCTGAGCCTGCACGTCCGGAGCCTGTGCTCCGCAACGGGAGAGGCCACAACATTGAGAGGCCCGCGTACCGCAAAAAAAAAAAAAAAAAAAAAAAAAAAAAAAAAAAACAGGTAGGAGCAACTAAACCATTATTGCCCTTGAGTATTTAAAATTAACCTTGATAGATGCAAGTGAATTATCTTCTAGAAGTGAGTCACAGAATTATTCATGCTAAAAAGGGAATACACCTCAGAGGTCACTCGGTCCAACCTCCTACCCATGGGGAAATTGTCTCTTCAGTAAGCCTCTGCTTGAGCTACAAGCAATGGAAGCCCTGGAAATGGAGTCATAGAATCCCAGATTCCTACAAGTAGGTCTGGGATCATGAAGACACTGATATCCAGAAGATTTAAGTGGATAAATGGTTATTCGTGGAGCTGAGATCAGACTCATAGGACAACGCTCCGTTCACTATACTCTTTTGTGAAATTAAAAATATGTGTCTCTCTACTTAACTGAAATCTGCTTCCCAGTAACTTCCAAATTGTCCTCTCTGGAATAATGAAAGTGATAAAAATACCTATCTAACTTCTTAAGTTAAATAGCCACATATTACTTATTTGACAATCTATACCCTTTGAAAGATAGCCAAGAACCAGAAAATAGGCTGAAATCTTGGGAACAAACAAAATAGATGTTGATATCCATGCCCTTTATCCATGCGGCAGATCCTCACAGTTCACTCAGACAGTGGGCTCTGAATTTATACATAATTCTCACAAGCTTGACTGTTTTCTCAGCCCACAGATGATTAAAAACAAAAATTAAATGAGGGTACGAAGCTCTGTTAGATGGAGGTGTATTAATAGCTGCCATTTAAAAAAAAAACCCACTAACAGCCAGGAAAATTAACAGCAGATACTCTGGTGTCCAAAACACGTAGAAATCTGGTGCTTCTTATTTTAAAGACCAACAGTTTTATATCTCAGTAGCCTGAAGAAATTCTGCGCCATGAAAATAATACTAATACATGTGGAAATTACAGAATCTAATTATAAATATTTTTCAGGGATAAAGAGCTTGAAAAGCTTCAATTATGTGGAAAATTCCCCATGTAAAATTTATTTTGTAAGAATATTTTTTTGTAAAAATAACATTTCCCAATTAAGCTTGACAGTGTTTGTGAGGCCCACAAGGAGGAAAATATATTTTTAAACTATTTCCAACATATGTAAGTTAAGAAAAATTAAACTCTTAATACTTAGAACTCTAGTAAAGATTCAGTTTTTAAAAATTCTCTGTGTTAACTGTATTAAGAAGTAAGGCTCTGTCCTCCTCCTGACCTATATCTGAGCAACAGCAATCAAAGTTTTCAGAAGTGGCCAACATTATGCTTCTGAAGTTGTGTATCTCAAAACACTGTTTTTGAATTTCCAAATTAAGCTTGTGTTCAGAAGAAATAATGAGTTAGTATAAGACTGTCTAAATTGCCCATCTGCTTTCCCACCAGGCAATCTTGATTTTTAGAAATAGTCCATCTCAAAACAAGTTCCAAGTTGTAAACCTCATTTCAACAGATGTTTTGTGCAATGGGTAGCAATTATTTTCATATGTTTCATAAGGCGAAACAAGCTGGCTTATGACGTTAATTTGCATGTACCTTTGCATTCTTCTTTATGTGTTTGGAGTTGGACCTGCCATGTCTCTAGGGCATTTAGGTTTCACATGGAAGCAACTAAAACAATGGCCACTGTTTCCCCTGCTGTTGCCATCTGTGACGTAGGATGAGAACAGTTGTCTTGGATACATTTTCTTTGAAGGAAGCTGAGATAAAACAACTTTCTAAATGACTATGCACTAAAGCTTTCAGGCAAAGGCCCTGCGATTAATTGGCTGCTGAAAATCAAAACCATGATAATGAGCTGTAATAATGTTAGGTATCAATAAGCGTTGACGTTTATGGATTATGGACTTCATAACACTGTAATATAATGTGTTACTCAATGTTCTATAGCATTGTGCATTACAAATATTAAAGTTCATTGAAATCCATAGACTAGAAGAAAATAATTCACAACACACGTATCTGTCAAAGTTCTTGTATCTAAAATATATAAAGAAAAGAAATCCTACAACTCAGTAACAAAAGGACAAGTGACCTAATTTGAAAAAGGGCAAAAGACTTAGATACTTCACAAAGAAGATATACAATGGCTAATCAGCCCAACAAATTAAAATCACAGTGAGATACTCCGTCGTGCAGAGAAAATGAAAAAGACTGACATCACCAAATGCTGGGGTTGTGGATACCTGAAACTCCCACACA
The DNA here is from genome assembly GCF_951394435.1 of Stenella coeruleoalba. NCBI lineage: Eukaryota > Metazoa > Chordata > Mammalia > Artiodactyla > Delphinidae > Stenella > Stenella coeruleoalba. The sequence goes on from NC_137157.1 coordinate 81,930,519, forward strand.
TTGCTGCTAGGAGTGTGAAATGCTACAAACTCTATGGAAAACCGCTTGCAGTTTCTTAAAAAGTTAGAATTACAGCTCTACTATGATCTAATATCTCTGCTCCTAGATATTTATCCTAGGTTAAACAAAAACACAGGTCCACACACAGACCTATACACAGATGTTCATAGCAGCTTTCTCCCTAACAACCCAAAACTGTAAATATTAGGTTGGCCAAAAAAGTTCGTTCGGGTTTTTCCATAAGATTATGGAAAATCATCTTGGCCAACCCAATCATTTAGATGTCCAATAATAGGAGAAAAGATAATCAAATTGTGGAATGTTCTTACAAAGAAATATGACTCCACCATGAAAAGGGCATCCCATTGATAAATACAACATAGATAAGTACTACGCTCAAGGAAACACACACAGACACACACAAAAGTATATATACTGTATAACTCAATTCTAGAACAGCCTAAGCTAACCCACCAGTGATAGAAATCAGATCAGTGGTTGCTCCTTGTGGTGGTGAAGGTAGAAGTGGGGAGGAACTGTTTTCGCGTACCGAAAAACAAACAAACAAACAAAAAACTACAACAAGAACGATAACAATGGGGCTTATAAAATAAATAGGGTTAGGAAGAGACCACTAAAAATGTATATGCAACATTGTAACCAGAGCGCTAACAAGCACAATTAGTAGTAGTACTTAAAAAGATAACATGGATCACTGAGACATGCAACGTAAAATGGCTAAAGGCTGACTCCCAGGATGCTAGAAATGCACAAAAACATTGGAGTGGAAATGCTGGTGACACTTTAAATGGCACAGTGCTGGTGGGGTGCTGAGAAAATGCAGATGGAAGTGGAACTCTGAGGCAGTGGGGCTGCTACAGCAACGCGGGCAGGAATACAACCTGCCGCAAAACGGAGCTCTGCGGGGCTGGGATGGCGCGTCTCTGGGAGGGAGGCCCAGGTGCAGACCCTTGTTTTTTTTGTTTGTTTGTTTTTTTTTTTCTTTTTGCGGTACGCGGGCCTCTCACTGTGGTGGCCTCTCCCGTTGCGGAGCACAGGCTCCGGACGCGCAGGCTCAGCGGCCATGGCTCACGGGCTTAGTTGCTCCGCAGCATGTGGGATCTTCCCCCACCGGGGCACGAACCCGTGTCCCCTGCATCGGCAGGCGGACTCTCAACCACTGCGCCACCAGGGAAGCCCAGACCCTTATTTTTAATTTTCTTAAAATAAAGGTGAAAGTCTCCTGCTGCCTGTTAGCAGCCAAGCTGAGGGCTTTTTCCTCTCCTGCTGAAGGTTATAGTTGTATTCCTACCAATCCAGGTCCTAGACCCAGGAAAATTGTGAATGAAATGCCCATATTATCCTTACACGTCTTCACCCATTTGTCAATCATGAAAGAGACAATTTACGTTATAGAAACATACTCTAGCAGAATAGACTGTACCCAGTATGGCCAAGCATTAGCCACTGTTTGCATTTGTTACGTTATTTGTAAATTAACAACTCTGGCATTTTCTGGAAGAAGATACTGAGGCTCAGAGAGGGAAAGAGATTTGCCCAACTTTATCAAAGTCTTTTGTAGACTTAGAATCTAGGTTTGTTTAACCTCAAATCCCATGCTCTTTATCTTTGTGCAATACTTTCTCCTAGATTATTTCATCCATACCTGCATCTTTCATTTGGGAAAATGTAGGCCCCCATCCCATCAGAGCTGTCCAGCAAGCTGTATTTGACTTTGGTTCTCTCCTTGGTGCTCACCCCAACACCTGTGTTTAAGTGTCTCCATCACCTGAATCCCCCTTCCTGTCTCATTTCCCTCTTGTGTACTGACTGCTCAGGACATGTGGCTCTCATCTTGCATTCATCCTCAAAACCGTAGGCTGTTATCTGCCCCACACATCATGCCCTCCACGCTAAGAATAGCAAGCTAGAAGAGAGTTTCCAGTGAGTTCATCTAGGTGAAAGCCTTCTCTTAACTATAAAGTTCATATCAGATACTATGTTCAAATAAGGAATTATAATATACAGGAGCTTCTCAGGCTCTCTCTCCAAAGAAATATTTATGGTTTCTAAAGGAAATACAGTTTCACTCATTGTCTGTTGAATAAGCAAGTCAATGAAGATCTTACGTAGATAAGGGCAAAAAAGGATGAATACTAAAGGGGTGATAGCTTGGATTAGATCATTTAGTCTACGTTTCCTGCACATTGGATTCACCCTAATATGTTGCATGCATGCCCTAGATCTAAGAAGCTTTATTCCTTTTTAAAGCAAACATTCATTTACATATGCACTGTTGCCTTTGTTAAGATACTTAGATACATATGAAGAAGCAGAAGAAAGAAAATATATGTTACCGTTCAAGAAATTTACTAGTTCTAATGGTGCATTTCAGGGGGGCAAGCAGGCACACTAATTACCTCATAAATCAGTTCAGTCCTGATGGCAACTGAAAACTGGAACAATATTATTTATTCAACATTAAAATCAGGTATCTCATCAGATGTCATAAGCGACTTCCTACTTCCAGTTTGTGAACATTGTCATTGACCTAAACATTTGGACACAACAACTGCATCCTCACACAATTTGCTAATGACCCTGTCTTAGATGCAGCAGAAAGCAATTGCCGTAACACTTAGTGAATTTATGAAGCTAACCGGAAAGCTTCACAAGAACTAAGTGGATTTAAACAGTTTTGTTGTCTGACTCAGAATTCAAACAGTATGTGATGGCAGTGGTCATGGTGGAATGTGTGAGGATGTGTTTGTGTTGTAACTGTCCTACCTTGTTGACGTTTGTTCACAGTCTATCTGGAACATCTGCTCTATAGACTTTTTGAAAATATGTGCTACCCTCTTCTTATAAAGGTTGATTTTTAAGGGCATTATTGGAAAGATCTTCGTAAGCAAAGGGTCTTAAGAGCAAAATGTTGATAGGTATGCCTTCTTTGGGCAGCAAAAGATACTAACAAGTAAAGGAGCTAATAAAGCCTGTGAGACTGTGAGCAATTCAAGACAGAAAGGAAGCGTCCACCCTACTTTATCCAGCCAGAAAAAAAATACATGCATTCAACATAGGGCAGCTTTCATATTCTATTTTAAATGATATTTGGACCAACTATCCCCTGAGGATAGACTGGGAAGACACTAGCAAGTTCATAACATTGAGAATGTATATTTTGGAATAAGTTACAAAGGCTGACTTTTCCAAGAAGGTACTACAAGCCATAGTAGGTTGGAGGAGGGGATAAATCCTTTGTTTTATAAAACTATGGGGTATAATATTGATTTAAGCAAAGGATAAAAATAACTGGATCAAACGATTGGACCTCTAAGCACAGCGTCTAAAGCAAACACACCATAAACCAAATTTGGAATGCCTTAACGAAGGCATGTTCATGGCTCAAAATTAACAGCTCCAATCACAAGGGGACATTCTCCAATGCCCTCTGAGCAATACAAAAAAATAACAAAGATTATGTAATTTAAAGCATGCTTGACATTGTCTGACAGAGTTAAGCAGAGTAAAATGACACTTACTGTTATTGAAAATGATCAAGTTCTACAAGGCTTAGAAATAACAATAATAATAAAGTGTTGAATAACCACTGCTATCTTAGAACTAGCCAATTCCTTTAAACTCTTAAAGAGCTTTCTCAGATAACAGTAGAAAGGGTATAATAAATCCAAAACAAACACAAGTCTGAAATTTTCCATCACTAGCTTACCTTAAGTTTCTATTTAGTTATTACCCAAACCAATAACTTTCTATAAAAAGAAACTTTATACTGCTAGAACGAGAAGCTGGCTGGACAAAGGCAGTTGTCTGATAAATGGTCACATACATAAGCTTCATTTTTACTGAACCATGTTTCTAGAATAAAATAAGCTTAAAAATAATCTGACCTCTGTAATTTGACAATTGTCTTCTCACCCCAGTCCTCAGTAAACGCTTATCTACTTTTAGGTAAAATGGCAAATGTTCTAGTTTTTAAAGTAAAATATATAGGTGAAGAACATAAAATTTTAAAAGAATTTTCACACATATATAATATTTTGATACACATTGAATTCATAAGTATTTTGCTCAACTCTAAAATTACTGCTTAAAAGAAAATAGAGAGGCAGGGCCTCTTCTACCATATGATGGGTACAAACCAGCTAATAAAGTCAGAGTAGAATATGTAAACAATTTGCAAGTTCAACTATCTCATGCATACAAGATTTTTTTCCATGTTTACTTTTACAGATATTGAGAGGTTTTGTTTAATTTTTAAAGAAATAACAGTCATGGAAAAATCCAGCTTGTAGTAGACAACCAAAAGGGAAAGTTAATGGTTAAATCCAGCCACCTAGCCACTAGGCAGATCTCTCTGGAAGCCTATAACACTGCTTCTGGAGCCATTTCATCAGCATGAATTCAGTAATAAGATAGCAGCTGGAATCTAGAAAAATGGCTGTAGTCCTTCTGCCCCACCTCAGAGTGGACCGAATTCAGACATAACAAATACTTGCTACTCACTTTTCGGTTTTCTTGTCTTCTGCTCAAGTGCCTGGCAAGTGTTCACTAACTCAGTATTTATAGTCTGGAGATTTCGTTGATCCGAAATTGCTTCCTCTAATTTACGCAGCAAAGGCTTAGCTTTTTCCCTGGCAGAGTGGGCTGCCTGATCTCCATCCTCCACCTGGATACCGACAGTTAATGCTGGATTTTAGCAGGGTGGCCGGGAAAGAAAGCAATTGAGCACTCACTCTTATGCACACGAAACTGAAAATGTGCTTTTCTTCTCAGGGAAGTGATAAGCTTCCACTGAACTTCTGCAATTCTGTGTTTGCATGGGCTTCGTATGCCTGAGCTATTTCTACAGCGGCAAAAGTCTTGGTATGTCAAGTCGCCTCTTTCTGCAAAGTTGCCTCTTTCATCAGCAGGCTGTTGACACCGCCTCTTACAACTCCCCCTTTACTTCCTCCGCTCACTGCTAGTCGAGAGGGACTGAACTTTGCAGTTCCTCTTTGTTTTTTTGGTTCCTCCTCCATTTTTACTTCAGGGTTTTAAGGACATCTGAGGAGACTTCCTGTGCATATAATGTAGTCAAAGGGCACCTTACCTGCTCCGCTGCCCCCTCCAACCATTGGCTGGCTTCTTGGACCTTCTTCCTGAGGATGGCTTCCTGGTTGACAGCATCCTCTTGCAGTTGTGTGATGGCTTCTAGTTGTTTCTGCCTAGTTAAAAAAAAGTCCAAACCACAAGCTGTCAGTGACATTTCAACTAAGAGTCACCCCCTGGGAAGTTATGACAAATTCAAACTTAATATACTTCCTCAGAGATGAGAGGAAAAAGTGAAAGTAATTACAATATAGAAAAATGCTTCACAAATATAGAATTTTAATTAAAGCAATCGTATTGATCACTGAGTCTGATAACCTCACTTTACAGATAAGAACATTTAGTTTCCTATTCTACACTGGAATATTCAGTTCCCCAAAAGCTACATTAATAGTACTTAGCTACGTTGGCACTACAATAAGGTCACTGTGACAGGTACCATATTTACATAGCACAGCTAGCTTTTTCAAAAAAAAAGAAAGGAAAGGAAAAGCGAAGAAAGGAAAAGAAAAAAGAGAGAAAAAAAGAAATAAGTGCTTTGTTTCGTGACCTTAGCCTTTCTCCTTAAGAATTGTCAGTCATGGTATAACTATGTGCCATGAGCACCGGAAGGGCTGCTCCCAAGAGCAGACAAAAGTTAGCTGTTAGTATTTCCACTGCAGTCCTCTCTTTTCTAAAGCCTTTCCCCTCCCTTTCTTCTTCACCCCAAATCTCTTAGTGTTGTTATGTTACTTCTCTTTTGGATCCAACCCTAATCCCCCAAATATATAAAAATGCATCTGTTAGCTGATGAGATTATTTAAACCATGTTATATATCAATATATCAATGGCTATCTGGAAACAACGTGACCTGAATAAGGATCTTAGCTCAAATGAATGAGAACCTTTGGGAGTTTCAAAGCAGTGAGGAAGACATTGTCAGGTTTAGGCCTTGTGCGTACCTCTCAAATGTTAATACATAGTCAGAATCCCATTGTACATTGACATAAATCCAGCCCTGATTACAAGAAGGACCATGTGAGAGACAAAGATGGTTTCAGAGAATGCTTCACCACTATGGTAAGCCAACAAACAAAACCCTAACCAAAAATAAAAACAACCTAACAACCTAAACACACATTCTACTGAGCACTGTCCAACAGCATGTAGTCAGTTTTTTCTTTTTTTTTTTAAATTGTGGTTAAGAACATTTAACATGAGATCTGCCCTCTTAGCACTTGAAAGTGCACCATACAGTACTGTTAACTATAGGTTCAATGTTGTACAGCAGATCTCTAGAACTTATTCATCTTGTGTAACTGAAACTTTATAGCCGTTGAATTACAACCATCCATTTGCCCTTCCCAAGCCCCTGGAAACCACCATTCTACTCCCTGCTTCTGTAAGTTTGACTACTTTAAATACCTCATATAATCGGAATCATGCAGTATTTGTCCTTCTCTGACTGGTTTATTTCACTTATCATGATATCCTCAAGATTCATCCACGTTATCACATGTGGCAAAATTTCCTTCTTTTTCGAAAAGCTTTCAAAAACATTTTTTAAAAAAAAAGCTGAGTAATATTTCATTGTATGTATATACCATATTTTCTTTATTTATTCACCCTTAATGAACATTTAGATTGTTTCCACATCTCTGCTATTATGACTAATGCTGCAATGAACCTGAGTGTGCAAATATCTTTTCGAGATTTTACTTTGAATTCTTTTGGATATATACCCAGCAGTGGGATTGCTGGATCATATGGTAGTTCTATTTTTAATTTTTTGAGAACCTCCAAACTGTTTTCCATAGCAGTTGCACCATTTTACATTCCTACCAACAGTATACAAGGGTTTCAATTTTTCTACACCCTTGCCAACACTTGGTATCTTTTGGGTTTTTTTTTTTTTATAATAGCCTTCCTAACAGGTGTGATTCATTCATCATTGTGAATGACTCATTGTGGTTTTTAATTGCATTTCCCTGATGACTAGTGATGTGGAACATCTTTTCACGCACTTGTTGGCCAATTTTATATCTTCTTTGGAAAAATGTCTATTCAATTCTTTTGCCCATTTTTAAATTGGGTTTTTTATTGAGTTGTAGAAGTTCCTTCTATATTTTGAATATTAACCTCTTTTCAGATATGTGGTTTGCAAATATTTTCCCCCATTCAATAGGTTACCTTTTCACTCTGTTAAATCTTTTGCTGTGTGCTTTTTAGTCTGATGTAGAACTATGTGCATATTTTTTCTTCTGTTGCTTGTGCCTTTGGTTTCATATCCAAGAAAGTATTGCCAAGACCAATGTCATGAAGCTTTTCCCCTAAGTTTTCTTCTAGGAGTTTTACAGTTTTAAACCTTATGTTTTAGTCTTCAATCCATTTTGAGTTGATTTTTGTATATGGTGTAAGATAGGGTTCATCTTTATTCTTTTGCATGTGGATATCCAGTTTTCCCAGTATCATTTGTTGAAAAGACTATCCACTCTCCATTGTGTATTCTTGGCACCCTACTTGAAGATCAATTGACCATACATGTGAGGGTTTATTTCTGGACACTCTATTCTATTCCATTGGTCTGTAGCTTTGTAATATATTTTGAAATCAAAACGTGTGATACCTCCAGCTTTGTTCTTCTTTCTGAAGATTGTTTTGGTCCTTTGTAGTTCCACATGAATATTAGGATTGTTCTTTTCTATTACTGTAAAAAAATGTCATTTGAATTTTGGTAGAGATTGCATTGAATCTGTAGATTGTTTCGGGTAGTACAGACATCTTAACAACATTAAATCTTCCAATCCATAAACACAAGATGTCTTTCCATTAGTTTGCATCTTCTTTAATTTATTTCAGTGTTGTTTTATAGTTTTAAGTATGCAAGTCATTATCTCCTTAAAGTTTATTCTTATTTTATTCTTTGGATACTATTTTAAATAGGATTGTTTTCTCAGTTTCCTTTTCAGAAAGTTTATTATTAGTGTATAGAAATGCAACCGATTTTTGTATGTCGGTTTTGTATGTTGCCACTTTGCCGAATTTGTTTTAGTTCTAACTGCTTTTTGTGGAGTCTTTCTATATACGGATCATGTCATCTCCAAACAGAGATGATTTTACTACTTCCTTTCCAATGTGGATGCCTTTTATTTCTTTTTCTTGCCTAATTGCTCAGGTTAGTACTGAAAGTACTACGTTGCATAGAAGTGGTGAGAGTGAACATGCTTGAGCTGTTTCTGATCTTAGAGCAGAAGCTTTCAGTCTTTCATCATTGAGTATGATGTTAGCTGTGGGCTTTTCATATACGACCTTTATTATGTTGAGGTAGTTTCCTTCTATTTCTAGTTTTTTGAATATTTTTATCATGAAAGGTGTTGAATCTTATCAAAAGCTTTTCTGCATCAATTTAGATGATAATGTGCTATTTATCCATCATTTTGTTAATGTGGTGTATCATATTAATTGATTTTCATATGTTGAACCATCTTGCATCCCAGGGATAAATCTCACTTGGTCATGGAGTATCAACTTTTTAATGGACTGTTTAAAATGGTTTACTAGTATTTTGCTGAGGATTTTGTATCTATATTCATCAAGGATGAATAGTTTTCTTGTAATGTCTTTGGTTTTGGTGTCAGAATAATGCTGCCCTCATAAAATGAACCAGGAAATGATCCCTTATCTTCAATTTTTTGAAACTGTTTCAGAAGGACTGACATTAATTTTCTTTTAATGTTTGGTGATTCACCAGTAAAGTCATCTGGTCCTGGCTTTTTATTGGTTGGGAGTTTTTTGAATACTGCTTCAACCTCTTTACTAGTTATGAATCTGTTCAGATTTTATGTTTCTTCCTGGTTCAGTCTTGATAGGTTGTACGTTTCTAGGAATTTATCCATTTCTTCAAAGTTTTCCAATTTATTGCTGTATAATTGTTCACAGCAGTCTCTTATGTCCCATTTCCCCCCTGGTGGCATCAATTTTAATGTCTCTTCCTTCATTTCTCATTTGAGTTTTCTCTTTTCCTTAGCCTAGCAAAAGATTTTCAATTATGTTTATCTTTTCAAAAACAAACAAATCAAGTTTCATTGATATTTTTAAAATGTTTTTATATTATCTATTTTGTTTATTTCTGCTCTAATCTTTATTATTTCCTTCCTTGTGCTTACTTTGGACTTAGTTTTTTCTTTTCTTTTTATAGTTCCTTGAGGTGTAAAGTTAGGTTGTTTGAGATCTTTCTTCTTCTTCTTCTTTTCTTTTTTTGGCTGTGCTGTGCGGCTTGCAAGATCTCAGTTACCCAGCGGGCCTCTCACTGTTGTGGCCTCTCCCATTGCAGAGCACAGGCTCCAGATGCGCAGGCCCAGCGGCCATGGCTCACGGGCCTAGCTGCTCCACAGCATGTGGGATCCTCCCGGACCGGGGCACTAACCTGTGTCACCTGCATCGGCAGGCGGACTCTCAACCACTGCGCCACCAGGGAAGCCCCAATATATTCTGTAGCTATTTGGTGGAATCCTTTATATATGTCTGTTAGGTCCATTCTATCTATAGTATTGTTCAAGTGTGCTGTTTCCTTATTGATCTTCTGTCTCAATGTTCTTTCCATTATTGAAATCAGGGTATTGAAGTCTCCTACAATGACATTATATTGCTATCTATTTCTCCCTTTAATTCGGCCAATGTTTGCTTTATATATTTAGGTGCTCTGATATTGGGTGCAATTATATTTATAATTGTATCTTCCTGGTGAATTGACTCATCGTTTTATAATATTCTTTGTCTCTTGTGACAGATTTTGACTTACAGTCTATTTTTTTGGACATAAGTATAGTCATCCCTGTTCTCTTTTGATTAGCATTTGCACATAATCCCTTTTACCACGCCTTCACTTTCAACCAATATGTGTTCTTAAATCTAAACTGAGTCTCTTAGAACAGTAGGGAGATGCCTTAAAAAACTAAAATAGAGCTACCATTTCAACCAGCAATCCCACTCTTGGGCATATATCTGGAGATAACCATAATTCAAAAAGATACAGGCCCCCCAGTGTTCATTGCAACACTATTTACAATAGCCAAGACATGGAAGCAACCTAAATGTCCATCAACAGATGAATGGATAAAGAAGATGTGGTATACATATACAATGGAATATTACTCAGCCATTAAAATGAATGAAATAATGCCATTTGCAGCAACATGGATGGACCTAGAGATTATCATATTAAGGGAAGTAAGTCAGACAGAGAAAGACAAATATCATATGATATCACTAATATGTGGAATCTTAAAAAATGTCACAAATGAACTTATTTACAAAACAGCAACAGACTCAAAGACTTTGAAAACAAACTTATGGTTACCAAAGTCGAAAGGTGGGGAGAAGGCATAAATTAGGAGTTTGGAATTAACACATATATACTACTATATATAAAATAGATAATCAACAAAGACCTACTGTATAGCACAGGGAACTCTACTCAATATTCTGTAATAACCTAAATGGGAAAAGAATCTGAAAAAGAATGGATATATGTATATGTTTATACATATATCACTGAATCACTTTGCTGTACACACGAAACTAACACATTTTAAATCAACCATACTCCAATACAAAATAAAAATTTTTTTTAAAAATGAATCTCATAGACAGAATATAGTTGGATCTTGTTTTTTAATCCATTCAATCTGCTCTATGCCTTTTATTTTGGGAGTTTGATCTATCTACATTTAAAGTAATTATTGATAGGGAGGGACTTACCATTGCCATTTGGTTAATTGTTTTCTGTCTTTAGTTCTTTTGTTCCTCTTTTCCTGTCTTCCTTTGTGTTTCATTGATTTTTTTAATATTGATATTTTTTGATTCCTTTCTTTTTCTTTTGTGTATCTTTTATAGGTATTTTCTTTATGGTTACCATGGGACATACATAAAACATCTTACAGTTATAGTAACCTATTTTAAGCTGATAACAACTTAACTTCAATCACATACCATAAACTACACTTTTACCTCTCTGCCCCCCATTTTATGTTTGATGTCACAATTTATATCTTTTTATATAGTATACCATTAACAAATTTTTATACTTTTGTTTATAATACTTTTTTAAAACTTTTATCCTAGAATTAAAAGTGATTTACTGTGTTTGCCTATATATCTACCTTTACCAGTGAAACTTACACTTTAATATGCTCTCATATTGCTGTTTAAGGTCCTTTTGTTTCAACTTGAAGAACTCTTTTTAGCATTTCTTGTAAGGCAGACCTAGTGGTAATGAACTCCCTCAGCTTTTGTTTGTAGGCAAAGTCTTTATATCACCTTCATTTTTGAGGCACAGTTAGTTTTGCTGGGTATGGTGCTCTTGGTTGATAGTTCTTTACTTTCAGCACTTCAAATATATCATCCCACTCCCTTCTGGTCTGCAAGGTTTCCGCTGAGAAATCCACTGACAATCATGAGATCTCCCCTGTACCTGACAAAACCCTTCGCTGGCTGCTTTCAAAATTCTCTCTTTGACTTTTGACAATTTGATTATAATGTGTCTCAGTGTGGATTTCTTTGGGTTCATCTTATTTGAGATCTGTTAGGCCTCCTGGGTCTGGTGTCCTTCCCCAGATTTTGGAAGTTTTCAGCCATTATTTCTTTGAATAACCTTTCTGTCCCTTTCTTTCTCTCTTCTCCTTCTGGGACTCCCATAATACATATATTGGTCTACTTGATAATATCCCTTAAGTCCCTTAAGTTTTCTTCACTCTTTTTCATTCTCTCTCTCAATCTCTTTTTTTTTTTTTTTTTTTTTTTTACTCCTCTGACTGGATAATTTTCAATGACCTCTCTTCAAGTTCACTGATCTTTTCTTCTGCATCTGCTATTGAACTCTTCTGGTAAAATTTTCAGGATTCTTCTGCTCCAAGATTTCTGTTTGGTACTTTTTGTCTCTTTGTTGACAGTCTCACTTTGTTCATGCATTGTTCTCCCAATCTCATTGAACAACTTTATGACAGCTATTTTGAATTCTCTGTGGGGTAAATCATTTATCTCTGTCTTATTAGGTACAGTTTTTGGAGATTTATTTTGTTCCTTTGTTTGAGACATATTTTCCTGTGTCTTCATTTTTCTTGACTCTTTGTATTGGTGTCTTCACATCAGAAAAAAGATCCACCTCTCCCAGTATTAGCAGACTGGACTTATACAGGAAAAATTCCTTACCAGTCACTTTGAGCAGAGATTCTAGGAGCCTCTCAAATCTTTATGTTGGTTCAACCCACCATTTCTGTTCTTAGTGGAACCTAGGCATCCAGGGTATAAGGGTCCCATCATCGTTCTAAGATGGGTGTGACAGAAGCCAGTCTCTTAGGAACTGCCCAGAATACCTGGAATATTGGATGTGTGATCCAACTCTTTCCTTCCCTAGGGAGAAGCTGTGATCTGGAATTTTTTATCCGCTTACTCTGCTCTGAGCTAGGGGGAGGGACTATGATGAGTGCTTGTGTGCCAATTCAAACCATTGTCTTTGTTCTCAGTGTCCCCCAGATGTCTACAGTACACCCAGTTCTGTCTTCATTCTGAGACAGGTAAGACAGAAGCTGGTATTTTGGGCAGCCCTCAGCAAAGTTGGAATGTTGGGCACAATAGTCCAACTCTTTCCCTATTCAGGAAAAAGCTAGGAGCTGGGGGGTTCCTTCTGATCATATAACACTGTGCCAGGAGCAGGAATTATGGTGCAAGTGTATCTAGAATTTTCCTACCATCTTTGATGTGGTTGGTTACCCATTATGGTTACCCAAGGTGAAGGAGCCTCTTAAGTATTAGTTTCTGGGTTTCTCACAAAAGGAATTTGCTCATGTATTACTGTTGAGTCAGTGTACCCATTGGGAGAAGGAGGGTCCAGTGCTTCCTATTCCACCTTCTTGCTGACATCACCTCCTCTGTTTTTTAAGACATCAATTTTATCTACTTTTATCTTTTCTGGGAATAGTCTAAGCTATCAGGAGTGTCCATTATCTTTCAAGGGGAAGCCAAAGGACTGTAAGGCCCAACAGAAACCCATATTTAATGATACTAAAGCTTTTAATCACTTATATGTATTTGTACCTATAAGACAATAACATTTATTTACTTTATGAAGCACAGCAGCCTTAGAAAAAGCTTTAAAAAATTAGATAGTACCATTCATTAAAGATATTCAACAAATGTTGAAACTTCAAAGATTTTTCTTCTATAGAGATTTTCATTATCATGTTGAGAGGCATAGTAGCTTTAGCTTTGGGTGTGCGTGTGTGTTTAAATTCAACAACTCTCCTTGCTAACATGTCCTAATGCTAAATCTTGATTTTTTTACTCCTGCCACGTCTGAGTCTCCCCCAGACTTTGCCATCTAGCACCCCATTTACCTAGTTTTCAGACCAAAACCACCTAAGTCAAGGATGATTCTCTTTCTTGCATTCCCACATCTAATTCACTAGTAAGTCAGATCTGATCTATCCTCAAAATATAGTTTGAATCCAACCATTTCATATCACCTTCATAACTATCACCCTGGCTCACATTATACTCCTCACCTGGACTATTACAATAGCACTTATCTCAGGGGCTTTCTTTTTTTTTTTTTTTTTCAGGGGCTTTCTTGACCATGACTCAGTACATATTTTATAAACTAAGCGCGCACGCGCGCGCGCACACACACACACACACACACACACACCTAGCTGAAACAAAAATTTTATGATATATTACTTACACTTACTATATACAATGTATTCTGATATTTTTATATTTATTTTTTTAAGTGGGTCATAATCCAGTAAATTGATTTCAGGATCTCTAATTGGTGATCTGTTATTGAAAAATACCTCTTCTCACTCGTCTCACTGCTTTCACTCTTGCCCTCTATAGACAATTCTCTACATGGCAGCCAGAATGATTTTTCAAAACACAAGTTATATTACTTCCCTGCTTGTAATCCTCCAATTGCTTCCCATCTACTCAGAATAAAACCTCAATTCCTAAACATGAACTGCAAGGCTGTGGACCTGACCCCTGCCTATCTTTCTGACCTCATCTCCTACCACTGCCCAGCACTCATCCCATCCCTGTCATGCCGGCCTCCTGCTGCTCCACAAACATACCAAGCTCGTTACAACCCCAGGGCCTGTGCACTAGCTATTTCCTCTGCCTAGAACACTCCCCAGATCATCACATAGCTCACTCTCTCACTTCATTTATCTACTCAATTTATCATCCTTCAGACAGGCCCTTCCTGACCATTCTTTCTAAAATTAGGTCCTGGTCATCCTTGGTCTTCTTATCCTGCTTTAATTTTCTTCATATCACTTACTACTCCCTGGGATCATATTATATAATTATATGTTCATTCATTATCTGTGTCCCTTGATAGATGTTAGTTTCATGGAGGTAGAGGTTTCTGTCCTATTTTCTATAATTCCCTAGCATTTAGAGGGAAAACAAGTCTGGCAAAGAGGTGGCACTTGGATGTACAAACGCATGTACAAATGATGACATGTTTTTCTCACCAAGCCTTCCAAAAGCCTTTTTTTTTTTTCTTTCTTTCACTGCCTCTCATTGCCTCACTCAATTCTTTCCATTCCTCAGCACTGGAGTCTGTTTCTCTTGCACCAAAATGGAAGCTTTCTCCTCAGCAAACAGCTAACTCCTGAAAGTTTAATTTTAATAAATATTTCCTACTTCATCTAAATATAGAATTCCCTCTCACCACCACAAAATACTTCACTCATGTTCTTATTCATAGTTAATACCTATAGCCAAATCATTTTGTGTGTAGCCTCTATATGGCTTTGTGTCCTTTAAATTATGTTTAGAAGGCAGGGGCTAAGCCATCCTTCCACTGATGAGTATTATTTTGCCCAATGCTAAGTTCCTAGAATATTATTAATAAATATTACATTCGATTTTAACAAGTAGAAGGTGGGGGATTAATAGTTGAAAGAATATAGGTTTTGAAGTAGACCATATCTAGGCCTGATCCCAGCTCTCACTTAACCCCACCAGGGTAACCTCTCTGGAGACAAATGTGTGTCAAATTCTTAGCACTACATGCAACACAATGAGCTCTCAACAAATCGTACCTACTATTATTTAACTGGGCCGTTTGTGTGTCTAATAGGATAATACAGAAGATTCACTTACTCCTAGATGACTCCAGTGCAGGCCTCTCTCCAAATAGTTCTTTGTTGCTAAACGGAAGAATTTCAATGCTCCCTTTTGTGGAGATGGTATCTGTGTAAGGAAGCTGCGTATCTACTTAACCCATTCCTCCTTTACCACTATGGGGAAGTCTGGGCTCCCGGTTTCTTTTTTTTTTTTTTTTTTTTGTTTTTTTTTTTTTTGCGGTACGCGGGCCTCTCACTGTTGTGGCCTCTCGCATCGTGGAGCACAGGCTCCGGACGCGCAGGCTCAGCGGCCACGGCTCACGGGCCCAGCCACTCCGAGGCATGTGGGATCTTCCCGGGCCGGGGCACGAACCCGTGTCCCCTGCATCGGCAGGCGGACTCTCACCCACTGCGCCACCAGGGAAGCCCTCCCGGTTTCTTAGGGAAAGCAGAAGATCATCTTCTGGAGAGTTCCTTCTGGTATTAAACTCTCTCTGATACCTAGTTTCCTTATTTGGGGGGAATAAAATAGTTTCTTCTTGCTATTTTCTTTCCGCAATCTTGGTCTCTAAGTACATTTTTTTCTTTTACTTTATTTAAATGAAAAATACACCCATATTCATTCATTCAGTCAGTCAAAAAGCATTTCTTAAGGGAATGCTAAGTAAGGCATTAGCAGCTATATAAATAGTGGTTAACAAAAGATCTAACCCCTGTCCTTGTTTAGTATGTGGTTTACACAGTGTACAAATTTCTAGAGTTTTCCCCAGAAAACATAATAATTAAGGGGAATTCCCTGACAGTCCAGTGGTCAGGACTCCGTGCTTTCACTGAGGGCGAGGGTTCAATCCCTGGTCGGGGAACTAAGATCCCACAAGCCGTGCAGTGCGGCCATAAATACATACACACATACACACACACACACACACACACATACACACATACACACATACACACATACACACATACACACATACACACATACATAAAACACAGGTACTTGAAAAAAAAAGAATTAAGGTGAGAGGAAGGATAAGATTTTAAGTCACTTTATATTTAGAGTCTTCTATTCCCTATGACTTCTTTCACTTGAAATTTAATTGACTAGGGCCCAATGTAATGCCTTGTACCCTGAGACGGAACATAAAGCCCAATGGGATAGGAGTCAACAGTCCCAGCATCAAGTCCTTCCATTAACAGAGCTATTCATAGATTTTCCGTTAATAACTCTCAGGTCTTGATCAATTCACTTTACATCCCTTTGCCCCAGTCCTCTGTAAAATTATGAGGTTTTACTAAATAATCTCTACGGTCCCTTCTGGTTAAAAGAATTCTATAGTCTGATTCCAAACTCCTTCTCTAGGGAAAAATAACTCAATATATGGATTTCCATAGATTTCAAGTTTACGACTTGCAATTTTGAATATATAAGTCAATTTCGTACTCTTTCACAATCCAAAATTGTCAGATAAAATGTCTTCCCTGAAAAAGTGTCATCTGAAATCAAGGTATATAACTTGAAAAAAGTAAATTGAATGTCACGGCACAATTACAAACATGTTACGTATATAAAGCATGGGTTTCTTATATATAAGGGATCATCACCTGGGAAGAAATTCTTTTCTGAAATAAAAATATTCCAGCCTGAATCTCTTCAGAATCTCTATCAATTCGGCAAACTCTTTATCAAAGGATTCTTTGTGGTTTCTCAAGCTGTTCAGCATTAATATACAAAGGTTTAGCTTCTCTTCCTTGATATATTTGAATTCCTATAAGAAGAGTCACAAAACAAACTCCACTGTTCCAATGTTAAATATAAAGAAATAAGAGGCAATATAACATGCTGTGGCCATTCCCACCTCAATAACGTTCACGGTTACTGGACTCTAAAATTCTAATTGAACAGATAGCAATTCTCAGTTGCCTACAGATTGATTATCCTGTGGGGTGATCATCTCAATTTAACAAGTACATATTAGGTACCCATAGTGTGCCTAAAATTGAGCTTTGCTTTCTTTTTCTTAAGATACGTGACCATTTCATCAATAATCACAATTGCTTTAGAATATAATGGGACTAGGAAATGCAATAAAATCAGTATTTGTTGATTACCGTATTCAAACACATATTAAAAACCTTTTTAAAAAGGTAAGTTTGGCAAGGGCTGAAATTAATATTCCAGAGTTTTCAGAGTTTACTTCATGCTTTAGCTTAACTCAGGGGGCTGAGAGATGTTAGGAAGTCGTCTGGCAGTCAAGAAGCAGAGATAATAAGTGATGGATAAATTAAAGAGATTTCTTTTTATATGCTTCCTTTCTAACAAAACTGGGACTAGCTACCTCAGAAGTTTCCGTTTTTGATACTCTGCTAATTTCTGGTATAATAAAACTGTCAGAGTCTCAGGAATAAGATTCTTTTGCACAATTATCATTCTATCAAAGTTAGAGAATTTTGATAGGAAAAATTCAAGCTTACACCAGCCAGTCCTCGCAAGGATTCAAATAAAATACACTTTTAATTAAATCAGCTTATTTACTCTTTGTCTCTCCAAGGCATATCCCATATCCTCACATCGTCTCTTTCATTTGTCACCCTCACACTCACACACACTTATCTTACCCATCACACTCTGTCACCCATATATGCACACTCCACACACATCGCCAGAATGAGATGGCAGACACTACAGTAAAGTCTTAGAAATGATACTGTGTATAATAAGCGTTACCTGGGCTAAGAAAGTAGAAGAAAAACCAGGAAAATCACAAACTATAGAACACTTACAGTAAGCTCGTTCTCCCACTTTTCTTTCACAGTAATTTCTGGATTAGTTGCCCTAGTTACGCACTGTAGGGAACTATCAATGAGTGTTTCAACTTCAGGAACATCTTCATGCTGAAAAAGAGTTCCACATCTTCAACCAGGAATTCAGTGAAAGCCATATGCAATTATATAAGAAGAAGTAATTTAGACAAGGTTTTGTACAGGTAATTTAGGAAGCCACCAGAGAGTTTCTTGTCATCTAAGGCCACCCAGTGGCTTTCCTTTATCCCAGGATGTTGCCATTGTAGACGCTAACTCTCATCAGGTGCCCCATACATGCTGAATATATTGGATAGAACTGTTTTCCAGAATAAAACCTACCCATTTTCATTCTCCTCTCAAATAGAAGGAAACAAGCATTTTCATGGATTTTTTTCATTCATCAAACTAAATACTACCTAGAATATGCTAGCTACTGTGAAAGGGACTGGAAATACCAACATGAAAATGTTGTTCTCTGTCTTTTCTGACCATCTAGAGTTTCCAGTCAAAAATCTAAATGGAGAAAGAGGTACTAGCCATTAGCCAGAAGGAAACTGTTCAACAGATACTGCATCTTCAGCCCTTTGATACCAAAGATTAACCTGTAGGAAAAACAAGCTTAAGCAATCCATATCTAATGGTCAACTCGTTAGTCCTGATTGACCCAGAACTAGAAGATCCACATCAGGAAGGTTTGAGAAAAATCTGCTCATTTCATAGTGAGATAAATCTGGGTCCCAACACACAGATATGCTTGTGCTCAGCAAACAGACTGTAGGTCAATTATCTGCAGACGTTCCTGGCCAGTGAAACAGCACAATATGCAGATGTTATACAATACCAGCTTCTGAAGCATAGCTGTGAACTCCACTCCCTTTTGTTCAAGTTCTCTCAGTAACAGCAGCATTTCTTGGTCCATCATTGTGTCCAGAGATGACAAGCTGATTAAATTGCACTGCCACTTGGTTTCATTGTTCTGAAACAATTACCAAAATGTCCACAACTCTGTCATCTTAATAAAGAACATTATTTTTATTTTATGAAAATGATGCCCATGGGTCGATGTAATTATCCCCATCAAATAGTTCTAAATAGTCTCATGAAATCCTCCTAATATCCCCCCAAAATTGTTTTCATTTTCTCTCTTAGATGGCTTTAATTTAATATTTACTCATTCTTAAGGAGAATTCAGGTATCCAATAGATAACATTTACATGTAGGTGATATTTTATGGCTCTAATTTTATGAAAAGAGGGGAAGGGAAAGAAATTCACAGAAAAAAATAACTGCTGGGGGGCATGCAGTAAATCCCATTGAAAACAGACTGGTTTCTTTTGTCTGTCCTCCACTCATAGAAGATACTCTCAGATGATATTTCACAAAGCAAATTTCTTTCTCTCAGAGCCTCTATGTCCTGTCATATTTTAGATATATGACAACAAAGTTAACTTTTTTCTTGCTATCTGTTGGAAGAAGGTCACAGGGCTCTTATTCCTGATTCCAATTAGAAGGCAGACTTCCTAATCCATTAGTGGGATAAACTTCAGAGCCAAAACATTGCCAGCTGTTTAACCCCTGTTCAGAACTCTAAAGCTTTACAGGATGGCATCTTGGCACCATTATTATCTCGGAGGACCGGGGATAAAAACACATTGCCGTGGCAGATTTGCCATCACTTCATTCAGTCTGGCAGTTTGGCTTGGTATCAAAAACACAGTAAAAATGATGAGCATCTGAAACAGAATGTCAGGAAAGCACAGCCCTCAGCAGAATGTTCGAGGCTGCCTGAGACGGCCTTAGGTGAAGGCAGCATATGTTGCCCTGCATCCTTGGCAGGAGAAATTCAAACAGCATTTGCCCCAAGGACATTCTCTCCTTTCAAGGTCATATCACAGCTGTCAACAGGAGGACATTCTGGGCATATCCATCATCTACCCAACATGGAAAGACCATCAAAGTAGCGAAACAAAGCAATTTGTTAATAAAACATTTCCTAACATAACAAGCACAAAACTGGAAAGTACAAAGGAGTAAAAATATAGTAGGGAGGTGGGTCCCAACATTTCATCCACAAGAAAGCTTTCGACTGTTTCCTCTCCTAGTGTAAAGAAATGGGTCTACGAACAAACTGGAGATTTTTTTTTTCTTTTTTTTTTTTTTGCGTTACGCGGGCCTCTCACCGCTGTGGCCTCTCTTGTTGCGGAGCACATGCTCCAGACGCGCAAGCTCAGCGGCCATGGCTCATGGGCCCAGCCGCTCCGCGGCATGTGGGATCCTCCCGGACCGGGGCACGAACCCGTGTCCCCTGCATCGGCAGGTGGACTCCCAACTACTGCGCCACCAGGGTAGTTCCAAACTGGAGATTTTAAAGCAATAATTCATTTTGCCATTTTAAAATTAACCCAAAACATATAAAAATGCTAATTTATGTTCAGAACATAATAATCAGTGTCATTAATTTGTGTTGGTACAATTACATCTTAAAGCAAAGAAATTTCATCTTGTTTCTGAGCATCTTTATTTTTGGTAGATACATTTACTTTGGGGGTTTGGAGAAATACTAAAAATAGTTCATGGGTCTCTACCGCTATCTTTCAGACCCCAGGCTGGGGATCACTGCAGGTAGTTTGTCCTGAAAAATATAAAGAATATAAAGATTTCTCAAGTCCAGATTCACTGAACACACATTTCCACAACCCCATGCTGGAGTCTCACTATAGTTTTCAGCCATAACTTGAAAAAGATCTGTTCTTCCAGGCTAAGAGACTTTAGACTTAGGTTCTATAAACTATCAACAGATTCCCTCAAAATGTCATGAGTGCTTTGCAGCAAGCTACAGAACTTCACTTAATAGCAAGCTATCCCACGTGGTGATTATTTTTTAAAGCCTTCCATTTGATGATAATCACCTACCTCTGCAGACTGAGCAAGAAAGAGTTCACAATGTAGAGATTTTTCTCCTTCAGAGTTGACAGTTTTATGCTCTCCACTGACATTCAACTGGATTCCATTCCTTGGGGAAAAAAAGGAAACAACGTAGTCGTCTGGTTAGGTACGCCTCCAACATTATGTTTTAAGTCACCACAATAAGGTTTATTTATCACCAAACAATCAGTGAGCGCCCATGTGTGCCAAGGATTGTATAAGGTACCTGAGAATACAGAGGGGAATAAGAGGTAGTCCCTGGGACTTCCCTGGTGGCACAGTGGTTAAGAATCCGCCTGCCAATGCAGGGGACATGGGTTCGAGCCCTGGTCTGGGAAGATCCCACATGCGCAGAGCAACTAAGTCCGTGCACCACAACTACTGAGCCTGCGTTCTAGAGCCTGCAAGCCACAACTACTGAGCCCACGTGTCACAACTACTGAAGCCTGTGCACCTAGAGCCCGTGCTCCGCAACAAGAGAAGCCACCGCAGTGAGAAGCCCATGCACGGCAACAAAGAGTAGCCCCTGCTCACTGCAGCTAGAGAAAGCCTGCGTGCAGCAATGAAGACCCAACACAGCCATAAATAAATGAATGAATGAATGAATGAATACATAAATAAATAAATAAATAGAAAGAGGTAGTCCCTGCCCTCCAGGAGCTGCACACACTAGTGACTCCAGGTGGTTGCAAACAGGTAAGCTATATTTTCTTTTTCTTAAGAATTGGAGCCAATAGTTAAAATTGTTAAAATTTTCACTAAAAATCTAGATTTCTGGCTTTTCTTTAAAAAATGGGAACATGTGGCCACACTGGGTCCATATATTCTTGATGTAACAAGTATCTGGAGCTAAACAGAGTAACCCCCCATCTTTACCTGGATAATGCACTTTCCTCATCGTCACTTCCCTAATGTAAGTATGTGCACTTACCCCACTGACTGTACTCATCTTTGTTACCTATGGACTCCTGGACTAGCACGTGACACAAAATCAGAAACAAACGATTATAATATAAGGTAGTGGGTGCTAGGAAAGAAGTAAGAATAACGTGCCATGCATGAACTCAGAAGGATTACTTAATCTAAAGGTATCAGAAAAGCAAGGAAGGGTAAGGCAGGGTAATGGAAAACTTGTGAAGGAATTCGTCCTCTTAGGAGAAAAGCAGAGAAAATATCACTTACAAAGGTACAGAAGAAAAGAACGTGGCACATTCAAAGAACTGCACATAGCTCGGTAGGTGAAGCATGTAGGGCGGGGGCACAGGACAGAAGGCTGGTGACGGGGTGCTCTGTACTTACACGATGAGTTCCTGTTGCAAGTGCTGTAACTCATGAGCCAGTTTGTTTTTCTCCCCTCGTAAGTTCTGGAAATCACATACAACATTAGGCCGCACGTGTTACTCTAGTGGGACATTCACATTTACGTTTAATAACCCCCCCTTGCAAGTTGTGAGATCATTATGGTATACCTCTATAACGTTTTCATATTCTATGATGGTTGACTTAAGTTCTTCTATACTTAAATCCTTCTGAAAAGTAGGAGAGAGAATTAATAGCAAATAAATGTATGAGTCCACGAAATTGTATTTACTAGACTATCAATCTGAAGAATTGTAAATGCCCAAAGATGATGAGACCTTCTACGAATCTCATTATTGGAAAACTGAACTAGTCTGTGTTTGTGATTAAAACTAAGCAGAAGAGAATGGGACAGCACGGCAGCTGTATCTGACTGGTGTTAATTACGTTCTGTCTTTGCCTGTCCAGTGGAATCATACCCTGCAAGGTAATTCTTAAGTCCAAGTCAGAATTATATTACTATGGTACATTTAAGAAAAAAAGCAGTTTTTTACCTGCAGAATGACTAATGAATTATTAAGGCATCCAAGTTTATCCAGTTCAAACCATATCTCTGTTAAAACCATAGTTTTGTACTGCAAGACCAGAGGGTACAGTCAGTGTCTGACCTATAGTTCTATCCCACGACTAGCATGGTGCCTGGAGCATGAGAAGTGCGTTATGAGTGCTGGGCAGGAGTGCAAAATGGTGGAAAGACCAGAGTTACAGAGGAAGTGAGCAACCACCACTACCCCCTGGCACTACATGGGGAGTGAGAACACCCACGATGAGGTGATACAGTTGGTACAATATTCAGTATCTTGGTCAATGTCCACAAGCCGTGAATGGCTCCTTTGAAACCTCATAAACTGCAGGGGAAGGAAAAGAAGTGAAATACTGCTCTTTTTTCACTCTCCTGTCTTGGAATTTGGAAGTTTATTAACTTAGTGTGTATCCTTCCTGGGTCTTTTAAAGCCACCATAACCAGCATCTTGGTAACCGGCAAACTTTGTTACCAGATAGGCTATAATCACAGGACACAAAGATAAATAGAATAATATCTATCTATCAAATCAATCAATCAAACTAGGTAGAAAATAACTGAGGATATATTCTTCTTTTTCCCTAAAATGACTGACTGCACACTCATTTGTGTTGTTATGAATTAAAATTTCATCACCACTATCTAGCCAATGACTGGCAAATTGGCACACTAGTATTTGTTGAATAAAGGGATGAACATCACCAGAATTTACAGAGGATACGTTAAAACATCCCAGATGGAGAAGTCAGTATTCTTCACTCAGAAGAATATTTTTGTTCTTACAAATAAAGAAATGTCTTGTGACAGAATATTAGAATCAGATATGTTAACAGGGGCGAAGTTACACAAATGACCATCTCCTTCCTTTATGACTTGGAGAGAGCTAGTGAGTCCCACAGGCCCTCATGTGAAGAGACAGGACCAACCTTCTGCAAACTTGCATCTTTATTAAGCAAAGTGTTCTCATATGTGTGTAACTGCATCTGAAAAGAAACACATTTAGGAAAGGTCATTGGGACATTGCTCTGGTAAAGGACAGAGCCACAAAATCATGCAACAGGGAGACATGTTTCTTTGGCACCTTTAATGTGCATGTGTTTTTCACTTTATAAAGAACATTCACATTAGCCTCACAACAACTCTTGAGGTCAGGGTCATTGCCCTTGCTCTACCAGGAAGGAAATATAACCTCAGCACTACCCAGAGACTTGCCCAGAGTCACACCCAGTAAGTGACAGAATGGAGACTAGAATCTGAGTCACCAACTCCAGCCAAGGGCTCTTCCCACTATTTCACACTTCATATAATAAGAGGACATAGAGAGTCTTCATTTTTTTGATGAAATTAAAAATCTAGATAGGACACAAACAGAGTCCATATGGACATATAGAAAGCTCTTCCTCTTTTAAAAACATAGTTTAAAAATGTTCAAGATTTCTTTTAGCAAAGTGAATATTAAGGATATATCAGTTTATTCAAACCAAAAGCAAGCTTGTTGGTGTAGGCTTCTAAAGAGAATGTAATTGATTAAAATGTATATTGATTGAATGGAAAACCTGGAAAAATAATCAGCATAGTCAGAAGTAGAATCATCATCATCATAATCATATATATTTGATATCCCTTTATAGTTCTAAAGGTATCTTCACATAATCATCTCATTTGAGTTTCCAACAAGCTTGTGGATGAGGTAGAAACTATCGTATCCATTTAATAGATGAGAAAATTGAGATTTAGAGAAGTTAACTACTTGCTTGTGGTTACAAAGCTTTTAAGTCGAGAAGACAGGATTTGAATCCGTGTCTTCTGGTTCTTTTCACTAGTTTATGACAGTTGTGTTTTCCAAAACAGTCATTCCTAGAATAAAATCAATTTTAATGTCTAAATTATAACTGCTATAATATATGTATATGTACATACCCACATGGAATTGGGGTGTCTGCTAAGAAAATTGAGAATTTCTCATATAGATATGAAATTTAAGTACATCATCATTTCAAACACATACTACAACAAAAAATATTGTTCAAATAAACCATTAGAGATGAGAATAAGCATGACACAAATTCTTGAATTTAATGACAATTGTCTTGTTTCCTGATAATAATGTATTGCAGATAAAACAAAAATACACAAAATATAGACTTTCTAGATGTAATATAGATAAAAATCATTTTGTAAGATATCATTCCTTAAGGCAATAGAATTGAATTAAAAAATCAAGATAGATTTTTCCCCCATCTCTCCTCATTTTCTGCATTAAGAATGTACAATAGCTGAAATCTTCCCTAACTTAGGGATTTGCAAAATCAGATACTGTTAAATTAGAAATTGTCACTATAATAACAAGTATAAATAATAATAAGGGGTGGCAAGGATGTGGAGAAATTTGAACCCTCATACACAGCTGGTGGAAATGTAAAATAGCACAGTCATTTTGGGAAAAGTCTGGAAGTTCCTCAAAACGTTAAACATAGAGTTATCATATGATACAGTAATTCCACTCCTAGGTATATACTCAAGAGAAATTAAAATATATGTCCACACAAAAACTTGTGCATAACTATTCATAGCAGCATTACTCATAATAGTAAAAAAGTAGGAACAGCCCAAATGTCCAGCAACTGATGAATGGATAAACAAAATGCTATTTCCATACAGTGGAATATTATTCAGCCATAAAAGGAAATGAAGTCATGATGTATGCTCCTCCATGAGTGAACTTTGAAAACATTATGTTCAGTGAGAGAAGCCAATCACAAAAGACCGTCTAATGTATACGACTCCATTTATATGAAATGTCCAGAATCGGTAAATCCATGGAGATAGAAAGCAGACTAGTGGTTGTCTGGGGTTGGGGAGGAATGGCAAGTGACTGCTAAAGGGATTTCTTTTTGGATGATAAAAGTATTTTAAAATTGGTTTTGGTGATGGTTGCATAATTCTGAATATACTAAAAACCACTGACTCATATACTTTAAGTGGGTGAATTTAATGGCATGTGTATTATATATCAGTAAAGCTGCTACCTTGAGAAAACAGAAACTGCCTTTTATATAACTCAGATATCTAGAGCAGTACAAATTTCAAAATTGATAACGAAAGGTTATTGTGTCAATGAGTCATAGACACCTTCAAAAAGTAATACTAGTTTGATGAAAGAAAATATTTTACCAGTATTTGAGAAGTGCTTACTTGATGGTGTTTCTCAGTTTTAGACAATTCCTCAATCTTCTTTTCCAATTTATATATATCCATAATGTTCTTAGCATTCTAATGTAAAATAAGATAGTATTCTTAGATTCAGACCAAAAAAATAAAAGGAAATCACAAAGTGTTTTTTAGGAAGTAGTATTTTCATCATTGACATTGTAATCCATTTTAAATTAAGGGACAAAACTTTAGACTTTGTCCAAAAATAACACAATTCTTTTAACGTGATCATCCAGGAATACTCCCAGCAATCCCTTCTTATTTTCCATTTCACCTCAAGCACTCACTCCCTAGTCACACCTTCAAAGTTGTCATTACCAGCAACTGGGATCCCTCCATTATCTTAATTGCAACATCTCACTCTTCAACCACCATTTCTTGTCTTTCCAGGTTACTTCTTTGTGCATCAGCAAACCTTCAATCCCCACTGGAGCCTACAATCCATGGATCCTACTACGTTCTCATTATCCTTCCACCTTCCCGTGAGCTCCATTCCCTCTCGACTCAGCTTAAATTCTTCCATGGTCAATCGTTACAATCTCTCTCTTCCACACCCCTCCAATTCCCTTGGCTCTCCCCTACTTCTTAGTATTTTCTTTTTTCTTTTTGCGGTACGCGGGCCTCTCACTGTTGTGGCCTCTCCCGTTGCGGAGCACAGGCTCCGGACACGCAGGGTCAGCGGCCATGGCTCACGGGTCCAGCCGCTCCGCGGCATGTGGGATCCTCCCGGACCGGGGCACGAACCCGTGTTCCCTGCATCGGCAGGCGGGCTCTCAACCACTGCGCCACCAGGGAAGCCCGAACCTCCTAGTTTTTAACCTCTAGTTTTTAACCAAATAATTCACTTCACAGTTCTACTTTTCCTAACCACCCTAGTTTAAATTGCACTCCCCACAACTCTGTTTTCTGCTCTTCTTTTCTCTGTGGCACTAATCACCATCTAACATGCTAGTGTCACATGGGCTATTTTGTTTAAGTCTGTATCCTTAACACCTAGAATAGAGTCTATCTCCCGATGAATGTGTGTATAATAAACAAACGAATAAATGTAAGTGAATAATTACCCGAACCATCGTGCCATTACTCTTCACATTGCATCTGATTTTTACTTCCTAAAGGATTCTTAGTGACATCTATAAGCCTTTTCTAATGTAAATCAATAATTGTAATGCTGTCTCATGATGAAGGGTTCTAAGTCTCCTTCCTTCTATCTCAATTCTAAATTGGTATAGTACAATTCTTTGATGCTAGTCAATCATCTGAAATATGAGGACAAAAATATCTTACATTGGGAGCTTCACTGTAAAGCATTAGTTTCATGGAAACCTGGTCTTGTAGCTGTAGCATGTCTGAATCTAACACAGGGTTTCTTTCCAATCTTTAGTTGTTCCTTTCCTATCTACTATGAATTTTTTTAATGTCCACTTGGGCCATAAATTGGAAAACTCATCAGACTGTTCACCACAGCTTAATAAATACATCTAATAAACTTATATAAAACCCAAACAAAAAACCGTACATAATGATTAACTTTCAAAAGGTACCTATAGAGAATTTTCCTCCAAAATAGTAACTTTCTGGTAGCTTTGCTACCTGTTCTTTCAATGTTTTAATTCTGTTGCTTAAAAATATATATTGCATAGAAGTTTTCTTTTTTTTAGCGATTCTACTAGTATTTCCTAATATATATGAGGTATATTATGGTTAACCAAATGGCTTCACATGCATTATCTTAATCTTTAAAATAACTGTAGGGAATAGGTATTATTAATCCCTCAAAAGATAAATGGCTTTTCCAAGGTTAGACTGTCAGTGAATTTAAGATCTGGGTCTTAGACTCAAAGACCTTTTCCATCTAGTTTCATGGAATAATCATAGAAAATTATTAGATAATGTCTATACTTTCCTTCTTGATTTGTATATTTTTTAGATGAGTTAATTTCATTTCATCTTAACTCTGAATTTCTTACATCCATTTCTACCATGGATGATTACAAAGGTATAACATACTTCTGTCCAGACAGGAAAACCCTGTCTACTCTTCCTCACTTATCATTTGACAAAGCAACCTGGTATTTGGTCCACAGGAGCCTGAAATTCACATGATTTATATTTAACCCAGGGTCAGCACCCATGATTGCATGATTTCCATATGCTTATCTGTGCCCTTTTCACAATTTCAACATACCTCTTCTTGGAGAATCCGAATCTTAAGAATCAGAGCCCGGTTTTCTGCCTCCTGATTTATTAAGAGAAAAATAATTTAAAAGTATTTGAGAAGTTTATGAAAATACCAAATATTTACTTCCAGGGCTATCAACATTTTTTCTTTTTATCAACCTTAAATATGGCATTGACATATGACAAATAATCCTAGCCTAAAATATTCTCAATACGGGGTTAAGCCTTTGGCTTCAGTTTCTTGGGATCAGTGAAAAGTCACTCTTCTTGACTCAATCTAACTATGACAGGAAAGGAAAGATGAAAAACAAAAGAAAACAGCGTGGTATTTTTCCCTGCTACTTTACCGCCATCTGCTTATGACAGATAGTGTGAACTCATCTATTTAAACAGCACCTTGAAATCAAAGAGTACTAGCTTTCTATTTGAAGCTGTGGATATTCTCAGATTCAACATTACCAGAACATAGGAACATCAAAAATCATTTTATAATTAGGAGCCCTAAATTCAGAACCATCAGAAGAAAACATATTCCAGGACAGGATATACACCAAAATGTTAACAGTAAATCTTGTGGATAGGGTAGGGTAAAGATTTTGTGGGATTTTATTTTTAATTTGCTAATAAATATTTTCTTATTTTTATAGAGCGAACAGGTACTACCTTTATAACATAAAAATAAAAGGGAGGCCATCTCAGGCTAGGATGTCATTGGTACAAGAACGAAGGAACATACACACCACATAGCTGGAATCAGAAGACCTGAGTTCAGTTCTCACTCTACCATTTATTAGACAATGGACTTTGAATAATCAAAACATTTCTAAACTTTAGCTATAACTCTAGTAATTTTTTAAAATGAAAAATAGCAAAAAAAAAAAAAGAATATCAGCTTCTGTTTCTACCTCACAGAATCTCTGTGAGGACCAAGGAGAGGAAATATTAAAAATTCTTTTGAAATTGTAAAACATTGAATTGTAAAAGTGCAAAGGATTAGGACTGTATATCTAGGACTCTGCACTTTAGTAGCAGCTAACGTCTAGCCCCAGGAGGAAAGAGGACATTACTGCTTTACATGTACTAATTCATTTAATCCTCCCAGCCTTAAAGTAGGCAGTATTGCCATGTCCACTTTGCACAGGG
Organism: Stenella coeruleoalba; assembly: GCF_951394435.1. Lineage (NCBI taxonomy): Eukaryota > Metazoa > Chordata > Mammalia > Artiodactyla > Delphinidae > Stenella > Stenella coeruleoalba. The sequence goes on from NC_137157.1 coordinate 81,959,887, forward strand.
GAACTCTGAGGCTTAAAGACGTTACGTGGTTTGCCTAAAGTTAGATAGCCCTCAGAGTCGGGACTTGGATGCCCACTGCCTGACACCCAAGGGTGGGCTCTTGATCATTGCTCTACATGGCTTCCACATAGAAGCTCCTCAGTGGTCCCAGAATGAGTCCAGAATTGCTATAATGCATTCACAGAGACTTGCAGTCACCTGACACTCAATGAGTCCAGTCCCCAAATTTGACTGTTGAGGCAAAAGCTAAGCTGAGTTGTGTAGGTTGTAGGAAATCATGAGTGAAAGACACAGGCCTGGAATCCAAGTCTTCTGATGACTTAGACCTAAAAATAAATTAGTCTGAATGACTTTCCGCTGACCCCCCACCATGGTTAGCAATGCGCAAATACTGATGGAAGGTTTTTGAAGATTATTACTAAAGCTCTAGATAATAGTTTAACATTCCCAATAAAAAGAATTACTTCTCTGGTAGTTGAATTAAAGCTTAGTCTAAATAATGTTTTGCTCTAAAAATTACAAGCCTGTGCTTCTTTAGCATAAGGACTGATTAATGGAACTAATTACTAATCTGTACGTGCTGAGAAAATGGATTTAAAAAAAAAACTGAGAAAAAGGTGAAAGTTTGACAGAGAAAATTTTTTGGAAAATGTAAGTGGTTTCTAGTGTCAAATATTTATGAATTCTCCTATTAACTTCAGAAGGCATTCTAGATCTTCACAAATCATTGCAAATATGACTAATTTGTAAAGAATTTTAATCCTGGTTGAAAAGGAAAACACAGTTTTTTATCCTACCTGCCTTTATTTTTCTAAGGTGTTACCAATTCATTCATCAGTCTACTGATTTCTGATTTTTGTTTCCAAATAAACCCTCTTGGATTTTAGTTATATAAACTATTAATATAGGTCCATTTCAAAGTACTTGGATGACTTACTAATTGTTTGTTCTGGGCTACAATCATGGTCTTCTGCTCTTCTGAAGCGTTCATACTAATTTTCAGTTCCTCCAGTTCTTCTCTTAACAGATTTGTTCTTATAATAGCCTGGTGGGCACTGTGGGGTGGGGAGAGAAGGCAATGAGCAAAACCTCAAATATAACCGTCAAAGATACTAAGTAAAGCCACGGACTATTTTTAAACCCAAGTTGAAAACCACTGAAAACTCAAACCAGATGCCAACAACAGTAGGAAAAAAAAAAAAAAAAAAAAAAACTTACACAAGATCTTCCACAGTCCTTGGAAAAGGAAGGGATTTGGGTGGAGCATAGTGGGGGGAAAAGGATAGAAGGAAACAAACATATTCCTGAAGATAGAGATTTGGAGGCTCCCTTTGAAATCCATCACTGGCTGAATCACACGGTTCTTTCCTTCTACTAATAAGATGTAATAGTAGTTAATGCAATCCCACAAACAGTTATTGAATAATATCACGATCAGGGGCTGTACCTTGCAAGAGGACCCATGATGTTGGACAAAAGAGACATGGTGTAACCTTAGAGAGGTTACATACTAGTGAAGGAGATGACAACTAAACAAACAAGTAGTTACAGATAGTCTTTATATCATATATTTTATTTAAAAGGTTTACTGCAACATTGTTTACAATAACAAAACATTGGAAAGAAACTAAATGTCCAACAAAGGAAAACCTATTAAATGTATTATGGTAATCTATATCATGGAATTACCTATTTGTACTCCCAAAAGATTATAAACTGTTTTCTGAGCAGGGTCTTGAAGAAGGTATAATTTTTTCCTTACTAAGAAATTACATTGATCATTCAATCAATACTTATTGAGCTCCGACTCCATGCCATTCATTCTAATAGGCATTGAATAAGGTAAAGATGAACCCAATCCTAAGAACTCTGCCCTCCTGGAACTTATAGTCTAGTAAGGTAAACAGACAATCATAATTGCTATTACAGTATAATAAGAACCAAGGCTGGAGTGAACCCAAGTTCTGTAGACACTATAAAAGGAAGACAGCTCAGATAATGAGAAGGAGGAAGGGGAGGGGGACAGAGGGGGACAGAGGGGACAGAACAGAAGCTCATTGAGGGACTGCAAGCAGTCCGATATTGCTGGAGCATAGAGGGGAAAACGGGAGGTAGAGACAAGGCATCAGAGGCCCCATCGTGAAGGGGTTTGCAAACCAGATGAAGGACTTCGGATTTTACCCTGAGTGCGAAAGGAATGCATTGAAGTGGTTACAGCAGGGGCATGATGTGGTCAGACTGGCAGTTAGGAGGAACCTGCCTGCTGGGGCGGCACAAGCTTTGGAAAAGGAGGGGAACCTAACCAGGAGGCTGCTGCAGTGACCCAGGTGAAAGGTGATGCTGACCTGAACTGAGTGGCAGCTATGGGAATGGAAGGAAGTAAATCTATCTGCGAGAGATAAAGTGGGTAAATTAACAGGACTTGCTATTTGATGTAGAAGTGAAGTCTGGGGAAGTAAAAGGAGGCAGAGATTTCTGGTTTGCAGGCAACTGGAAGGAAGGGACTGCTCTTCTATGGCAGACATTCTACTAAGTGCTGGGGCAACCAGGATAAATAAGACACGGTTCCTCCCATTAACGAGGACACATTAACACAGAAGGCAAACTATACCATGATGGGACAACAGCCAATATCAAAAATAGGCTGGGAGTGCCGACAGGAAACAGGCTCTTCCTGAAGGATTGTGTGTGGGGGTGGGAATTGGGGGTGGGGGTAGAAAAGAGGAGGCTTAATTCTGTAGACACTGGCATTTCCGCTGTCCATCCAGATTCTCTAGCCTTTCTGTCCATCCTGCAAGTTACCCAATTCCCTTCAAGACATGTCTTCACTGCTTAACTTAACCAGAGTCAGCTTCTAGTGCTTGCAACCAAAAGCCCTGTCTGGCACATTCACCCAAAGCATACTTTGTTTGCTTTTTTAAAGAAACTTTGAATTATTATATTTCAAATAAATAATAAATAAGCCAATTATGGAATGGAGAGAGCTTGAGGTTAGCATATTTTTTTTTTTTTTTTAATTTTTTTTTGCGGTATGCAGGCCTCTCACTGCTGTGGCCTCTCCCGTTGCAGAGCACGGGCTCCAGACGCGCAGGCTCAGCGGCCATGGCTCACGGACCCAGCTGCTCCGCGGCATGTGGGATCCTCCCGGACCAAGGCATGAACCCCTGTCCCCTGCATCGGCAGGCGGACTCTCAACCACTGCACCACCAGGGAAGCCAAAGGTTAGCATATATTTTTTTAATTTTATAGATTGGTTTGGAGGCTGGTCAAAAATTATGAGGGTAAGAGTTCATGGTCAGAATGCTTTACTGTCTTTTCAAGTTAACTTAGAACTTTTCTGTTCAGAATTTTAGACCTACAACATCTGTACACACATACTCTGTGAGAAGCATGTTGCTTGTTTCCTGATGCTCAAGCATCTCCCAGCAACCTATTGTACCAGCATCTGACACTTTATCCGGTATGTCTCCAAGGTCCATTATCCCCTCCTATCTTAAGCTAAGATCACGAAATTCTTATCATCCTTCTAGGCTCCAGGTGCCCTGAGGGTACATTTTAAACATGACTCATCAATGTATCTCTCATAATACTTAGCACGGGACTTTGCATAGAGTAAGAGTTCTACTGAACCACAGGCTGTTGGGATGGATTCACGCCTGATCCTTAGGCATACTGGTCTTACACAGAGATTGAACGACATAGAGAACATCATCGCTAGAAAAGAACTAACAAACCTTACAGGTGGGAAAGTAAAATAGTGCAGCTGCTTTGGAAAACAGTTTGGCAGCTCCTCACAACGCTAAGTATAGGTTACTACCCAGCAATTCCACTCCTAGGTATACACCCAAGAGAACTGAAAACGTATGTAAAACTTGTACACATAAAAACTTGTACACAGATGTTCATAGCAGTACTATTCATAAGAGTCAAAAAGTGGAAATAAACCAAGGGTCCAAACTGAGGTATAGCCATACAATGGAATATTATTCAGCCATAAAAAGGAATGAAGCAGTGATATATGCTACGACATGGATAAGCTTTGGAAATGTGATGCTCAGTGAAAGAAGAGAGACACAAAGGTCACATACTGTATGATTCCATTTATAGGAAAATGCCCAGAACAGGCAAATCCAGAGAGATAGAAAGTAGATTAGTGGTTGCCAGATGCTGAGACGAGGGGGAAATGAAGAGTGACTGCTAATCAGTATGGGGTTTCTTTTTGGAGTGATGAAAATATTCTGGAATTAAATCATGGTGATGGCTGTACAACCTTATGAACATACTAAAAACCACTGAATTAATTGTATACCTTAAAAGGGTGAATTTTCTGCCATGTGAATTATATCTCAGTAAGAAACAGATTTATTTTTTTAAAAAAGGAAAAAGAACTGAAAGCTCCCAGCACACAGTAACCCCATCACGGCTCACCTTTTTATCTGAAGGCGCAATTCAGTACAGTCCTCTGATAACTGGCTGTTAGCGTCTTCTAAGCTTTCTAATGCCAATTTAAGCTTATTATTTTCCTCCTCCAATTTCTGCTTGTTGAAATGCAGGTCTGCTACACAGGTAATCAAATCAGGCACCTCTCTGCAGGTGAAAGAATGAATGAGAATAATCTTCAACATCTCTAATCCCCTCCTATCAAAGTAAGGCGAACGGTTAAGCCCAAACAGGCTTAAATATTCCTGTGAGATTTTCTACTCTGTCTTCATTCATCCTCATTAGTGTAGTTTATTTACACAGTATTTATTCAAGTACCTATTACAATAGCATCAAAGATTTTTCCAAAATTCCCAGCTATTTAGCACCTGCCACTAGTGAAGTCAACTTCTACAGCTTTTATTTCCTTCTTTCCACTTTGCTCCCAACACCTGCCGCTGTCTACGCTGAAGAGTTCCTATTTCTGCCTGGGTTATGGAAAGTCCTGAAATAAACTGACACTGTACTCTTTCAGTCAGGAATCTTGGCAGGTTTGAATAGGCCTTTAACTAGGAAACAATTCCTAGAGTCTTATAATTGTAGCCTGAAGCTCACAATTTAGGACTCATCTTTCCTATAATTTTCTACAGCTTGTTAATGTTTGTGGGTGTCACTCTGGCCCCTGACATGGGATCATAAACCCTGCGAGAGTCAGGACTGTGTGTTTCATGGAGTCCCAGGCCTTCTCTTCCTCCTTGCCATATTTTCTTAGAGTTTAGCACAGATTGGCTACATGGGTCCTACTCCACCATTTTCGCATGGATAAACCTGAAGTGGCAAAGATAAAATGAGCAAGGACAGGTCCAGTGGTTAAGACTCTGTGCATCCCATGCAGCGGGCGTGGGTTCGATCCCTGGTCTGGGAACTAAGATCCCACATGCCATGTGGTGTGTGGCAAAAAAATAATATTAAGGAAGGATAGAGTCACTCCCCTCAATATCTAAAACTCACATTTAACAGAAAACAGCTTTTCTCATTCATATCTAAAAGTATCTATTAAAGAAGTGCTTTAAAAGTAATCCCCCAGGGCTTCCCTGGTGGCGCAGTGGTTGAGAGTCCGCCTGCCGATGCAGGGGACACGGGTTTGTGCCCCGGTCCGGGAAGATCCCATATGCTGTGGAGCGGCTGGGCCTGTCAGCCATGGTCGCTGAGCCTGTGTGTCCGGAGCCTGTGCTCCGCAACGGGAGAGGCCACAGCAGTGAGAGGCCCGCGTAACGCAAAAAAAATAAAAAATAAAAAAGTAATCCCCCAAAGAGCTTAAGGTCAATGTCATAATTGTACTTCAAATGGAATTTGTTTTCCATGGAAAACACATGAAGTCAAAGAAGGAGAAGTGTTTCATGAGTGAGAAAATGTTAATTCATGTCATACTAATCTTCCATAATTCGTGTTCCTAGTGAAACTACTTCTAATGCAATTGGGATAGAATAGGTAAAAGTTAAAAGTAAATTATGTTAGCCCTACCACACACACACACAAGAAGAGCTAAGTGACTTTACTGTAAATAAAATACATAAATCTATGAAATAAATAAGAAAACTTGAGGCACTTAAGAAAGCATTGGAAGTAAGAATGCTTACAAGACTCCTTTAAACATGTCTCCACCCAAAGCCTCAAAGCTCCGTGATACAGACTCTGTTATATCTGTGGTCATCTTAACTGAAACACATATAAGAGAGGTTTATGAAAAATCCATTTCTCCAAACCACAAGAAAGTGGCAGAACAATCCCAAAGACACACATTCATACTTGCTACACCTGATTTTCTGCTGTCCTGTTCCAAAGCAGAATTACCCGTTCTGCTGCTTGATCCATTATTCACTCCTTCCCTGTAACCAAAAAAACAAAACCAATGAGCTAGGATTCTTTGTCAAACCAAAGCTTAGCTAATTTTTCAGTTGTGTTCTGTACTTTCTTATTCAGGTCTTTCTTTCTGAATTTTAAAACCATCTATTCATTCAGCAACTACTTGGAACCCAACACCGTGCTTAAATACGGTCATAGAAAAGAAACATAAGGCGTACCTCCACCTTCCGTAAACTTTTAATCTAACGTGAAAAGAGAATGTGCGCACAGAAGTAGGTAGGTGTCGAGTACAGCAGCTGTGCTTAGGGGATGGGAGGTCTCAGTGGGTCAGGCAGTTGATGTAGTTTAAAGGGATAAGTGGACACTTGTAGAGGTAGCAAGACCTTGGGCCTTAAAGAAATGGGAAGGAAAAGACACAAACAACTAATACTTTGGGATACACTGATGGTGTTCTTTCTCATGAAAAATCAAGTTGAACCTAGACTAACTGTACCTTGGAACATTTCACACCTGAAATTTGGGGAACCCTCTTCACAGGCCTCTATCCAGGACACCAATGCTAGCTCTAACCCCCAAAATAAACATATTAAAATTTCAACCATTTCTTTTCCAAGAGTCTTTATACTATGATTTTAGTTTTATCACTTAACCTTTCTAAATGCCAAACCCTTAGATGACCTCTCTGGAGCAGCTACAAAAGCCACTAAATTTGTACTTACATCCCGTTGCATTTCAATGTGAGATGTCTGTCAGAAGATGACTGAGCAGAGTAACTCAGGCATCACTCTTACTATTCCTAGATCTACATCCATCACCATTTCTGAGTTTCTGTTCTGATATTTTGTATTTATATCTCCCATATTTTTTTCTTTTCCTTTCTACTTGTTATAAAAATAAGTTTTCTCTTCAGCCCTCACTCCACTTTATAAATGAATTATTGATATTTTTATTACACAATCAAACCTAAATATTTTAGTAAGAATAGAAAATTCATAAGAAAAGAGGACACAAACTTAAGGTCATCGTGCAGAGGTAATCATGTTGGAGTATATTCCTCCCAACTTTTCTGTGCATATTTTTATTTCTTGACAAATAAGGGATCGTACGACATATACAGATCTATGGCCGATAGTTTGAAATTAATACATATGAATGTTTCTCTTGTCAAATATTTATCTAATTATAATTTTGAGTGACTAATTAGGATTCTAGTGTATGGAAGTATTGTAAGTCATTTGTCCAAATATCTGCTTTTAAATATTTGCATTGCTTATATTTATCACTATCATAAACAACGTTCTGCATATATAGAGTATATGATTGGTTATTTTTCCTGAAGTTACATTATTTGACCACATTACATATTTTTAAGGGTTTGATACACATTCCTAGATTGCCCGTGAAAAACTGTGCCAACTTACACTATTACCAACAAAGTATGAGAGGGCCTATTTCTCCACCTGCCCTGATGACATGGGATGGAGTCATTCTTCTAAATCTTTGTTAACCTGATGGGCACAAATGATATGTTCTCTTTATTTGCATTTCTTTGATTACTAGTAAGATTAGATATTTTTATATATATTTATCTTGCCTTGACAATTAACTCGTGTATAACAAACAACATCTCAGTCACATTTTTTTTTTTTTTTGCGGTACGCCGGCCTCCCACCGCCGTGGCCTCTCCCGTCGCGGAGCACAGGCTCCAGACGCGCAGGCCCAGCAGCCAAGGCCCGCGGGACCCTCCCGGACCGGGGCACGAACCCGCGCCCCCCGCACCGGCTGGCGGACCCCCAACCACTGCGCCACCAGGGAAGCCCGTCAGTCACATTCTTTAAGTCATTATATATTAGGAAACCATTGACCAAAACCGTCTGCCTTGGCCAGGCATGATGATAACCACTTGCATGAATTGTCTCACAACAGGAGGTCCCGATAGAGCACACAGTACTGGGCTTCCCTGGGGGCACAGCGGTTAAGAATCCCCCTGCCAATTCAGGGGACACAGGTTCGAGCCCTGATCCGGGAAGATCCCACGTGCCGCAGAGCAACTAAGCCCGTGCACCACAGCTACTGAGCCGGCGCTCTAGAGCCCATGCGCCACAACAAGAGAAGCCCCCTCAGCGAGAAGCCCACGCACCGCAACGAAGAGTAGCCCCTGCTCGCCGCAACTAGAGAAAGCCCGTATGCAGCAACGAAAAACCCAACACAGACAAAAAAAAAAAAAAAAAAAAAACCACCACACAGTGCTACCGCAGAAAACTAACCAGGAGAATGTGGGAGGAGCCAAAAAGAGGAAGGAAGAGACTCTATGTCCTGCCAACCTCCCAGAAACCCGCACGCTGGAACCCATCTTGGCAGAGGGATGCGCACGCCACCAGGGAGGATCCTGAGTCAGAATGATGGGTCAGAGACAACACGGAAACTAACCCCATTACCGCAAAACCCCAGACTGCGAGCCACGTGGCAGGGCAGTCCTCCTGGGTTCCCTTACCCTGCTGCTCTCCACCTGGGCACCGCTTCCCAATTAAGTCTCTTGCTTTGTCAGCACACGTGTCTCCTTGGACAATTCATTTCTGAGTGTTAGACAAGAGTCCACTCTCAGGCCCCGGAACGGGTCCCCCTTCCTGCAACATATACATCCTAACCCCGCATGAAATCTAGCAAGTTTTGCCACCGTTTGGGCTTAAAGCGTTCTTTAAGAAAACCCCTAGTACATATCAGCTGGTAGCTGGAGATTGGTGGCTGAGTAAAAGCCAAAGGATTAGGCTTCCTGTGAAAGATGATGCGTCTCCAGTATCCGCCCAGGGCACCTGATATCATGGGTACCATTCTCCTTCTCCTTTCTCAGCTTCACCATCCTTTCCTTTTCCTTTTAGCCTCCCTATATTCTAGGCTTCTAAATTACACTCACTGACTACATCTCCCCACTGACCTTAAAAGGGAGTTCATGCTGAAGTTAGATTCATTTGGTGACTTGGTGGTCAGTACCAATAATTTGCTTGACTCCTATGCCAGAAGAACGTAATAATATGTGCTGCCCCTAATCACAATAAATGAATGTTATCATAATTAACGTAATAGGTTCTCAAAGTGTGCCCGTCACCCCCCCACGAACTCCCCCCATCAGTATCAGTGTCACCTGGAAACATGCTAGAAATGCAAATTATCAGGCTTAACCCCAGACCTACTCAATCATGGTGGAGATACCCAACAATCAGGTAGAATACCATTTAGGTGATTCCAGTGCACACTCAAATGTGAAAAGCACCAGATTACAGTATTTCCATCAGCGCAGAAAACAGTGATTAGCATTCATTGTAAGCAATTGTTAAAACAGAACCTGAAAACACATCCTGCTGGGATGATGATTACCATTTGTTTCTGCAGTGAGCTATCCATTCTTTCATGATGGCCTGGAAGGTTTCCAGATTCACATGCATGTCTCTCTTTTCAGGATCGAGCCTGTTCCACAGCTCCTCAAGGCTACCATCTTCAGAACCTTGACTAGTTGTTTGTCTCAGGTAATCTATTACTTTGGTAACTCTGACTGAGCCTTAGGAAGAAGAAAGCCAAGTTAGTTTTAAAAGGTGCGGAAAGATTATTTTTTAAAAATGAGGCACTTAACTCTTTTAGGTCCCTTGGGAACCTAAACGTGCCTTATAACCCTCGCAGTACTGCTGAGTTGGTATCACAGAGTAAAAAGAGCACTGGCCTTGGGTTGGAGTCTAACAGACTAGGGTCAAATCTTGGCTCTGAACTGTATCAGCTGTGTGGCTCTGGGAAAATTGCTCAATCTCTCTGAGCCTCAGTGTACTTGTCTGTGAGATGATGCTACTACACAGACTTGTTGTGAGATCTAAATAAGAACGATATATGTATTCAACAGTCACTTGTGGGAAGTGATCAAAATGCCACTTTATTTTTGTCTCCCATTCTTTTCTTAAAAAACATTCGGATGAAATTTCAGCCTCCAGTAAGTGGTCTGACTTTTATTTGGGGGGAGGGGTAGAAAAGTCATTCTCAGACACAGTCAGTCCTACTATCACATTCAGAAATTAAAGTCAAACAGACTATGTTAGTTATTAACACACCAATCTTCCTTAAGCATAAGACACGTCTTTTAACTAAGTCCTGACTTAGGCTAGCTGCTTGAAGGGGAGAAGGAAAAGGAGGTAGAAGGTTGATAGGGTAGATGCAGAAGTGAAGATTCTTCCCCCAGAAGGTAAGCAGAGACCCTGATATATATATAGAATAAGTCCAGTATATAATTAGAAGGAGGGGAGAGTTGTAAAGGAGACTGAACAACTTTAAAGAGAGTATTAATTTAATGGAAAATGTCATTTGGCTGTGACAGGAAGAAATGGAAATAAAATTATTAATAATTATTTAGAGAGATGATTTCTATTCCTGTTTGCAGTAGAGTTGGAGAGTCAAAAAGAATACCTATATCTCATTTTCCACCACGAAAACTCTGGAACCTCAAAACTCGAAAGTTCTTCTGTATGGTTTTGCAATGTGTCAACGGGGCCATGAAGTGCCCAGATATTTGATCAAACGTTATTCTGGTTGTGTCTGTCAGGGTGTTTTTGAATGAGATTAACATTTAAACTGGTAAACTAAGGAACACAGACTGCCCTCCCTAATGTGTGTGGGCCTGGTTAGAACAAAAAGGCAGACCCTTCCCCAAGTGAGAGTTCTTCCTGCATGACTGCCTTTGAACCAGGACTTGTCTTTTTTCCTGACTTTGGACTCAAACAAAAACATCAGCTCCTTCTCAGTTTTCAGCCTGTCGACCTTTGGACGGGTTCCCTCCTGGTTCTCAGGTCTTTGGACGCTGACTGGGACTAAACCATCATCAGCTCTCCAGGATTTCAGCTTGCTCACTCACCCTGCAGATCTTAGAACTTGTCTGCTTCCATAATCATGTGAGTCAATTCTTTACAATAAATCTCTTTATGTACATTACACATGCACACACACGCACACGCACACACATGCACACACACACACCCATTGGTTCTGTTTCTAACACATCTCCCATCTCCCTTCAGTGGAGCTTCCTTATTTTCTTCAGGGAAATAGTTCCTTAAATTCTGTCCAAACAGAGAGGCTTTGGGGCAATAAATAAGTCCCATTCATCCTACCAATATAATTAAGAGTATAGGCAGGGCTTCCCTGGTTGCGCAGTGGTTGGGAGTCCGCCTGCCAATGCAAGGGACGTGGGTTCGGGCCCCGGTCCGGGAAGATCCCACATGCCGCGGAGCGGCTGGGCCCATGAGCCGTGGCCACTGAGCCTGCGCGTCTGGAGCCTGTGCTCCGCAACGGGAGAGGCCACAACAGTGAGAGGCCCGCGTACCGCAGAAAAAAAAAAAGAGTATAGGCAAATGTTTTGCTATGAGAATGTTCATTATGGATCATTATGGTGCTGTTTATAATAGAGAAAAAAATATCCAATTGAGACATATTGTTTAAATATATTATGTTACATCCCCCAAAAGTACAGTATATAAAGCAAATTTGTTGACCCAGACAAGTACTCAAAATTATTAAGTGAGCAAAAGCAGATTATAAAGCAAGTCTGGGAACATTCCCGTACATACTTAGGGAACTTGTTGTATATAGCTTAAGGAGAAAGAATGACCAAAAACAAGCCTTAAACCATTGTGGTGGTGAGGTGGACAGAGTCCAGGGTGCCCCTTTATGATCCCTGCTTTCTAATGTTTACACCCCTGTGTAGTCTCCTCCCTTGAGTGTGGGCATGACCTGGGACTTGCCTCTAACCCATAGAATATGGCAAAGGAGACAGGATTACATGTATCTAATTGCATGATTAAGTTACATAAGATCACAGTGCCTATCTTGCTGGAGTCATTCCCTTGCTGGCTTTGAAGAGGCAAACTGCCATATTATGGACTACCTATGTTTAGAGATCCAACTAGTAAGAAACTGTCCAGCTGACAGCAGCAAACCTCTGAAGCCCTCAGTATTACAACTGCAAGAAACTAAATCCTGCCAGCTAAAGCAGGTCGTTCCCCAGTCGAGCCACAGATGAGACAGCTGCCCTGGCCAACATCTTGACTGCAGCCTTGTGAGTGAGTTCCTTAACAGAGGACCCGTGTAAACCATGTGTGAATTCCCAATTCACAGAAATTGTGAGGTAGTAAATGTGTGTGTGGTTTCAAGCCGCCAAGTGTGTCGTAATTCAGCAACAGGAAACAACATAAGTAGTTTGGGTACTGCTCATCTGAAACCATTGTGTATGTATTGTAGAAGAAAGCAAAGGAACATTTATACTGGTGTCATTGAGACCAAGATTTTCTGTGGTTGAAAAAGGGCATACAGAATATGAGATGAGTAAAAACGCTGTAGTCCTGAATTTGCTTTAGAAGGAAGACTATGAACTCATGATGCAATATATCTTCAAAAATTTTTAAGTACTTCTTAGGTCTGCCCACTGAAAATGCCTAGAAACAACCACCATCCCCTGCCCCCAGATTGTGGTCTCTATATATTATTTCCCATTAAAAGGAACCATGGATCCTTGAAGAAATAACTGATTCCAAGGTTGGGGCAGGAAATGTATGAGATAAGTCTAAAGACTTTTATAATACTAGGGAAAACAAGGAAGCTACTAAAAAGCATGGGGATGTCTCAAAAGTATTAGTACCTGGGACACCTGGTTGCTCCAGGAAGTAATGAGATGCTCAAAGAAAGATGGGGACAATGCAAACAGACATAGGAGCCAGCTTAAAGAATATCTTGCCAGCCAACTCTGGGACAATTTGAGCATCAAAATAAATAATGATAGTAACAGATTATATATATTGAATTAAGAAGAATCCAGAAATTCATAGTGATATTAATTCATTTAGTTAGAGAAATGGTAAAACCCTGATGATAGATTGACAAGTAAAAAATATAGAAAGAATATTGGAAATTGAACATTTTCTATTTGGCAACCACCATGGTAAGAATTGATTTAGGCAAGAAATATCAATAGATGCTATGTTTCTGATCACCGATTCCAATGTGTAGGGTTCTTCCCCTCCCCCCTCCCCCACCCCACAACATACACACATACAAGCAATTCTCAAGACACTGGGTGTTCTACAGTTCAACCCAATTCTGACACTACCTATGTGGTGATAGTGTCAGAGCCACAGGTTAATGGCGCAGTCTTACAAAACTGACCCCACCCCCTGTAGACACCAATTCAAGGCCGGGTTGTCACCTGTACTTTTGATGGACCAGCTATAGATTGGAGGTTCCTATGACTCCTCTTTGTGTTCCATTAATTTGCTAGAGCAACTCACAGAACTCAAAGAAATTTTTTACTTACTATATCACCAGTTTATTATACAAGGATATAACTCAGGAACCGCCAGATGGAAGAGATGTACAGGGCAAGGTATGGGGAAAGGGTCTGGAGCTTCCGCACTCTGCCACACTTTTCAAATGCCGCACTTTCCAAATCTCCACGTGGAAGCTTTCCAAACCTCTCCTTTTGGGTTTTTATGGTGGCTTCGTTACACAGGCATGATTGATTAGATCATTGGCCATTGGTGATGAAACTCAATCTCCATCCCCTCTCCCCTCCCTGGAGGTCTGGGGAGTGGGACTGAAAGTTCCAACCACCTAATCACATGACTGGCTCCACTGGCAACTAGCCCTCGTCCTACGGTGGGGTCCAAAAGTTATTTCATTAACATAAAAAAGGCACCTTTATTGCTCTCATCACTTAGGAAATTCTAATGGTTTTAGGAGCTCTGTGCCACAAATGGGACAAAGACCAAATATATACTACTTATAATAAATCATAATATCACAGATACTAAAACTAGTGAGTGTTTGATGACGAACAGAATGTTTACATAGATTCAAAGTATCTTCCCATATTTATTAATTACTGATGAAATAAAAATTCATATTCTAAGGCAAGTCAAGGAAAATTTAAACATAAAATATTTTCTCTGCTCTTTTGCCTCCTCTCTCCCCTCTACTGTGCACTGTGTATCTACATTATGCATCCCAAACATCCCCATCAGCAGAAATACCTGCTCAACCAAAAACAGCAACATTCTCTGAGCATCAGCAAGACAAATCCTTAGGACCTAACCTTCCTTCTTAATCCTGTAAGGAGCCACGATGACCCACGAACCACTACTCGCTTTGCATGCTTAGACCTGGATTGTGTAGACTGTCAGTAATATGTCGTTGAACGTACAGCCCTCTGTCTCAAAATGTGCTTTGACCTTTAACAGGCAGAACAGTTCTCAGAGCTTTCGGAAAGGCTGTTCCTGAGTTATAATCCTCAACTTGCCTCGAATAAAATTTTCCCTTTCTTTCTTAGATCGACTGAGTGATTTTTTACAGCCATTATAAAGGAAAAATAGTAACTTTACAATAGGGGTATTTGGCAAACTCCACACTAATCAAGTGATCAAAGTTAAAAATCCTGAAATATTGTACGGAGAAGAACATAACATCACTTCCGTAGTGTGCCTGCAAAAATGTAGAACCTGAATAATCAAGAGGAAATATCATGGACTTCCCTGGTGGCGCAGTGGTTGAGAGTCCGCCTGCCGATGCAGGGGACGCGGGTTCGTGCCCCGGTCCGGGAAGATCCCACATGCCGCGGAGCGGCTGGGCCCGTGAGCCACGGCCGCTGAGCCTGCGCGTCCGGAGCCTGTGCTCCGCAACGGGAGAGGCCGCAGCAGTGAGAGACCCGCGTACTGCAAAAAAACCCCAAAAAACAAAAAAAAAAAAAAAAAAAAAAAAAAGAGGAAATATCAGATGTTCTACAAAGTAACTGGCATATACTCTTCAAAAATTTCAAGGTCATAAAAGACAAGGAATCGAGGAGCTCCTCCAGATTTAAGGAGACTAAAGAGATGTGACAACTGAATTCGATCCTGGACATGGAAACAAAAAATCTATAAAGAATATTATTGGGGAAATTGACAAAATTTGAATATAGACTTTTAAATTAGATAATAATATTGTATCAAGGTTAAATATCCTAATTTTGACAATCATTCTGTGGTCATGCATGCAAATGTCCTTTGTAGGAAATACACACTGATGTACTTAGGGGTAAAAAGGCACAGTATCTGCAATTTACTCTCAATCAGAAGCACAATCAAGCTTTTATCCTGCCCTTCCTTTGGGAAACAAGACTCAGCCACGGCCAAATAGTTGCTAGGCAGGGTAGAGTTTCCTTTTATAGATATTCCAGCTGATAAAATAGGAAGGAATAATAGACTATCACCTTTCACAACACCTAATGAAAGAATAAATCTAGGCCTTCATCCTCAAATAGTTTTGTCTTCCGATAAAAATATATACACCGTCTATGCGGAATCTTGCCAAAAGGAGATACAAAACTTTTATCTGATCAAACCTCTAAATGTAGGGGACAAAGAAACAGGTTGTGTTTCTAAGACCACACAATCACCAAAATTCAGACTGGGGGAAACTATGAGATAAAAGAACCAGTTTCATTAACAAATAACTTAAAATACAAAAAAGAGAGAATAGGAAGGGAACATAGAGATAAGCTAGACGGCCAATAACAATGAACAAACTTTTCTTGGATATTGATTGGAACAATTAAACTGTTTAAGAAAAAATAAATTTCTCACACAAATGAGAAAACAAATGCTGATAAGATTTTTTTTTTTTTTTTTACGTGGGCCTCTTACTGTTGTGGCCTCTCCCGTTGCGGAGCACAGGCTCCGGACGTGCAGGCTCAGCGGCCATGGCTCACGGGCCCAGCCACTCGGCCGCATGTGGGATCTTCCCGGACCGGGGCACGAACCCGCGTCCCCTGCATCGGCAGGCAGACTCTCAACCACTGCGCCACCAGGGAAGCCCCTGATAAGATATTTGATATTAAGAAAGTATGTCACCTTTTTAGTCATAAAAATGACATTGTATAGTTGTGTCTGAAATCAGGCTTTATCTTTTGAACGTACTGAAATATTTACAGGTGAAATAATATGATGTCATGGATTTGTCTCCAACTAATCCAGAGTGGAGGAGAGGAAAGTGGGTGGGGCTAGAAATGAGACATCATTATTTACGACACTATTTACATTATAAGGGTTATACCTCTTTACTCCTGTATATGTTTGTAATGTTCTATAATAAAAAAGTTTTCATCCAAATAAAACAAAACCATATTGACCAAGGAATTTGTGGAAGGTTATACAACAAATCATTAACAATGCTTACTCAGAGAAACAGGATTACTGATGAGTTTTTTTCCCTTCTTTTCTATAAATTATTAATTTTATTACAGTGATCACAAGCCATTTGCATGCTAAAAATTACTTGCGGAAATTTTAAAAAGAACACATCTCTAAGAAAAACAGAACTGAAAATCTAAAATTAACTCAAAAATTTGAGCTACATTTGTGTAGCAGTTTTATACGTATGAAGTATATATTTCTTGTGAGGCAACAACTATGAGAGGTAAGTAGTTCCAGTCAATGATTGCAGCTGGTGAATCAGTTGATAAGCTCAATAAAATCATTCAAGACACTGGTAAAATATGCAAAACAGGTACAAAGAAATTAACCAACATCTAGACGGCCACCCTTCCTCCCAAATTAGGTTGTACCCACCACGTGTGTAGACACAGATGCACAGAGCACCACACATAAGCCATTTCCCTTTCTCTTGCAATAGAAAGTACAATGACGTGATGAGTACCACCGAACATTGGAGCAGATAATTTTCGACTGACCTCTGCATTTGGTGTCACATGCATTAAAAATACTTGTAAGCAACTCCTCTTCACAGGTCCTGTTATTGCTATAGGTTACATCTTTCTTGCCATCATCAGTTCCTTGTTTCCACCCTAGTAGAAGAAAAAGTTTGCATATCCAGATGCTTTTCTGTGCTAATATGCTTAATTGCTAAATTTTTTTGTTTTAATTCTAACAAGAAAACATATTTAAATAAAGAGTAGTCCACAATACTGGTTACTGAACTTGAATAGATCAAGCAGAAAAAGTGGTCTTGAAGGGTCTCTGATTATTCATTTTCCTTTCCTTATAAGTTTTATAAAGGTAGAATAAAAGAAGAGATGACGAAGAGGGAAATGAGCTTTACTGCCCTGTAATGTTAGAAGCACTCTGTGAAAAAGCAAATAGTGTAGCACAAATAGAAATATTTTAAGAAAAAATAGAGGGAACGTAAAGATTAGCTCTACAGAAAATGTGCCATTTTACATTGTTTTGTTTTTCAGGGCCTATCACAGATGGGACTCTGTAAGCAATCCTCTAAATAGAATTCCAAAATTTCATTGAAATTGGCCTCCAAAATTTACATTCTCCCCTGGTCTACTTTATTGGCTCTACATTTTCTTACATGTTTTACTCTCACAAACACAAAAAATGCTAAAATGGTAGTTTTCAGCAAGGCATGTTGGAACTATATGAACTTTAGCTCCCCTGTATCTATGGCTTCCCATCATGCCATTCTAATTTGCCCAGGAGAAAGTTTGTTTTCAGGTCAGCAGAGGAATGCCAATGATTATGATTGTAAATACAATCTAGAATTTCTATCAGGTTTATAATTGAAAGCATAGAAAATACTTATATTTCACATCTAAGAGTTTTTTAAGAGAGGAAAACACAATTTTAAGGGAAAGATGGACGCCTCCCTCCAAGTTTCGATAATGTACACTGGTATTTCATTTTAGTTCAGGTATTCTCATAGGGATATGCTCAAGGCTTTATCAGAAGAACAAATATTAGAAGATGAATATTTACCCTCTTCATTCAGAGATAATTTTTTCACCACTGAATCCTGAGGAGTAAAAAATTCAGAGCTCTGATTAGAGGTGGAATCAAAGTCAAGGGTTAAGGCACTGAAATCATTTTCACTACAACAGTTTTTCAAATCCTTGTTAGAGAAGAGTTCCCTTTTTCTGGTCTGTGGTATCAAAGATGTGTAATTCTGGGAGCTCTGTGATCTAGGCCTTGAGATGTTTTCCGAGCTTGTGAGGATAAGAGAATATGTGGCATACTCAGGAGGGCTGAGATGAGAGATGGATGGGGTTCTTGGAGATGCTCGTTGAGGATGTGAAGTAAAGGCACCAACTTTCTCAGGGCTTGAGGAGCGAGGGTCGGGCAGAGGAATGGCAGCAGTCATCATTTTCTTCAGTACCTCTTCAAAGTCTTTCTTGGGGTTAGTCTGTGGACTGTCAAACCTGCTAGATTGGTATCTGATAATCTGTCGGATGGGACTTGTACTCTCTTCTCTCTTTTGGATGGCTTGGATTTTTCTACAGATGCTTTGCACCGGGTTATGCCGCTTCTCAGCTGCTTTCTTGACAGAGGCCATTGTTGACTTTCCTCCAATGAGACAGAGGAAGTGGCTGAAGTACCGGCAAAAGTAGACATGTTTTTCAAAGTTAGCATTGTCCTAACAACAATGTAGCAATAGCTAGTTATTCCCAAACCGACTTTGGCGGGATCAAGATGTCTTTAAACAACTATCTTTAAACAATTGCTTTTTTATATTTAAGTATAGTTGATTTACAATGGTGTGTTAGTTTCAGGTGTACGGCAGAGTGATTCAGTGATACATTATATTCTTTTTCAGATTCTCTTCCATTATAGGTTATTACAAAATATTGAATATAGTTCCCTGTGCTATACAGTAAGTCCTTGTTGTTTAAACAAATGCATTAAACAAATTTCCGCATTTCTAACTTTGGCCCTCAAATTTCTAGAAAATAATAACCGCTAACATATATAAAGTATTTCCCATGAGCCAGGCGTGGTACTAAGTTCCTTATATGTATCAACTCATTCATCCTCAGAACAACTCTATGAGGCAAGCATTACTATTAGCTCCATTTTCAGGCACAGAGAGAATAGGGACATGCCCAGAGTCACCTTAGGTAAGTGCCAGAGTCCAGATTTGAACCCAGTTAGTCCTGCTCCAGAGGACCCCAACCACATTGCTTTTCACGTATATGTCAAATACGATGACGATGATGATATGAAAGCTCCCATTTGAGTACCTATTCTGATTCTCAGCTATTGAGAACTTAATAAATATCCCCTTTATTGAGCATTTTACATGTATTATGTCTAAACTTCACACAAACCCCGTCAGATATGTAGAAATATCCCCTTTTCACAGATAATAAAACTAAGTCTCAAAAAGGTCAAGTAATTTTCTATTGGTCACATCTCTAAGATTTGTGCCAAAGATGGTCTGACTGCAGCATCATTTTATTTAATGGCAGCATATATGACCTTTAAAAAAAAAGAAAAGCATGATCTCACTTCTTATAAGACAGTAATTAAAGAACTTGGAAACAAATCCACAATTTTGCCTAAACTGGTAAAATTTAATCTATGCAAAGAGTTACAATAACTTGAATAGTTATAAACAAATAGTTGAATAATTACAAAGAGTTTGAAAGTTACGATTTTTAGAACCTTAACGAAAATTTCTGTTCAGGGCTCTTTTTTAAAAGTCCCCTAAAAGAAAATAAACAAAGGGGCATTTAGAAAGACTGGGAAGAAGAAGATGCTCAAAATCTTCTCAATCTGGCTCATTCTACCTCAAGACGTTGGCCACCAGCTACAAGCTAATGAAGTTTCCATCAACAGAATCCTTCGCTATTTAAGGTAATGGTCATCTTCGAACCTTTATGTTGTCACTTGACAACACCCTCCTCTCTGTCTATCCAAGGCTTATCTTTCAATGCCAAGCCTGAAACACATTGCCCTATTAAAATCCTGGAATCAGCGTATACTCAATGAACTCAAGCTTTCTGTTCTCTCCTAGAATGTATAACTGTACTGTATATTCTGTCATTTAATTAGATTTTATCTTCTATTCTTGGACTACTTCAAATGTGTATGTACATTGTCTCCTCAATAACACTTTTACTTTCTGGTATTCAAAAGCCATGATGTGATTCTCTTTTAGATACTCAATACATTATTGTTGGCATCACTGATAACAGTTCTATGTAATACAAATAATTACAAGGCTTGTGGACTCGTTCCCCAGCTGCAGTGAGTGTTGGCTCTCAACGACTTGTAGCTACTACTCTTTCTGGAGAATTTCCCCTATCCAAATGGGAGCTTCTCATTGCTCAGGTGGGAGGTTGGCAGTGACGTAGTGGTAATGACAGAAGAGAATTCACCTGAGAATACAGTGCATTCCAAATCTACGGCTGGCTGGGGTGGGGACACGGCAGGAGCCATCTGACTTCCCCGTATCAAGTAAAGACCCTCTTAAAGACTGGCTAAGTATCTATCAGTGTTCTCAATGTGATGTGACTGTTTTTCCCTTCTAGAGCCAGTGAACTGAGGGACAGGTTGAGCTTGGGGCTAACAGAAGCCCTAGAACCTGAACCTCAGGCTCCTAGATCTGTCTGCCTAAGAACATCTGTGAACCTCCATGTGGGATGCTATTTGAGCACCATTGAAAAGCCTCCCTCTGTGGGGATTTGTGACTGATCCAGATGAATGTTCCGAGTATATTAGACACTACATTTCTATCTGCTTTTCCGAGGCATTTTTCTCCTCCTACCATCTGTTTTCTCAACGTCCATGACTCACCTAAGTGAGCCCTGCTCCACGGTCTCCTGTCCGTCCTGTCCAAACATTTTCTTTTAGTTTTAGATCTTGGTAGAAAAGATTTACTGCAATCTGCCAAAACGCTTAAAAATACAAGCCTAACTTGCTTTGTGCAATAACTGTCATTGAAAGAGTACTAAGTGAAAATTAAAAACTGAAGGTTAATTGTACTAGTAGAATCGGTTGCTTGGAGTCTCTCTTTTACAAGGAATTTCCTCCTTATTTATCTGTTTTAGGTGATTGAATATTTACTACGTAAAGATGGTACACTTGTAGAAATCCCAATGGCTTCTTTTGTTTTTAAATTCTCTGAACCTCAGTTGTACTCCATACCATTCATTCCTTTAGACATTCAAGCCATGTCTATTAAGTACCTAAGATGTGCTAAACCCAGTGCAGATGTGGGTGGCGCAATGACGAGCAAAACAGAATATCTGCTCTCCTAAAATTTTTGGTCTGTGAGAGCTACAGATAAAAACAAGTAAGATACTGGGCTTCCCTGGTGGCGCAGTGGTTGGGAGTCCGCCTGCCGATGCAGGGGAACGCGGGTTCGTGCCCCGGTCCGGGATCGCCGCTGAGCCTGCGCGTCCGGAGCCTGTGCTCCGCAGCGGGGGAGGCCCCCGTACCGCAAAAAAAAAAAAAAAAAAAACAAGTAAGATACTAAAATTGCCAGATTAAATCCAGGATGTTGAATAAAGTTTGAATTTCAGATAAACAATGGCTAATTTTTTTAGTATAAGTATGTCGCAGGCATCAAAAAGTTGCACAGGAAAAATCTATACTGAAAAATTATTTGTTGGTTATCTACCACTCAAATTTCTCTAGGCATCTTGCATTTCTAACTAGCTAACTCTAACACCCTAAAGCCTAGAGATAATAAATAATTACACACTAGGAAAGAAAAGTGCTACGGGCTATGAGAGCATATAATAGGGGTTATCCTAGTTTGGGAGTAAGGACGGGGAAAGATTGGGGGCATCTATTATGTGTCATGCGCTGTGCATGTTATACAGATTGTTTGCTAAATCCAAGGTTATAAACAGAAAATTAAGTGGAATCATAAATCTGCTGTAGGAATGTCTATTTGGATTCACATTAGATAAATGTAATATAAAATAATATTAGAGGTTATCCAAACAAGTTACTTCACTAATTTTATTTATTTCTCCTCTTGTTTTACCTATATCCCATTGTTCTCATTTCTAGAATGAGTCCCGTTATGATTATTGCCTGAATTGCCTTGTTGTATGTAGTAAAGCTCTTGAATCAACACGTTTCAACCATCTCCCTGATCCAGAACTATAAAGCAGCAACTAAAAACCTCTAATGCATGGCAACACCTATAAAACAAGTGTGATGTATTTCTTATCTGAAGTAAGATTATTTTCGCCAGTGATGTAACTACAGAGTTCAACATTAATCTCTAAGACATTTGCACTCTTTGAGACTTACAGAAAATTTTCTACATTTGTTCTGAGTTCCGAAAGAAGTCTTCAATAGATGAGAATAAACTCACCATGTATGTATAACATAGACACTATCTCATATGCCTTAGGAATTTACAAAAAATATTAGAGCATAATTTGTGTTTTCAATATCCATATTCTTCAGTCACTAACAGTTGGATTTCTTTGCAAAGAAAGACAAGATTTATACAGAGATACAAAAATAACGTCCTTGAAGAAGATTTTTAGAAAGATTTCTGAATCAAACTCTGACTCAAAAAAGATTATGTTGACAATGTAATTATCTTTTCTTTAACAACCATTTAAAGTTCTTCTCCCTTTACTAATAGTTATTGCTTGAATCTTGAACTTTCAAACTTAAGATCAAGTAGGCTTATTTTAACAATCACTTGTTAATTAATTATGAAATCCAGGCAAATCTTTCATGACTCACCTAAGTGAATTCCACTTGGTGGTTTAATTAAGGCAAAGCCCTTAATTAATGTATGTAAAAAATGTAAATACATATGTATATGTAGATAGATAAACAAGGGGTTCCTTTTGCCAAAAGAGTCCTTCACTAACAATTAGATGCCGGTAAACTTTTTTTTTTTTTTAACATCTTTACTGGAGTATAATTGCTTTACAATGGTGTGTTAGTTTCTGCTTTATAACAAAGTGAATCAGCTATATGTATACACATATCCCCATATCTCCTCCCTCTTGTGTCTTCCTCCCACCCTCCCTATCCCACCCCTCTAGGTGGTCACAAAGCACCGAGCTGATCTCCCTGTGCTATGTGGCTGCTTCCCACTAGCTATCTATTTTACATTTGGTAGTGTATATATGTCCATGCCACTCTCTCACTTCACCCCAGCTTACCCTTCTCCCTCCTCGTGTCCTCAAGTCCATTCTCTATGTCTGCGTCTTTATTCCTGTCCTGCCCCTAGGTTCTTCAGAACCATTTTTTTTTTAGATTCCATATATATGTGTTAGCATATGGTATTTGTTTTTCTCTTTCTGACTTACTTCACTCTGTATGACAGACTCTAGGTCCATCCACCTCACTACAAATAACTCAATTTCGTTTCTTTTTATGGCTGAGTAATATTCCATTGTATATATGTGCCACATCTTCTTTATCCATTCATCTGTTGATGGACACTTAGGTTGCTTCCCTGTCCTGTCCCGGCTATTGTAAATAGAGCTGCAATGAATATTGTGGTACATGACTCTTTTTGAATTAGGGTTTTCTCAGGGTATATGCCCAGTAGTGGGATTGCTTGGTCATATGGTAGTTCTATTTTTAGTTTTTTAAGGAACCTCCATACTGTTCTCCATAGTTAGATGCCAGTAAACTCTTTATTGACACACAAGAAGAAACATCTGTTCACTGAGATGTTCCCAGGAAACTCATCTTTAGGGAGACCAGTGGGAGAGCAGAGCATGGATTTCTACTTAACCAGTAAACTTTATATTTGCCAAATCACACTGTTTTTAGTCTCTTTGTGACTAGTATATAATGTGATAAAATAATAACACTTTTTCCCACCCTCTCTAGATAGATGGTAGCAGCTGTTAATCAAAATGATTTGCAAACCACAAGTCCCAGATTTAGTAAATGCTCAGTGAGTCTGCCATCTACAAACCTTTTTCATTTCTAATAATTGCAAGCTGGTGAGACTGGAAGCATCTCCTCCCACCACTCTCTTAACCTTGTTATATTAAGCTCCTTGGCTGGGTCATACCAAGCTTATAAACATCTCATATTGGAACCATTCCTGAAATAGTACAGTCACAGATTATGCTTCTGAAAACTGTGTTCTTCTGTTTCAGTCCTTATTATAAGAAGTCTGGTTTTCTTCTCAGAGACCAGGAAAAAACCTATGATATATCTCTAACGCCAAGAACTCGGGTGTTCCCACATTCTGACAGTCTACAAAACCACATGACCACCTTCTACTAACACACATTCCAAATGACCAAGGCTAGAGACAACAACTCAGTGCTTTACTCTCTGAAAACAATTCTGGGATTTGTTTCCAAAAAAACGTTTTTGGGGAAGCTAGCTTTATCGCTTTCAGCTACTCATCTTTTCTCCCAATGTTTTCAGTGTTTTGGGTTTTTTTCCTACAGTTGTTTCAAATTTTCAGTGAGCTCTGTTGAACCTCCGTGTATCAAGTTTGGAGGTTTGTCTCATTCACAACAAACACATTGAACTGGAGACAACAAAGTAGCTACATCTGGGGTTGCTTTTCCCTGTTTAGGGGAGGATTTTCTTGACTTTCGATGACTAAGAGCCACCATCAGCCAAAGTTTCATTATTTGCTCCGGGAAAACTCACCACCTTATTTTCACTTGCCTTCACCAGCATCCAAGAACCGTCTTCCGAGAACTGGAAATGGAGAGAGAGGCCTGCAGATCAGATGATGTGGGTGGAGCTAACGTCTGCCAGGTGGTACGGAGCGAGGTGAGGCACAAAGGCTGGAGAAGAGGGAAGCCACTCACCAGCTACACCTGTCTCTCGGGTTCAGCGAGGCTCACGGGCGTATGGGCGTGAGGAAAGGCACGGGGAGGCTGGGGACTAACTACAGCATGCAGAGGATCGGCGCCGTATTGGTGTGCTCGCCACCCCGTAATCACAACGTTATCACAAAATGAAGATCATCTAGAATATACTCTCTAATCAGGATGAAAAGTCTTTTTTTTTTTTTTTTTTCGGTATGCGGGCCTCTCACTGCTGTGGTCTCTCCCGTTGCGGAGCACAGGCTCCGGATGCGCAGGCTCAGCGGCCATGGCTCACGGGCCCAGCCGCTCCGTGGCACGTGGGATCCTCCCGGACCGGGGCATGAACCTGCGTCCCCCTGCATCGGCAGGCGGACTCTCAACCACTGCGCCACCAGGGAAGCCCGAAAAGTCACTTTTTAAATTAAATTTCATATGTTTCTATTGGGCCAAATGCCGTATGGTTTCTCGAAGATTAATGCTATTAATTATTGCGTCTTTTATGGGACCCTATCTGGTTTGGAAGACATAGCATATAAATTATGGAAACTGCAGTAAATGAGCAAAGAAGTAGATGAGTGGTACATTAAGCTCCAAGGGACGTCAGGATAGGGTGAGTTCAACGTGGGTTGAGAAGCCATTATAAAGTATTGTAGGTGGGACATAAGCTGGGCTTTAAATAATACATTATTTTGCATAACAGGGGCTTGGACACACCTGTGAGGTGGGGCGAGACTGAGTAAAGCCTAGTGGTGAGATTAAGCTTGTTGTTTTGGCAGCACTGGGTAAACAGCCTGATGGAACCGTGAAATAGGTGGGAGGGGGTGGAATAGTGCAAAAAATGTAAGTTTAAGTAGGGAGGACACAGGCAGATTCAGAAATAAACGAAACCTCATATAATGCCATTTCCCATCCAAGGAAATGATATTCAGCTGTGACAAGCATCTTAAAAACAGAACAAAACAAACCCACCACAAAACAAACAAACAGAAAAGCAAACCAGAATCAGGGTTCCAAATGTACAACCCGAAGCATCATAACTGGAACATTTTGTTCTCAAACTGGTAGGTTTACTTACTACCTGCGGTGCTTCCCCAGCCCGACCTCTGCAGTCCCTAATCACACGCTTCACTGACCTTAGCATCAGTGATTTCCTACTTCTCCCCTCTTTTCTCTCTTCCCCCACTCTGCATAGGGTGCTCTGAAAATCTATTTTTGGAATATCAAGATTTTTATATATGCTCCTATGCCTGTGGGTCGTCATCATTTCTGCCACCAGGCAAGAGGGAGAGGAAGTGTAGTACTTAAGAACTGGGGCTCTAGTTTCAAATAACCTGGACCAAATCCTAGCCCTTCTGCCCACTAGTGAAAACATTGAATACCCAAAGTGGTCTCTGATAGTACATTATAAAGAAAAATTCTATATTTTTTTGAATTTTATTTTATTTATTTTTTATACAGCAGGTTCTTATTAGTTATCTGTTTTACACATATTCGTGTATATATGTCAATCCCAATCTCCCAGTTCATCCCACCATACCCCCTCCACTGTCCCCCCTTGGTGTCCATACATTGTGACAAAGTATTGATATTTAATTCTCTGTGCCTCAGTTTCTTCGTCTGCAAAATTGCATCAATATTATGAATGACCTCCTGAGTTTACTGCAAGGATTAAATGAGATAACATATGTATGATACACTTTCTGAAACTCAGTGTATTTATTCGGATATTAAATGTCCTCTTAAAGCACAAAATAGTGCCAGAAATAACTAATTAACCCACTCCTCTCATTAGACTTGCCCTGTTTAATTTCCCATGAAATGAACTCTCTTATAACATCCACGCTTGTGATCTTCTTATCAATCCACAGATACTAAAACTAGCAACACCCAGAGAGATTTTCCTCCTAGTCATAAAGGAAGCCAGTGGCAGAGCCAGAAATAATATTCAAATTCTGAATCCACTAGACTGTATCACCTGTCTGGCAAACTCTACTCTTTCTTCCTCCTCCAAATGAGTGTTTCATACCTGATGTTTCTCAGAGCAGTGAAACGAGTAACCTGAATTTATTCAGGAATAATCTGAATAAATTCCAATGGCTCTGCAATGAATTGAATAAACATGTTATTTCATCACTTATTATTTATCACTTATTTATTTCATCACTTTTTATTGTTTGCCTTGGGCTGATTCTAACAGAATACAGTCGCCTCTGGGTATCCATGGGGGATTGGTTCTAGGACCCGCTTGGATACCCAAATCTGTGGAAGCTCAAGTTCCTTATGTAAAGTGACATAGTATTTGCATATAACTAAACAGCTTCTCCAGCCCTGAAAACATGCTTTGTTAACAGGGGAGGGAGTACAAAGGGATAAAATGCAGACTTTACCCCAAAAGAGCCAAGATGGGGCTTTGGCTTTTGGATATACTGCACGTAGGATGGATAACATGTTTCCTTGCCAAGTCATTTCCCTTTAAGGTAGGTTGACCAGACAGGGCCCCTGGTATTGCCAGACCTGAAAACAACTCTCTGTCTTGCTATAATTAGAGAACCTTTAAGAAATGCCATCCCCAACTCTTCAAAATTACATTTCAAGGAAATTAAATCTTGTTGTGTAAATAGGTTAAAAAAAAATCTATTCAAATAACATATATCCCCTTCTCTCTAATGCAGTCTTTTTAAAAATTTTTTAACGAATTTTTTTTTTTTTTTGGCGTGCTGCTCAGCACATGGGATCTTAGTTCCCTGACCAAGGATTAAACCCATGCCCCCTGCAGTGAAAGCATGGAGTCTTAACCACTGGACCTCCAGGGAAGTCCCTCTAATGCAATCTTTAATGTTGTTAGACATTAGCCAGTAGCTGGATCTCTGGAATTAATCTCTGGTTGATCTAAGGGACTCATTTTATCTAACCAAAACTGGATTGGAGGGGAAGAGAAGCACTATTGGAAGAAGAGAAGGAAGGAAAGAGAATTTCAGGAAAGATTTACGCTCCTGAAATAAAGCAAGACCTACTCGTCCTCATTCAGTTTCCCAGCAGACTGACCTCTACGGACAGCATCAGTCTGGCTCCCCTGCCCTCTGATTTCCTGTTGAACTTGGCCAGATAGCGGAATCCTCCTTCATGAGAGGCATGGCCAAACATACATACATTTTATTTTTCAAAACCTGTTCTATAGGGCTTCCCTGGTGGCGCAGTGGTTGAGAGTCCGCCTGCCGATGCAGAAGACACGGGTTCGTGCCCTGGTCTAGGAAGATTCCACCCGCCGCGGAGCGGCTGGGCCCGTGAGCCATGGCCGCTGAGCCTGCGCGTCCGGAGCCTGTGCTCCGCAACGGGAGAGGCCACAGCAGTGAGAGGCCCGAGTACCGCAAAAAAAACAAACAAACAAAAAAAACCCCTGCTCTATGTAAAATTCACTATTTCCTTTTTTTTTAGTGACTATTTCTTATAGTACCTCCCTTAGATTCTAGGTATCATTGTCTTTAAACTGCTTTCTGTTAATTAAACCTTAATAAGCAAAGGCAGTGTCTTCAGGAAGCCAATTTTCATCAAGATACTATCCCAGAAAGAAAGGGACTGGGAATTTTAGGGATATATGGGTTCCATTCCGAAAAGGAGGAGCCCAGAAGAGAATACTTTGGAAGAAACTTGGCAATATCTTTTTGGAGGGAGGTTAAAATAGAGTGAGGCCCTGAAGATATTACAAGGTGTGTATTAGCTGAATGACAATCATCTGTTGCCCTCCCAGATTTACGCTCCTGAAATAAAGCAAGACCTACTCGTCCTCATTCAGTTTCCCAGCAGACTGACCTCTATGGACAGCGTCAGTCTGGCTCCCCTGCCCTCTGATTTCCCGTTGAACTTGGCCAGTACAAGGCACCAGCAG
Organism: Stenella coeruleoalba; assembly: GCF_951394435.1. Taxonomy (NCBI): domain Eukaryota; kingdom Metazoa; phylum Chordata; class Mammalia; order Artiodactyla; family Delphinidae; genus Stenella; species Stenella coeruleoalba. The sequence goes on from NC_137157.1 coordinate 81,988,626, forward strand.
AAAATAGATGGGCATGAGCAGAAAGAGCTCGGGACATTTTTCTCCTGGATCCCACCCTGCCAGGTCTGTCTGACAGTGGTCCATGCTTTTCCACAGCTCCTGTCAGGCAGCCCTCTCCTAAAGTGACAGCCCTCACTTGGTTCTGAACATCTTCCCTCCCTTGGCCCTTGCTGGGATGCTGATGGCTCCCTAGAGCCACGACCCAGCACCACGTGGCACTCCCCACTCCTTATTATTTCCCTTAACCTTGCCCACACGATCATGATCAAAATTCTTTTCATCCTCCCCTTTAAAAAACTGTGCCGTCTGTTTCCTAAGGGACCCTGACTGATATACACTCAGAGATTCTTTTTGTTGTCATGTTAATTTCCATAGCCCAATATGACAGCATCCACATTACACAAAGGGCATAATACCTCCCTTAAAATATTTTGTTTTTATTTTTAAACTCTGGTAGCCTTTCCTTCTGGTTAAGTACATGCAGCTAATTCAAAGAAAGAGATTTGACTTAAAAAACAAAACAAAAACAAAACACTCCACAAACTTTCTGTTGAAAATTGGGATAGCTGTTGCTACACTGGTTTCCATAGCAATTGTATCAGTTTATCATCTCACCAACAATCTGCGAGCCTGTTTGATTCCCCACACCCTCATCAAAGCAATGTGTTGATCTTTGCCAACCTGAGAAGTGAAACATGGCATCTCCTCATTTCAATTTGCATTTCTCTCTTTCATGTGTTTAAAGCTATTTGTGTTTCCATTTCTAGGTTCTATTTCTTCGTATTCTTTGGTCATTTTTCAATACGGGCTTGATTTTACCAATTTACAAAAGCTCTTTACGTATGAAGAAATTTAGTTCTTTGTATTTTATGTGTTAGGAATGCATTTGTACAATTTGTCATTTCTACTTTTATGGTATTTTTGCCACGCATATTTTAAAAAAATAAACTCAGATTTCTATCTTTTCTGTGTGGCTTCTGAGTTTTTTGTTTTTTTGTTTTTTTGTTTTTTTTGCGGTACGCGGGCCTCTCACTGTTGTGGCCTCTCCCGTTGCGGAGCACAGGCTCCGGACACGCAGGCTCAGCGGCCATGGCTCACGGGCCCAGCCGCTCCACGGCATGTGGGATCCTCCCGGACCGGGGCACGAACCCGTGTCCCCTGCATCGGCAGGCGGACTCCCAACCACTGCGCCACCAGGGAAGCCCCCTTCTGAGTTTTTGTTAGACTTAGAAAGTCCTTCCTGACTCCAAAATCATAAATCATTCTCCCATGTTCTTTTCTAGTACTTTCATGAGTCAATACATTTAGAATTTATCTTGGTATATAGGGAAATAGGACTCCACCTTCATTATTTTTCACATGACTACCAGGTTTTTCTAGGAGGTTATACTAGAGATATACTTGCACATATTTACAAAGATAAATGTTAAAATATATTTATTATAGTTTTGTTTGAAATGACAACATATTGAAAACAACCTTTGCATCCTTCAATAAGGACTGGTTATATAAATTAGAGTTTATTCACACCTTACAATAAAATACAACTGTTTAAAAGAAAGAGGTTCTCTAAGGACTGATATGGAATCCCAAAATTACGTGCTCAAGTTATAAATCAACCCTAATGTGAAGAACAGTGTTTATTCAATTTCTGATTTTAAAATATACATACAGTACAAACCAAAGCAAAACATAGGTATACATAGTTACAGAAAAAACTAGAGAAAAATGATAATCTGGGGGGTAAGAAACGGGTAGAGAAGAGATTTAGTTATTTCTTTATATTTTTTGTACTGTATTCATGTACAAGATCATCAGTTTAAATAAATGAATAAAAAAGAGAAAAAATAATAGATTTTGAAAACTCAAGTCATTCTATTTTGGTGGCTGATTCATTACCATGTTATGTAGATTTGTAAGATAATGTCATTTACATCATTGAAACCTGCCCCTTACTTTAGAGCTTTTTAATACATAGGGGTAAAAAATGTGGATCAGCAGTTCCCTCTGCTGGTCATCAGTTGAAATGCAATGACCTAGAAATCAATAAACCTATCTTATGCTTTATTTTGTGATAATTATCATGTACTCAGTATATCATGAGTGATAATACTTTATACCATAATTTTAAAAAAATCACAGTGGGCGTTTCCTAAAGTTAAAAAAAAATCACACATTTTTGTAGCAGTTCACAATTCTAGAGTTTTAACTGTTGTCTGAGTACAGAACGCTACCTTTGATGATGTGGGAATATTGAGAATAAAATAACTTTTTTTTTTTTTTTTTTTTGCGGTACGCAGGCCTCTCACTGTTGTGGCGTCTCCCGTTGCGGAGCACAGGCTCCGGACGCGCAGGCTCAGCGGCCATGGCCCACGGGCCCAGCCACTCCACAGCATGTGGGATCCTCCCGGACCGGGGCACGAACCCATGTCCCCTGCATCAGCAGGCGGACTCCCAACCACTGCGCCACCAGGGAAGCCCCAAAATAACTATTTTTTAACAATAGTTATCAACAATTTGTATAAAAGTAAGCAACATTGTGTATGTCTTGTCAGGCTGTATATTTTCATCATGTTCATCACTGTTATAATTCATTCATTCTACAGATATCAAGTACTTGGTATGTGTCAGGCACGTCCTAATGCTGGGATACACTGTGAATAGGCAAACTTCCTGCTCTCATAGAGCTTACTTCCTACCAAAGGAGACAAAATTAACATAATTGATGAAAAATACATAGCATGCTAGTCTGATAAATGCTGAAGAAAGACAAATAAATATAATGTGAAGAATGAGTTTGGAGGGAAGGCTGCAATCGTAGATAGGGTAGCCAAAGGAGGGCTTACCTAGGGCTGAATTTGAATAAAGACCTGGAGCAAGTGAAGAGGCTAGCCAGGAGATACCTGAGAAAATGCATCCAGGCAGAAAAGCAAGTGCAAAGGTCCTGAGGTGCAAGTTTGCCCGGCATGTTTGAGAAACAGCAAGGAGGCCTGTGTGACTGGAGTGAAAAGGATAGAGGAGGGTAATAGGAAATGAGGTCAGAGCATTAATGGGGAAAACTAATCATGTAAGATCTTTGGGTTATAGAAGAACATTGGCTTTTACTCTAAGCAAGGTAGGAAGCCGTTGAAGGATTTTAAGGAGAGCAGGTATGTGCTCTGAATAAATGAATAAACTGAAAGGAGTCAAGGGTAGAAACAGTGAGATTAGTTAGATGTTTATAACAAGAATCCAGGAGGAGAAATAATGACAAGAAGTCATAGAGAGATGGACAGATGATGATAGATAGATAGATGAATAGATAGACAGATAGGTAGATAGACAGAGAGGTAGATAGGTAGATAGATGCTGTTAGATGAGACAGGATATGCTGGCATGAGACTAACAGAAGACTCAAGAATGACTTCAAGATTTTGACCTGAGCAACTGGAGGAATGTAGCTGCGATTAATTGAGACGTCGTAGAGGGAGGGATGAGTATCAGGAGCTCAGTTTCAGAAGGTTGAGTCTAAGATCCTATTAAATATTAAATATTTGGGGCTTCCCTGGTGGCGCAGTGGTTGAGAGTCCGCCTGCCAATGCAGGGGACACGGGTTCGTGTCCCACATGCGGCTGAGCGGCTGGACCCATGAGCCATGGCCGCTGAGCCTGCGCGTCCAGAGCCTGTGCTCCAAAACGGGAGAGGCCACAAGAGTGAGAGGCCCGCGTACCGCAAAAATAAATAAATAAATAAATATTAAATATTCGAGTGGAGGTTGTCAAATAGGCAGTTGAGGACATGGTCTGGATTCAGGGGAGAGGTTTGGGTTGGAGATAGTATAAAACAGGGAGTCCTGGGGCTTCCCTGGTGGTGCAGTGGTTGAGAGTCCGCCTGCCAATGCAGGGGACACGGGTTCGAGCCCTGGTCTGGGAAGATCCCACATGCCGTGGAGCAACTAAGCCCATGAGCCACAACTACTGACCCTCCGCGTCTGGAGCTTGTGCCCTGCAATCAGAGAGGCCTGAGCACCGCGATGAAGAGTGGCCCCCACTTGCCGCAACTAGAGAAAGCTCTCGCACAGAAACGAAGACCCAAGCAGCCAAAAATAAATTAATTAATTAAATTTAAAAAACAAAACAAAACAGGGAGTCCTCAGCATAAAGGTGGCATATAAGTCTGTGGGACCTATTGAGCTCACCCAGGAAGCGAAGGCAGATGGGAAAGAGAAGTCCAAGGCCTGAGACCTAGGACATGTCAACATTGATCAGTATGGGTAATGGGATGAGGAGGAACCAGCAAAAGAGACTGAAAAAGAGCAGCAGAAAGGTAGAAGGGGGACTTCCCTTGTGGTCCAGTGGTTAAGAGTCCGCTTTCCAATGTAGGGGACTCGGGTTTGGTCCCTCGTCAGGGGACTAAGATCCCACATACTGTGGGGGAGCTGAGCCCGTGCGCTACAACGACTGAGCCCACGCGCTCTAGAGCCCATGCACCACAACTAGAGAGAGGTCCACACACCGCGAGGAGCCCACATGCCACAACTAAGATCCGATGCAGCCAAATAAATAAATAAACAAATATTTTTTTAAAGAAAAGGAAGGTAGAAGGAGGAAAATCCAGTAAATGTGATGTCCTCAAAGCCAGGTGGGGAAAGTTTCAAGCAAGACAAAGTGATCAACTGCTGATCAGTCAGGTAAAATGAGGACCAGGACATGATTTGGGATTAGCCATAAAGGAGCAGGTAGGTGGTAATCTTGAAAAGAGCAATTTCATTTTGCGAACGAAAGAATGTTGCTCACCATCTAGTTCTACAAGAATGAAGTCACTAGCCACTGCAGTCACTGACCTTTAACACACCCTGAAAGGAGTTCAGGGTAGAGATCAGGAATGAGGCACTCTGTGCTCCGGGAAAAACTGGCAGAACAGGCCTTCAGGTAGTTATTTTCAGGAGAAAATTTTATGAACCCAATGTCTTGCATCTTCTCATACCTTGAAAAGCACTAAAATCATTAACAGAGACACCTGCTCCTCGTGACTAGCAGCGACCTTCTACCGAGATCTGTGCTTGGTTGCACGTAACCCCTTCACCAAAATCACATACATGCTGACCTCCCCCCGCACCCCTTTGGAGCAGTTCCTCAAGCTACCTGAGAGGCTCCCGGGCTATAGTCCTCAGCAAGCCCCCAATAAAACTTAACAGCCCTCACGTTGTGCTTTTTTTTTTTTTTTAAGTTGACAATTATAATGTGTTTAAAAGTGAACAGGAGGAGAGAAATTAGAGACTGAGTATGGATCCTGCTTCTTAAGAGTTCACTGATTGGGGACCTCCCTGGTGGCACAGTGGTTAAGAATCCACCTGCCACTGCAAGGGACATGGGTTCGATCCCTGGCTCGGGAAGATCCCACAGGCCGTGGAGCAACTAAGCGCCCTGCGCCACAGCTACTGAGCCCGCGCTTTAGAGCACGGGAGCCACAACTACTGAAGCCTGAGCACCTAGGGTCCGTAACAAGGAAAGCCACCGCAATGAGAAGTCAGTGCACCGCAATGGAGAGTAGCCCCCACTCACTGCAACTAGAGAAAGCCAGCGTGCGGCCACGAAGACCCAACGCAGCCATAAATTAATTAATTAATTGTTAAGAAAAAGAGTTCACTGTGATTGCTGTACAATATTGTGCTTATAGTTCACAAAATTATAGAGTGCACTTAAAAGTTTGTTAAGAGGTAGATCTTGTGTTAAGTATTCTGACCATTAAAAAAAAAAAGGGCAAAGAGACATAAGGAAACCTTTGGAGGTAATGGATATAATTATTGCCTTGATAATGGTGGTGGTGTCACAGGTGTAGGCGTATGTCCAAACTCATCGAACTGTATGCATTAAGTATGTGCTGGGGTTTTGTATGTTAATTCTACCTCAATGAAGCTGTTTAAAAAGAAAAAGAGTTTGCTATGAAAGGAAAGATATAAATAGACAATAGCAGAGAAGGAAATGGAGTCAAGGAAGTTTAGTGCTTTGGGTTTCTCTTAGTTGGAAGAAATAAGAGTATGCTTGCATGTTTATGGGAATAATCTGATGTAGAGGGAAAAATTGAGATTGCAGGAGAGAGAGTTGGGAATGGTGGAAATTGTGGGTGACCATGTATCAGAGAAGGAGGCCTAGTAGCCGGTAAGGGCTAGCCACAGAGACAGCCTATCCCCAGGACTGGGAAGGTACTGAGTTTGGGCCCAGATGCAGGTAGGTGGGTACAGGGGAGGGGTGGTGAATGTTTTCTTCTGATTGTTTCGATTATCTCAGCAAAGGGAAACAGTGTTGGAAGTTTGAGGAGAGAGGGAAACGTATAACAGAACCTAGGAGAAAGCATGAGAGAGACTGGATTAGGGAAGCACAGTATGATTGCTGGACAGTATGAGAGTCAGCACGAAGGTTCATTGTCCCTAATCTCACGTGAGACCAGCTAGCACAGTTGCATGATTTTTAGGTGCGTGGGTATAAGCACAGAGTCAATGGAAAATTGGAGTTAACTAGGGTTGTGATTTATCCAAGCAAGTTTGATATGAGACATTAGGAGTCAGTGGTTCTGAGAGTGACTCTGCTGATGGACACGGGATTTAGCCTGGGCAGAGAGGAAACATAGGATGTCAGTGAGGGGATACAGGACGATGCAACAGTAACAGAATCAGTGGAGGGGAGATGCTGGTGGAGTGAAAGAACGGTGAAGGTGGGGTAGAAGATGGCAGTCAGAGTGGAATCCAGAATTTGGGATTCGACAGGGCTCTGGCTATTGTTAAAAACAAGGTCGGGCTTCCCTGGTGGCGCAGTGGTTGGGCGTCTGCCTGCCGATGCAGGGGACACGGGTTCGTGCCCTGGTCCGGGAAGATCCCACATGCCGCGGAGCGGCTGGGCCCGTGGGCCATGGCCGCTGGGCTTGTGCGTCCGGAGCCTGTGCTCTGCAACGGGAGAGGCCACAACAGTGAGAGGCCCATGTACCGCAAAGAAAAAAAAAAAAAAAAACAAGGTCAAGGGTATGACTGTGGCAATGAGTGGCAGTGGTAGGGTGTTCCAATAACTATGTAAACCCAAAGTTTAGGTTCTTTCTCCAAGAGGAGGCTGTGTATGGCTCTAGTGACTGAGCCATTTATATTTTATATATCAGCCTGGGGTATACTTTCAAAAACAAGCCCTCAAGTGGTTCATGTTTCCATATTATATACTAGAACACCAAATAGAACACATACCCATATTTTTAAAATGGAAGAGAAATTTCATTCCTCCCAAATGTGCAATCATAAATACTTGAACCAGAGCTCTGATTAGTTTGCAAGACAAACATGTTTTTATTTTTCCCGCCTGGCAGGTAAGAATCAGTGTTAGTGTTGTGTTACGTAAGTATTCCACCCGCCTTCTTGTTTTTTATGATATGCAAAATGCAATCACTTATTCGCCATGACTTTTCCCCCATAAAACTACTCACAAAGTAACTAGCACACGGAGTTGAATAACGAATCACTCTCCGTAAAACCCGCGCCTTCTCCACATACCCAAATCAACAGATCCAGCTTTGTTGTGTTATGGGAGAGAGGAAGTTTCTCAGACAAGAACTTCTAGTCCTGAAAATCGGCAGCCAGGTGTGAAACTGGGACAAGGGTAGAATGATCCTGACTCCTGTGATATAAGTCAGCACTGCGTAGGTCATAAGAGGGAGTCATCAATGCTTACACCTTCTTTAAAATTCTTTCCAATAATTTGTTTTGTCTACCATTATCTTGCTGGGACAACTCAACTGGGCTTCATTTCCTGACCTTCAATATAGCATTTTTATCAACAACAACCAAAGTGCGCTGGGGATTTATTTTTTTCGCCAATCACGTGACAGTGCTCATAGCACAGATGCTGGGGATTTCTTGGTGGCCTCTGCTTGGACAGGACCGGCGTGAATGAATCTGAGGCTCTGCTGAGACCCCAGAGTGCCTGCTCCCTTCACGCTATTTTAAGTGCCACATATGGTTGCACGGAGGTCACTGTGAAAAGGAAGAGAAAGAAAGCAAAATGGCCTATGACCTCCATTATTTGTAAAAAATCACAATAATATATTTTGTTTTATCCTGGAGGAAGGCTGCATGGGTCAATCTGTTGATGAGTTTATTTCTTCTGAGGGAGTCATTTGGGATGGGAATGTTAATTTATTTGAGCAAACAGACATTATCACAGGGATAATGTCTGTGTATTTAACATTTATTAAAATAAATGTTAATTTATTTGAGCAAACAGACATTTTCACAGGGATAAAACGGAGCTAGATAACTGAGCTAGATAACGACTCAGGTGCTTTTACTGCCGGGGACCTGGTTCGATACCTGGTCAGGGAACTAAAATCCCACAAGCAGCAAGGCGCAGCCGGAAAAAAAAAAAAAGATATTATCACAAAACGGCACTGATGGCCATATCTACCTTATCTACTACTTAGGCTTTCTGTGTCTCTTGAAAAATGCTCCCAAAACAGGCAGATTTCCTCCTAGTCTGCTAGTTGCTCTTAGTGGGAGAAAGGGGGTGGGGGTGTGATTTTATTCACGTAGAGTATGCTTAGTAAAGTCAAAGTTAGCCCTTAGGGAGCCTTTCCAACTTCTTGTTTCTGCTTATGCCTCCTCCGCCCCTGCCTATAATGGCAATGGCCCCTGCCTATTGTGACCAAACTTGCTTCACTCACCCCACTAGAATTAACCATAAGAGGAGCAGGACAGCAGAGCAGTTAAGAGCATGGACCCAAGATCTAGACGGCCGAGGTTTCCTCTAAACTCTGCCTCTTGGACTTAACCTCTCTGTGGCAGTGTCTTTGTCTGTAAAATGGTGATAATAACAGGATCAAAGTGAGGATTAAATGAACTACTATATGTAAAGTATACAGAACACTGACTGCCTAGCACAATGCAGGCACTCCGAGCGTTAGGTATATAATTGCCAAAAATATATCGGACACCCCAAGTCGTGTCTTTCCGCTTCTTTAGGTCTTACGCATCTGTCTTTATTAATTAGGTATTGCTGGGAAGCAAATCACCCCGAGAGTTAGAGGCCCAGATCAATAAACCTGTATTACCTCACAGTTTCTGCGGGTGAGGAATCTGGAACTGTGTAGCTGGGTGGTTCTACTTCCAAGATCACTCCCGTGATTACTGGCGGGCCTCCATCCCTCACCACATGGGTCTCTCAGCACGGCTGCCTCACAACTTGGCGGTTGGCTTCCCCCAGGGTGAGCAATCCAAGAGAAAGTGGGAGAGAAAATGAAGAATTTACACAAACACACACACAGACCAAGAATAGCAAAGTCTTTTTAAAGCTAATTTTGGAAGTGATATCCCATCATTTCTGCCATATTCTATTCATTGTAATCAAGTCAGTAAATCCAGCCCACACTTAGATTCAGGGATAACACAAAGGCAGGGCTCACTGGGGGGAGCCTATCATACCTTTGATTGTGAGTTGAGCTACAGGGGGTCCCTAAATTATTTTGCCTATACATAGATCGAGAGAGAGTATTCTTTTCCCCAGTGAGAACCAGCTTCTAACATCCACACTCTTACTAAACAGACACTAGTTTTGGCAATAAAAACTCATATTTAACATCCAATATACTAATTTGCCAAGGTTGATGGCGGAGCTCGGGTAGCAGAGAGCTGGCTTTTTCTGTGCTGAGCTAGATAACGACCCTGGAACACATGCTGGAGAGCAGGGCAGCTGGTCACCCCTGGAAATGCAGCTTCAACTAATTGGCGCATACGTAATATTCTGCCAACTACATTGAAGTTTTTAAAAGTAAATTACACACTTTATAACACCTTCCTCGAAGATATTCTCTATGTCCAACCAAAGTCCTATGTCGATGAATACCTCTTATTTTAGAAAATATGGCTATCAATAAAAGCATAAATAAAGGAAATAAGAACAAGAAAATGGTAGAACTTACATATTTTTCTAACGTACATGAGTCTCAAAATGGAAAATCCAGACAAGTGGAATGTCTGTGTTGAATCCCGCTGCACAGCAGCTCAAAGCTGAGGAAGTGTTTTGTTGACTTAATAAAGCTCTTTGGCAGCTCAAAAGGCTGTGGTGGCATTTCTGCAGCACACAGTTCTGAGGAGTTGATCTTCTGTGAACTCTCAAATACAACTAAAAAGGCAGGGGGACACCCAAAGCTGATAAAACGAGAATAGTACAAAAATAATCTTTAAATTTTTAAAGCAAATAAAAGCAAATTATATATACTATGATCTCAAATATATAAAGAGAAAAGGAAAAAGCCTGAAAAGTAAACCCAGATTATTAACAATGGAAGTTCTGAGTGGTCAAATTTTACTTTTCTTTAACTCCCAATATTTCCAAAATAAAGCCATGTGCTTGTGTGTGTATGTGTGTGCGCACACGCACATACACACACACAGACATGCATGTTTTAAATAGAGCTTTTCCATATCGGACTTGCAATGTCAATGGGCGGTCGAAATCCATTATAGAAAACTAAGAAATTGAAATTCAGCTATCCTTCAATAATCTATTACATCCAAGCCTAGAAACTTCCTTCACAGCATTTTATATGCAGCCTGTTCTCTTCCAGAACAGACACTCTAGCAGTTTAATCTCTCTCAGAATCCATAGTGCTGGGCTTCCCTGGTGGCGCAGTGGTTAAGAGTCCACCGGCCAATGCAGGGGACACGGGTTCGAGCCCTGATCTGGGAAGATCCCACATGCTGCAGATCAGCCAGGCCCATGCACCACAACTACTGAGACTGTGCTCTAGAGCCCGCGAGCCACAACTACTGAGCCCGCATGCCATAACTACTAAAGCCCGCGTGCCTAGAGCCTGTTCTCCGCAACAAGAGAAGCCACCACCATGAGAAGCTGGCGCACTGCAATGGAGAGTAGACCCCGCTTACTGCAACTAGAGAAAGCCCCTGCGCAGCAACGAAGACCCAACGCAGCCAAAGATAAATAAATTTATTAAAAAAAAAAAAAGAAAGAATCCACAGTGCAACTGAGATCCCTGAGAATCTATATCTCTTCCAGGTTTGGGAGTGATTTCTAAGTCTCCTGTGGACCCATAATATCTGAAGTGCTGTCTATTTTTAAGAATATTTTCCTAAGTGGTAAAAATTAATTAAATATGACCACAAGTATATCATTCCAGCTTTATATTTCCTAAACTTGAGGAAACTGCTACGGCAAGCCACTTCCAGCTTGAGAGCAGATCCTGCCTGTTATACATTAGCCCACAAAGCTGTGAATATTAAGACACCAACTGACCAATCTGCATACCACTCATTATCTGGAACCACACCGGAGGTTTTGGAAAAAATTGAACTCCTATGATTATATATGCTGCCCATGTGTGGTTATTTAAATTTAAATTAATTAAAATAAGACTTTTTAAAATTCCATTCCTCAGTCACATGCGCCACATTTCAAGGGCTCCATAGCCACATGGCTGGTGGCGACTCTATTGAACAGAGCAGAATATAGAACATTTTCGCCATCACAGTCAGCTCCATCTGACAGCGCTGCATTTGATTATTGAAAAGTTACCTGTGGGTGGACCTAGAGGTGAACATAGTAAGTGAAGTAAGCCAAATAGAGAAAGGCAAATATCATATGATAACACTTAAATGTAGAATCTAAAAAAAAAGATACAAATGAATTTATACACAAAACAGAAATGGATCCACAGACATAAGAAATAAACTTATGGTTACCAAAGGAGAAGTGGGGGGAGGGATAAATTAGGAGTTTGGGATGAACATATTCACACTATTATATATAAAATAGATAACCAAAAAGGACCTACTGTATAGCACAGGGAATTATACTCAATACTCCGTAATAACCTTTAAGGGAAAAGAAGCTGAAAAAATGGATATATATATATATATATATATATATATATAAAACTGAATCACTTTGCTGTACACCTGAAACTAACACAACATTGTAAATCAACTATACTTCAATAAAAAAAATATTAAACAGAAAAAAAAGAAAGAAAATTTGCCTGATATCAGAAAATTCTGGTTACTTACTTTGTGACACAGATGTGTACATAATACAAAATTTTTTCTTATCTCCTGGAACTGAGAGTACAAAAATGAATAGAACTTAAGTAAAATCAAGATATTAGAGAAAAAAATGAACAGAACCTTAGGACTGCCTTCCAGGAGATTACCATCTAGACCTGTGATGGTGAATTGCTGTAATCTATTTCTTTGCTCTTCACTGACTTTCCAAATTTCCCATAAACCCTCTCAGTGGGAGTTGTGACACTAGTGAAAAACACCAATGATATGGGACATCGGATGTTGCAGACATATTCCTGCCATTTTTGAAAAAAAGTATTACTCTCTTACACAGGATTTTGTTCTTACAGAAAGACTTAGTATAAAGGCCACCTCTTTCATGCAGAGTTCCCTGATTCCACTTCCTTCTGTAACTCCCTTCCTTCCTTGGCAGCAGAGCATGGTGGCTAAAAGTCCCGATTGGAGGAGATTGCCCAGTTTCAAATCCCAGCTATGCTACTTACTAGCTGTGTGACCTCGGGCAAGTTGCTTAACCTCTCTGTGCTTCAGCAGCACCATCAGGAAAACAGCAATGATAATACTACCAATATGAAGAGGTTTTGTAAACATTCCACAACTTCAAACATATAAAGTGCTTAAAGTGGTACCTGCCACAAAGACAATACTCAGTGAATGTCAGCCAGAATTAAGTTATTCAAATATTTTTTCAACAAGTAAAATATTGTCTGTCCACTGTGAACTGTCCTATACTAAAAGAACTACTAGCTCTATTTTCTAACCTTCCAGAACACTTTGTTTCTTTATTAGGTAGGTTATAAAATCTATCATCTATTAGAGAGGTCTCTGCAGTACCTGTCTCCACTACCTGATAAACTCTTGGAAGGCAATTAGTCTCTTCCATTCTCGTGGTGCTAGTGCAATACATTCATTAGCCGTTAAATCAAGTGTCGCACAATCTCTATCACACTCCTTCTTGAATAATAACAAGGATCTGCAAAGGCCCCAAGTCAAAATGGTCTTTCTATTTGAGAAATACGTCAATTTAAACTTTCGTTTAAATAATTATGCAAAATAACTTTGCCATCTTGTTTCTGCATTCCCTCTTTCGCTGACTACAAATACTTCTGTCTCTCCTATAATTTCTGGAATCAGCTTTATTCTCATGTTGTCTCCCTCATTAATGAATGAAATAAATTTTTGACACATGTTCATTCTATATTTGTACGGAGTCGTGTTACTAGCTTTTGCAGTTTATTCTTTGGAAGTTTGGGAGGTCTTACTGAGATGTCCAAGTGGACTCATTTGCCAGGATCAATTAACCTGCCTTAGAGGTACACCTCATGGGCTGCTTAAGCCCAGTCATGGGTCAATAGAATTTTCCCTCTGCTGACTCTCTCCCTCAGTCTCCTTTTCTTTTAATTCTGTGTATTTGTTTTTATTTCTTTTCTTGGCCAAATCTACTAATCTATCCACATTCTGTTTAACTTGTGATTTGGGCCATTTGTCTTTTCATTACTAGGTCCAGAAACCAGTGGATAAAAGAGAGTGGTGGGCTTCCCTGGTGGCACAGTGGTTGAGAGTCCGTCTGCCGATGCAGGGGACACGGGTTCGTGCCCCAGTCCGGGAGGATCCCACATGCCGCGGAGCGGCTGGGCCCGTGAGCCATGGCCGCTGAGCCTGCGCGTCCGGAGCCTGTGCTCCGCAACGGGAGAGGCTGCAACAGTGAGAGGCCCGCGTACCGCAAAAAAAAAAAAACAAAACAGTGGTAAATGTTCAACAACTGGTTCTTTGAAGTGGCACAGGGGCTTATTTTCAGCATCTACTGACTTCTGTGGTATAAATACTTCCAATGTAGCCAATGATGAGCTACCAAGATGGAGTCCCTGGCTGCAAAGCTAGGAATAGCTCTTGTGAGCCAGTGGAGCTGCCGCAACACACAGCTGGTCCTGGACCACTAGCTGGGTCTTTGTTTTATAATTGAGAGAGCACCCTGTATATTCCTGAGTCCTTAGGAAATAGTGGTTGGACCACATTTTTTCTACAGTATGGTCCAGGAAGTCGTGGGTAATGGACTTTTAGGCGTCACTTCCATGTGACACACATGGTGGCAATCTCCTCATTGGTGGCAGCAATAATTGCAATAACTGAGGATCTGATTCCATCATCTGCCCCCTTGGTGATCTCTCTGAGAATGATGAGGATCAATCTTCCACGGTAGTCATTTTTTGTTTCTGTATTTGTCTATTCGTGAGCACAAGTTAATTCAGAAAATATTTTGTGCCCACTGGGAAGGAGAATAGCTCTTTGAGATATGACCGGAGAGTTTTTGTGTTTCTATATTGACTTTTGACCTGTGACTGAGAACAGAAGTTGTAAATTCTCTGAGGCCTGTGTGTCTATCACTGAGAACAGGAGGTGAAATATTAATAAATTAGATTGTAAATCATTAATACATTAAATTATAATGTCTCTAAAAAGAGTATGGACCAATTCCTTGAAAGATTCAATCTGCCAAAACTCACACTAGAAAAAATAACAATGTGAACAGGTCTATATCTATTAAAGAAACAGAATAAATAATAAATAACCTTCCAAAATAGAAAGTAACATGCCCAGATGGATTCCTTGGTTAATTCTACCAAACATTTAAGGAAAAAAAATTATTCCAACTCTCTACAAGCTCTTTCAGAGGATACAAACAGACAGAATACTTCCTAACTCATTCTATGAGGCCAGTATTACCCTAATACCAAAACCAGACAAAGACATTACAAGAAAAGAAAATTTCAGGCCAATATCTCTCATGAAATAGATGCAAAAATCCTCAACAAAATGTTAGCAAATCACATCCAAGAAAGTATAAAAAGAATTATATACCACAGCCAAGTGGTATTTGTTCCAGATATGCCAGACTGGTGCAACATTTGAAAATCAATTAATGTGATCCATTACATCAACAAACTAAAAAAGAAAAACCACACGATCATATCAATAGATGCAGAAAACGTATTTGACAAAATTCAATACCCGTTCATGATAAAAACTCTCAGTAAACTAGGAAGAGAGGTGAACTTTCTCAACTTGATAGACTATCCACAAAATATCTCAAGATCACATTGTACTTAATGGTGAGAAACGTGAAGCTGATGAAATAAAATTTGTGTTTTAAGGCAGAACAAGAAAAAAATTAAACATAAAATTCTCTCTCTGTGTTTGTTTGGGCCTCTTCCCTCCCGAATGTGCAGGGTGCAACTGCATTACACATTAACCAGAGCTCCTCAAAGTTGGGAGGGACCGCTCAACCATAAAGATCAATTTTTTTTCTTTCTTTCTTCTTACCCTAGCTAAGTAACTTCTTAAAAGAATAGTGTTCTTTCCCAGCTCTGTAGGAGGTCATGGTGACTTGCTGCTTGTTTTGTACGTGCTTATCTGGACTATGTATCCTTGATAAACTACCAGTATGTCATTTTGATGTTTGATCCTTTGTCTCAAAGATGTATATGATTAATGCCTTTGACTTCTAACAGGCAGAACAGTTCTCAGAGCTTTGAGAATCTGCTTCCCGGGTTATAATCCTCAGTTTGGCTCGAATAAAATGCCCTTTTTTTCTTCTTAACTTGATGGCTAATTTAATTTTCGTTGACAAAGATTTCCCACCAAGATCAGATACAAAGCAAGGATCCCCTCTCACCACTCCTTTTCAACATTTTATTGGAAGCCCTTGATAATGCAATGAGTCAAGAAAAGGAAATAGAAGGCATACAGATAGGGAAGGAAGACAGGAAACTGTCTTCATTTGCAGATGACATGATCATCTATGTACAAAATCTGAAAGAATCTACAAAAAAAAAAAAAAATTCCTGGAACTAATAAGTCATTCTAGCAAGGTTTCAGGACATAAGGTTAACATAAAAAAGTCAATTGCGTTCTTATATACAAACAATAAACTAATGGAATTTGAAATTTAAAATATAATACTATTTATATTAGCACCCCCCAAAATGAAGTACTTTGGTATAAATCTAACAAGATATATACAAAATCTATATAAGAAAGACATAAAACTCTGATGAATACAATCAAACTAAATAAATGGGGAGGACTTCCCTGGTGGTGCAGTGGTTAAGAATCTGCCTGCAAATGCAGGGGACACGGGTTCGAGCCCTGGTCCAGGAAGATCCCACATGCCACAGAGCAATTAAGCCCATGTGCCACAACTACTGAGCTTGCGCTCTAGAGCCCGTGAGCCACAACTACTGAGCCCACGTGCCACAACTACTGAAGCCCGCGTGCTTAGAGCACGCGCTCTGCAACAAGAGAAGCCACCGCAGTGAGAAGCTCGCACACCACAACAAAGAGTAGCCCCCGCTTGATGCAACTAGAGAAAGCCCACATGCAGCAACGAAGACCCAACACAGCCAAAATAAATAAATAAATTTAATGAAAAATATAATAATAAAATAAATGGGGAGATATTCTATGTTCGTGGATCAAAAGATTCAACACTGTCAAGATATCAGTACTTCCCAACCTGATCTATAGATTCAATGCAATCCTAATCAAAATTGCAGCAAGTTATTTTAGGGGTATTGACAATCTGATTATAAAGATTATATGGAGAGGCAAAAGACCCAGAATAGCCAACTCAATATTGAAGAATAAAGTTGGAGGACTAATACGACCAGGCTTGAAGACTTACTGTAAAGCTACAAGAGTCTAGAGAGTATGATATTGGTAAAAGAATAGACCAGTGGAGCAGAATAGAGAACCCAGAAATAGACCCCCATAAATATAGTCAGCTGATCTTTGATAAAGGAGCAAAGGCAATACAATGGAGCAAAGATAGTCTCTTCAACAAATGATGCTGGAACAACTGGACATACACATGCAAAAAAAAAAAAATGAATCTAGACACAGATCTTATGCTTCTCACAAAAATTAACTCAAAATGGATCATAGACTTGAATGTAAAACACAAAACTACAAAAGCTCCTAGAAGATAATGTAGGAGAAAACTTAGATGATCGTTTTTTGTTGTTGTTGTTCTTTTTTTTCGGTACGCGGACCTCTCACTGTTGTGACCTCTCCCGTTGCGGAGCACAGGCTCCGGACGCGCAGGCTCAGCGGCCATGGCTCACGGGCCCAGCCGCTCCGCAGCATGTGGGATCTTCCCGGACCGGGGCACGAACCCATGTCCCCTGCATCGGCAGGCGGACTCTCAACCACTGCGCCACCAGGGAAGCCCAGTAACAGACTTTTTAATGACAGTGATGACAAAATGGAGCTGGGCTGTCTGGGGCTTTGAAATGAATCTCAAAGTTAGTGTCTCTGGGAACTGTTAGAAATTCTGTCTCTTCTTCGAGTTCAGAAAAACACACAAACACATACACACAAAACAAACAAAAAGCCCACTGCCCATGAATAAAGATATGGAATACATCAAGTTTGAAGAATGCAACTTCTTTTAATATCTTTTAACTGTGACTTTCTTGAAGTGTAGCGCCACCGACAGCATAACAATCTTGGCTGACGATGACCCTCTTCATTTGGGAAACAGCATTTTTGGTGTCCAGGAGGGAAGTTTGCGGAATGTTTGCATATTGCAATGAGGGACCTCTGTGGGACACTCCTCTCAACATCAGAGGGAAATAGGAGAACAGACAGAGCCATAGAGAGATTGTTCTCATATTCTTCTGTAGATGTTAATTCCCACAATTCCTCTTTCGCTTTACTTCTAGCTTCCCTTCAAGCTCTTTGCCTTTATACCACCTTCTCTCTTCCTTTGTTGCTTACATAGGAAAGTCATTAGATCCAGAAGTCATTGCGAGGCATGGTTCAGAATTTACTCATTAATTCATTTAGGTCTATCACCCCATCAGTCTCTATCCCTTTACCATGGTTTATTTATCCCCATAAAATTTTCTACTTGCCACCTGATTTTTAAAAAATAACACGTTTATTGAGATATAATTCACTTCATACAATTGACCTGTTTAAAGAGTATAATTCTATTTTATTGTATTCACAGAGTTGTGCAACCATCACCACAATTGCATTTTAGAACATTTTAATCATCCCCCCAAAAAACCCTGTACACATTAGCAGCGACTCTCTACTCCCCCCTCTCCCTAGATTGGCAACAACCATCTATTTTCTGTCCCTATGGATCTTCCTATTCTGGGTATTTCAGATAAATGGAATTATGATTTGTGATCATTTGTGACTGGCTTTGTTCACTTTGTGTAATGTTTGCAAGGTTAATTCCTTTTATAGCATGTATCAGTAGTTCATTTCTTTTTATTACCAAATAATATTCTTTTGTGTGAATATACCGCATTTTATTTACCCATTCATCAGTTGATGGACATTTTGCTACCTGATTCATGTTCATTTCTGTTTCCCACTCTAAAATATAAGCTCCATGGGCTTCCCTGGTGGCACAGTGGTTGAGAGTCCGCCTGCCGATGCAGGGGACGCGGGTTCGTGCCCCGGTCTGGGAAGATCCCACATGCCGCGGAGCGGCTGGGCCCGTGAGCCATGGCCACTGAGCCTGCGCGTCCGGAGCCTGTGCTCCGCAATGGGAGAGGCCACAACAGTGAGAGGCCCATGTACCGCAAAAAATAAAATATAAGGTCCATGTGTATCACTTTTTTTTTTTTTTTTTTTTACCACTCTACCCCTAGAATCTTGCCCAGTACCTGGCACTTTATAAGAGTTCAGGGAATTCCCTGGCGGTTCAGTGGTTAAGGCTCCACCCTTTCATCACCCAGGGTTCGGGTTCAATCCCTGGTCCGGGAACTAAGATCCCACAAACCCCGCAGAGACACCAAAAAAAAAAAAAAAAACTCAATAAATTTATCAAATGAAAGACTCTGTCATTCATTCACCTAACCAAATTTAGTTAAGCATCCACACACACATTTGTGTTGATGGGGGCATGCAGGAAAGTTACTCTGGGGAGTGGAAAGTGAGGTGGGCAGGCAGCCAGCTAAGGAGGGAATGACAATCATGATCTGTGACCTGTTTTTCTCCTTTTCTTTGACATCGCCACATCAATGATATACGCACACCCAGGCACTAATTCAGGGGTTACGCGTTTGAAAAGCTGGCATCCTCCACCCCCAGGAGTGAGCGGTGGGTATGGGTCTGGACTGGGCGCCGGGTCAGAATTTTCGTGCGCAAGAGGCTCTACCCGCTGGGGCCCGTCTGCGGGAAACACAGCCTCAAGACTCTTCCTGCTGATGCAATCTGCAGGAGGGCCAGCGATCGCCGCTGCCAGGGCCAGTCTGCGAGGCGCCCGCCACGTGTGCCCGCCGCCACTCCAGCCACTTCCCCAGACTCGCGCCGCCCGGAACGCCTGGGACGCAGCGCCTTTGCCTCCGCTCTCCTCGAGCTGCTCTCACGGCCGACCGAACAATGAAGGTAACTGCTTATGATTCTGACTGTACTTTTACAAAAATGTGTGTGTGGATTGAGCCTGCGATTCCTCAAACGCACAGTTGGCAGAAAGGGGACGGAGGAAGGACCACACGGTTTCTTGCCACGCAAACGTTTGCAATTTTTCCCTTATCAGTCATCGTCGGACAGGACCTTACATTCTTCTTCTCTTCAGACTTCTGCTTAACCCCCGCTCACAGGATGTACCGCCCGCCTCAAGCTCTTTCACAACTGCATTCGTGAACCGAGATAAAAGGCTGCTCGCAGCTCCTTCCCCTGCCTGTTTTGAAGCGCGGAAAGGAAGAGGAAGCTCTTCTCAATTTTCTAAGATGCACAGGAGGTGGGGAATTTCGGAGGAGAGGTCTGGGGGATGTCACTGGCTGTAAACGGGTTTTCTGCTCGGTGTTACGTTATAAAAGAGGGAGGTGCAGAACTAGGTAAGGGGGGCTGTCTCACCGCTATTAAAACAGAAGGCTTGTCTTACTTTGTTTCTTGTGAATAGTCAAGCTTCTAAGAGTTACAAATCAAAGAAGCCTAAGGGCATCCTTCTATTCAAGAACACCCTAGGGTCTTTTATTCTTATGCTAATAAAGGATAATTAGCCCAGCTGCCTATTCCTTGGGAAGGTTTATGTGTAGAAATGAACAGATTTAAGGGTTCTGTTTTCCTGGTCCTACACGCTGGAAAACTGCAATGATATGAAAAACTGAAGGGCAGCTTTTTTAAAGGAAAGTGAAGGATGGGCAAGTAGTCCTGCCTTCTAACATCTTGGAAGTAGGAGATTCCTATATGCAGTCTGAACTTTGAGGAGAAAAAAAAGCTGAGCTTCAGAGTTTCCAAGGAGGGAGATAAGTATGGTTTTCAACTGGGCTTATCCACAACCCATTCCAGTCTACAGTTTCACTTATGAGAAATAATATGTTAATGGTGCCTTTTCACCAAACAAAAATTTCCACTATGATTAGGCAGGAAACGAGTGGAAACGTAGTTCTGTATTAAGAAGAGATATGCAAATGTGCCGGGGTGAAAAATTCAGCAGCCTTCCTCTTCTAGAGTTAAGACATTCTATTTCTGACTTGCTCATGCCTGTCTACTTTCAGCTGAAAAATACACTTTGATTGAGTATTGAATTAGTGAGTAAAAGGAGAAAATTATGAGAATAAACAATCTTGCTTTTCCAACTTTCCCCTGTACCATGTGGAACTGTGGTTGATTATCTGTATGTAGTTGATTATCTGTAAGTTCATGGGTGCTTTAACATGAGTCCGAAACCCCCTTCCCTTTTACGACGTACTTTTTATAACACAGGAACTGAAGATATCTTCAAGTAGTCTCATTTCTGTTTTCTGATATGTTACTAAGATTAAGAAAGAAATGCTTATGTATTTTAGGCATGATCTAAGGAGTATTTAAGGTTCCTTTAAGTGTGTTTTTATTATTTCAAAAAACCTTTCTACTAATCTTTTACCTAAGTATTGCTCATACTTAGGTCATCATTTAAAAAAAAAAAAAGTTATTTGCACAAGACACCATGATAGGCTCTGTCCTCAGCAAATTTTCCAGACATGGTCTTGCCTGGGAGCTATTATTTTAAGATGGACACTTACAGAATGGGCAACCGAGTGAGTAAAATAGCATATACATTGAATAGGATGTGTATAAAAATGGTAATTACATACTATAACTTACTGAATTAAGGTGGAGATTTACAGGAGACACATATCTGAAATGACAGAGATAAGAAGTCATTGGCAGGGGTGCATGGTTAAATGAAGGGAGAGGGCTGTTTGTGTGTGTGTGTGTGCACGCAGGGGGCCCAACAGGACGTGGGGCAGGGAGAGGGGATTCACATTCCAGACACAGGATGTGGCCCCTCAGGCCAGGCTCAGAGATGCATAGCTAGTTAAGCAGGCCTAACAAAAGGGCATTGGTAGAACCTGCAATGGTGAGAAAGAAAAAAAAGAAAAAGGGAGAACAAAAAATGAGAGTTTAATTTTGGCCAATATTTCATTTAGTGAGCTTCCATAATAAATAACTTTATTTAATTTTAGAACTACAGAGAGAAAGGAAGATGAGTTAAGAAAATTTTCCATTTGTATGCAAGAATTGATCTTGCCTGTTAGCTCATTGAAACTGAGAAGGTCTAATCATTTGAAATGGGCTTAAAATCTTGTGAAAAAAAGTTGAGAACAGTCCTCTGATTATTACAGAGGTTTATGCTAAGAATTAAAATCAAGTTATGGTTTCCTTCAGTAGTTGTGTATCTCCCAATTATTTTCATAATTTTAGATGTTATCCCTTACATCAGGTCAGGACTTTTAGTTCTGTAGGGGAGGAAAAATAATTTTCCCTCTACCCTTCTAGATTCTTGACTAAGATATCCCTGTAATAAAACACAGCTTAACAGGAAAACAACCCCAGAAGTTTAATAACATGTATACCTCCTGTATGCATGAAAGATACCCAGGAAAACTGAGTCACTCCCTGCAATGGCCCAAGCTATCGCCTTAAATATCATCTTCAGCTAAAGACAAAAGAAAGATGCTGGAGCAGTGGAGCAAACCAGTTATGGGAGGTTATCAGACAATGCACAGAAAATTACAGATTTAAGTCGGTACCTTCTCGGTACAGAGAGGGAGACACCCTTACAAATGGGGATTTCCCTTGTAAATGCAACTTCTACTCTGTTTTCAAATATTCTTTTGTGTCTGCAGCCTTTCAGAGATAATCAGTTCAAAATAATCCTTCTGCCAAAGAGGCATATTTTAGGGGTGATCTATTCTGCTCCCCTTCAGTTCATTATTTCTAATATTAAGAGATAGACCAGGGAAGGGTTGACCTAAAACAAATAGACTGCGGCAAATATTTCTCCAGCAAAGATGGGTTTGTTCGGGATCAGCAGAGAATTGCAATTCGGGGTTCGCGACCAAGGCCAGCCACAAGCAAGTCTTTGCACAGCAAGGAAAGAAGCCTTTATAGAGGGGAGGACATTGGAACGGCTCTAGTAAACAGAGTCCGTGGCTTTTCACTGACCGAGTTGCTGCTGGAGTCTTTCTTCTTCTCGTTGGGCTCTGCTGTCATTGCGGGCCCGGAGAATTCCCTCTTCTGGGCTCCTGACTCTATTAAATTGAAGGTTCTGTAATTCTTTAAAGAAGTGCACAGCTGGATAGTATAACCTGAGAGGTCTAGGCTTATGAGTAAACTTTTTCTGTGCATAAATGAAGAGTTGTTTCTAAACTGTGGGCACTGTGAGAGTTCAGGTTAGTTATATCTTTGGGGGTTTCTGGTTGTTTGCTTCTCTGAATGGCCTCTCCTCAATGGGTGTAGAAAGATGAAAATGAAGAGTTTTCTCTGTCTTATTTTAGGCTTGGCAACTGTAATTCCTCTAACTAACAGATGCCACACTACGGAAACCCAGTGGAATGTTCAGCCTTATTATGCCCGAGGGGATTTAGTTACCCCATTAGAGTGAGAATCTGGTACCTCCCATGATAGACATCATTATCCCAGGCAGCCTCCACTTCCTATATGGTACATCATTCTTTCTGAGCACAGGAGGATACCATGGCTGGTCGGCTCACTTTACAGTTGTAAATGTGGGCAGCCTTTGTGTTGTAACTTTATCCCCTTAACAGCTGTCCAAATGCTCTAAACATTTAAAGTGACATATGGTAAACATTCCTACTGATGGGCTTTACTGAGTCTCTGTAGCCCATTTGGTAATACATGTCAGTGGCCATTCAACTAAGGCTACTGAAATTGGAATCCATATACGTCAAACTTGGGTGCAACTCAAATGTTTAAAATGTTTCCAAATGAAGCATTTGGGATGCTCTGATTCCTAAACGTAACTGTAAATATTTGCACACATTTTAATCATAAGATCTAGTCTATGATTCGCAATGTCGGTTGTAAATATGAAGCCACCGCAGAATCAGTCTTTTCTATCACACAAGGGTTCATGATGTGTCAGTTGCGCCTGTGTTTCCAATCAGTCTTCTCAAATCTACAAGATGAATAATAGTACCCTAGAAATTGACTCTTACATCCTTAAAATAACTTAGAAACTGGATCACCTTCTTAATACAGTATAGCATATAAATATTTTCCTATTGTCATATAGGCCATGCCCCTTTTGTGGGAAAAGCCATTTTGCAAAATATTTCTCTCATGTTCAGTGATTAATGGGAGAAAGAAAATCTTAAAAAAAGAGATAATCATGCTCCAGAAATTTAGGGAAAAGATCAAGAAGAGAAGAAAAAGGAAGATAAGTGAAAAAAAAAAAAATAGAGGGAATTACATTACAACAAGCAATAATCAGGAAAAGTCATACTGAAAAACATGTGATTCTTTGTGATTGAAAAATTCACCTAGTTCCATTAATAGTCTTATATTTCATCTCAAAAGAACCAATTCGTTAGTTTTTTTAAATTTTGATATGTAGATCTGAATATTTGATCAATTGCATGTACAGTCTATCCCCTAGTCTGAGAAATGTTTTTGCTATTTTGACTGGAGATGGTTAAGAATCCTAGGACATAATTAGAGTTCAAATTCTGCTTGACTCCTTATAAATCTAGACAGAAGGGGCACCTGTTGGGATGTTCTAAACCAAACAAGCTACAAATGTCTCTTACGTGACCAGCAAAGACCTCAATGGATTTCCGGCATAAGGCCAAGGGTGGATTTGCACACGATGATCACTCAGCAGTTGTTAACATTCCATCTCTATTAAAGGGCAATTTTGCCTAGTACATTTCATTTTACCTGATTCAGATTCAAAGTTATATTGTTTTGATTTTAGTACTAGATATTAGCGCAGGAATCTGAAATCACAGTAAATGTTTCTTTGAACTTTGAAGATAAAAGGTAGAGTTAAAATGGAGCTGTAAGGTCACTTGGGGAAGCATAATAATGCATTGCTCAGGGATTCCATGGTTTTCAGGGTTAGTGAATGGTTTGTACTTGCAAGGTTAGTGTTGGTGTTCATAGTAGAAACACATCCAGGTTTTGGGAAGGACTTCTTTGCTTAACAAAAGTGAGATGCTTTATATTTTTAAATGCTATATAAGTTATGTAATATTGAATTGTAACCTCAAAACAGTCATATGGGGCTTCCCTGGTGGCGCAGTGGTTGAGAGTCTGCCTGCCGATGCAGGGGGCGCGGGTTCGTGCCCCGGTCCAGGAAGATCCCACATGCCATGGAGCGGCTGGGCCCGTGAGCCACGGCCTCTGAGCCTGCGCGTCCGGAGCCTGTGCTCCGCAGCCGGAGAGGCCGCAACAGTGAGAGGCCCGCGTACCGCAAAAAAAAAACAAACAAAAAACAGTCATATGAGGAAAGCACGGCGACTATTATTAACTCCCATTTTACAGGCAAGGAAAATGAAGATCAGAAAACTCACTTAAATTGTTTAAGATCACAAACTGCCCAACATTACGAGAAACTAGATATATTTGATTCCTAGTCCAGTGTGCTGTCTCCCTCACCGGTGGTTCTAGCTCTTTTTGGGTCTGATGTCACTTTGCAAATCTTAGAAGAATGGATAATCACCTCAGCAAAATGCACAATTACACATAGGCACAAAATTTTACATCTAAATTATTTATTGTTAAAACCAAGGCAATGCAGTCCATACAGCATGAAAGACTAGTGGAAAATACTGAAATGATCTAGTTATTTAGAACAGTGGAGTGCTACTGGCTCTTGCACCTGAAATCAGCTGAGATATGTAAATATATAAGCAAGAGAGCCACACTGCCCTTTGAATATTGAAAATACCTGCCTTTAGTCCAAAAGGCAAGCAATTATTTTCTTTGCCTTTTAGCAACACATGAGTTATCAGTTTCTTCTTTTTATCTCTTAAAGTACATAGTGTAGTGGAGGGAGAAAAAATTTTCTTCTTTCCTTTTAGGTTCATTTCCTGGTATCATGCAAATTAGGCTGACAAAAGACAGATTAGCAAGTGAAAACCAGAGTTTATTAGCTCTTGCAGCTTGCATACATACAGGAGAAACCCAGTGATGAGTAATTCAAGGGGTGGTTGGAACTTGGGTTTATATAGCATCTTAACAAAGAGAAACAAATTTGTAAAGGCAAACGTTTTAAGTTTCCAAGGGCAGCAAACTGTGGGAAGGTAAGTATATGGGGGATACTAGTGGGGGAATATTTGTGCAGGTCCATCTCAGTACTGACTTTCTGTCTTCTTCATGGCTGTAAAACTTCTTCAGGAGAGGAGATTTTTGGCAGTCCTTTTTCTCAGAAGTTTCTGCTTTTAGTCAGAGAAGGGAGGTTCCAGGAAGCCTTCCTGTTGCATCTGTTCATCTCATTTTGAAGTGTATGCATGGCTGTTTTTATTAAACAGGGTTAGTACACAATTTCTTAGCAGAGGTTAGTAGTTTGGGGTGCCTACCCTTCCCATTTCATTGGTAACTTCCCTACCCAAATAGGTCTACACGGCTATGTTGCTACCAGATGACCACTGCCTCAGCCGCAGCTAATTACAGCAAGGGTGGATACCTGGCCCAAGTCCAACCATCTTTCACTTCTTTCTTACTCTCTTATCCCCTACATTCAGATACCATATCCTGCGGATTCTGTTTTATCTGTTTCTGTATGTTCTCTCTTTCCCATTGCTGGTGTACTGATTTATGCTCTCATTACTTCCTGCTTGCATTATTTCAAAAGTCTCTCAACTGGTCTCAAGATTATTTTTTCTTAATTTTCCTAAAGCATTATTTTGATTATGTCATTCACCCACACAAAATACCTCTATGACTTCACCATTGTCTACTGAACTGAACTTAGTGCATGAGGCCTTTTTCTAATCTATCCTCTCTTCTATGTGGATGTGCTCCTCCAATCATTATGGAGGATTTGCTGTTCCTCAAAATGAGCTTTTGCATTTCCATATATTCATTTCTAACTGCTTCTTCCTCATACCTCCTCCCCATTTGTGCCCTCCATCATGCCACTCACCATGTGGCTCAGCCCCCAGGCACTTTTTGAGAAAGCGACTTGTTTTACAGTAGAATGAGTATGGGTGGAAGATGGTAAGGTAAGAGTAGGGTTACCTTTTGAAGTCAGGAAATAAGATATTGATCATATCTTGCAACTTCTGCACTCACATTTCCTCTCTTCCGTGAACCTTGTACCATCATTGGGGCTCTTACAGATATTGGTTGAGGTAAATCAATGACCACTTTCTAGACTTCCTAGATCCAGATTAATTGATTCTGTTTTATACTTCTTTGTTTTCAAACAGCAGATACATTTTTTTCCACATCTGGATTTATTTGAAGTCAAAGTTTTAATTGACTCCCAAAAGATAGAGGGTTATAAAACCAGACAACTGTTAGTAATTACATGTTTTAATGCTTATTGCCAAATTCAATTTATACAGCTACTTTTTCCTGATTGATTTTTTAGGGGTGGTGAAACTGTACATAGATTGTAAGCATTCATTGCACACATTTCTGGGAAAGTTCATTCAAAAAGATGCTACATAACAATATGAACTGGACCCATGAAAATCATAAGGATCAAACTCAACAATGCCAGTCCACTAAATCGCTACCGTCTTCAGATTTATGCAGTATGTAAAGAGACAGCATCCCTGCCACAACCCAAGGAACTGACTTAGAATATAGAACAAAGTCATGTGTCGAGGAATGTTAACAAATTCCAATACTGTTTAACATGGGAATTTTGTTGTTTGCAAACAAAGCAGTTTTTAAGGAAACTAATTAGTGCGTACACAGACAAATCCAACAAAAGAGGCACTTAGAAGCAGTGTTCATTGAATATTGGAATTCTGAAAGAAAAAATCTATTAGGTCATTTTTGGCATTTACTTCTGCTAAAGAAGGATTGTTCTTTTGAGTTTATTTTTCTAGCTTTCAATTCTATTCCACTTAAAAACCTAAAGAACCAAGACTTCTCAAATCTTCTGTGGACAATTTTGCCACTTACTATATTCACTATTTAAAAGTTTCCTGATAATTATTTTCCTTTCCTTTTAGTTCTGTATTCTATTTGCTCTAATTAGTAATGTCAGTAGTTCAGTGAATATGTAGATAGAGAATGTCAATAAATCTTGTGCTCCTTTAATTATTTCATGCATGCCTCTTACATTAACACTGTGTCTGCTGGTCTACCAGCACCTTTCCTCCTCTTGACCAATGTTCTTAGAACATTTATTCACAGTAGTCCATCAGTCTACCATTTGATGTTAAAAGACAACTTTTTTTTTTTTTTTTTTTTTTTTGGCTGCGTTGGGTCTTTGTTGCTGTGCACGGACTTTCTCTAGCTGTGGTGGGGGGGGGGGCTACTCTTTGTTGCAGTGAGCAGGCTTCTTATTGCGGTGGCTTGTCTTGTTGCGGAGCATGGGCTCCAGGCACGTGGGCTTCAGTAGTTGTGGTGCGTGGGCTCAGTACTTGTGGCTCGAGGGCTCTAGAGTTCAGGCTCAGTAGTTGTGGCCACAGGGTTAGTTGCTCTGCGGCATGTGGGATCTTCCCAGATCAAGGCTAGAACCCGTGTCCCCTGTATAGGCAGGCGGATTCTTAATCACTGTGCCAGGGAAGCCCGGACCTCATTCTCTTTTACACCTGATGAATATGTGGGTGACTTCCAATCTTTTCTTATTACAAACAATGCTGCTGTCAATACTCTCATTTGTATGTCACTTCACACATGTACACGTAAATACAAGGCACTTTTAATTAAACTAAGTATTAACAATGATGTTGAGCTATTAAATCTATCTCAGACTATGCAGTTAAGATAATGTGGTTGCAAATGACCCCTCATTCCCAGCATCATAATGTTCACTTTTGGGGCTTTCCTGGTGGCACAGTGGTTAAGAATCCGCCTGCCAATGTAGGAGACACAGGTTCAAGCCCTGGTCCAGGAAGATCCCACGTGTCACAGAGCAACTAAGCCCCTGCACCACAACTACTGAGCCCGTGCTCTAGAGCCCGTGAGCCATAACTGCTGAGCCCATATGCCGCAACTACTGAAGCCCACGCACGTGGAACCCGTGCTCGGCAACAAGAGAAGCCACCACAATGAGAAGCCCGCGCACTGCAATGAAGACCCAATGCAGTCAAAAAAAAAAAAAAGAATGAGGTTAAAGAAAAAAAACAACTAATGGAGGAAAGAATGAGTGAGCTCTCTATACACAGATTAAAGGAAAATCTCCAGGAGCCTTTTCACTGTATACGTTTGTACATTTGCTTTCTGACCATGTGAGTTTATTGCATTCAAAACTGAAATTAAAACAAAACAATGGAAATCCCTTGTAGTGGAATTAATTTGACTCCAGAGCTATTATCAAGGAAATCTGAAATTCTGGGTAATTCAGCACAATCAGTTAAGACCAAGGATATATTTCTTGACAAAATCTCCAAACTATTATTTTTAATTATAACTAACTAAAAATTATCCTTTGCTGTACACCTGAAACTAACAACATTGTAAATCAACTATACTCCAATGTAAAATTAAATTTTTTTTAATTATCTATTGAGAAATCAGGTAAACATAATATGTACAACAAACTTTACAGTAACTATTATATTAAGAATACACAGAAGAGAAGATGGTCTTCTATGAGCCAGGAAGTGGGCCCTCACCATACACCAAATCTGCCTTGGTCTTGAACTTCCCAGCCTCCAGGTCTGTAAGAAATAAACTTCTGTTGTTTACAAGCCAAAAAAAAAAAAGTATACAAACTCTTCTTGAAACCTAACGTTTATAATAATGACTAGCAAACAATGGTTGACTTGAGTTTCATTTAATTAAACACGTAGCTCTTACTAAGACTACCAGGCTTTATACCAGGTAATAGGCGAATGGAAATAATTCAAGCATTGTTCATACTCTTGAGAAATTGCTCTATTCAGAAAGAGATATATAAAAAGTAACACAATAAAGTATAATGTGGGTTACAGCAGAAGTCTGCACAAAGTACCGTGGTACATGGAAAAGATTAGTCAGAGAAATCAGGGAAGGCTTGAAATCAGTGGAGGTGATGTTTGAGCAGAAGCATGAGAGAAGGTCAGGTGAACAAGGAAGTAAGAGTGTTTCAGGCACATACGTGGTCCACTTTCACCCACCCCCAGACTTCTGGGCCTAGATTCAATCACTCATTCCTTTACCATAAAAGACCATGAGGAGGGCTTCCCTGGTGGCGCAGTTGTTGAGAGTCCGCCTGCCGATGCAGGGGACACGGGTTCGTGCCCTGGCCTGGGAGGATACCACATGCCGCGGAGCAGCTGGGCCCGTGAGCCGTGGCCGCTGAGCCTTGCGCGTCCGGAGCCTGGCTCCGCAACGGGAGAGGCCACGGCAGTGAGAGGCCCGCGTACCGCAAAAAAAAAAATAAAAATAAAAAAAAGACCATGAGGAAAAGCGTGCCTGGCCTCCCTTCCAGACCACTGGTAAATACAGAGCCCTGAGTACCCAACATCCTTGAGGAATGAACTATTAGAACTCACACCACTGGCAACCTTGCAGTCAGTTAAATTCACCAAATCACATTTTGCTCACAAAATGAGCAAATGGGGATCCCTGGTCAGGGAATTAGATTGTGCACGGCATGCGTGCACAATCTAATTCCCTGACCAGGGATCGAACCCGGGCACCCTGCACTGGGAATGCGGAGTCTTACCCACTGGACCACCAGGGAAGTCTCCAGCTGGCTTCTTATCACCCTGCCAGCCTCAGACTGAATGTCGCTACCTCAGAGATAACCTCACAACCCCCCAGTGATTCCCAGTCCTTTAGAGCACTAATTACAATTTACAATTATTTACTGGTGTGATTATCTGTACGGTTTTGGGATTGCTATCTGACTCTCCCACTAGATCATACATTTCTTGAGGGCGAGGAGCATATCCAGTTTTTTTCCACTGTGTAAATGCATGTAATCCAATACCTGGCTTAGCATAAGTGGTTGGTGAGTGTGGTAAGCTGAGTAATGAACCCCCAGTTATGTCTATGGCTCAATCCTCTGAAGCTTTTACGGTAAAGGAGATTTCGCAGGTATGACTAAGTTATAGCTCTTGAGATGGGGAGATTATCCTTGATTTTCTGGTTGGGGCCAGTGTAATCACAGGGGTCTACACAAGGGAGGCAGGAGGGTCACAGGAAGAGAAGGAGATGTGACAATGGAAGCAGAGGTTGGGGGGAAAGAGAGAGGGAGTAAGATTTGAAGATGCTATGCTGCTTGCTTTGAAGATGGAGAAGGGACCATAAGCCAGGGAACGCAGGTGGCTTCTACAAGCTGGAAAAGGCAAGGAAACAGATTCTCACCCTACAGCCTCCAGAAGGAATGTAGCTCTGCTGACACTTTGGGACTTCTGACCTCCAAAACCGCAAGATAATGCCACAAAGTGTATGGCGATTGGTTACAGCAGCCATAGAAAATGAATATAGATTTTGGCACCTAGAAATGGGGTGCTACTGTAACAAATACCCGAAAATGCGGAAGTGGCTTTGAATTGGGCATTGGGCAGAGGATGGAAGAAATTTGAGGAGTACAAAAGGAAAAGCCTACATTGTCTTGAACCGATTGTTAGAAATATGGATGTTAAAAGCACCGCTGATGAGGGCTCTGAAAGTACCGGAGGATATATTTATGGAAACCAGAGGAAAGGGGATCCTTATTATATAGTAGAAGAAAGCTTAGTGGGTTTGTGTATTACAGTTATGTGAAAAGCAGAATTTGTAAGTGATGAACTGAGATATTTAGCTGAGATTTCCAAGCAAAGTCTTGAAGTTGCAGCCTGGTTTCTTCTTTCTGATTATAGTAAAATGCAAAAGGAAAGAGATGTGTTGAGGGGAGAACTGTTAAGCCCGAAGGAACCAGGTCTTGATGGGTTGGGAAATTCTCAGACTCTTCGGATTATGAAAGACGCTCACGTGAGGAGATTCACCATTAGGAAAGCATGCTCTGGCTGTGGTGACATGCAAAGAAGAGGTGATGGTGCTTGGACTAGTGGGGTGGTGGTGGTGTGGAAAAGGTAGAGGAATGAGTTGGTTTTATTGGGACTTTGTTTAGGGTCTTTGGGGTCTATAAATGGAAACACATGTTGCACTCTTACAGAGCTCCCTTTCCTGGCCACCTGAGCTCTCTGGCTGTCTAAACCCTCTCTGGAATGTTTTGTCTTAGTGTCCCTTGGGACCAGATCATCCTTTTTCTCCAGAAATGCACTCTGGATTTCTCCCTGGACTAAAGGTCCAGTGAGGAGCAGTCTCTAGCTTCCTGCTCTTCCTCCACCACTCCATCAATGAGTCTTCCAGATGCCCTTTAGGCAACTCACTGGATCCACTTGGTCCAAGAGACAGTCACCATCACATCCATCTCACCCTGGACACAGACCAGAGGGCGGGGCCATCTTGTCCTTCAGTCCTTGGGTAGCAGACAAGTTAATACAGTGTTAACAGGATTAGAGAGAAAAGGAGAGATAATAGTAATGTGATGGAGCCACCAAAGGACCCAAAGCCTGTAAGGAAGATAGAAATCTCTTGATTAAGAGATCCAAAAACTAGAAGAACCAGAGCAGCTGGTGCCCAAAGGTAAACAAAACTGAGATGTGGTGATATAACTAATAGCAAAGAAGGAAGAACATCCACACCCTTCTTCTCATTTCCCTCAAGATGATGACTTCAGATTACTATGATGCACTCACTGAACAAATATCTGAAGAGTACTTACTGTGTAAGCATCCGGCACTGCTCGAGGTCTTGAGGCTATGAGAATGAATACCAGGCAGAGTCAACACTCTCATGGCACTCATAGGGAAAGGCCACGTAACATGACGGTTGTGGGCAAAATCTGGGACCAGACTGCTGGTGTGTTTTCTTATCTATAAAATGGTGGTAATAATAGTACCTACCCCACAGGATGCTGTGAGGATTGAATAAAATAACAAATGTAGAGCCCTTCTATCAGTGGTTTGAAATAAGTACTACGTAAATATTAACTAAAGTTATTCTAATTTACTCTCATATGCTAACAAATAAAATATGTCAATTAGTGATGCAGTAGCAAGGAAATAAAATGAAGTGATGTTATAGTGATAGAGCTGAGGGGAAGCCAATACTAATTTATACTGGCTGGTCAGGGAAAGCCTCACAGAGAAGGTGAATTTTGTGCTAAGACCTGAGTAGCATGAAAAACCATGGGGTGATCTGGAGGTAGCGTCCCATGCATCGCGAGCAGCAGAGTTAGCTTACTAAACTTCCTGGAGTTTAGTGAGAGAGGAGAAAAGTTTCAAGATGGGGCCACATCATGAATACTCCTTTAAGCCATGGTAAGGAGTGTGGATTTTATTCAAAGTGCAGTGGATCATTTGAGCAACAGATGGAATTACATTTTAAAAAGTCACTGGTGAGTCAGATAGTATATTATGGTTACATTTTTTTCCTTACACAACCTTTTGTTTTTCCTGTAGTTAATTATTGCATTCTTTTCTTCCATTTGCTCACTTTACTACATATTTATTACGAATTATTCCCAACTCTCAAATAGCCTCTATAATTTTGCATAGATCAAGTGTATCCATTTTTCTGTCAGTCCTTTTTTATTTTTCCTGGACTATTTTTTTTCTGCCACCCTTCTTGTTCTTGTTCCAATCTGTCCTGGTTTCTCTTCAGGACAGCTGCACAGCTGTCTTTCTAAGACTTCTCCTTGGCATCCTGTATCCTCTGTGTTAGGCCCCCAGATTTCTGAATCTCATGGCTTCCTCTTTCTTAGTTTACTTCCTCATTTGTGTGGAGCATATCCTTCAGTAGTTTCCAATTAAAGAGTATATAAGAGGTAAATGTTTTGATTCCTTGCATGCCTGAAAATGCTTTTGTTTTATCACACTAGGTTGATACTTGATTATGAACAGCTTTCTGAGTTAGAAATGATTTTGCATCCAAATTTTAAAGATATTACTATATTATTTTCTAGTTTCCTGTGTCATTAATGAGAAGTCAAAGTGTGCTCTTATTTCAGATCCTTTTTACATGCAACCTATTTTTGTTCTTTCCAGAAGTATTCAGGATCTCTTTTTATTGCTTGTGTTTAGAAACTTTACAATGACATGAGTCCTTTCATCCTAGGAAAATTTCTGGTCATATATCTTTTGATAATTTCTTCCCCTCCTCTTTCTTCTTTTCTTTTTCTTAATCTCCTGTTTGTTTATTGTTAGACTGCCTTGACTGATCCTCTAAACAAATTTCTCCCCGAATGTCCAATTTGGGAAGAGGGGAGATTTCATCAATGTTATCTTCCAACCTTTTCCTTGAATTAAAAAATTTTAGTCTTCATATTTCTAAAACCATTAAAAATTCCCTAATTATTTAAATAATAACATCATGTTCTTGTTTCATGGATGAAATATCTTTTTTATATTTCTGAGGAAATTAATTATAATGAAAACATTTTCTTCCTACTCTCTGTATTGTTCCTCCTCTATACCTCTTATTTGTTTCTGTTTTTTGGGAAGAGGGGGTTACCTTTCACGTAGGAGGCTTTCTTCAAATATCTGGTGACCTGTGCCAATCCATTTATATTTAAGAATGAGGCAGCAAGAAGCCTCTGGGAAACTCTGTACACATGCTTGGTGCCTTCTCTGGTCCATTTCACAGTTTTATGACCACGGGGAAGTGACTAGTCCATTTCATTGGAGGATTCCCAACCATCCTTAATTCTAGGTCTTTTCTCAGGGCGTTATATAGTTTTTTCAGGAAGAATCATCCAATCTGCATAGAACCTTCTGCCTATGTTTTGTGGACCACTGTAGGGAACTAGTGGTTTCATCATTTAGTGTGTGGATTTTCATTATTTTCCCTGGAAAGTGTTTAGATTCCCTTAAGCCTGGATCTCTTGTGGCTCATTCCTCCAGTGACTAAATCTCTCATTTCCTGCTGGAATTAGGAAGAAGTAGTTACCTGGCTGGGCTAGGTGGGTGTGGAGCCCCAGAGGTAGGTGTATATGAACCTTATATGGGTAAGACAGGATGTTAAATGGGACCATGGTCTCCACTGAGGCTCTAGTAGAGTCGACCCTCCATATCCACGACTCTACTACGTGGTTTTATATAAGGGACTTGGGCATCCTCGGATTTTGGTGTCTGAGGGGGTGTCCTGGAACCAATCCCCAGCAGATCCTGTAGGGAACACAGAGAGACAAGTACCTATACATTCCAAGCAGACATTTTTGATGTATCCAAAGAACTTCCTAAAGGACAGCAAAATTAGTTCTATAAACTTGTAACTCATTACTTATCTCCAATTTATATTTAACAGAAGGCTGGAGATTGAGCAGGCAGGGAAGAAAAGCATTATTTGGAAAAAAATTGTTGGCCAAGCAAGATGTGCTTGGCATTTCCTCTCCTTTACCCTGGAGGAGGGAAGGAGGGATACTCCCATCTCTCCTACAGGATCCTCACCAAAAACTTTGTGAGGAGATCAGTGGGTCCCTTTGCTGAAAGGGTCTGGAGAGGAGCCTGGAGATTTCTTGAGCGCACTTTATTTGTGTTCCCTGGCATTTGGGGGGTGGGGTATATACCAGTGTCTGACTCTCCCCTGGGTCAGTCAGGGCTGGCTGGTGCTGCCTGTGATGAAAGAGTCAAGAGAGAGGTCTTCAGAGGATGCAGTTTACAATTCCAGAGTTTTGTGTGGCAAAGATGCCATGAGCTATGAGGATTCTTAGGAAAGGAGCCATATCAGAATCAGCCAGAAAGGATCCTGTCCAAGAAGGATGCTTTCTGGGGCAAGGAGAGGCCAGCTGTCAGAGGCTGCTTAGGGGGTATAATGCCAGCGTCAGAGCTGAAGGGGCCCCATCGGAGGTGAGGCAGGGTGTGCACTACTGCAGAGGGGAACTGCAGGGCAGAGGTCTCCTTTGGTGGGGCGGTAAGAGAAGACAGGTGTGTGAAGCATCCACAGATGCCCTATGATGCTATTAAAAGCCATGGGACGGGGTGGGAGGGAAATGCCAGAATATAATGGTCCTAGACAAGTCTGTTCCCGTTTCCTCTTGTTGCTGGTGCACATGACCCTGGGGGATCCAGAAATTGCAGCTGCGGAGTAGAGAGAAGATGGAACAAGGAGAGTCGTGAAAAAATAGGAGGCCACATTCCATGCTGGGTTTGGGGTGAGGGTTGATCAGGGAGAAACAGCCGTCAATGTGATGTGAAAGTTTCATTTCAGTTCATACTGGGTCTTTTAAATACTTGAAAACGAGATTGGACTCGTACTTAAAAGTGACTGGGGACACAACAGGATCAGCCTGGTCGTCTCCACATGGGAGCTAGGTTTTAAAAAGTGGGGTTGAGGGTGGTGGTGAGAGAAAAATAAAACTCTTACTGACTGTACTCATCCCAAGTTAATGCCATTCAGTACTGGTTATGCAGATTTTTATCAAAACTCCCTACTTCAGCTTTAAAATCCCTGGTGCCTCTCTTCTGAGTCTTTCTGAGCTTCTGTGAAGGAAATCAGATTTTCTTCAGTGTCCCCTTTGCAATGTGGTTTCAGTTCCTTCTAGGCTACAGAGTTGGTGATTTCTCACTTTCCGCTTTCTGCCTTCCAGAATGGCTGACGTCACTCGGTACTATTGTCTCCTATTCTCTTTCTCCTATGGATTACACTTTAAAAAATACTGTTGTTTCAGTGAGTTTCTGGAATGATTGTGGAGAAATGGGCTTGTATTACACCACGTTTAACTGGAATCTCAGACAAATATTTTAAGGATAAATAATAATATTCTCAGTTTTCCCAGTACTGTTACGTAGAGCTTGTCTATATAAATCACCTTGAGTTCTCCTTTTTTTCCCCCAAATTGGATTTTTGGTCATTTCATCATCACCAAAGAGCTAAAATTTTTCTTTTCTTTTTCTTTCTTTTTTTTTTTTTTTTTTTTTTTTGACCACACCACGCAACTTGTGGGATTTCAGTTCCCCGACCAGGGATTGAACCCAGACCCTTGGAAGTGAGAGCACAGAGTCCTGACCACTGGACAACCAGGGAATTCGTGAAATTTTTTTCAATTTAATTTTTTATTTTTACACAATCTTTAAAGGTACTTTCCATTTAAAGTTATTACAAAGTACTGGTTCTATTCCCCGTGTTGCACAACACATCCTTGAGCCTGTCTTACACCCAATAGTTTGTACCTCCCCCTCTCCACCCCTGTATTGCCCACCCACCCACTGGTAACCATTAGTTTGTTCTCTTATCTGTGAGTCTGCTTTTTTAATTTTATATTCACTAGTTTGTTATATTTTTTAGATTCCACATATAAGCGATATCATATAGT
The DNA here is from genome assembly GCF_951394435.1 of Stenella coeruleoalba. Lineage (NCBI taxonomy): Eukaryota > Metazoa > Chordata > Mammalia > Artiodactyla > Delphinidae > Stenella > Stenella coeruleoalba. The sequence continues at coordinate 82,025,396 of NC_137157.1, forward strand.
ATTTAGCTTTCTTGAAGAGATGAAATTTAACTCAAACCAAATAACTATTGTTTTATGCAAAATTTTTAATAAGGGGATGAAGATTGTAACTCAGAGTTGAAGTGGGGTTTAAAGGTTGTATGCGTTTTTTAATTATTTTGTCCCACATTTTACAGACAAGTGAAAAATTTATATATATGTATGAATTTTTATAATTTCTCCACAATTTTTTTTAGAGGACTTCCAAACCTACTGTATTAGGCAGGGCTCTCCAGAGAAATAGAACCAATAGGGCATATAGGGAGAGAGAGATTTAGGCTAAGGCATTGGCTCATGCGATTTTGCGAGCTTGCAAGTTCAACATCTATAGGGCAAGTTGACAGGTTGGAAATTCTGGTAAGAGTTGATGCTGTAGTCCCAAGTCTAAAATTTGCAGGACAGACCAGGTAGGCTACAAACTCAAGGAGCATTTCTGTGTTGCAGTCTTGAGGCCAAATTCCTTCTTCTGGAAAACATAGTCTTTTTTTTTTTTTTTTTCCTCTTAAGGCCTTCAACTGATTCATTGTGGCTCACCCACACTACGGAGGGTGACCTGCTTTACTCAAAGTCTGCTGATTTGAATGTTAATCACATCTAAAAACTACCTCCACAGTAACATCTAGACTTATATTGGACCAAACAAATGGGCACCATAGCCTAGCCAAGTTGACGCATAAAATTAGCCACCATCACACTTACTGTAGAGATGACAGAATATGCAAAAAACAACCTGTATGTCCTTTATCTAGATTCATCAGTGGTTAAGCTTTTCATGTGCTTTAACTTTCTCTCAAGTGATGAATCATGTGAAAATAAATTCCAGCTGTGATGATACTCCTCGCCCAAAATACTTCATGTCCCAGGAATAGGGACATCCTCCAAATAGCACACTTAAGAAAATTAAAATTACTGTAGTGAGATCATTTCCAGTCCATATGCTGCTTGTTCCAGTTGGCCTCAGAATATTTTTCATAGCTTTGTGCTTATTGGTTTTGTTGTTTACACATTGCATTTGTCTCTTTCCAGCCTAGAACTACCCCTTTTTTGCTGCTGTTCTTTTTCATGACGCTGTCTGTTTTGAAGATTTCAGCCAGTTGTCTTGTAGGATGTCCCCACATTCTGGATTTGTCTAGTTTTTTCTTTTGGGTCCAGGTTAAACCTCTCGGTAAGAATACCACTGAGGTGAGATTGTGTCCTCATTGCCTCCCATCAGGAGACACATAATGTTTGCATACCTCCATGAACACGTTAAGTTTGATCACTTGGTGAAGGTGATGGCCAGGACTTCTCTCCTTGTAAAGGAATATTTCCCCCTTTTTATTTTTTAAAATTTTTAAAACTTATGATTTTTGGCCGCATCACGTGGCTTGCAGGATCTTAGTTCCCCAAGCAGGGACTGAACTGAGGCCACGGCAGTGAAAGCACCAAGTCCTAACCACTGGACCACCAGGGAATTCCCTCCCCCTTTTTAATTAGTATGTAATCTGTGGCATGATACTTTGAGACTGTGGCTATCTCATTCTCCAACCACCTTTCATCTGATGATTTTAGCATCCCTTGACTGATCTAATTATATTATTCTCAGCATCGGTCCATTGGCATTCTCATGTAAGGAAGAGGTTTCCCTTTCTCTCTCTCCTCTCTCGTAATTTGTTATTTTATTATAAGTTATTAAAAATTATAATATTTTTCAATAAATGCTCAGTCTAGAAAAGGGAGGAAATGAGAGAGCAAGTTACAAACATACCTGATTGAAAATACCTAGTGCTGTAATCATGCCATCATTTAGACCAAAAAGCTACCTATGCAAAATCAACTTGTATTTTTTTGTTCATTTTGTAATAAAATCTAACAGCGAATTAGTAAAAATTAAACAAATTGATCAAGAGCCCCAGTAATTGCAGAGATGGGCATAGACTACACAGTCTGCTTTCTACTTTCACATCTGTTAAATGCTCTGTGTGGTCTGAAGACTTGGGCTCTAGTACCAGCACTGCCTCATTTTATTTTATTTTACTTTTATTATTTTTTTTCTTTTGGCTGTGCCACGCAGCATGTGGGATCTTCGTTCCAACCCGTGTCCCCTGCATTGGAAGCGCGGAGTCTTAACCATGGACGGCCAGCCAAAAAGCTGCCTCTTTTTAGATGTGACTTTGGTCAAGGCAATCTACCTTTCTGATATGCAGTTTGGTTATCTCCAAAGTGAACATGAGAACTTCACTTGGATTCTTTATGGCCTTTGCCCTCAATGACAACCTCTCCACAGTTGATCAGGTCTACTCCTGTGCATAAAAGGACTAATGAAGTCGATCTGAGATTGCTAGTCTTGGAAACGTCTACTGGCAAGGCTGGCCCTTGGTGTCTGGGAACTTGAATTTCCAGAGGGTTCCCACAGATCCCTGATAAGAGTGGCTTACTGTACCTAAACTATTTGTACAAGTGCTTTCTGCCATACATCTGTTTCCTTCTGGGAGCCTGAAATTTGTTATGTGCTGGTAGAGGGTGCCTACCTGGCCAGCCCCCGCTAAAAACCTCGGGCACTGAGTCTCTACTGTGCTTCCCTGGTAGATGACATTTCACACGTGTTGTTGCAACGCGTTGCTGAAGGAACAAAGCGCTTCCTGTGTGACTCAGCTGGGAGAGGACCCTTGAAAGCTTGCACCTGGTTTCCTCTGGGCTTTGTCCCATGTGCCTTTTCCCTTTGCTCATCTGCCTTTGGTCCTTTTTCACCCTGTAATAAATCACAGCTGTGAGCACTGAGTCCTGCACATCATCCTAGCAAATCATCACACTTTTTCCAATTTTCTCATCTGCAAAATGGAATTTATAATGATAATAATACCTACCTTATAGTGTTGTTGTATGAAACATGTGTGGGATTAAGGGCCTGATATAAATGTGTCTGATGGACGGTGGTTATTATGATGCAGTATGTTCATTGTTTATATGAGGAACACCTTGTGTTTTGAGTGCATTCTCATGTCTTTTTGTCAAAGTAACACTGACACATCCGCTCACATAAATTAACTCTCACATCTTTGACTCATTTGGTGAGAACAACAGGTTCACACACCAGCTTATAAGGACACCTGCATCTTTCACTAAAATGTGTGTGGGGGTGTGTGTATGGGTGTGTGTTTCATCACTTAACAAATATGAAATAACTTGGGAGTTTTTTATGGTCTGAATGTGTCCCCCCAGCATTCACATGTTGAATCCTAACCCCCAAAGGTGATAATAGTAGTAGGTGGGTCCTTTGGAAGGGGACTAAGCTCTCGCGACTAGGATTAGTACTTTATAAAAGAAGCTCAAGAGAGATCCCTTGCCCCTCTACCACCCGGGACACAACAAAAAGTCTGCATCCCCAAAGAAGGCCCTCACCGGTCATGTTGGTACCATGATCCTGGGCTTCCTGCCTCAAGAACTGTGAAAAATAAATGTTTGTTGTTTATTAGCTGCCCACTATTTATGCACCCCTATGTTCACTGCAGCACTATTTATAATACCAAGAAATGGAAGCAACCCAAGTGTCCATCAACAGATGAATGGATAAAGAAATTGTAATACACACACACACACACACACACACACACACACACACACACACACAGGAATATTATTCAGCCACAAGAAAGAAAGAAAGCTTTCCATTTGCAACAACATGGATGGAACTTGAGGGCATTATTCTATCTGAAATTAAGTCAGACAGAGAAAGAAAAATACTGTATAATCTCACTCATATGTGGAATCTAAAAACAAGCAAACAAACAAATAAACAAACAAGCAAAGCCAAGCTCATAGATACAGAAACAGATTGGCGGTTGCCAGAGGTGGGGTTGGGGGCTGGGCAAAATGGGTGAAGGGGGTCAAAAGGTACAAAGTTCCAGTTATAAAATAAGTAAGTAAGTCCTGGGGATGTAATGTGCAGCATGATAACTGTAGTTAACAATGCTGTATTGCCTATTTGCAAGTTGCTAAGAGAGCAGAACTTAAAAATTCTCATCACAAGAAAAAAAATTTCTGTTAACTATGTATGGTGACAGATGTTAACTAGACTTATTGTGGTGACCATTTCACAGTACACACAAATATAGAATTATGTTGTACACTTGAAACTAATATAATGTTATATGTCAACTATACCTCAATTTAAAAAAAACATGTAAGTTTTTTTACATGCTCACACTTTTAAAAACATCTTTTTCTATGGCAGAAGGTAGAGTGTATGAGAAATGCAATTCTTTACTGCTGAGCCCAATTTTACACAGTAGATGGCTGCATTATTGTAAAGTCATAATATCTACTTATATTTTATAAACTAATCATACTCAAATGCACAGAGTAAATTGCTTTTTAAAATCTGTACTCAGCCATAAAAAAGAACGAAACAATGCCATTTGCAGCAACATGGATGCAACTAGAGATTATCATACTAAGTGAAGTAAGTCAGAAAGAGAAAGACAAATACCATATGATGTCACTTATATGTGGAATCTAAAATATGACACAGATGAACCTATCTACAGAAACAGACTCACAGACACAGAGAAGTGTCATAACTGCTCTAGTAAACGTAAGGTTAAACTAGCATCTCCAACCTGCAGAATTCACACCCCTGGGGATACAGGAAGACTTTCCAAAACAGTACACAGGACAGACAAGTGTTAGGAAGCCAAGCATCTCCCAGGTTCTTAACCTTTATTTAACTCTTTCCCAAGCTCTGCCGGGAGGAAAACATCCATGGAGCAAGCATCTTGCCAGTTCCCTTTTCCCATCTCCCTTTTCTCAACAGCCTTCTCCCACGCTACAGGAGAAAAGCTTTTCTTTCATTCACTCCAAATTGCCCAGCAAACCACCAGAGCACAAAGAAATGGACGGTTCAGATGATGTGTCAATAAAACCTTTTAAAATTAAGTCCTGATAAACCCACTGTTGGCCTTCACTTCTTCGTCTTATTGCTGTTTCTCATCTGGGGTGGAGAACGGCATTAGAAACAGGAAGTTTTGCCGTGTGTGTCTGAATTTGGACTATGTTTAAGATCGAGGAAGCAGGAGCAATGACAACTTTCGTTGAAAAGCCTTGCCTCTTCCATCCATTGACTCTGATTGATGAATCGTCCCGCCTGGCGAGGAACATTGAAGAAGGCGGCCGTTATTCATCCAGGTGACAGACACATGGCACTGTTCCTTCTGTGCCTTATCTTTCCACATTAAAATGAGAGTATTTGAGGTTTATAGAAAGCATGCTGGAAAGACAGATAGACAAGGCGTGCCCTTGGCCTTTTCACCTCGAGAAAGCTTGATGGCCTCTCATCCCATTTGTTTGCATTTCTCTTGCATACTTGGAATGATCTCAAAGAGCAGGTGGTGATTAAGTGTCCTGTTTACCGTTCTGATAGGGAACGGCCAAAGGGACATATCTGAGAGAAGTTAGTATTTTATATTTTCTTGAACGTATATTACACTCACAGGAAAGGCATTTTCATTAACTTTTTCCAAAAGTTCACTGTATTCCAAAATACCTAACTTTCCTTTGCTGTATATCTTTTGTTCATGTCAATCATCAACCACTCCTCATTTTTCCTACTTATCATGTACTTATTAAAATTAGTTTATCTTAATGGGAGTATGTTGTGGATTCTACCGTAAATAGTATACTTAACAAATATGTATAAAACTTAATACATCTACCTTGGTCGTGGCCCAAGGCCTTTTCTTTCTGCTGTTAATTTCCTCAAAGTAGATTAACTAGTACTCTTAAAAGCGGAGCAGCTGCTTTCGGTGGAAAACAAAATGTCCTCTAAAGCAATCCAGGATCTAATACTCTGGATTTAAAAAAACAAGCGTCATTTAGTTAGGATTAATTTCTCCCTCTCAGAAGTTGATATGTGGTTCTATGTCTGTAAAATGCAATATTATAAGCATAATTGTTTCCAAACATGAAATGAAATGTCTTATCTTTCTACCTAGAATCTTCAGGTGTCTATTTCTCTGTCCTTCTGTCACTCCTTTTTAGGGTACGTCAAGATGACCCTAGTGTAGAGACTTTCCATGCTAAGGATTTCTTCTGTGTATGAAGGAAAATGAGAAGTGCCCGTGAGGGCGAGAGGAAGGGCAGGAAGGGAGAGAAAGCAAGAGCTTCAGAATTTGCAGAATCCACCGAGCTCAGGAGTCTGCACTTTGTCTGCAAGCCCAGTGGTTTCAAGGTGGTGTGTACCCCCAGGATGTGCAACAGAGACCACTGGGGTGTCAGAAGCATTGATTATATTTATGTTTTTTCTAACATGTAGGAAAAAGTGAAATTGTACGTATATTTAACTCACATGGGTTGACATGGGCACCGTCTACTCAGTCCATCGGAGGGTCACAGTCACTGACTTTGAGCACTGAGTGTCCTGAGGCAGTGCAGGGGAAGGGTCTCCTGTGCAACCTTGAGCATCCTCTTTCAGCAGAGGGGGTTGTGACTGTGACAATTTATAAGAGCCTGGTTAAGGGGCTTTGTAGATTATGTCAGCCAGTGTTAATTGATAATCCTTGAAAAAGGGACAACTACCTTTAACAGATTTCTGCAAACAGAATAAAACAAACACAAACAAAATTCAAAGCATATATCATCAAAGAGTCTACAAATAATAAATGCTGGAGAGGGTGTGGAGAAAAGGGAACCCTCCAACACTGTTGGTGGGAATGTAAATTGGTACAACCACTATGGAGAACAGTCTGGAGCTGCCTTAAAAAACTGAGAATAGGGGCTTCCCTGGTGGCGCAGTGGTTGAGAGCCCGCCTGCCAATGCAGGGGACACGGGTTCATGCCCTGGTCCGGGAAGATCCCACATGCCGAGGAGCAGCTGGGGCTGCGCTCCTCAACGGGAGAGGCCACAACAGTGAGAGGCCCGCGTACCGCAAAAGAAAAAAAAGCAAAAAAAAAACCAAAACAAAACTGAGGATAGAGTTACCATGTGATCCAGCAATCTCACTCCTGGGCATATATCCAGAAGAGATGAAAAATCTAATTTGAAAAGATACATGCACCCCAATGTTCATAGCAGCACTATTTACAATAGCTAGGACACAGAAACAACCCAAGTGCCCATCAACAGAAGATGTGGAGATACACACACACACACACACACACACACACACACACACACACACACTGGAATATTACTCAGCCATAAAAAAGAATGAAATATTTCCATTTGTATCAACATGGATGGACCTAGAGATTAGTAACTCAGACAAAGACAAATATTATATGATATCTCTTGTATATGGAATCTAAAAAATAACACAAATCAACTTATTTACAAAACAGAAAAAGACTCACAGATATAGAAATCAAACTTACGGTTACCAAAGGGGAAAAGGGAAGGGGAGGGATAAATTAAGAGTATGGGATTAACAGATACACACCACTACCTATAAAATAGATAAACAATAAGGATTTACTATATAGCACAGGAGCTATATTGACTATCTTGTAATAACCTATAATGGAAAAGAATCTGAAGCTGTATACCTGAAACTAAACAATATTTTAAATCAACTGTAGTTAAATTAAAAAATATAAAGTATTAGTGATATAAAAATAAGGAAATAACAAAAACAAAACAGCTAATATTTTTCCAATTCTATTTATTTGTTTATTTATTTATTTACAGCTGCATTGGGTCTTCATTGCTGCATGCAGGCTTTCTTTAGCTGCTGCGAGTGGGGGCTACTCTTCCTTGTGGTGCGCGGGCTTCTCTTTGTTGCAGAGGATGGGCTCTAGGCACATGGGCTTCAGTAGTCGTGGCTCGTGGGTGCTAGAGTGCAGGCTCAGTAGTTGTGGCTCATGGGCTCTAGACAGCAGACTCAGTAGTTGCAGCGCATGGGCTTAGCTGCTCCACGGCGTGTGGGATGTTCCCGGACCAGGGCTCGAACCTGTGTCCGCTGCATTGGCAGGCAGATTCTTAACCACTACACCACCAAAGAAGTCCCTATTTTTCCAATTCTTATTACAGCTTCTCCATTATTCATATTCCGAGATAGAAATACCAATGATCTAATCAGAACTGACAAGCAGTGGGGCACAAAATTGTGGTATCATCATGAAGACTATTTAAAAGGGAATTCTATCTACTGTCATTAATGATTACTTAGCCCTTCTGTATATTTGGCCTGTAGCCAAGGATGGTAGACGAAAACCACCATAATTAGGAAGATATTTAAAAATGCTAATTATTTCATGTTTATCTCATGTTTATCTCATCTTTTTTAATTCCTATTTTTGTGTATGACTTATGTATTAGGTTACTTTCATAAACGACTATATATGTTAGGCTTGCAAGCTGTTTTGGTTAACATTGCTATATAATGAACTAACCCAAAACTCTGTGGCTTAAAACAGTGTTTTACTGTCTCTCATGGTCCATAGATTATCTGGGCTCAGCAGAGTAGGATTTTTCTTTTTTTTAACTTTTTATTTTATATTGGAGTATAGTTGATTAACAATGTTGTGTGGGACCACCCTGGCGGTCCAGTGGTTAAGATTCCATGCTTCCTATGCAGGGGGCATGGGTTAGATCCCTGGTCAGGGAACTAAGATCCCATATTCCGCATGGCGTGGCCAAAAAACAAACAAACAAGAAAACAATGTTGTGATAGTTTCAGGTGTACAGCAAAGTGATTCAGTTATACATATACATGTATCTATTCTTTTTCAAATTCCATTCCCATTTTGGTTGCTACATAATAGTGAGCAGAGTTCCCTGTGCTATACAGTAGGTCCTTGTTTGTTAGCCATCTTAAATATGTACATGTCAATCCCAAACTCCCTAACCCTCCCCCCCACCCTTCCCCTCTAGTAACTATAATTTCATTCTCTTAGTAGGTGAGTCTTAGCAGAGTACTTTGAACTTAGGCTTTCTCATGTGATTTCAGTCAGTCATCTGAACGCTCAACAGGGCTGGATGCTCAAGATGACCACTCACACGGCTGGCAGCTGGCGCTGAATGTTGGCTGGGAGCTCGTCTGGGACTGCTCACTAGTGAGCCCGTACATGGCCTCTCCCTCATTTGCGCTTCTTACAGCATGGCGGCTGGGTTCCAAGTGAGGGAGCCCCAAGCACCTTCCAAGAGGAAGGATGCAGAAGCTGCCAGGCCATTTACAGTGGACGCCTAGAATGGGAGCAGCATCGCTTTTACATTTCTGCTCTATGCTATTGGTCAAAACAGTCACAGGGCCCACCCGGATTCAGAAGGGTAGGGGAAAACTCCACCTCATGATGGAGTCACACAGAAGAGCAGATGCAATGGGAGAAAATGTTGTGGCCAGTCTTTGGAGAATACAATCTGCCACGCATGCTATCATTTTTAGTGATGGGTTTTTAGTTGTAAGATTTGGAGCCACTGAAACAAGTCAGAATTGTAGGTAAGATCACAGTCTTGAGGACACACTGATTTAACTGACAGCTCTTTGATCTCAGGGAATTTAAGTAATGTCTCTGAGTCTCTGAAAATCAAGAAAGTAGAAGTTATGGTGCGTGTGTCGGGGAGGGGCTCTTTTGAGTATTAGGTGAGAAAATGTGTACCCAAAGTGTTACGGAATCAAACCTGGGTCCACTGGCCCGTGCGTTGTAAAGCCAATCTACTGACGCCAGGTTGTGGTGAAGGAAAGTGCAGCGCTTATGATAGAGCGCCAAGCAAGGAGTCCAGGGCAGCTAGTGCTCAAAATCCCTGAACTCCCGATGGGCTTTTCAGCAAAGCATTTTTACTTTTTTTTTTTTTTTTTTTTTTTTGCGGTACGCGGGCCTCTCACTGTTGTGGCTTCTCCCGTTGCGGAGCACAGGCTCTGGACGTGCAGGCTCAGCGGCCATGGCTCATGGGGCCAGCCGCTCCACGGCATGTGGGATCCTCCCGGACTGGGGCATGAACCCGTGTCCCCTGCATCGGCAGGCAGACTCTCAACCACTGCGCCACCAGGGAAGCCCTCAGCAAAGCACTTTTAAAGGCCACGTGAGGGAGGGGCGTCGCAGGGTGCACAATTCTCTAACTGGTTGATGGTGAGATAACAGGGCGGTGTCACAGGGGTTCACATTATCAACCCTTAGGCACCAATAGGTCTGGGGGCTACGTACTCATGATCTTCAAGTAGTTTTCTTCCACCTGGTCGTGGTTTTTAGCATCTGTAAAACAACTCCGGAAATGTGCATCAGATACCGTTATCTACGTACTTCGGACAGGAGCTAAAGCAGAAGATATGGGGGAGGGGTCTGTCCTGGGAAGGCCCCATAGGGTCCTGCTTGGTTACAAAAGTGCCCAGGACATCATAGCTGGCTGGACCAGTAGCAGATATCATTATGGTTTTGAACTGGGGAGTGACTAGTTTAGAAAAAGCTTTTCAGAACAAGCACTCTGAGGACAGCATGGAGGATGTAGGAGGCAGGGGAGGAGATGGGAGATCAAGAATGGAGTGGGTGGAGGGACCACCTGGGAGACTGGAGCAGCGATGAAGGAGAGAAGCAGGTGGAGAAGTGAAATGTGCAGGCCGAGTCTCAGTGTGACTTGGGGACTTATTGAACGGGCCAAGAGAGGGGAGGGAAAAATCTAGAGCCACGCTTTTGTGACTGATCTTTTGTAGACTATAAGTAAATTTTTCTTTTTTTTGCCTGCCCCCTGCCCCCGCCCTATAAGTAAGTCTTATTAAAGATCTGTTCCCATGAAATCATAAAGTCCTGATGAAAAGTTGTGTGAAAGTCGTATGTTTTGTAAATCAATTCATTTTACTGGTAAAAGTTATTATTCAAAGTGGAAAACAGGACACTAAAGATGGCGTGATCATTAAATTTAAAGTTAGTTAACTGTTATGGGTTGAATTGTGTCCCTTCAAAAAGATATATTGAAGTCCTAAAACCCCAGTAACCTGTGGATGTGATCTTACGTGGAAGTAGGGTCTTTGCAGATGTAATCAAGTTTAAATGAGGTCAAATTGAATTAGGATGGGTCTTTAATTCAATATGACCGGTGTCCTTATGAGAAGAGAAATAGAGACACAGGAAAGGAGACACCTGTGATCTCCCATCAGAGGGTGAAGGCTAGAGCTGCAAGCCAAGGAACAACTAAGGTTACCAGAAGCTGGAAGAGGCAAGGAAGGATTCTCCCCTACAGGTACCAAAGGAGGCATGGCCCTGCCCACCCCTCTTAAGACAGTAAGTTTCTGTGGTTTTAACTCACCCAGTTAATGGTATTTTGTTACAACAGCCTGAGGAAACTGACACAGTAACTACAGTTGACCCTTAACACAGGGGTTAGGGGCAGGGACCTTCCATGCAGTTGAAAATCTGCACGTAACTTAGAGTTGGCCCTCCGAAGATCTCATCCGAGGATTCAGCCAACAGGGGATCAGGTAGTACTGTGGTATTTACTATTGAAAAAAATCCAATCCGTGTATGAGTGGACCCGTGCAGTTCAAACCTGTGTTGTTTGAGGGGTTAGTTGTATATACAAAGAACTGCTAATTTTACTTGGGTAAAGGAGGCATGGCATAAAAAAGGCCAACTCAGAATTCTTTTGTCAAGATTTCTTTATGGTCGTAGAAAAAAATTATTATTGACATGGAAAGGTCAAGTCAACCTTTCCAACGATGGGGTGTTCTCAGGGCAGGAAGGAGCTGTTTCTCATCCATCTGTGTCCTCCCAATGCCAAGCAGAAGGCATGCAAATAATAGATGTGCAGTTTGCTCATAAAGAGCCAAACTGAGCCTCTCTTTTTTTTTTTAACAAACTTTACATTAAAAACAAGAAACACTTGAAGTGCTAGATGTAGATTTTTAAGATTTCTCCTCATATGATATAGTTCTGATTATTAATATACCTAACCTAAGGGCTACACATAAGTGAAAAGCAATCATGGTTTTTAATTTAAAAAAACAGAAAAATAACAGCTGACATTTATTGAGCAATTATGAGATGCTAACTAAGACTGCTGAGTCCCTTATACAGTATCTTCATGTTGAATCTCATCATTGCCTTGTCACTTACTCTAATTTAAAATGTGAGACTCAAAAGAGGTTAGTCATTTGCCAAAGATCATAGAGCTGATAACTGACAGAGCCAGGACACCAGCTCTCAGCTATGGCCAAACTTATAACCATGCCCCCAAACTGCACTAAGACCAGAGCCACATATGGCTATTTAAATGTAAATGAAAATGAATGAAAATGAATGAAAATTAAAAATTTAGTTCCTTAAGCACAGTAACCACATTTCAACCGCTCAATAGCTACTCGGCTTGGTGCAGAGACAGAACATTCTCATCACTGCAGGAAGTTCTGCTGGAAAGCATTGATCGAATCCCTTAACAGTCATAAAATGTTGAAAGCCCATATGATGGGTGGTTAAGGGAAGAGATGGAATAGTAGAAGGATGAGAACAGAGGAAAAGAAAGGAGAAAGATTTAGAGAGAGCAGTTCATGGAGAAAGGAGCCTAAATCTACCAGTAGAGTGGCCCCTGAGGACGTTTTTAGTCTATTATATTTGTAAACTTTGGCAGTTAAAATTCCAAAATATGTTAAATACATACTTCAAAAAAATTAGAGTTGCAATTCAACAGATAGTTAAGTCTCAGTTGTGTGCCTGGCATTGGGTGAGGGGGGATTCCTAGGTGAACAAAATGGACACAATTTCCCATCATCAAAATTAGAGCAACATTAATCCAATAATTAGAATAAAGCATGACAGTTATTTTGTAGTGGAAAGAATTCTATAGAAATAAATAGCAGAGGGACCCATGTAGCCTAGACAGGGCTTAGAAATGTCTCCCCAAAGAAGTGCTGTCAATCTGAGAAAGGAAGGATGAGAGAGGCAGTGGGCAGTAGCAGGGGGGTGTTGCAGGCAGACAGCCAGCTGTGAGAAGGCCTGATGTCAAAAAGAAGGACTGAACTAAGTTACACGGGTGGCTGGAGAGAGGAAGAATAGCGAAAGGTGAGCCAGGGAGCCAGGGACAGGTGGGGGAGCTTGCTAAAATATTCTGTCATAAGGATGACGTAAAGCCTGAAGATTTTTCAGCCAACAAGAGATATGTTCAGGTTTGCATTTTGAGACAATTTCTCTGGTTGACACGCTAAGAATGGCTTAATGGGAAGCAAGCCTGTAGGCAGAGGTTACCTGGAAGTTATTTTGTACTAGGATGGCGGTAATATGGCTGGAAAAATGGTGATTGTCATGCTATTTGGAGCTAGAATGTAGACGGTGGTGATCACTTGGTTGTGTCTGAAGGATGACACTTATATTTCTAGCTGGGGAAACTTCATAGAGTAGGGGTCAGTAACCTACAAGCCAAATCCACTCTGTACTGTTTTTGTAAATACAATTTTATGGGAACACAGACATGCCTGCTCTTTGATGCATTGTCTATGGCTGCTTTTGTGATACAGTGACAGATTTTGAGTAGTTGCAGCAGAGACCACATGACCCTTGAAGCCTGGAATATTTACTATCTGGCCCTTTAAGAAAATGTTTGCCAACTGGGATAAATGATCATTACCTACAAGGTATTAAGATTTACTAGGGAAGGCTTTAAATAACTTACATCTGTTACATATATTATGATAATCTATCTCAATCGGCAAACATGAAGTGTTTGCTATTGTCCCATTTTACAGATGAGAAAACCAAGGCAGAGATAGGACATTCTCATTCACACCCATAGCTTCAGTGATCACCACCAGTGACTTATCAAATGTTTACTTCTAATCCAGACTTCTCATTTGAGCTTCAGACAGGCTCAATATCTCTAGCAGCCTTGTATCTCTAACAGCCAGTCTCAGAGGCACCTCAAAACTCAGTAGACCCCAAACCAGACTCCTGCTCACCCTCTCAAACCACATCATCTGGGCTTCCCTGGTGGCGCAGTGGTTAAGAATCGGCCTGCCAATGTAGGAGACACGGGTTCGAGCCCTGGTCCGGGAAGAATCCACATGCCGCGGAGCAACTAAGCCCGTGCACCGCAACTACTGAGTCTGCTCTCTAGAGCCCGTGAGCCACAACTACTGAAGCCCATGCGCCTAGAACCCGTCCTCTGCAACAAAGAGAAGCCACCACAGTGAGAAGCCTATGCACCACAACGAAGAGTAGCCCCCGCTCACCACAACCAGAGAAAAGCCCACATGCTGCAACAAAGACCCAACGCAGCCAAAAAAAAAACAAAACAAAACCACCTCATCTTTCAGTGTTCCATTTTTCTTGGTGAATATCACAACCAGAGAAGCAAGCCAGAATCCAGGGAGCCCTCCTAGGCCCCTCGCCCTCCCTTGTTTCTTCTCATTTCCAATCTATCTAAAGATTGCTGAAATCTGACTGCTTCTCTCCATCGGCATCACCTACCACCTGCCAAGTCCAGCTTTTTAATAGGATCATCTCACATGTGGGTTCTGTTAATAGCTTCCTTATAGCCCGCTGCACCCAGGCCCTCCTCTAATCTCCAAACTGCAGCCAGAGGGCACTTCAAGCCTGTCTACTCCCACCCCCATTCCCTACCAGATCCTAATCTTTTTTTTTTTTTTTTTTTTTTTTTTTTTTTTTTTTGCGGTACGCGGGCCTCTCACTGTTGTGGCCTCTCCCGTTGCGGAGCACAGGCTCCGGACGCGCAGGCTCAGCGGCCATGGCTCACGGGCCCAGCCACTCCGCAGCATGTGGGATCTTCCCGGACCAGAGCACGAACCCGTGTCCCCTGCATCGGCAGGCGGACTCTCAACCACTGCGCCACCAGGGAGGCCCCGATCCTAATCTTTTGAACGTTTTTTCTCCTTCTGAGGATTCCTTGGGCCCTTTCATTGTGGTTTTACATTGTTTTATTGTTTTTTTGAGTTATTGTTCAGCTAACTGATAGAAATGCAAAATAATTCTTGTCAGTAGACATGCAAATCAATTCTGAAGGTCAGGGTTCAACTAACATCTCTCCTCCACTTGGAAGAAGCCAGTTTCATGTCCATTAGCAACTTCCTTTAACAATTCACTAACCCAGTAATGTGTCTGTTCTTTGAACCAGTTTTAACCTGTGCCTGGTAACTTCATTAAATGAGTTAGATAAACTCTACAAGTTCATTTTATATCTATATGACAGTCATACTTTTACCTTTTGGGGAAACGTAACCTTTAACTCTCTCTCTGAGGCACTAGCTGGTTGGCTCTCTGCCTCTCCTCCCAGGCTCTCCTTTGATGGACCCCCCTCCCCATGTCTCTCCTCCAGCCCTGGCTCTCTCTCTTTTATAAGTACCACATTCCTTCCCTTCTCAAAGATGTCCTTTCTGCCTGGAACTCACTTTCATCCCGGACATTCTTCATCCTCTCTTCCTACAGTAAATTTGTTTATCCTCCAGATCTTTGCTCAAGGATTTCTTGCTGGAAAGCCTTTCCAGACCTTTCTGAGTCAGTTACATTCCATCATTCCGTCATTAGAGGCTCTTAAAGCACAGGCAGCACTGGCTACATTTGCAATTTCACATTTGTGGGATTAGTTAACACTTTTTTAACACGAGCAACATTTTTCTATTTGGCTGGAGGCAATGCGTGGTAATAGGATGGAGGTGTGCTCCCGTTGCATCTCCAGCACTTAGCCCACTGCCTGCACACATGTTACATACTTAATGAATATGTTAGACAGATTTTTGACTGTAAGCACATTACTGCTCAGGAGAGAGGTGGGCTGAAAAAATATGTATTAAGAAGTCATCAGCATCTAGATGCTGCCATGAAAATGCACATGAAGGAAAACCATCGGGTTGAGCAAAATGAAAGCTACTAGGAACCTTGTGTAGGTGGAATAATTGGACAGAAGTCAAATTATAGTCACTTGAAAGGGAAGGAAATAGAAGCAGTTAATACAGATGGCACCTTCTCAGAGTTTGGCTCTGGAGGGGAGGAGAGGTCAGGGTGGCCCTGTAGTAAATCTTTAGTAACACCATTCTTGTATTACACGTGCTTTCTTGGCTGAAAAAGGAGGATTTACAGGTCACATTTAAAATGGCAAGAAAATTGGAGTTGTATAGGATCTACCTTTAAAACGATAATAGGCTTTGAATGAACAGTACAGTGTAGACTTTCTAAAAATTATTTATTTATTCATTTATTATTTATTTATTTATGTATGGCTGCGTTGGGTCTTCGTTGCTGCGCGCAGGCTTTTCTCTAGTTGTGTGGCGACCGGGGGGCTACTCCTCGTTGTGGTGCACGGGCTTCTCATTGCGGTGGCTTCTCTTGCTGCGGAGCACGGGCCCTAGGCACACAGGCTTCAGTAGTTGTGGCTCGCGGGCTCTAGAGCGCAGGCTCAGTAGTTGTGGTGCACGGGCTTAGTTGCTCTGTGGTATGTGGGATCTTCCCGGACCAGGGATGAAACCCATGTCCGATCCTTAACTACTGCACCACCAGGCATGTCCCAGAGTAGACATTTAAACCAACATTTTGAATGCAAATAAGTTGTCTGTAGCTCTTCAACTAAGGGTTTCTTATTTTTAGGTTTGGGGCAGGAGTCAAAAACTGGCAGCCCTACAGTATACTTAATCTGTATATCTTCTTTACTTGTTCAATTCAATTTTACATTTCTTTAAAAAGGACTCTGTCCAATAAAATATAAAAATAAAAATAAATTAATAAATAAAAAAGACTCTGGTTTTTAGTGACATGTGACCTGTCAGGGCTCCACCCCAGCATAAGAGGCTTTTCTATGCCTAGCATTAAGGGGAGAGAGGAAGGGAGAAGTGAATGCAGTTTTCTGAGCAATAAGATTAGACCTGTATTGTCTTTAGGGCTGTATGAAATCAATTCTAAAAGCAGACTGGATTTAACCGCTTTTACCCAAAATAAACTGCTCTCTCCCCTTCCTAAGATCAAATCAGCACAAGTCACCACTTCCTATTAATTTAAAAGCCCAGAAAGGCTCATAATTTAGGTTGACATTGCTTCAGGAGCACACAGCAGACAACAGCCATTACAGTCTTCCTTTTCCCTCTTTATAAATGTTGCCATCACAGGCCTACCTCAAAAAATTGTCAAAGCTGCTTGGTTGGGAACGCGTGGTCTACTTTGCCTGAAAGCGATAAATGGGTTGGGTGGGTAGGTGGGTCTAAGTGGCATCAAGGTGTTTGGGGAGAAACATCTCTTAGGGGATGTGAACCTAGTAGCCCCGTAACACCCCAAGTTACAAATCCGACTTGGGTAGGTGGCGGAAAGAAATCTAAAACCCGGATTCACGTTCTTCTCCTTCAGTTTGCGCGTGGAGGTTGGTGGCAGACAAGAACCCAGGCACCACTGCCAGTCCCGGCTGCAAACTCTCGGGGCAGGAAGGGGGAGGGAAGCAGAAACTGCCTCTTGTGGTCTGGTCGAAGGAAAATCTGCCCTAATGTAAATTAATTTCCCCGAGGTTGCCTTCCCCTGGGCGGAGGGGCGTTTCCAGGCCCACCCAGGCGTTGTTTGGTAAATAAGGATGCTTGCTGAGTGCTTGCAGCCAGAAAGGCGCTCCTGCACTCTCGTGCCCTGGGGGCTGGGACTACGGCTTGGGGTTTCCCGACCGAAGGACCACAGAGACCAGACAGTTGAAGGTTTCTCCCCCAGGGATGCTGGAGGCGCTGCGCTGTTCCCTGCGCCTGGCCCTGGCCTGGGGTTCCGGGTGTTGGCGGCCGGCTCCGCGCGGTCCGTGCGCTGGAGCTTGGCCGCGCCGCCCGCTTTCGCGTCCAGCCGGGCGCTGCGTGCCGCCGCAGCTCTCCGCAGCCGCGCGCTCCCGGAGCCGCCCCATGGCCAGCCCTCCCCCCGCCGCCGCCGCAGCCCTCGCCCGCCAGGTACCCCGACCCCGGGCGTTCGCGGGCGTAGGGGTGGGGCGGATTGGACCCCGGGTCCCGGAAGCGCACGGGCCCGGCCGGGCGCGCTGCTGCTGTTTCCCGCACCATCCTGCTTCGCCTTGCACCACCGTGCTGTCTCCATCCGGGAGTCTCCTCTTTCCCCAGCCCTGCCCGAAATCTCGAGTCCCAGCCTGCGAATTCCTCGGAGAAGCCCCCGCCAGACAGGTCTAAAGTCCCGCCGGGGACCCGCTCCGGAGCGCGGCGCGGACAGCCACGGGGAGCGTGAGGGTCGCCATGGAAGCCGCTTTGGTGGAGGAGGGGTTGGTGGGGGGAAGCGGAATTTCTGGGCTGCCAGAACTGACAGCCGCATCCTGCGTGCCTTCGCCACCCCAAAATATTTTGACCGCAGCCTTCTGCCTCCTTGGATTCCCTTTCTTCCTCTTTCCCCTAGTGCTGTACCAGATTAGGCTTTTTTTTTTTTTTAAGGTCTTCACCGTTTCCAGTTCGACCTGTTTCCATTGTGTCCTTAAGTATGTTTAAAATTTACCCCCTAATTCCATGCGGTTTTGTCTTTCACGTGTGGGGTTTAGTGTCCTTGCGCCTGCATCGGAGGACCCTGCCCGTAGAGAAAATGGTTCACTCTGGTCCCCATCCTTTTTCTAGGCTTGCTATTGTGCGCCCGTGATCGACAAGACCACGAGGCTGAGCGCGCCCAGGAGGTTTTTTCTATAAATGGCTTAAAGCCCTAGTCTAGACTATTTTCTCGGATAAAAGGGGGAGACAATTACCTTCTTGTTCTTTGCTGGTGAACCCTGGCTCTGTAGGGCGAACCTGGAATTTAACCAGTCTGCCCGAAGCCGGCTGTGGAGGACAAAAACAGCCGCGACCTCCGGCAGGGCAGAAAGAGAAGGGCAGCCCTCGCAGGACGCTCTCCTTTGGGGCTCGTGCCTGGGTGTTTGATCCTCCTTTTCCTGTTTGCTTGGGGACCGGACCGGAGCGGAGCGAAGGGTGTGATGGTGAGTGATATTGATTACCCCAGACCCCAGTTACCCACCTAGTTTTACTTAATGGATTTAATTCTTCTTTTAAGGACTGCAATAATGGATGCTCCGCGGAATGTACCGGAGAAGGAGGATCAAAAGAGGTGGTGGAGACTTTTAAGGTAAGTTATTTGCCAGAGGCTAAGAGAAACAGCAATTCAATTGAATACAGCCATTTCTTGTTGAGATTGGGGCAGTTTTCACTGTACGGGTTTATACAGTAGTTTAGATAAGCTGCCATGCATTTTAAATTCCACTCTTCCAGGGGAAAAGTGGAGAGCAGTGCAGTACGGATGTGTCTAAAATTACCTGGCAGTTAATTGCTTATTTTATTTCATGAATTATAAAAGTTTTCTTGGAAAGTAACCAGTTCCTGAATTTCACCTAGAGGTTTACATGATTATATAATACTTTTAACCCTTCACCCTATTTGTGGAAAAAGTTAAACTCACGTATTTCCTCTTTAAGCAGCAGCTAACATTTTACAGTAAAAGAGGAAAAATGGCAGTATTTCCTTCTTTTCTCTCTAAATTATGGAATTTATATATTAAATAATCTCATACATCACAGAGGAATAGTGAGGAGCAAAAGAGAACGAATCTTGTAAAGTACTTTAAAAATCATAAAATCATAAATGTAAGGTTTATTATCATTTTCTCTATAATTCATTATCTCCACCTACTCCCAACCCCCCACACCACAGAGATTTTTGCTTTTTTTTTTGTCTCCTTCTGCTCTTCTGCTGCCTGTTTCAGTCACTGTCAATTGTCATCCATAGCACAGAGTGTCCTAATGATCTCACATCCTGGCAGGGTTCAGAGAGGGAGTGAAACTTGACTCATCAATTCCACACATACCCTGCTCTTACTGTGTGCCAGGGACTGTGCTAGGCATTGGAAATCCAAAGATAAATTTAATAGAAGATCTCTGCTCTCAGGACTTTTTAAAAACCAAAATATAATAGGATATAGTAATAAGTTTGTGAATTTGTTCCTTGTCCTTTAATGTCCTCTATAACCCAACAGTCAATCTACTCTGCTAGCCTATGAAGACTAAGCCCCTAATACATTTGAGGGACTTAGATGTTGAGATGTGGGTCCTTGAAAGAATGAGATAAAGAGGAATTCTACTTCATAATCTCTGAGGGTCATCTTATATAGTAAATTCCTCAAAGGTTATAGATAAATTAAAAATTCCCCCAAAGGCCTTTATACTTTCATACATAGAAGAATTGTTTGCAAAGTGAAGAGTTAATTCATCATGTAAGTAATCTTCTCTTTGTTAGTTTAGATTTCAGGTAAGGAGGGGTGTATTGATAGTCTATACTCATGTCTTTGCATATCAAAACATGAGTGGTAATGGTGGTTGTATTCACTGTGCAAATGTGATGAGGTAAACGAAAAATGAAATTGATAATTTGGGGGAGAAAAATGTTTCTCCCCATCCCCCCCATCTGTTTCTTCCCATCCCCCCTGCTTCCACAGAATGTGCCGCTCCAAAAGCCCTAATTTACTCCTATTCGTACCTCGTTATTAGATTTTTAGAAAGTGTCTGTAAATGATAATGAACGTAGCACCCATGGTTTTCCAAATAGAGCAAGACAAACACACTTGTTTTAGAACAAAGTTAGGCAACATCTGATACAGTTGTAATGCAGAGATAGCCTTCGAAAGTAAGTGCCAATTCAGAGAAGTACTGATGCCATGTTGCCTGAATGCTGGCTGATACAGCCCTCAGGTGCTCTCAGTCCAGTTGCAATAGCCTGCTGTGGCTTCCCCATCTCAGACCAAATGGTTCCCCAACCACACATTTTGAGTCAAGAAATTGTGGTTTTTAGTATGCCCTGTTTTTGTCAATATTTCTTGCCATTTCACAATCCAGTCTTTGTGGCCTTCCAAATTCTTCCACAAGTATATGGTATCCTGACTTTGAAGTCATCAGAGACCATTGGAGCATGGGAAAGAGCACTAAGTTGAGCATAAAAACATAAAAAGGCTTTGCCATTAACTAACCTGATCTCAGGGCAAGAGGGTCCTACCCACTATGGGTGGTCTTAGAGGTATTTTAAAGAGAGGATTCAGAAAAGTAAAAAATATATACTAGGCCTTGATCATTCTTCAAGTTGGCTGTCTAAGGGTTTGGAATAACAACAACAACAAAAAGGTCTTTTATGAATTATAGTAGTACAAGTTTTTGTTTTCAGTTTTGTTTTTACACAGTCTGTTATGTTGAGATATCCAAAACCGTGAAGATAAATCTAGGTTTAGTGAAGTTTAGAACAGAATTAATCGGACATGATACTGTGCTAAATGAGAGGCCAAAATGATAAAGAGAAATGACTCCCATTTCCCAATTGTTCAAATCAATCTGAAGGATTTTATAGAGGAAACCAAGCATTTTGGAGAGTGGGCTGTCTATCTGGAGGGTTTGCATGAGCAGTAGGTAAGGCAAGTGTTAGGCAGTTGGAAAGCTGAGGATACCCCAGACTGCTGGGCTGGGTGAGGGTACTAGTTTCCACATTCACTGCTGGAGGAAGAAAGGAGGGAGTTTGGATAAACTGGAGACACCTGATGTTCTGCTTTACAAATGGAAGAAATAATGGAGAAAAGCAGGTGAGGGTGGGAAGACATCTGTAGCCAAGTTTTAGTCCTTCTATCTCTTCCCATGTTAGACAAGAATATGTAAGTGTTCAGGCACTAGGCTGATGTGTACTGCAAATACAGCCCCAGACACGTTCCTTGTTAACAGAACTCTGATTCACAGTTTTCCAACCGGCCCTGGATGACAAACCTGCCTTCCCAGCCTCCCTTGCAGCTAGAGAGATCACTATGACAGATTTCTAACCAATAAGGCATAGGGAATTTCTGGGAAATTTTTGCTTTTGCGGTCAAAGGGAACAGATTTGTCTGGTATTGTCCTTTTCCTCCCCTTTCTTTGGACTTTGATTAGATCATTAACACTGAAGCTACAGCTACAGCTGTAGCAGCCTTCTTTTGACCCGGAGGAGACGGCCAAGAAAATCACAGAGCCTTGACATTAACAGGTGCTGGCAGGCCTGGCTCCTCCAGACTTGTTATGAGAAAACCAGCTCCTGTTTGGTTTTGATTTACTTGCAGCTGAATGCATTGATGGGTAAATGATAAAAGGTTTATGCATAACATTAGTGACAGGTAGAATTGTAAAAGGAAGTTAGTGCCTTGCTTGGGATCCTTGATTTTGGGGTTAAAATATTTGGACTCGAGTCTGTAGCCATTTAGCTGTTCGTGGACTTCTGAAAGTAATGATTAAACATGTGATACTTGAAAGTACAAGTGTCTTAATTCAGTGATCGATATGGGAAGCAGGGTTGGTAGAATGTTGTGAGAATGATAAGCTCAGAAGTAATGAACAGGGCTTCCCTGGTGGTGCAGTGGTTGAGAGTCCGCCTGCCGATGCAGGGGACGTGGGTTCGTGCCCCGGTCCGGGAGGATCCCACATGCTGTGGAGCGGCTGGGCCTGTGAGCCATGGCTGCTGAGCCTGCGTGTCTGGAGCCTGTGCTCCGCAACGGGAGAGGCCACGACAGTGGGAGGCCTGCGTACCGCAAAAAAAAAAGAAGTCAAGAAGTAGAAAGTAATATGAGTATCAGAGATAGAGACCCAATTTTGAAGGAAATATTATGTGTTCCATTTTAGACATATTCAGTTTGAGATTACCAAATTCATATGATTGCAAGAGAGTAAGTGGCTTTTGGTAAGTATTCACAAATCTGTGAGATTTGAATCTCTGTCACTGGTTCTCAGCCTTTCTTGTGCATTGGCATCTCCTGGAGAGCTTGAAACCAAAACTGATGTGGAGCCCCACTCCTGAGTTTCTTTTGCACTGATCTTAGGTAGGGCGTGGGCATTGATATTTTTCTTAAAAAAAAAAAAAATCCTCCCAGGTAAATCAACTCAGCAGCCAATGTTGGGAACCATTGCTGTTCAAGTTGATGAAATCTTCAGGGGAGATGGTGTGGTGTGGTTCTCAGCCCTGACTGCACAGTTGGAATCCACTTGGGTAAACTTAAACAAACAAGCACCCCCCTGCTCCATCCTTCTGGGATTCTGGAATGGGGTCCAGTTTAATGTTTTTTAAAAACCTCCATGGTTGAATCCAGTGTTTGGCCAGGGTCGAGAACACAGATGCCAAGGGGGAAGTGTAGAGGCTAAAGGAAAAAGCTCAGCATTACCCAGATTCTCTTATTTTTCCACCATTTAAATTCTCCTCCTTCCTCCAACTTTGCTCTTCCATACTTAGTAAAAACAGCGAGAAATTAAAGCATGGTAGCCTGGCTCTAGTATTATCCCTCAAATTACCTGGAATGGAGAGAGAAACTGGGTTTACCCTAACTGCCAGCAGTGTCTATGGTACCGGTCCCAGGGAAAGAAAGAAGATGGCGTACAGTCTTGGTTACACAGAGCCAGGGCTCATGGAGAATTGGAATGTCGGTCAGTGTACAATGGAGTAACTGGCTCTCTCAGCCCCTCCCTTTCCTGCATCCCCACCATACTTGGCTGTCTGCTGTTTCCTGTACATGCCAAGTGTGTTCCCACCTCAGGGCCTTTGCACTTGCTCCCTCTGCCTGAAAGACTTTGCCCCTAGATATCTAAATGACCTACCCTCTTCATTCAAGTTTCTGCTCAAATGTCACCTCATCAGGGAGGCCTTCCCTAACGCTTCTATCTAAAATAATCCTTCTCTTTCCCACCCTATCCTTTCAAGCTGCTTTCATTTTCTTCTTCATAGCACTAATCACCTCCTGACATCTATTTATCTGTTTATTTCTTCATACTGTTTTTCCCCCTCGCTAAGAGAAGAGGACTCCCCTGAGTTTCTTTGTGCCTATAGCAATACAGGTACATAGTAGCTCAAAAACTGTTAGGTTAAAAAAAAAAAATTGTTCGGTTAATATGTTACTGAATTGATCAACCAGACCTGTGCCGGGGTCCTAGCCTGGGCCAAGACCCCAGTTTTTCCCCCAGGGAGGTTCTTTTTCCAATCAGATTGTGCAGCCAATAACAAAACCAACGCTGAGATTGGAACAGCACAAGCTTCATTCAGTGGTTAAAGAATGGAGAAGTGGGAACCTAGTTCATTAATCAACTTCTCAACCCAAGTTGGGCGGGTTGTATAGGAGGGTCAAGGTAAAAGGGAGGGAATTGGAAAGAGTGGGAGGAATATTCATGAGTTATATGAGAACAGGGGTGTGATTTGAACCCAGAACTGATGCAGCTCTCCTTTTCAGTCCTTGTACATGCTTTTTGTGCTTTTCCGATTGTTGTCATGGCAATCGTCAACTGTCATGGTGCTGATGAGGGTGGCATTTAGCTAACTTATTACAATGAGCGTATAATGGGGCCCAGGGTCTAGTGGAAGTCACATCTTCCTCCATCTTGGGCCTACTTGGTTCTAACCAGTTCTTGTTTTTTTCTTTCAGCTTCATCCTGAAACTTAGATGAGTTTCTATTGGTTTCTATTCAAGGGAGGGGAAGGGGTATGGTTCTGGGGCGACAACCTTCGTAACAGAATGAATGAATAACACTTGTTCACAGAGGCTACCACCTGTCTTTGGCCGGCAGCAAGTGTGCCTGAGAAGGAAGGCTGAGCCCTTGCATCTTGGTATCTGCTGTGCTTGTTAAGTGCACTACCTGAGCCACTGTGCTGGTGCAGTGTTCACTGAGTGAATAAAAAGGCAAAATACTAAGAATAATAAAGTAGGTGAGGAAGGAAGAAGAGTGAGGGAAGGAAAAAATAAAAAGAATCACCCTACAGTTTGATATGAGGCAAAGCCATAGTCTTGTTTTTAAAATATTCTATGCAGATTGTTGTTGGAATAAAGTTGTATATATTCCATTGCCTATTGGTTTCATGGCAGGTAGGGTTACTGGAAAGCCTAGAAATCCTGAAAGGTAGCTGGACCCTGTGTGGTTTGCTTCTTGTTGATTAGCTAATGATAGAATTGTTTGTTTTTTTCACATCTTTATTGGAGTATAAATGCTTTACAATCTTGTGTTAGTTTCTGCTGTACAACAAAGTGAATCAGCTATGTGTATACATATATCCCCATATCCCCTCCCTTTTTCGTCTCCCTTCCACCCTCCCTATCCCACCCCTCTAGGTTGTCACAAAGCATCTAGTTGATCTCCTTGTGCTATGCAGCTGCTTCCCACTAGCCATCCATTTTATGTTTGGTAGTGTATATATGTCAATGCTACTCTTTCACTTCATCCCAGCTTCCCCTTCCCCACCCCCTATGCCCTCAAGTCCGTTCTCTATATTTGCGTCTTTATTCCTGCCCTGCCACTAGGTTCATCTGTACCGCTTTTTAAAATTCCATATATATGCATTAGCATATGGTATTTGTTTTTCTCTTTCTGACTTGCTTCACTCTCTGACAGATTCTAGGTCCATCCACCTCATTACAAATAACTCAGTTTTGTTTCTTTTTATGGCTGAGTAATATTCCATTGTATATATGTGCCACATCTTTATCCATTCATCTACTGATGGACACTTAGGTTGCTTCCATGTCCTGGCTATTGTAAATAGAGCTGCAGTGAACATTTTGGTACATGACTTTTTTTGAATTATGGTTTTCTCAGGGTATGTGCCCAATAGTGGGATTGCTGGGTCATATGGTAGTTCTATTTTTAGTTTTTTAAGGAACCTCCATACTGTTCTGCATAGTGGCTGTAACAATTTACATTCCCACCAACAGTGCAAGAGGGTTCCCTTTTCTCCATACCCTCTCCAGCATTTATTGTTTCTAGGTTTTCTGATGATGGTCATTCTGACTGGTGTGAGGTGATAGATACCTCATGGTAGTTTTGACTTGCATTTTTGTGGTTTTGATTTGCATCATTGTGGCTTTGATTTGCATTTCTCTAATGGTTAGTGATGTTGAGCATCATTTCATGTATTTGTTGGCCATCTGTATGTCTTCTTTGGTAATGATAGAATTGTTTAGCTAATGTTAGAAATAGCAGGTGGAGGAATTCCCTGGTGGTCCAGTGGTTAGGACTCCACACTTTCATTCCCGGGGCCCGGGTTTGAACCATGGTTGGGGAACCAAGATCCCGCAAGCTGTGGGGTATGGCCAAAAAAAAAAAAAAAAAAGGAAGAAATAGCAGATGGGAGGTTGAGATTTTTTTTAATCTTTTTTTTTTTTGTTTTTTTGCGGTACGCGGGCCTCTCACTGTTTTGGCCTCTCCTGTTGCGGAGCACAGGCTCCGGACGCGCAGGCTCAGCTTCCATGGCTCACGGGCCAGCCGCCCCGCGGCTTGTGGGATCTTCCCAGACCCGGGCACGAACCTGTGTCCCCTGCATCAGCAGGCGGACTCTCAACCACTGTGCCACCAGGGAAGCCCTATCTTACTTTTTTTCCCCCCTCCCCTTCCTCCCTCCCTATCTTACGTTTGAAGAACCATGCAAATTACTGGTTTTGTCACTGGAAAAAAAAAAAAAAAAGCTAAGGTCTGTTGCCTTTGCAATATTTCAGATGTATCCAGAATCCAGGGATAAAAAACTCACCCATTCTACTCACTCTCTCTGCTACATTTTCTTCTACTTTCATCTTTCTGCTTTTGTTTTGTATCTTACTGCTCTCCCGTTATTAAGAAACTTTTATTAATAGTGTTAATAGGTAAAATTTTGCATTGTTTGTCTTACTATATTGATATAGTTCTAGATTTTTCTTAGCCCAGGATCCCCCCAGCCACTTTTTCAAAAAAGCTAACTAAAGCAAAAGCACAGGTACTTGTGAAAGAATACTGTGAAACCATTCATGTAATAAAAAGTTTATGTTAGAATTTCACTCACTTTAAATCCCGGCCATCTTCTGTGAATAAGTCTGTCATTCATTACAGAGTGCATCTGAAATCAACCAAAGTTATTTTCAGCATTTAAGAAAACTTTACTGCTGTGTGTGCCGGGCACTGTGCTAGGGCTGGAGATTTAACTGCAAATACTCTAACCAGATTTCTTTTTTTTTTTTTTTTTGCGGTACGCGGGCCTCTCACTGTTGTGGCCTCTCACATTGCAGAGCACAGGCTCCGGATGTGCAGGCTCAGCGGCCATGGCTCACGGGCCGAGCCGCTCCACGGCATGTGGGATCTTCCCAGACCGGGGCACGAACCCATGTCCCCTGCATCGGCAGGCGGACTCTCAACCACTGCGACACCAGGGAAGCCCCAGATTTCTTATCTAAACAGTCAAGAAGGATTGGCAAGCTTTTTGAATGGGCCAGATAATAAATATTTTTGGCTTGAGGGTCATCAGGTTTCTGTCACAGCTAATGGACCATGCCATCAGGTGAAATTTGCCCAACATCCTACCTAGTCTAGAGGATAAGGGGAGAGAAATGGAATTCAAAGATCAAAACAGTTTAGCTGGAATAAATTTATTTTCTTGCACTTAGTAAAGGGTTTTAGGTTAACTTACTTGGATTAAGTACTGATAGAAGAAATTTTTTCCTCAAAGTTTTGCATTTTACTGGCATATTCCAAAGTAGCGTTACTAGACTGGCCTGAAAATTACAGTTAATATGTTGTCCTTAATGCCTTATACTTTGTAATGTGAGCTTTCTGGTTGTTTTGAAATAAATACCATTTTTATGTTATTTGGCAGCTTGAATGGGAGGGGAGTTTGGGGAAGAACGGATACATGCATATGTATGGCTGAGTCCCTCTACTGTGCACCTGAAACTATCACAACATTGTTAATCGGCTATACTCCAAGATAACATAAAAAGTTAAACAAACAAAAAGTAAATAACATTTGTAGCCTAAATGTTTTTCTAAAAATAACTATCATTCATAATATATCAAATGACTAAAGCAGCTATAAAGCAGTGAATTAATCCGAAGTAATTAGATTATTTGAAAAAATAATGATCAGAGCTGGTGATACGAAGTGAAATTCTGTATTTGATTTTGGGGGGCAATGACTACTTTTGTGTATAGAAAGAAGTGGAGTCCGATCTTCCTTAGAACCTATTAACAGCTTGAACTTGTCCTTGGTTAGTTTTGTTTTTAAGTGGTCTAAAAGCTCCTTCCCCTGTGGTTTTTGTCAGTATTCTACCGCTATTGTATAGTTAGTGGTGCTATTGTCTATGATCCGGATGCTTACGTGTGGGCCATTTGTAATAGGCAAGCCGGCTGTGGAGAGCTGGTGAAATGGGGCTGTGTGAAGTTGTTTCCTATTACTCTTATTTATCTTTCTTTGAATAAGGGGTCCTTTGTTCACTGTTTCCTCAATACAGAATAGAGGATTTATATCTTAGTGTTCAATCTCTACTTCTGTTTTCAACGAGGAAAACATTTGCTTCACTCTGCTTGCTGCCTGTCCCCTACGACGCACCCAGAGGGTTTTGGAAGCCTTCTGCCAAGAATTCTTTGGGGGAGCTGGAGTATAACCATCCCAAGAGCTGCAGTTCTTAATGACATTCTTTTTAGTGTAACAAGTCATTGTGAGTGTTGCTGTTTTCATTCTAAGACCCCTCTTTCTTCTTTCTCGAAGGATCCACATGGGTTCTGTGGTGGGAGTGAAGAAGAGATATGTTCTTTTAGCGTCATTTAACTCCATCTACTCTTTTGTCCCTGTTTCTAAATGCCACTGAATTTTGGTTCTGATATTTGTTCGGCAGTATACCTTGCAGAGATCTCTCTTTTTTTTTGCTGTGCCCTGCGGCCTCTGGATCTTAGCTCCCTGACCTAACCGCTGGACCGCCAGGGAATTCCCTACATTGAAGAGATTTTAAACAACAGTCCAAATTCTGAATGCAGGCATGATTTGCTTCTCTCACACAGTGTTAAGTTTCTGCGTTAGTTGCCAACATTTAAAAGTCAAATGACGGCCAGTGACTTAAATTGTATCTGTCTTTTTACCCTCTGTCTCATCTAGCCATGGATGTTCAGTTACTTTTCTTTAATGGTGCTGATTTTCTTCCCCAGGCTAAAGATCTAATAATCACACCAGCCACCGTTTTAAAGGAAAAACCAGACCCCAATACTCTGGTTTTTGGAACGGTTTTTACGGATCACATGTTAACAGTGGAGTGGTCTTTGGAGTTTGGATGGGAGAAACCACACATCAAGCCTCTTCAAAACCTGTCATTGCATCCAGGTTCGTCGGCTTTCCACTATGCAGTGGAAGTAAGTACTTGGGAATTAATGATGGCGACATGCTTGGTCTTCACTGGGGTTCCTAGGTAGCTCCCTCGCTCAAATAGCTTTAGGGCAGCAGGGCTTTACCGTATTAACTAGAGGCAATCATAAATGGCCTGTAAACAGTTGTATTGAGGGTAAGTCTTAAGAACTAAATTTTCAGATAATCTTGAATTTTTTAACATCTCAATTAAAAAATCATGTAGCTGGTAAGCACGCTGTAGGGTATACAGAAATAAAAATATAATGTGCACATGAACTTGTAACATCGGCTTATAATATCATTTAAAAACTTATTTAGAGCAGATGGGAATGACAGTTGGCAAAAAAATTAGCAACCAAAAAGCCTGTACTGTTAATATTTCACTAAATCACCTCTCTTAGATCTTCTAATGATTGAGGAGAGGTCATTGAGTACAATATTATATTTAATTTTAATGCTAACTGCATGGTTTTATGACAGCAATAACTTGTAGTTAGGCATGTTAAGGGACATGTAATTAAATGTCATCCTTCAGGCACGAGTGGGATAATTATAAGCATAAAATATTAAATAGTTAGAGGGTGCTTCTCTGGTCCTTCTCAGGATACACACTTAGCCAAATACACAATACACTCCCCATTCCCTTGACCCCAGTATATTTTACTCTTTTTTAATGTGTTAAATATCTTTCCTAGAATATTGGGGTATAGAAATGAAGCAATGGCCTACTTACTAGGAGACTAAAAGGTGGTAATACTAAATATTCAGAATGATAATGATAAAATAACTACATTTGTTTATTGAAATCCTGCAATATGCCCTGTACCTAGGTATCTTATACGGGTCATTTCATTTAATTGTTTTAAGTGAAAAAGCATATGGTTAATTATTCAGGTTCTGGAGTCAAACTTCCTGGGCTCAAAGCCTGTCTGTGGTCATATTATTTTAATCCAAAAGTGAACGTACGAATAATGTCCTTGGATTTCTTTCTCCTCCACTTATCAGCCCTATTGATTTTAGAATCCTATTGATTTTATTTTTAGAGCTACAATTACATGTGGTTTTGTTGATTTCAAAAGTATTTTTTGATAAATATGTGAAGATTTCGAAAAGTGAAGGAGAGACATGTGAAGTGTGAGTAGGGAACCTGGATGAAAGAAAATGCAATTTTATTACAGTTACTTCATTTTTCAGGTTGATATTAATATTTAGTGAGATAAAACGTAATTTGAAAAAATGGAAAACATGTACTATTTAATGAATACTTATAAATGAGTGCCCACGTAGCTACCACCCGAGTAAGGAAATAGACCTAGACCCTTTGAGCATCCCAGAAGCCTTCTCGTGTCCCTTCCGCATCATAAACCCGTATCTTCTGGCGCTCGTTATTCTTACTTTTGTGGTAACTTTGCTTTGCTTTTCTTTTTGGATTGTATGTATCTCTAACACTATGGTTTTGCTTCTTTCTGAACTTTGCATAAGTGGAATTATAGTGTGCATGCATGTGTGTGTGTGTGTGTGTGTGTGTGTGTGTGCGTGCACCCGTGACCCTGTTTGAGCTCAGTGTTATGTGAGCTCTAAGCATCCAGGACCAACCCTAATATCTGTGGGTCCTGGGACAAATGTACAAGCAGAGCCACCCCAAAGTCCACCCTCTATCTCTTTCTGTCCTGGCTCCATCCTGTACCACAGGAGGCCTCGCGCACACACGTAGATGCCCACACCACTTGCAAATGGATGACCCTTGGCCATCCTTGGACTTAGACTACTACATCCTAGTAGTCCTGTCCGTTCTTAAGAGGATGAAACCAAGGATGCCCATTGAGGCCCTGAAAATAGGATCAGGGCCATTTGGGTAGGGAATTCTGGGGAACTGAGTACTTGGTGTCTGTCTAGAAAAAGGATTCAGCCAACTACTTGCTCCAAGGGGGTCACAGCTGGAGAAAGACAGGAGTGAGAGGCCCTCTGAAGTGTGAGGCTCCGGGCAGAGGCCCAGGTTATCTGGGTCAAAGAGTGGTAGGTACCACATCATATGCTCCTTGAAGCAATAGGATTCCGTTATGTGAATATATTCAGTCTGTTGTGGACGTGCGCTTGTGTGGTTTCCTTCTCTGAACATTCTTGTACATAGTATGCTGGTGTGCTTGTATACATGTTTCTTTAAATCAGCAGTTCTCAAAGTGTGGTCCACAGACCCCTGGGCTCCCCTTTCAAGAGATCCCGTGTCCCGTGCATCGGCAGGCGGACTCGCAACCACTGCGCCACCAGGGAAGCCCTATGATGACTTTTTGATGTGTTCATTTGCTTATTCTGAACCACAGTCCCCAGAATAACATTTTTCACCTCCTGCTGGGGATGGACTACAAGGACATTGTCTTGTGAGCACTGGAGGACATAGGAAGGCAGTGGCGGTTTTGTTGCGTACACACGCCTTCTTCTAGTTATTCAGTCACACACTAATTTAGGTGCTGTTTGAAGGAATTTTGCAGATGGGGTTAAAGTCCCTAATTAGTTGATTTGAAGTTGATCAAAAGGGAGATTATTCTGGGTGAGCCTGACCTCAGGACTTCCACGCAGCAGCTAGGCCTACACAGGCACTCAATCTCTTCCGCTGCCCCTCCTTCCTGACTCACTTGCAGATGGACTGCAGCCCACACCTCCTGGGTCCAGCCTGCTTGTGATCTTCTCCTTCTCACAGCCTGTCCTACAGATTTTGGACTTTGCTTAGCCAGCCTCCACAAATGCGTTGGGCATTTTATTCTAATAAATCTGTAAATGTCATACGTATTTCTTTTCTTTTTTTGTTTTTTTAAAATAAATTTATTTATTTTTGGCTGCGTTGGGTCTTCGTTGCCGTGCGTAGGCTTTCTCTAGTTGCGGCGAGCGGGGGCTGCCGTTTGTTGCAGTGCACGGGCTTCTCATTGCGGAGCATGGGCTCTGGGCACGCAGGCTTCAGTAGTTGTGACACACGGGCTCAGTAGTTGTGGCTCGCGGGCTCCAGAGCGCAGGCTCAGTAGTTGTGGTGCACAGGCTTAGTTGCTCCGCGGCACGTGGGATCTTCTCAGACCAGGGATCGAACACGTGTCCCCTGCGTTGGCAGGCGGATTCTTAACCACTGCGCCACCAGGGAAGTCCCTGTTTTACGTATTTCTACTGGTTCTCTTTCTTCTCAGTTGAACTCTGACTGACGGACCATTGAATTTTAAGGAATTAACAGAGTATGAAAACCTCATTGATGGGGTTTGATTCCACAGTGTAACTAACCTTTAAGGGACTGCCACTTGTCAAGTTTTGGAGGAGTATCAGAGAAGAAAATCCACAATTATCTGAAAAGGTTATCAAAAATACCTCCTTTCTCAACCACATATCTATGTGAGACTGGGTTTTCTTTGTGTACTTCAACCAAAACAACATTTCAAGAGATTGAATGCAGAAGCAGATATGAGAATCCAGTTGTCTTTTGTCAAGCCAAAAATTAAAGATTTGCAATAATTTTAAAACAATGCCACACTTAACATTCATTCTCTTGGAAAATATAGATAATTTTAATGAAAATATTTTAACATGTCATAGTTTATTGTTAATAAATAAATAAATTTAAAATTTCTCACTACTGATAATGGTAAATATTAATAGAATTACCTTATAAATAAAAGCTCTTTGGGACCTTTATAATTTTTAAGAGTGTAAAGACATCCTGACACCAGAAAATTTGAGAAATGCTGCTTAAGGGTCTAGGAATATGCTGCTGGTACTGGATATTAGCTGCATTTTTACACAAAAAGGGTAACTATTTTCCATAGTGATTTTACCAGTTTTTACACCCACCAGCCATGAATTAGCAACCACATTCAACCATGACTCATCAACCTTGCCAACTCTGAGTATAACCTGATTTTAAATTTTTAGCCAGTTTAATGCAATGGCATATTATTGTGATGTTTATTTCAATGGATATCTCTTTATTTGAAGTCCCTGCTTGTTTCCATCTTTTGCTCACTATTGTGTTCCCTTTCTTTTTGATCTTCAGAAGTACTTTATATATTTTAGATATGGGTCCTTTATCAGTTATGTGTTTTAAGTATCTTTTTCGACACTTTTTATTCTCTCCAGAATTTTTTGATGACAAGAAATACATTTAAATTTTAAAAAGTTGAATTTATCAATCTTTGCTTTATGTTTGGTCCTTTTGTGTCTTGCTTAAAGACTCTTTTTCTATTCCTAGATTATGAAGACATCTTCCTATATTATTGTATGAAGTAGGGTCCAATTTTGTATGAAGTAGGGTCCAATTTTTTTTTTCCCCTACAGATACCCAATTGTCACAGCACCATTAAAAAGACTGTTCTTTTCCTCCTGATACATTTTGTCACATCTTAACATATACACATGGGTCTGCTTCTCGATCTCCACTTGCATTCCATTGTCTTGTCTATCTGGATCTCTATTCTGTTTCATCATTTTGCTTGTCTATCTGGACAAATGCCGCACTGTCTTTATCTCCAAATCATTATAATGAGTCTGGATGTCTACTAGGACAAATCCTTCTGTTTCTTCAAGAGTGCCTTGGATATTTCTTGGTCATTTGCTTTTCCATATTACTTTTAGATTCAGTTTATCATGTCAGTCAACTTTTGTCATTCAGTTTGTTACAAGAAAAATAAATGCCCTGACATGATTTCCATTTGGATTGCATTAAATATATAAATCAATTTGGAGAGAGTCTTTATAATATTGAATCTTTCAATCTATGAGTGGCGGATTGCTTTCTACATTTAGTTATGTCTTTAATGACTTGGTAAAATTTTATAGTTTCCTTATGGGTCTTTCACTTACCTTAGATTTTCCCCACTTAAGTATTCCTTTTAATTCTACCATAAATAGTGTTTGTATTTTCTAACTGCTGCTGTTACATGGGAATATAATCTTGTATCTGGTTACTTTGCCTAAACAGATAATTTCAAAAGATTATATCAGTTTTTGTGTATTTTCTACGTTTAATCTTATCTGTGTTGCATGATCTATGACAGTTTTATTTTTTTTCTTCTCCTAACTTTATGCTTGTTATTTTATTATTATTATATTGGTAGTACAATATTGAATTAAAGTAGTCGCAGCAGGCAGTGTGTGATGTTCTCAATCTGAAAGGAAAGCTTTAAATTTTACCATTTTAATAGATAAACAACAAGGACCTACTATATAGCACAGGGAACTATTATCTTGTAATAATCTATCATGGAAAAACATCTGAGAAAGAATATATAATGTGTATATATGTATGTATATATATATATATATATATATATCTGAATCACTTTGCTGTACACCTGAAACTAACACAACATTGTAAATCAACAATGTTCCTGTTCAATTAAAAAAAATTTTTACCATTTTAAGTATAACGTTTGCTACAAGTTTATTTCTCACATAAGGAAGATTCCTTTTTTTCTTAGTTATCCAGGAAACTTTTAAAAATCATAAACGAATGTTCAGTTTTATCAGATGCATTTATTACAATGAGATGATCATATAGTTTTTTCCACATAAACTCTTCATATAATGAATCTCATTACTGTATTTTCTAATGTTAAACCCAACTTCTATTACTGGGATAAATCCAGCTGAGTTAGGCTGTGTTATCCTTTGTGTATTTTGCATCTGTATTTTTCAAGTGAGATTATCATACAATCTTTGCATAAATTTGAACTTATATCAAATGTGTATAATTTTTAAACCGGGAAGGAAATTGAACTCTACGAAGTTACCTTCTTTATCTCCAGTAAAGCTTCTTGCCTGAAAGTCTATTTTGTTTTATATTTAGCAATATAGCCTCACCAGCTTTATTTTAAAAAGTATTTGTACGATATATTGCTCTCTGTGCTTTTTTGGGTTTCAGATGTTATCAGCTGAGTTAATCTGACAACCATATCTTTTAACTAAGGCTTTAGTCCTACTACATTTAAAAAATTACCCATATATTTGCACTTCAACAAAACATCTCAGTTTTTGCTTTTTAATTGTGCTCCAGGATTTATATGTCTTTTCTCATGTAAGCTTTAAGGCTGTAAGCATCTAAAGGCCCTCCTTTTCATTCTCATTCAGTTCAACATATTTTCTAATTTCCATCATTTTTCTTCTTTGACTCACACTTAATATTAAGTAATGGGTTTCTTCTCCAAAATGTGGATATCTTGGGGTTATAGTTTCGGTTTTGATACCTAGCTTATCTTAAGGTCAGAAAACATGTGAAAAGAACATGCCTTCTACAGGTGGTGTGCACAGGGCTCTGTGTGTCCATTAGGTTAGTTTGTTGTTCTTGTTCAAATTGTCCATATCTTTACCATGTTTTGGCCTATTTGTTCTATCAATTACTTAGAGAACCTGTGGTAAAAATTTCCCTTTTTTTTTTTAAATTTTAATTTTATTGCAGTGTAGTTGATTTACAGTGTTATGTTAGTTTCAGATGTACAACAAAGTGATTCACTTACACATATACATACATTCATCCTCTTTTAGATTCTTTTCTTATGTAGGTTATCACAGAAAAAAATTCCCTTTAAAATGATTGATTTTCCTCTTTTCTCTGTATTTGTCAGTATGCACTAAATTCAAAGCCTTTTCACGTCCCTGCCCATGTTTGTCTGTGGCAGCTCCCTGAGAAGGTGGCGTGGCCCTAACATAGTGTAGTCTTGACCTGCTTGGTTTCTGTGATTTGGGAGACTGAACCAGCTCTGGTCACATCTAGATTACCCGCTCTCCAGAGTTCATAGGAGCCAGATAAAATGAAAAGATACATGGGTGTTTGGGGGTGGATTGGGGGCCGGGTACTGCGGGGCCTTTGATTCCATTTCTATTTTCTAGGCAGTCAGTCAGTCCATGTTGTGTGGAGATGTTTTCTTCCAGCCTCCACTGATGTGTGTTAACATCTGGCTCCTGTTAAGCAAAGGATAGCTCTGAATTCCCACCAGATCTTGGTAATAAAGGGACTTCTTATGATCCCAGTGACTGTAACCAGTCTGTCCGGCTTTTCTAGATTTAGGGTCTGTGTCAGTAGCTTTACATGGTAAAGGAGATGAGGGCCCATAGAAAAGTCAGTCTTTTGAACACAGGGATTGTTTTCATTTAGTTACCTTGTAACATTTATTTCTCTTTTATCTTCAGTTATTTGAAGGATTGAAGGCATTTCGGGGAGTAGATAATAAAATTCGTCTGTTTCGGCCAAGGCTCAACATGGATAGAATGTACCGGTCTGCTATGAGGGCCACTTTGCCGGTATGTATATTTAGGAGTTTCTCTTGTGTTTCTCTTGCTGTAATGGGTCACTGAATTCCACCAGACAAACCATTTCTGAATACTTAGATCAGTATTTGGTATAAACCATATGAGTACTGAATTTCTTTCTGATCTGTTTTTTAATCAGTGAGTTAAAAATACAAGGAAATAACCATTTGGCAACTCCACAATCTGTTTCTTTATGAGTGTCTGTGGGA
The DNA here is from genome assembly GCF_951394435.1 of Stenella coeruleoalba. Taxonomy (NCBI): domain Eukaryota; kingdom Metazoa; phylum Chordata; class Mammalia; order Artiodactyla; family Delphinidae; genus Stenella; species Stenella coeruleoalba. Next base: position 82,061,919 of record NC_137157.1, read on the forward strand.
GATAATGGGATAAGGAAGAAAAATATGCCTCAAACTGAAATAATAAAATTTAAAGACCATATGAAATTATGATATGAAAATACGGTGTACTGCACAGATATATGTGGGACGTTTTGCCTAACTGCTTAAGACACTAGCAAGTATGCAGTGCTTTAAGTAGTTGTTTAGATATTTTAGCCCAAGTTTTATTTAAAGAAAAAAAGAAAGGATATATAAAATGGTTTCTCATGGCCACTGGGTCCTGGCTGTAACATTGTTTTTTAGGGAGCAGAATTCATTCTAAGGTGGGTTGGATTTAGACCCTAAGGTTCATGTCTAGGTAGGAGGTAACTTAGATTACTTTCATTCCCTGAGATTTGACCAGGCTGTCTTTCTGAACTGAAAGAAGTCTTTTCCCCCTTTGACATACTTTGTCCCTAACCTTCAGCTGTGCGTTGAAGAAGCCCAAGTGATGACTCCTTTTTAGCCAGGCTCTTCCTCCTTCCTTTTTTTTTTTTTTTTTTTTTTTGCCGTACGTGGGCCTCTCACTGTTGTGGCCTCTCCCGTTGCGGAGCACAGACTCCGGACGCGCAGGCTCAGCGGCCATGGCTCACGGGCCCAGCCGCTCCGTGGCATGTGGGATCTTCCCGGACCGGGGCACGAACCCGTGTCCCCTGCATCGGCAGGCGGACTCTCAACCACTGCGCCACCAGGGAAGCCCTTCCTTCTTCCCTTTATAACACACGCTTCACCGACCTTCTTCAGAGGCAGAAGGGAAATTCAGGAAATTTCTTTGGACTCCGTCCTAGTTCCACTCTTTACCCATTACAGACAAATCATTGGGAAATCCTTTAAAATGAGGACAGAAGGAAAGGGAAGTAACATTTATTGGACAGCAGCTGCCACAAACTGTGTTACGTGGTTTTACATTCCTTGCCATTTTAATCATAACAGTAAGCTATTGTCAAGAAGGTATGTTTTGTAAATTTTAGCAGCACCTTTGTACAGAGAAGAAAACTCAAGCCCACAGAGGTTCAATGACTTGCCTAAGATGACAGTCTAATGGGACAGGGCAAGAGCTTCACTAGGGATGTAAGTTTTAAAATCCCTAGTGAAGTTCTTTCCACTAAATCTTACATCTAGACAGCAGTATCAGGGAGATGATATGTCCTATATGATTGGCAATCCCGATTTCTATAACATTACCACACTGTGATTGCTGTTGTAAGTAAGTATTTAAATAGCCAAATCCTGATGTCATGAGCTCTATTCATGTATGTTTCTGACTCATTTTCTACCTTGAATAACCCATAGCATCTCTGAAAGTATGTTTCTTTGCCCTGCCAAGTGAATAGAAACTACTTATTTTACAAAATGTCACCCATCTAGTATATAAAACCCTTTTTCACCTTAGAAGTAAACTACTCTTTGCTTTTGCCCATTTTCCTGTTGGATCATCTGTCTCTTTCTTACTGATTTTCAGGTTATCTTAACATTTTCCTGTTACGATCCTTTGTTGGTTATGTTACAAATAAGTTCACCCAGTGTGTCACTTACATCGTTTGAGGAACAGAAGTTCTTAAGTTTTAAATAGTCAGATTTTGTCCATTTTTTTCCTTTATGATTTATGCTTTGTGTCTTTTATTTAAGAATTCTACTTTAAGGTGACAGAGATATTTTGTATGTTTTTTTATAAAAGTCTTAATGTTTTCTCACATTTAAGTGTATAATCCAACTACAGTTGGTATTTGGTTATGGTAAGAGGTAGGGAACCACTTTTTTATCTTTCTCATGTGGATAATCTCTCATTCCATCACAGTTTGGGGAAAAGTCACAGAAAACAGAATTCTTGTTTGGGTTTATTATTATTACTTTAAAATATTTATTTATTTATTATTATTATTTAATAAATTTATTTATTATTTTTATTTTTGGCTGCATTGGGCCTTCATTGCTGCGCACAGGCTTTCTCTAGTTGCGGCAAGCAGGGGCTGCTCTTCGTTGTGGTGCACGGGCTTCTTGTTGCAGTGGCTTCTCTTGTTGTGGAGCGCGGGCTCAGTAGTTGTGGCTTGCGGGCTCTAGAGCACAGGCTCAGTCGTTGTGGCGCACGGGCTTAATTGCTCCGCGGCATGTGGGATCTTCCCGGACCAGGGCTCGAACCCGTGTCCCCTGCAGGCAGATTCTTAACCACTGCGCCACCAGGGAAGCCCCTTATTATTTTATAATTAAAAAAAATTTTTTTTGCCCGCACTGCACGGCCTTGTGGGATCTTAATTCCTCGACCAGCATTGAAAAAGGGCCACTGCACTGAAAACACCGCGTCCTAACCACTGGACCACCAGGGAATTCTCTATTATTACTTTTTTAATAGTCAAAGCTTTCATGAGGATCATTTCTTACTGCTACAATGGAAGAACATTGCATTATTCATTATGTTTTTCATTCCTTCAGGCATTTGACAAGGAAGAGCTTTTAGAGTGTATTCAGCAGCTTGTGAAATTGGATCAAGAATGGGTCCCCTACTCAACATCTGCAAGTCTGTATATTCGTCCTACATTCATTGGAACTGAGGTGCAGACTGACTTCCTGTTTTGGGGTACTTTGGTGGGGGAGTTATCATTGTTTATGCTTGAAACTTCTAATATGTAGTTTGAAAATAGCCCCCCCCAGTAGCATCATTAATGCTCCTTTCCCTTGATTATTAAGACTGTAAACATTTTTTTAAAGGGCCAGATAGTATTTTAAACTTTGTGAGCCATATGGTTTCTGTCACTAATCAGCTCTGCCACTGTGGTACAAACACAGCCACAGACACCAACATAAATAAGTAAAGAAATGAGCGAGGCTGTTTGCCTTCTGCTAATCAAGACTAACCATGATCTCCTCAGCTTAGCGGTGTAATGCCAGGTAAGTGCTCCTCCAAGGTAAGAGTGGTAATGGTTTTGAAATTTGGAGGAGAGAGAGCTGCTACTTTTTTATCTTCATTTTCCTCATGTTTTTGGGATTACTTGGTAAGGAGAGGGAGTGGAGGGCCCTCTTCCCCCACAGAAAATGTTGGAAATAAAGTTCACGGTGGATATTAGGGGAGGCACTTGAGAGCTAGGGGAACAGGTTTAAACAACATGGCTGTGAGATCTCCCAGTAGCTCACAGTCTATTGGTTGGTGCCCTTGCAAAGGAAGGACATGCCTGGAGTGGCCAAGGCCATCTGTGCGGGTGAATATGTGATATAAAATATAAAGACCCTGTCCCTATCTCCTTCCTCTGCTGGGTAGGGTTGGCCTTATGGAGAATGGGTGATATGAGAGATAATTGATGGGGGGAGTTGAATGTGGGTGGGGGGGTGAGGGGGTGTGTGGCATATGGAGATCTTCAAGGATAGGGGCAAGGAGACAGCTTTTGCCATAGTCTAACCATTCTGCTCTCTACGAGGTAATTGTATGGTTACCAGATTTTCCACTAGGTCGTATGAATGCCAGCAGTAAGGCCAGAGGATAAGTACCTAAGTGGTCCTTTGGGATCCTTTTCGATGCCTTTTGAAATACTATTAAGAGCCTACATAATGAATTTCATGAATTGCAGTCTCCCTCATAAGCTTTAAAGAATTGGGACAATTTAAAGAGTCATCTTCTCCTTAAGTTTCTGACATTTTAATATTGATGAGTTTTTAAATATTATTATTTAACTTCAGACTAAGAAGAAGTAATTTTTTAATTTTGTTGAAACGTTTCTAATCTCAAAGCACTACCTTCTAGGTATCCTGAGGTGCTTTCCCACTCTGAGATCTGATTCTTCTATTCCTAGTTTGTTGAGAGTTTTTATCATGCATGCAGGTTGGATTTTGTTGAATGCTTTTTCTAAATGTCTTGACATGATTATGTGGTTTTGTCCTTTATTATAATGTATTATATTAACTCATTTTTAGATGTTAAAACAACCTTGTATTCATTGGCTAAATCATACTTGCTCATGGTGAATAATTCACATTATATCTTGCTGTATTCACTTCGTGCAAATATCTTGCTACGAATTTTTGTGTCAACGCTCATGAAAGGTGTTGGTCTGTAGTTTTCTAACATACCTAGTTCTGTGATTTAGTCAATTCTTTAGAGTCCTGGAATTCTATAATCTAGAGTTAGACAAGCTTTTAAATCTGATTTTATAGTCTGGCTGGTTGTCCCAATAATCCTGTCTATTGGTAGCCCTCAAATTTTTGCATATGAATCACCCAGGTGTTGTTTAAAATACACATATTTATCCCAATCCCCAGAAATTCTGGTCGAGTAGGTCTGGATGGTGATTCTGATGCCTGCCCAGATTTAAGAACCTCAGTGATAAAAATCCTGCCAAGCAGTCCTCTCCCACTGCACTCTATCAACTTACATGTTGGATCACGCTTTGGACCTAAGAATCAAGAATTTTTAAAAATCTGCTTTCCAAGAATTGAAAGCAATAACTGATACCATCTGATGAGTCAACACTATTTATATTTGGTTGGTATGTTTATATCAACTAGAATCTTCTAATTCATGGTATAGGCAGAAAAAACAATAACGTGTAATTCAGAAATGAGCATGATACAGATAGCATTCAGTGAAGTATATGGGTTTAAACATTTGTGCATCACATGAATGTGTATACAGTCCAGTCTGGTAATTATCACTTGTTGCCTTTCCATGGTGGCTACATTTGATATGTGAGCTACTGGCTGGAGGATTGGAGCCAGTGGGTTCTAGGTCACTAGGATTCTTTCATTGGCAGGCGGACTCTCAACCACTGTGCCACCAGGGAAGCCCTATCAGGCCACTCTTAACAATGGACATCCTCTTGAGGCTGTTCTTGCCCATTTCAACATTATTACAGGGGAAGATTGTTTTTATTCTCTTTGTTTTTACTTTTTTGGAGTGTTGGTGCACATGGTTAACAATGATACCGCGCAGTTCGATGCACTTACCATCGCCGGGCAGAAGGGAGGCCCTCTCTTTTTGTTTTTTAATTCCCTTTTATCTTCCCTACTCTCATCTCCTCTTCCGCCGTTGGAAATCATTCTTATGTATTGAACGAATATTCTTTTGGTTTATATGGGTTTTAAGTATCTCTTATTACCTTGGATGCCTGTAATTTTAATTTATATAAATGATTTTGTCTTACACATCTCATTGTGTCTCTTAACATTTTCCCTCTGTGCTGTGTTTCTCATTTCTATCCAGGTTACTACGTGTAGATCCAGTCCATCACTTCTAACTGCTGCAGAGTTCCCCATGCTAGACGCTAACCACACTTTGTCCTAGTTCCTTTACTGGGATTCCATTTCCCTGTTTCCTTATATGCAATGAGCAGTTTGAAAATATGCAACCTAGGGAATTGCTGAAAGAGTTACTGTTTCCCTGAAAGATGTCGTAGGCCAATCCCAGGAAAGTCCTGCTGCCTTTCAGGGAGGTCCTGGTTCTCTTTGATGAAACACAGTGGTCCAGTCTGTCATCACCCCCATCACCTGGCTTTGTGAAGTTCTCCTAAGTGCCAGGCGCTATGCTTGGTGCCATCCCTGCACTGACTGACAGCAGCCCTGTGAGTAGGTGCCACTGGCATCACTTTAGAGATGAGGAAACTGAGGCCCACAGAGGTGAAATCAGAACCCCTGTGTTCTTGCCTCTGTGCTGTAGCATGTTTTATGCACTGGTTACTGTGCTGTTCTAGGGATGCTACCTCCCTGCCTTCATGGAACTCAGTGTCTCATGGAGCTTGTGGGAGTGTCAGACCCATGGAATGAATGTGTTGATAGATGTAGGTCAGTGTGGTGAAGAAATGGGGCCTGGTCAAATAAGACTGCTTGTTGTGGTAACTCGGATGGGAGCTAATAAGTGCTTTCCCGTCTTGTTTCTGTTTTTGTTTTTTATGGTAATTTAGTTTGACAAGGATGTCAATACAATTCATTGGGGGAAAAAGTATAATCTTTTTTTTAAAAATTTTTATTGGCGTATAGTTGATTTACAATGTGGTGTTAGTTTCTGCTGTGCAGTAAAGTGGATCAGTTATATCGATATGTATACATATATACCCACTCTTTTTAGATTCTATTCCCATATAGGTCATTACAGTATATTGAGTAGAGTTCCCAGTGCTGTACAGTAGGTTCTTATTAGTTATCTATTTTATATCTAGTAGTGTGTGTATGTCAATCCCAATCTCCCAGTTTATTCCTACACCCCGTCTCGTTTTAATGTAAATCTGCCTTCATGTCCATTTCCTTTCCTCCTCTGAGCTACCAGCTTTCCTGCTCTCAATTATAGTTGACATAATCATTCCAGATTTTATATATTGTATTATATATTTTACAATATGTTATATGTATTCTATAACACATGTATAGTCACACTAAGTCTAAAGTTCATTCACAATGCTTCTGAGTTTAGGAATATCAGTTTTCACATGAAACCTGCCAGTATATTTCTGGGATTTTAAAGGAGGGATTTGGGGGAGGGAAAAATTTGATTAGAAAATTCAGATAGTACCAAAAGTATACAATGGAAAGGAAGTTTCCTTCCTACTCTTACTCTGATCCAGAGTCCACAGTTCACCTCCTTCTGAGCAATTCCTGTTGCTGGTTTTTCTTATATCTGTCTAGAGATATATATAGATAAATATACACACCTCTTACCTGCTTACATGTGTTTGTATATTAAGTATTATCCTTCTTTTTACAAAAATGGCAGTAACTCTTTGCCCAGTTTTTGCCAATACTCAAGACTGTTTTCAAATGATTTTTCTTATTGGCTGTGTTGGTTCTTCATTGCTGCACGTGGGCTTTCTCTAGTTGCGGCAAGCGGGGGCTACTCTTCATTGCGGTGCGTGGGCTTCTCACTGCGGTGGCTTCTCTTGTTGCAGAGCACAGGCTCTAGGCATGTAGGCTTCCGTAGTTGTGGCGCATGGGCTCAGTAGTTGTGGCACACAGGCTCAGTAGTTGTGGTGCGCGGACTGTAGAGCACAGACTCAGTATTTGTGGCACACAGACTTAGTTGCGCCACGGCATGTGGCATCTTCCTGGACCAGGGCTGGAACCCGTGTCCCCTGCATTGGCAGGCGGATTCTTAACCACTGCGCCACCAGGGAAGTCCAGAGAAGGAATGTCTTAGTCAGCTTGGGCTGCCATGACAGAATACAAAGATTAGGTGTCTTAAACACCAGAATTTATTTCCTCACAGTTCTGGAGGCTGGAAGTCCAATATCCAAGTGCCAACAGGGTAGGTTTCTGGTGAAGCCTCGCTTAGTGGCTTGTATATGTCCACTTTGTCACTGTGCCCCTCAGGGCGTTTCCTCTGTGTTGGGGGAGGAAGAGGGGTGCGGGAGGGAGCAGGGTGCACTTGCTCTGGTGTCTCCAGGCTGACAGGATTAGGGCCCCATCCTTTTGACCTCATTTAACCTCAGTTACCTCCTTAAAAGCCTTATCTCCAAATGCATTCACATTGTGGGGTCAGGGCTTCAATGTATACATTTTAAGTAGGAAATTGAGGAAGAATCTGAAGGGTTCTGTATGGTTTGAACATGGGTTGCCTAGACTATGAGAGCTGTGGTGAAGGCTGAGGGTAGAAGGAAGGTCTGGTTTGAACTCTCTTCACATTAGGAAATCCTGGGAATTTCACTTTTTTTTTTTTTATCAAACTCATATTGAAAAAGAGCTCTGGACTAAGAGTAGAGGGTGTAGAGCTTAATAACTGAAACTTCGGGTGAATCATTTGAGCCTCAGTTTCTTCAACTTAAAAATAGGAATTATAACCCTTAACTTCCTGGATTGTTGGATTTTCTGAGATAATGGCTATGGAATGTCTTGGAAACTGAAAAGTACTGTGTAATTATTGAGGATGCGGTACGCGGGCCTCTCACTGCTGTGGCCTCTCCCGTTGCGGAGCACAGGCTCCGGACGCACAGGCTCAGCGGCCATGGCTCACGGGCCCAGCCGCTCCGCGGCATGTGGGATCTTCCCGGACCGGGGCACGAACCTGTGTCCCCTGCATCGGCAGGCCGACTCTCAACTGCTGCGCCACCAGGGAAGTCCATGCCACCTGGCAGGCGGATTCTTAACCACTGCGCCACCAGGGAGGTCCCTTTTGATTAATATTATACTATCATAAACTACTCTTAATTGTAGGAGTAGTGCAGAATTTAAATTGCTTTCCATGAAAGAAGGGAGAATTAAGAAAAAGGAACAAATAATGGTTCCTTGAGGGTAGAAACAGACCTAATCACCAAGTTCCCTTCCTGATAAAGGAAGGGAACTTGGTGATTAGGTCTGTTCCTACCTTAAAGTTACATTCCATAAAGTTTCCCTGTTTCCCTTCCATAAAGTTACATTTTATTTATTCTCACTCATGAAGCAGTGACCATTTTCAGTAAAGTCATAGTTCTTTTCATGAAAAGACATTTGACATAAATAATCATTTAAGGATGAAGGTGACTGAGCTATGATCAACACCAGTACTTGAAGTGCTTGTAGAGCATGAGTTGACCTTGCTTAAATTTAAAATAAAATGTTAGTACACATAAACACATTTTTTTCTCAGCACTGAAGAACTCTAGTCTATTATTTACCTGCTTGCTAAGAGTAAAAGTATTGCTTGAAGGTTTATCAAGATACTCTTTTCTAGAAATAGATTTAATGCATGTTATTCTGTTTTCCATCTGTGCTCTCTCTACTACCACCTAGTGGAATAAATGCAAGTTTACCTGTCAATTAAATCAGGGGAAGTAAATGAATAAGATGAAATTTATCTCTGAAAAATATTTCCATGATCATGAGTTATTGTTACTTTTTTAAAAATATTTACTTATTTATTTGGCTGCGCTGGGTCTTAGTTGTGGTGTGTGGGATCTTTGTTGCGGCACGCGGGATCTTTTAGTTGAGGTACGTGGGCTCTTAGTTGCGGCATGTGGGATCTAGTTCCCGGACCAGGGATCGAACCTGGGCCCCCTGCATGGGGAGCGTGAGTCTTAACCACTGGACCACCAGGGAAGTCCCTGTTACTTTTTTTAATAGTGTGTAGGTTGCAAAATATACGTGAGTGAGAAAAGTCCAGGCATTCATGTGGTATCTAATAAAATGCTTGTTAGCTTGTCCATAAATAAGCTATTTTATTTAGAACACTAGAAGCTAGGTAAATTACTGAGATGTGTCCTGCATATTGTATTTCTAAATTATGTTGAGAAGCTTAATTCCTCATTATAATGGTCAATAAAATTTTTTTTAAATATTAAGCTTCAAAGCATCGCTGATATGAAGTGTACTTACGTAACTGATAGGTAAATAAAAGTGCAGAGATAAGATAGTCAATTTTTATCAAAGTTGGGAAGAAAGGCAGATGTGTGTGTTATTCTGAGGATTTCTTTTCCAAGTAACGAAACCAAAAAAAGCAAATGGAGTTTAAGTCTCCTCATTCTTCCCTCGTAGGGGTGTCCTCTTTAGTCCCCATTAAAGAACAGACACAAATGAGCAAAAAAACCAAAACCTGTGGTCGCTTGCTGACTCATATCTTTTGTTTGTTTTTGTTTTTTTTTTTGCGGTATGCGGGGCTCTCACTGTTGTGGCCTCTCCTGTGCTCCAGACGCGCAGGCTCAGTGGCCATGGCTCACGGGCCCAGCCGCTCTGCGGCATGTGGGATCTTCCCGGACCGGAGCACGAACCCGTGTCCCCTGCATCGGCAGGTGGACTCTCAACCACTGCGCCACCAGGGAAGCCCTGACTCATTTCTTTAACTCAGTTATCCGTCACCTATAATCCGTTTGCTCTGGGGCCAGCCAAGCCCCGCGTGGTCCTCACGTTCACATGGAGTGTGAATGGACTCAGCTTCCCATTTCCTACGCCTTTCCGATGGCATCAGTGTGCACATGTACAATCACATTTTATTCTGCTCACGGATATTTTCCCTACCTGATTCTTGATGATCTGGGCACAAGTAGTGGGTGCGGGGCCTTGAGCTAATAGGTAGTGGAGGAAGAGATTTAATTGAAATTCAGAAAAAAATATATCCCTAGGTCCACTTTCAGTCAGTTTCATCGAATATTGCAACAGCCACAAAATCAGGGGAACGGAGTCTCCTCTCATTATTTCCACGCCATACTACCACCCCATCCAGGCAGACCAGGTTCCTTTTGAAGACTAGACACAAGTATTTTATATCCCAATACTTAATGTAAGAGTCCTGACTTGTTTTCTTACTCGTGTGGTCTTGAATTGCACAGGATAGCCCAGTGGCCTTTTTTGCCTTTATAATACGTAGCCCTCAGAACTTTTCAGTCTCTCAGTTTTCCTCAAAAAACAACTGGCAGTAATTACTTAGAACCGCTTCTGTGCTGGAGGAATTTGTATGATTTCGCATTGTTGGCTTGTGATTTTCCAGTATTGGTGGGAGAGGCCATTTTCTATCTTTGTCATTCCTGACACGAGTTCCTGAGTCCTTCATCCCCTTGTCTTTTTTTGGGCGGGGGCGGTTACCTTGTCTGGTGTCTTTGCTTCTGGTGCAGCTGCGCTCCTGCTGTCTGCTGTCTCTCACAGTCAGGTGTGCTAACGGCACACTCCCCTGAGCCCACTGCCTGCGGGAGGCACTGGTACGTCCAGAAGCAGAAGAGCAAGTTAGAGAAGCAGATATTCGGTTTCACCCCCAAAGACTGAAATCATGTCTAGGTTCTTCCCTTTTTCAGTTCCCAATCAATGCAACACTGAAAGGTGTTATAGGGCTAGTTGTTAAAAATATACTCCTCTGATAAAGCCTACTATTAAAAAAGTTGACAAATTTGCTTTTCCTTTAAAATCTTAACTTAGAAAGCAAAGTAAAATGGAACCAGAGTACCCCATTCTCGGTGTTCTCTTCTTGAAAGAGAAGACCATCAGGCTTGTGTAACTCAGCTTTAGAAGTAACAGCTGTCCGGGGCTTCCCTGGTGGCACAGTGGTTGAGAGTCCGCCTGCCGATGCAGGGGACGCGGGTTCGTGCCCCGGTCCGGGAAGATCCCACATGCCGCGGAGCGGATGGGCCCGTGAGCCATGGCCGCTGAGCCTGTGCGTCCGGAGCCTGTGCTCCGCAACGGGAGAGGCCACAGCAGTGAGAGGCCCGCGTACCGCAAAAAGAAAAAAGTGCACTTAGAAGTAACAGCTGTCCGTAGTCCCTTCTGGGAGATGGTTACAAATCTCTTCTAGACTTTGAGACTGGTGTCTGCATTTTAAATTAACAGCTGTGTGTACTTTTGCTTTATTACAGCCTTCTCTGGGAGTCAAGAAGCCTACTAAAGCCCTGCTCTTTGTAATCTTGAGCCCAGTGGGACCTTATTTTTCAAGTGGGAGCTTTAATCCAGTGTCCCTGTGGGCCAATCCGAAGTACGTAAGAGCCTGGAAAGGTGGGACCGGGGACTGCAAGATGGGAGGGTAAGTCAGTCTGTGTTTCTGTCTAAAGGAAAGAGTCCCTCGTGACCATTTAGTTATTGCCATTTCACTTCAATACAAGTACATATATTAGTTTTTACATTGTAATGCTCATTTTTCTTCTGTGTTTAGTTTTCAGTGTTTTGAATGTGCTGGTTGTTTAAAGGATAACCTCTGTGGCCCCCTCGTAAGGGAGAAACATTGACTGTTATACATAGGCAAGAGCTAAAGTAACTAAACCAGGAATAAAAGCAGTGCTTTGAACGAACTACCCCTGGATGCTGGGCCCTGGCCGCAGGCTGAAAGTTGGCATTCAAGAGCATCTGGTGCTGGGGCCCAGGCTCCCAGTTGGCTCCAGGGAGTCCTGTCTGGGGAAGATGCCTGCTTCACTGAAGTGCTGTCTTCATTGCCACAGATTGTAGACATACCTGCTGCCAACTGGCTGAGGGATAGCCGTGCTTTGGCTTGGTCAGGCCAGTCGCATAGGCCATATGTAGCTGGCTGGAAATAAAAGAGCATTTGCAAGTGTTAGACAATTTCAGGGGTGGACTTGGCCGTGAATCGGGAATGCCCTGATGGGTGAACAAGAATTGCTGGATTAACCGGCATGGCTCTTCCTTTGTGTGTATCGCACACCCAGGGCAGCAGCAGGCCCACAAGGTGACTCAGTGACCGTCTTCTGGGCCCTGTTAACAAAATGTAGATTCATGGAGCCCTGGCAGAATTGAAGGATGTGCTGCTGGGATGCCAGAGAGACATTGACAGCTGGCTTTGACCCCACCATAGACTTTATTTCTTTCTTTTCTACCAAGAAAATAGCATGTTGACAAAATTCTATGTCCTGTCATCCCTGTTGGTGTTCCCTCATAACTGCATTCCCTCAAGGGGTTAGAGAAACCCTGTTGGAGTCCATTAAACTAAAGAAGTCACTTTTTTCCTTCTGCACTAGAGCACTCCTTCCTGACTATGTCCTAGGCTAGCCAGGTCCAAAACTACTGTTGTTTGCTCTCTTGATGTCTTTTTTACTTGTTCAGACTTCTTCACAGAGCGTATGCATATGCACCACTGCATACCACCTGGATTACTCTATGAAAACTTCTCTTAGGGTGCAGTAAAGCAACGATCTCGATGAAGAGATAATAACTTAAACGTTTTTCTTCTTTAAACCTTGCTCTCTAGCTCCCCCTACCTGCTTAGGGAAAAGTTAACATGGGAACACTGAGAAATTGGAGGGAAATCTTTAGTTTGGTGTCTAGGCAGATTGTTATTTGTTATAAAGAAGATATAATGCAGTCTCACAGAATATATGATCACTATAGGGCAATTAAAAATAAATACTTTCTGGGACTTCCCTGGCAGTCCAGTGGTTGAGACTCCGCGCTTCCAGTGCTGGGGGCGCAGGTTCGATCCTTGGTCGGGGAACTGGGATCCCACATAACATGAAGGTCGGCCAAAAAAACAAATAAACAAACTTTCTGTACAACACAAGGAGTGAGCCCCAGTGTTACTATGTACACCTAGTGTATCAATATTGGCGGGGAAACTGAAGTGGGGGAGTAAGGGTATATAGGAGCTCTATGTTTTGCTCTGTTTTTCTGTAAACCTGAAACTGCTCTAAAAAATAAAGTCAATTATAAAATAGTTAAGCTCAGTTGGACCAGGATCAGTGGAAGTTGACTTGAAATCTCTTAGAGGAGAGAGTACTAGATCTCATAAGTAAAAGGAAAAATGGCGAGAGGGCAGGCGGGAACCAAAGAATGGACTTGTCCCACACACGCCTGTTGTTTCCAAGAAGTTGCGAAGCTCTCTACCCCTGTCCTTCCCACCTGGAGGAGTCCAAGGGAAACAAAGGATTTTGCATTTACCATCATCCAGTTTAGTTGACAAAGACTTTTGTCAGGAACCTTAGATTTGTGTATTATTGCTCTTTTCTAAACATAATTAATTTATTAGTTACCTTCTAAGCTTTTTTTAAAAAATCAATTAGTATTTATTTATTTATTTTGCAATACACGGGCCTCTCCCTGTTGTGGCCTCTCCCATTGTGGAGCGCAGGCTCAGCAGCCATGGCTCACGGGCGCAGCCGCTCCGCGGCATGTGGGATCTTCCCGGACCAGGACACGAACCCGTGTCCCCTGCATCAGCAGGAGGACTCTCAACCACTGCGCCACCAGGGAAGCCCCCAATTAGTATTTGTTAAATAGCTATTGATTTTCATAAGCTCAAGAACTTTCTGCTTTCTATCTCAGTGAATCGGAGGAAGGGAGAGGAGAATATATATATATATATATATATTTAATTCTAAGATTATTTCACTGTTTTGAAGCCATCAGAGATAATATTATCCTTTTATTTCTAAGTGTACTTTAGTGAGAAAAGTAACAGTGGCACACGGTTGAAGGAGAGTTCTAGCACAGTGGTTCTCACCTGTGGGTGCAAATTGAAATCACCTGGAGGAGCTTTGCCACTGAGTGATGTCCGGGTCCCCCGTTAGAGATTCTGGTTTAGTTGGTCTGGCAGATAGCCTGAGCATCAGGATTATTTTTATTGTGCAGCTAATCTTGAGAAGCACTGAGCTAGAAGTCAGTCTTTCATCAGAGGAACATCTTGATTCCCAGGCAATTTCTTAGTTAATTTGCACTGATTCAGGCCTCTCCCTCTCTCCATCTTAATCTTCCTCCTTTTTTCCTTATATTCTCTTTCTGCATTTGAGTGCAAGCTTTGAAGTCAGAAGGACCTGGCTCAAAAACCTAACTCCTTGGGCATGTTACTTGTCTAAGCCTCAGTTTCCTCATTTATAAAGTCAGGGTAATAATGCCCACTTTACCTGTGAGGATGAAGCGAGATAATATAAAGTGCATAGGACCCTGGCTGGCATATAGGGAGCTCTCAGCAAGTGTGGTGTTAGAACCAAGCACCTACCAGAGTAGACTTGGGAATCAGATATCTGAGAGTCATACACATACATAGTCATACACGTCACACATCTGCGTAATCTTGTACAATTAAGTCCTCTCTTCCTTCAGGTCCTCAAAAGTATATTAAAGTCTAGGGTTGTGTTGAGACAATTCATTGAAATAATGGGGTTAAGCACTTAGTACCCTGCCTGGTAGGTGGTACTCTCTCAACAGACAATAGTTTCTATTGTAAGGCTCTCTTTCTTGTTTCATCTCCAGGACTCTCTTTATCTTAAGAGCAATCAGTTGGATTTCACACAATAGAATTTACTCTTTGGGAAGGATATATTTAATATGTCCATCTCCCAGATTCTATTTAAAATTATATTAAAATATTTTCCATGTAGACAGTTTTCCCACTTTTTCATTTTTCTCTTTCCTCCAAGAACATGTGTTTCTCTTCTGAATATTGGCAGCACATGGGAGGAAACCCAAATATATTACCAAGGTGTCAATTACCCTGTGGCCATTAATAATACAGTTTACACCTGAGAGAGAATTTTTTTTTTGGTTGCCTGGGTCTTCATTGCTGCGCGCGGGCTTTCTCTAGTTGCGGCGAGCGGGGGCTACTCCTCATTGCGGTGCGGTGGCTTCTCTTATTGCAGAGCACGGGCTCTATGTGCACGGGCTTCAGTAGTTGCAGCACGCGGGCCCAGTTGTTGCAGCACGCGGGCCCCAGAGCGTGTGGGCTTCAGTAGTTGAGGCTCAGGCTCAGTAGTTGTGGTGCATGTTGCCCCATAGCATGTGGGATCGTCCCAGACCAGGGATCAAATCCGTGTCCCCTGCATTGGCAGACGGATTCTTAACCACTGTGCCACCAGCGAAGTCCTGAGAGAGAATTTTGATACACACTTGTGTTTGGGGAAAAACACCACCTATAAATAAGTACTCCGTTTCCTTTCAATGCACTGAAGCAGTCGGGATCTTTAATTCTTTTTCCTGCCCAAGTAGCTTTATGATGCTGGGGAGCCATGGTTTTGATTCAGCCATACTCTCAAAAGTGTATGTTTGTTTTTAGAAGTTTCTTTGAAAGGCTAGATATTCACACTGAAAATTCTCTATGTGCCTTTTTTTTTTTTTTTTTGCGGTACGCGGGCCTCTCACTGCTGTGGCCTTTCCCGTTGCGGAGCACAGGCTCCGGACGCGCAGGCTCAGCGGCCATGGCTCACGGGCCCAGCCGCTCCGCAGCATGTGGGATCTTCCCGGACCGGGGCACGAACCCGTGTCCCCTGCATCGGCAGGCGGACTGTCAACCACTGCGCCACCAGGGAAGCCCTCTATGTGCTTTTGAACAGACCAAAGGGCATTATGCTTAGGAGAGAAATTGTTTCTTTGTCTTCAGATGTTTGTCTCAACAAGTTTATCTTATGAACTAGAGAAAAGTCAATTAAAATAGTCATTAAAAAACAACCTTAATTTCATTAGGCTATAACAGGCTTATATAGCCTGTTTCTTGACTTTTATTATTTTATTTTTGCCAAACAATCTATGCAGTATATCAAGCAAGTATTTTTACTTGCCAAGCGAATTCAGTGATGCACAATATGAACTGACTTGCTTTAGTTCATTTATAACCCAATAGTAGAAGCAAAAGAGCTGCATCTGGGCCTGCTGGCTCCAAACCCATGCTCTTTCTACCAGACTCCCCCTGCAGCCTGGTTTAGACTCATTCAAAAGTACTCATGATGTAACTCAGTTATTGCCTATTTGCCATTAAAAACAAAAGCCTCTGCATATCAGAATTGTGTCATCTCCAGATTGACCGATAATTTACGTTTTATTACCTGTGTTTTGAAGTATACATATTGAGGGTCTTTTAAAGGAATCTTAACATCTTGGATTGAGTAAACCCCTTCATGCCCCAGATTGCAATAGCCCTATAGTATGATGCCTGTTTCCCATAGCTTTCTAGAATAGTTTAGTTATTAGTCAATAGTCTTTGAGTTACAAGTCAGAAAACCAGCTCAAACCATCTTAAGCAGAGAAGGGATTGATTGGCTCATGTAAGTGGGATGGTAGCTGTGTTCTAATAGGAGCTCAAATCATTGTTGCCAGGTTTCTTCTGCCCTTGCATGTGTCCTGCCCATGCTGCTTCCTCCCCAGTCCCTCTTCCCTCCCTTTGCCTCTGCTTCCGTCCTACCTCCGTCTCTTGTCATAGCTTCTGGCTTTGTGTTAATTTAGGGCCCTCCTACTTCAGACGCCTTCTCCTTTGAAGGCTGGTGATTATGGACACAGTAGACCCAGGCTTATGTCATAGCACACAAGCTGCCGCTACTGTCAAAGGGAGAAAATACATCTTTCAGGTTTCATACATTAAAATGAAGGGTGAATGAACTCAAATAAGAACTTACGAGCAGCTTAGTTACTTGCCCACCCTTTTGTTCAGTCGTGGCAGGACAAGATGCTATGATTGTCAACCCAAGCAGAATGACTTGGCTCCGTGGGAAGAGCCAAAGAGAATATAGTGGGAAGAGTACGTGTGCAGATGAGAATGGCACGTAGCCACTATGATATATGGCTTTTGTGCTTACCTTACACTTTGACTTAGACAATACTATAGTTTTTAATCTCGCCCAGGTGTAAAAGAGATCATTAAAAGGCCTAGGTGGGTATTTTGTAGAAGGTAACATTAATGCTTTGTAGCAGTTATTGTTATATGTTTGATTATTTCTGTGTACTTCTGGGGGTTCATGGTCCGAGGTGGGCCTAGGGTTTATTTCCTATGCCTAATTGTCATGGCAGTTCTTCTCAAACTTGTTTGCTACTATCCTCTGAAAGCCAAGGAAAGTGAATTATATAACCAAGGGCATAGAAAGGCAAGCGAGCATCACATTTATTTGAGGACTCTCATGTTTTGTCTAAAACATTGATTCATATTTTGTATTATACTCCATAATTTTCCCATTTAAGTTTAATAAAAGATAAATTTTTTTTTTTTTTTGCTGTACGCGGGCCTCTCACTGCTGTGGCCTCTCCCGTTGCGGAGCACAGGCTCTGGACGCGCAGGCTCAGCAGCCATGACTCAGGGGCCCAGCTGCTCCGCGGCATGTGGGATCTTCCCGGACCGGGGCACGAACCCGTGTCCCCTGCATCGGCAGGCGGACTCCCAACCACTGCGCCACCAGGGAAGCCCAATAAAAGATAAATTTAAATATTACTTCCTTTTCTCCTAAAGCAACATAAAATTGGAGAACTCGTTAATGAAGACAGTGAGAGCTAGGCATCGTTATGAATGAATCTACCCATGCCAAATGAAATTTTTTTTAACATCTTTATTGGAGTATAATTGCTTTACAATGGTGTGTTAGTTTCTGCTTTATAACAAAGTGAATCAGTTATACATATACATATGTTCCCATATCTCTTCCCTCTTGCATCTCCCTCCTTCCCACCCTCCAAATGAAATTTTAAGGTATAAAGAACATTAATATTTCTGTTTAGTTTAGAATTCAGTTCTCCTTCCAAATGATAGACCATTTGTGAAAATATACCTTCTTAAAAAAAGTCAATTCCAAGATATTTCAATTTCTTATCTCTGTAGTTTGAGTTTATTCTCCACGGGCCGTGTGTGTGTGTGTGTGTGTGTGTGTGTGTGTGTGTGTTAAATGTCAATTGTATCTTACACTCTGATTCACAGAGGAAAGTGTTCCCCTAACAAGTTTACTTAAACTTCTCCTAGGAGTCAGGTAACGAATGAATGAATGAATGAATAAACTACTAAACTACATTGTCATTCCAGGAAGATATGCCATGTTCCTTTGATTTTGAGTAATCCAAGGTGAATAGTGCTGGTTGAGAAAAACAGACTCTTGGAATACTTTTTGGTTAAAATCAGGATTTTTAACATCTTGCCTCACCTTTAAGGGAATTTAGACCTTGGACATTAGGCGTTTCTTGGTTATACTGAAAGAGGTCTCAGAGCACAGGGTTGGTGTTCTGCTAATTAATAGCTGTAACTTGATAGTAGTTACTTCTCTAAGCCTCAGTTTCTCATCTGAACCATGGAAATAATGATTGTGGCTAACTCACAGTGTTGGTGTGGGGTTTAAATGAAATGTAAAATTGATTGGTATGTGAAAAACATAATAAGTTTTTAAGTGTTGCTAACTTGTCTCTTTACCTGTGTTTAACTTTTCAAGTTAGAATTCCATGATTTTTCTTTGCTCTCTCGTTCTCAAATGAGTGCAATTAGACCATTTAGGTTCTCTAATGGGTTTCCTTTAATATTATGCAGTTAACTAGAGAGTATATGTTATTAAAAACATAGTACATTGACTACATCCACACGTGAATTAAAGACTTACTGGGAGGTAGGAGCTAAAGTATAGTCATAATCAGTATGTTTCCTCTTTCTTAAAAGGAATTACGGCTCATCTCTCTTTGCCCAATGTGAAGCAATGGATAACGCGTGTCAGCAGGTTCTGTGGCTCTATGGAGAGGATCATCAGATAACTGAAGTTGGAACAATGAATCTTTTTCTTTACTGGATAAATGAAGATGGAGGTAATCCACTCAGATTTCAGCTCTTGGCTCTTTTTGAGTCATTTTCAGTGGGACTGGAAAGAAAAGAACTAGAACCTTAGAACAAGAGAATAAGTAACACGCTTGCAAAATCTAAAATTCTGTGCTTTTGCTGTCCAAGTAAACATGCGTTTAAGTTTACAGCATTTATAAAGATTTTGAGTTTTATTTTTGTTTTTTGGCTTTAGATGTACTTACTACTGAGATGTCAACTGAAGGAATTTATTTATTTATTTATTTTTGGCTGTGTTGGGTCTTCGTTGCTGTGTGCGGGCTTTCTGTAGTTGCAGTGAGCGGGGGCTACTCTTAGTTGCGGTGAGCAGGCCTCTCGTTGCAGTGGCTTCTCCTGCTGTAGAGCACAGCCTCTAGGCGCGCGGGCCTCAGCAGTTGTGGCACGTGGGCTCAGTAGCTGTGGCTCGCAGGCTCTAGAGCGCAGGCTCAGTAGTTGTGGCACACGGGCTTAGTTGCTCCGTGGCATGTGGGATCTTCCCGGACCAGGGCTCGAACCCGTGTCGCCTGCATTGGCAGGGAGATTCTTAACCACTGCGCCACCAGGTAAGTCCCAACTGAAGGAATTTAAATCTCCACAATTTGAAGATATGCTGCCTTATCCCCTTTACCATCTTATCATTTTTCCTATCTGAAATCCCTTGCATTTGGAGATGGGTCCCGGATCAATTCAGTGGTTATTTACCATATACTATGTATAAAATGCTGTAGTAATAAACACAGTCTGCTGTTTCTACTGATACGAAATTGAGTGTACTCTCTTGTTGTAATTCATTGAACAATCATTGCCCTTTCTGCTTTTTTTTTTTTGCGGTACGCGGGCCTCTCACTGTTGTGGCCTCTGCTGTTGCAGAGCACAGGCTCAGCGGCCATGGCTCACGGGCCCAGCCGCTCCGTGGCTTGTGGGATCTTCCCGGACCGGGGCACGAACCCGTGCCCTTTCTGCATATTTTGACAATACATTAGAAGCCTTGCATATTTACTCTGGAGCTCAGTTTGAATGAAGAACACTATTTTTAAGGACAGATCGATCTATTTGGGTATTGTTTTTAGATTCGGGTTCATTTGAAACTATTAATATATGTTACTATAAAAATCAGTACTTCTTTGTTACCTTTAATATCCTGAATGCTCACTTTATCCCTCTTTGCGATTATTTTTTTTAATTAGTTGGCAGAGACCATAGCAGTTCGGTGATGTTTTGGCAAAGTCTATGGTATTAGATTAAATGGTATTTTTCCCAATAATGGAGGGAAAAATACATATATATGCATTTATTTTCATTAGAATTTTAATAGTCAAAAAATTTAAAAACATTTTTAGGCCTGTTTACATTCTTTAGGCTGTTCATTTCACAGTACTGAGTGCTGAGACTAGAAATGTAAAATAAGTTTCTAAATACTTGTGAAGTCTCGGGATTGGTTTTAATTCAAATAGTAAATGAAATTTTAATTTTAAAGCAGCTATAGTAGCCTCTATTGCTCTTTTGTTATTTGGCTACAAATAGAGGAAAATGGTGATTCAAATGTGACTTCAGAGCTAATTTGAGCATTACTTGCAGAGTTATAAGATGAGCCTTATATTTCAGTCAGAGTTAGAATAAACAGAAGGTGTAGTGAGTACACCGTGTCCTGGGGTTGACCATTGGTAATCCTTAGCATATGAAAAGCCAGGTATAGATCATGCTCATTCTTCCATACCTGCTGTTTGTACTTGACACTCTTGAAAAACAAAATTTGTACTGGAATATTTGTGATTTCTAAATTTGAGTTATTTCATATGACCTGTATCAAAAGCCGTGCTTGGGGGCTTCCCTGGTGGCGCAGTGGTTGACAGTCCGCCTGCCGATGCAGGGGACACAGGTTCGTGCCCCGGTCCGGGAGGATCCCACATGCCGCGGAGTGGCTGGGCCCGTGAGCCATGGCCGCTGAGCCTGTGCATCCGGAGCCTGTGCTCCGCAACGGGAGAGGCCGCAACAGTGAGAGGCCCGCGTACCGCAAAAAAAAAAAAAAAAAGCCGTGCTTGAATGTTGACAGCCAGTGTTGGACAGGCAGTATTACTTAGGAGATAATAAATTGATTCAACTCATTCTTTCCACTTGCCCACTGCCATCCCCACCCCCCAGAAAACCCACACAACCCCAAACAAAACCAGTTACATCATACAGAAGTGGCACCATCCTTATTTATGGATGGGAGATGTCAGGATTTAAGCACAGTCTGAATCAGAGCTACATGATTTAACCAGAAACACCAGAAACTGTCCTGGTGAAAAATGACCCATTATGCAAACAGTAATCATGAACCACTTGCACCATGGCTTTTAAAAGTCAGAGGAGAAATGAATGAATTTCTCTCTGGCTTTTATAAAATACACAAGACCTTAAGAGTTACTCTTCAGGTTATGGTTGCCTGAGATAACTTTAGTTTTAATGTGAAGATCCTCCGTCAATTTGAGGCTGTTCACCTGCCAGATCAGATAAAATTTGAAGGAAGGAGAAAGGAAATGGAATAAATGTTTGAACAGTACTCTGAGAAGTAAGTAGAAAGTCAGGAATAACCTTTGGGCTTAAAAAAAACAAAAGACATTGAAGCAACTCCCGTAACTTTGATTTACACCATGTGGCTTTAGGAAAATACAAAGAATAATGTGTTGAAAATCAGAAGAATATTGATTTTCCTCCCCCCTCCCCAACTTTACCAAAAGCAGAGTTCTTCCCATGAGCACCCACTCTCACTGCTCCTTTGGGACAAGGTGGCTGCCACAGGGCTGTGCACTATTTTGTGGCACTTGGCCTGAAACTCATGTGGTTTTTTGTTTTGTTTGTCTTTGTTTTTGTTTTTGGAGCAGAGAAAGGTTTATTGCAAGGCCGTGCAAGGAGGTGAGATGGCTCATGCCCTGAAAAGCCTCGAGCTCTTATTTTTGCTTTTAAATTGAAGTATAGCTGATTTACAATGTTGTGTTAGTTTCAGGTGTACAACAAAGTGATTCAGTTGTATATACATATGTGTGTGTGTGTGTGTGTGTGTATATATATTCTTTTTCAGATTCTTTCTCCTTATAGGTTATTACAGAATACCGAGTATAGTTCCTTGGGCTATACAGTAGTAGGTCCTTGTTGGTTATCTACTCATGTGGGTTTTGATTCCAGTAACAGCAGCCCTGGTTGTAAGATCGCACGGCCCCGTATTCTCCTTTTTTATTCCGTTGATGAGTAATTTAACACACACGCTTGCTATCCACTGTTGAGAAAACAGTTTTATCTTGTGCCAGTCACCGGAGCTACCTTGAGAGTAAGACTCAGTTGTTGTGGTTGAGTTCACAGTTGGTTTTGGAGGCATTTACACCACCTCTGCTTGGAGCACTCTTCCTGCATCGCTGCTTGCCCCCCTCCTTCAAGTCTTTGCCGCATACCCCATTCTCAGAAAGGCTTTCCCTGGATTCCTTAATACAAATCTTAAACTCTCCCCCCCAGCACTCCCCATCGCCTTCCCCATTTTTTGCCTCCATCATCTGACATACAATTTAATATAATTGTTTGCCTCTGCTTGTTAGAAAGTAAGCAAGGAGTTATATCGGTTTGGTTCACTGCCGTATCCCTAGTGCTTAGAACAGCCAACGGCACTGATACTGATAGACACTCAGTGTATATTGTTGAACGAATGAAGAATTGTGCTGATGGTGTTTGAGGTATTCCTGGTTCCCATTAGTGCTTGAATTTGGGAAGTCACAGATGAATCCAGCTGTTATTGCTTCTAAATCCTTCATCTCCCCAAAATGATTTCTCTGTCAAGAACAAGCTTCATTCGTAGGCTCACTTTTCCTCCTGTTGAGCAATCTGGAGCCCGTTTTGGCTCTTGTAAGCATGTTTGTGGTTGCAGAGGAAAATGAATATTTCTCACCCAAATGTTGTCATGTCATCATCTCTGTCTGGCAACCAGAGAAGCAGATGTTCTGTTCCTTGACCTCAAGCTAGTGGTTACAGTTTTGGGTGTTAAATATATTTCACAAAACTGCATTTGCACATGAGGGGCCGCTGTTTTCATTTAACTTTATGCCGTCTTAGAGCTCAGCGAGTATTAGGAATGGTCCCGTTTGGGAACACTAGAAGTGTTTGTCTCTATGTGTGCAGTGTGTATGCATACGTGTACACACATATAGATCTATACATTTATACATCCAGCGAGCTTGCTATTGCAAAACACATGTTTATTTTGAGACAAACACTTCCAAACAAGACAAAAAGTAGCCCTAAGAACAAATTTTCTTCTTTTGAGAAGTGATTTTCAGCAGATAATTTTAGAAACAAAATTCAAAGAAATCATACTGCTGTATCCTAGCATAAAGGATTATTCATTTATTTTCTTATTCAAAAACATTTATTACATACCACTCAGGGCCAGGCACATTGCTGAGGGGACACAGGAATGAACAGAAGAGTTTTGGTCTTCCAGAGAGCTGGGTTGTCGAGGATGTCTGATGTGGCCACAGTGGAGTGGGTGAGCCCAGACCACAGTTTACGAAAGAAAGGGCGGTGGCCACAGTGTTGGGAGACTTAGGCTCTGGTCCCGACTGGTCCCCAGCGTCACCAACCTTGGCAAGTCACTTATGTTTTTAGGGCCTCAGTTTATCCTTCTATAAAATAAGGATTGCACTAGGTGATTTCTAAAGTCTTTTTTGCCTGCATCAAATGGCTTTGGAGCGCAAAGACTGATTTCTACACTGCTTTAGCTACCCAGTGATCCTTCCCAGCATCCCTTGTGAATTCCTCTGCAGACACATGATGGGCAACCCATCATCTGTTACAAGGCTCAACGTGTATATAAAGTGATGGTTGAAGGTTTGAATTTCTCACTAGATTCAGCTTCCTGAGTGCCAGAGGTGAGGAGGAGGGCGGATGTTGAGCACCAGAGACATCCTTCTGTAAGGAGGCTTTGTGGCTGGCGGACCACACTGACTCCTGCAGACAGGTCATAATGCCAGCCCTCGCCACGGTTGGGAGTGTCTGCGGTCATTCTCAGAGTAGACCAGTGTCTGGGCCTTGGGTCTGTGAGTCACCCGTGGAGTGTTATTTTGGTTTTTTTGGATTTCTTTTTTTCCTTCTTTTTTTTTTTAAATTTATTTATTTAGTTTTGGCTGCATTGGGTCTTGTTGCTGCGTGCAGGCTTTCTCTAGTTGTGGCGAGTGGGGGCTACTCTTTGTTGTGGTGCGCAGGTTTCTCACTGCCGTGGCTTCTCTTGTTGCAGAGCACGGGCTCTAGGCTTGCGGGCTCAGTAGTCGTGATTTGCAGGCTCTAGAGCGCAGGCTCAGTAGTTGTGGCTCACGGGCTTAGTTGCTCTGCGGCATGTGAGATCTTCCCGGACCAGGGCTCGAACCCGTGTCCCCTACATTGACAGGCGGGTTCTTAACCACTGTACCACCAGGGAAGCCCCTTCTTTCTTTATTATTTCTTTGTTAGCCATATACATGCCTGAGCCCACTCTGAGCCCGTTACATCTGAATCTCAGAGGGTGGAGTCAACATCTCCATATTTGATGTGGATACTTCACCAGGCTTGAAAATCACTCTGGATAGACTTGTCAAAGGCCAGTGTGGGAGCAGTGATGGCCTGAGTGGGCACGGACACCTCTTAGGGCTGGGTTTCTCCTCAGTATTCATAGAAGGTTTGGTAATGCCCAGTGTTTCTGAGTAAGGGTCTATCTACATTATCCTAATTACTAACCAGCTTTAATCCACTGAGGTAAATTTTGACTTTGGAATGTTCCTCTTAAGAGTATTTTATAACTCTTACTGTTTGTTAGTGGGAAGCCATCTCATTTTTCACAGGTTAAGGATAAATTGAAGATGGTAGGATGACTGATTTCCTTTCTTGTTCCTTTTTTTTTAAAAAAACATAAGGATCTACCTGAAGTATGAGTTGATTTGGAAAATTTGACAATGCAGAACAGTGACCTCCTTTTCATGTTTATCACCAGCAAAATTGCAAGAAACTTTTTTTTTTTAATGGGTATTGATAAAAGGCATGGCTAATAAAGTTTGAAACGATTCCAATTTCTAATTGACAGAGGAAGAACTGGCAACTCCTCCGCTAGATGGCATCATTCTTCCAGGAGTGACAAGGCAGAGCATCCTGGACCTGGCACACAAGTGGGTGGGTGCCTTTGACATGAACCACTTTTATAAGCATGGAACAAAAAGTAATCCAAAAAAGTCCAGCTTAGTATTGAAATAATATCCTGTAGTTCCAACCAGTGCTGTCTAATCTTTAAATCTTAACTTGAGTGAAAAGAACTCTTCTAGAAGGACTGTCTTGGTGAGACTATCAAGTAAGTATTATTTGTAGGGAGGGCAGGTAGAAACCAGTTCAGCAGGTCGTCCTAGTGCAGAAGTATTCTAGTGCTAGTCTCAGGCTTTATACCAGGTGTCTCCTACCGACTCATCTGGTTTATCCTCCGAGGGCTTCCTTTTCGCCAGCCTTTAACTTTTCAAGTCTGAGTGTGTTGTTTCCAAATGGCAGTGGTACGTAGTCCTTCCCTTCCTCTGTTTATTCCAGTGTAACCATGCTAGAAGTTAAAGAATTTTACTGACATATAAATGCTTTCTAACATGACAGTATTAGTTTCGCGGTCTTCTTTCTCCCTCCTTCCTGCCCCCTGTCCTCCCAAATTCACATACATGCTTATTTTAACATCTAAACATTCAAGCAAATGTAAAGTTGTTTTCAGTAGCCTTTCTGATTCAAGTGACACAGGCACGTGTGTTAAACCATTCGGTGTTGGAAGTGACTTAGCATATTCAAGACGAATATTGAATGAGTTGATTAATCTGGCAAAGGTTCCTGGATGGGACTTTTGACCCATGTATTGAAATGGTCTCCAAGGGACAAGAAAAGGCTTTGAGCAGACTGTGGTGAAACAGTGCTAATAGGACAAATGTTTAGAAACACACACGTCTACGAGAGTACAGTTTCTCTGGAAAAGGCTTTGGAAATAGAGAAAACGTGCTATAAATAATTCTCAAAATC